>NW_026775579.1:62575-773408 GCF_030987335.1 Cornus florida
GTCGTTACACATAGCCTCATACATGCCCATTACAAGATTTTCATACGTCAAACCTCCAAATTTGGTTAAAATGTATTTTTTGTAGCAAAAGTTGGTACCAAATGAACACAAATGCTAAAATAAACATGCTTAGCCCTTGGCCTCATTACATACATGCTTAGAATGTCAAAAGTAAGCAGTTAAGTATCATTACATGTCAAGGAAGCTACATTGGCTTCTAAAACACCATACACCCATGGTATACAAAATATGACAATCAAAAGTGAGGCATTCTAAACACTTGCATGTCATTATACAAAAATGCTTCAAATCTCCAAACCACCCAAGGCAAGTGCAAATCTCCATATCTTGAATCCTGTACCTGAACAAATACCCCCAGTAACTTCGGAGTGAGTAAACAAGTTTACTCGTAGAGAATGAGCATGCATCGACTCGATTTCTTTATAGATTTTTATAACAACAGGAAACAATTCAAAACGGTCATGCCACCTAACGTCTATGTCAAATGTGAGACTTAGGGAGCATCCTAAGCTACCTTAAATCATTTTTAGCATAAATCATATCATTTATGCAATTCCAAATGACATAAGAGCATGCTATACAAGTAACTAGATAAAGGTTCTCAAAGTTATCAACTTGAAATCTAAAGTACGAGAATAACTAAATATAACCATTTAGCATAATTAAAATTTCTAATACCACACATCACGACATAGATTCTTCTAAGTTGTCAACTTGAAATCTAAAAGTGTGAAAACAATTAAATATAACAATTTAGTATAGATGTACTTAACAACATCAAATCGCCAATAGCCAAAACCACAAGTTACAATTAAACATGATTATCAACTTGGAATTGAATGCGAAATCAAATAGTAGAAGACTTGGACATCACGTCTCGGACTAAACCAAGAACAAAATGGTTATTACGAGCATTAACCCGCTGGGAAGACCACCCTAGTGCGCACTATCTCAATTGGGGAGAACTCATACCTCCCGCACTAGAGACAAACTCTAGCCATGTCACTTGTAACAATAATGTCCCAAGACTCCAAAATAAACCAAATAAGTTCACAACTTATACATAATTTATATAATGCACGAAATCACCTTCCATGCACAAATAGGTTAAAACCACACAATCCATGCCTTAGAGTTTAAATTCTAAAATGGCATATATAATGTCAATTACAAAGTGTGTAATTCATTACACAATGCAACAATATATTCCATAAAGAAAACATGTTCTTATGAATATAAATATAACAACAATGTAATCCTATGCTCAAAATACAACCAAGTGAATACACAATAAGTCCAAGTCCGTGATTTGAATATGGAAACAACTCCTAAAATACAAATAGATCCATGGAGCCATTAGATAGAATTTAATTAAACAAAACAATTAAATTCTCTAGATTTCAAATTTATTCCAAATGTCCTCATTTTGATATATATTAAACAACATGTCATGGTCATTTCATATATCAAATCAAAAGTACAAAATAAGAAAGATACCATCATATAGAACTTAATTAACTTAAGTCAATTTAATCTCTAGAATTCAGAAGTTGTTCAAAAAAGTTGTTCAAGTCTAAAATGGAATACAAGCAAACACAATTAACTAGAATTTAAATCAATTTAAATTCATTTAATCTCTAGATTTAAAAGCTCATTTAAATCATTCCAATTTAATATATCACAAAGATCATGGCCATGCCATATATCAAGTCTAAAATGAGTTATATGCAAGTTATGATACATCATAAATTTCTCAAATTAACAAAGGATATGCATACAACCTTTATTTCATACAAAAGCAAGTAAAACACTTGGAAAATAAATTATAACACCCCCTACCTCAATAGAGAATTGAATCTCTATAATCCCAAACAACCAAGCTCAAAAATGGAAAACAAAACAAGGGTTTTGAAGAGGAGAGTAAGAGGAAACTTTTGTCTCCTAAGGTTTATAGTCTAAGGTGAACGGAAGGCCCTCAAAAATCAAGGTCAAAGTCTAAGCATTAAGCTCCTCTAATGGTGGCTAGGGTTTGTGGTGAGGAAGATAATGTTACAAATGAGATTAAGTGTGAGTGGAGGAAATAGAAATCATCCACTCACTATGTGATCTTACACTACCTCTCACACACACTAATGCAAGATAAAATTGTTAGCCTACACTTGTCACAAATCCAAGGATCCTTCCTAGGCTAAATCCTAAGCCTACACTTGTCAACCATCTAAGCCAACTAGTGCACCAATCCTAGGCCAACAAGTGGGTGAATCTCCACCCTCCAAATGTTACAAGATGATCCATCCATGTCACTCCACCCCAATGCCAACAAGTGGCTCCATGAAAATGTGACACTTGTCACATTTTTTAAAAATTACAAAATGGTCCTTTTTGAAAATTTTATCCAAATTAAATTGCAAAATGGTCCCTAAGATGAAAAATAATGACTTTGTATAATTACACTAAAACTCCAAAAGTTAAAAAAATTACCAAAAGTTATACATCTATGCCCTTTACAAGAAAAGTAAACATTTAACATACTTTTCTACAAAAGTGAAAATGTAGATATCATGGAAATCAAATATCATGAATGCATGTAGAAGCAGAATCAAATCCGAGTACAACAAGTGAGGTTATGCAAGGAAAAACGATAAATGGGAAAAAGACGAAATAGGGAATAGTGTCGAAAAATTAAAAATGTAGAATTGACGCGGTCCTCAAAGGAAGTTGTCAATCCAAGGAAAAGAGTCTCGGAAACCATTCCCGAGCACTCAATATGACACTAAGTGACAAGAAACCAAACTCAGAAAAGGAAAGATCAACGAAATAAAAAATAAAAATAAATAAATAATATCCATGAAAATCTGAAAAAAAGAAAAGGAAGTAAAATGACCGGGTCATTACACAAAATACAATTAAATCCACGGAATAATTAGATATAATTTAATTAAATAAAAATAATTAAATTCCCTAGATTCTAAATCAATTCTAAATAACCTCAAATCAATACATGTTAAAGGACATAGCATGGTCATCACCTATATCTATTCAAAAACTTAATTAGGTTATTGTAACAATGAAGTATACTTTAATTAAATCATGATAATTTAACCTCTAGATTCTAAAGCAACTCCAAATGGTCCAAAATTAAGACATACTAGTAAACAAGTCCTAGTCATTACAAATATAAAGTTGAAAACTTAATGAAGCCAATGGAACCATTAAATAGATTTTAATTAAATCTCTAGATTTTAAAACTCATCCAAATGCTCTCAAATTAAAGTATGTTATAAAACATGCCAAGACTTGATTTAATAGCCTAATACAAGTGATTTCCATGCAAGCTACAACCATGATAATCAAACCTTCATACAAGAAAAATAATAAATAAAAGGTTTCAAAACCTAATCAAATATTCCCGATTTAATATATGTGAAAGTATATAGCATGCACATCAATAATATCAAGTCGGAAATCCAATGGAGTGAATAGTGCACTTGGAATAAATTAATTAATCAAATTAATTAATTAATTATCTCTAAATTTTAAAGCATCTCCGATTATTCTCAAATTGACCTATGTTGAAGAGTATGCTAGGGTCTAATATAATATGACATCATATTTTGATTTCAAGCTAGTTAAGGCCACATGAATTAAATTTTTATTCAAGAAAAATATTAAATAAAAACTTCAATACTTGTCCAAATGCTCTCAATTTAATACATGTCAATGAACATATCAAGGGGTAATTTAATGTCATGCCACATGTTTACACCAAGCTATAACCAACCGGGAAAATCAAATCTCACACAAGAAAAATAAATAATAAAATCTCTAGATTTAATACAAAGACATATAGATGAGTTGTATAAGCATCAATAACTTGCAAAACATCAAGAATATAAACTATAACACCTCTACCTCAATTTGAGATAAAAATCTCAATTCCCCATCGAAAGAAAAATGATCCGAATCCGACGATACCGTGGGGTTATATCGAGGACAACGAGAAGAACAACTTTAATCTTTGAGGTACCATGAAAATCCAACCCAAACTCAAAAATGGTCATAAATGGATTCTAATAAGGGCGAAAGATGTGTGTCATCAAGATAAGCATTAAACACAAAGGCACTACGACTTTTTACACGAGGGAAGAAGGTTTAATTGAGAGAAGAAGGTGGCAGCCCCCTTTGGGCTGCCATGGATGCTGCTGGAAGCCCATGAAGAGAGGGGAAGATGAATTTTTAATTTTATAACCCCCTATTTATAGTAAAACCCCAAAAGTGTCCCGAAAGGGTCCCGCCAGGTCCGGAAAAGTGGAATTTGAGCAGACGCGCTCAAATGACAAAACTCTGTGAATTAAAACTGAAATGAGAAAATATGAACAACGGAAGAAATGGTGTCAAAAACCGAGTTCCGAGCAGAGAGATATGTCTCGAACAAGTTCGGCGGCAACCGGGGTCAGAAATCCCTAAAACTGGGAAAAACATCCAGGAGGAAATTCTAAGAGTACTCGACTCGATGAAATGTGAAAATAAATCCCGTTTGAGGATCCAAGCTCAAAATAAGGTATTTTGCAATAACTTTCATTAATTGCACAATAGCCCCTACAAAAAGGGTTAACTACAAAACTGGCCCGGAATGAAAATATCTTCCAAAAGATATTTTCTTAAAAACCCCTGAAATAAAATATCTTTAAGAAATATTTATGAAAAACACTCCAAGAAAAGAAAAAGTTTTCAAAGAACTGTGCATCCATGCCCTATGGACACTGGGAGCAACTAGAGTACTTTTCTACAAACGTAAAGATACGTATTTCGTGGAAACCACGTAGAATGAAGATACGTAAAGTTAAAAACCAACTCTTAGCATGAAAAATGAGGTTGTGCCAAAAAGTGACAAATGGGGAAAAGACAAAATAGGAAAAATGACAAAAAGTGAATAGTGTCCAAAAAGTGAAAATGTGGAAATGACTCGGTCCTTAAAGGAAGTTGTCAATGCAAATGAAAGAGTCTCGGAAACCATTTCCAAGCACTCGAGATGACACCTAGTGACGAGAAACAGAACACAGAAAAGAAAATTAAACGAAAAAAATGTATCCGTAAAATTTGAGAAAAAGGAAAGAGAGGAAAATGACCGGGTCATTACATTGATCTTGGAGCAAGTGTTAATCTTATTCCTTACTCGGTGTATGAAAAGTTAGGTTTAGGAGAATTAAAACCTACGTCGGTTGTTTTACAGCTTGCTGACCGTTCTGTTAAACAACCACAAGGTATTGTTGAAAATGTACTCATAAAAGTGGACAAGTTCTATTTTCTGGTCGATTTTCTAGTTCTTGATACAGAACCAGTCCACGTTTCTAAAAAGTTTATTCCAGTCATTCTTGGGCGACCTTTTCTAGCCATAGCAAATGCTTGCATTAACTGTAGGACTAGAGCCATGGATTTATCTTTTGAAAATATGAAAGTCAAGTTAAATATCTTCAATGTTATTCATCATCCCCATGATGATAGTGAATGCTTCTTCCTTGATGTTATTGATGAGTTGGTTGAGGAATCACTCCCAACTATTTTATCCAAGGATCCTTTAGAAGCTTATCTGAATCACTTCAATTATAAAGATTTTGATATTGATTCTTCAATAGCTAAAGTGAATTCTTTGCTCGATTCCACTCCTATCATAGATTTTCCTCCATGGAAATCTAGGTTAGAGCCTCTTCCACCACTTTTTAGTACTCCGCTTATTCCTTCTTTAAAGTCTCCACCTAAGTTTGAGCTTAAGCCACTACCGAAAAAGCTCAAGTATGCTTTCTTGGGTTTAAATGATACACTCTCGGTGATCATTGCTTCCAATCTTACAAGTTCCCAAGAAAATAGTATTTTAAAAGTTCTTGAGAAAAATAAATAGGCTATTGGTGGAGTGTGGCTGATTTGAAAGGAATTAGCCCCATAATTTGCATGCATCAGATTTATTTGGAGGAGGATTCTCGAGCACCTCGAGAACTCCAACGAAGATTGAATCCCAATATGAAGGAGGTAGTTTTGAAGGAAGTTGTGAAGTTGCTGGATGCGGGAATAATCTACCCCATCTCAGATAGTAAGTGGGTGAGTCCTATTGAGGTAGTACCTAAAAAGACAGGTATTACGATAGTTAAGAATTCTAAAGGAGAATTAGTTCCATAATGCACCACCACTGGATGGCATGTGTGCATTGATTACCGAAAAGTCAACTCCGCTACTAGAAAAAATCATTTCCACTTTCATTCATTGATTAGATTCTAGAGCAATTGGCTGGCCAGAGCTATTATTGCTTTTTAGATGGATATTCCGGCTATAATCAGGTGGCTATTGATCCTAAGGATTAAGAAAAAACTACTTTCACTTGTCCATTCGGTACGTTTGCATATAAACGATGCCTCTTGGATTGTGTAATGTGCCAGCAACATTCCAGAGGTGTATGATGTCTATCTTTTCGGATATAATTGAAAAGTTTCTCATAGTCTTTATGGATGACTTCTCTGTTTTTGGGTCCACATTCAAAAACTGTCTTCAAAATCTTTCCCTAGTGCTTCAGCGTTGTATAGAAACCAATCTTATTCTTAGTTGGGAGAAGAGCCATTTTATGGTTCAAAAGGGTAGTGTTTTAGGACATATCATTTCAGAGAAAGGTATTGAAGTTGATAGAGCAAAGTAGATTTGATCTCCAAATTGCCTCCTTTTACCTCCGTAAGGGGAGTGCGATCATTTCTTGGCCACGCCAGGTTTTATCGCCACTTTATTAAAGATTTCAGCAAAATTTCCCGTCCTTTGTGTAATCTATTTGCAAAGGACGCTCCTTTTGTCTTTGATGAGTCATGCCTTGAAGCTTTCCAAAAGCTTCACTCTCTTCTTTCTTCAGCTCCTATCATGAACCCTCCGGATTGGGGTCTTCCATTTGAGATTATGTGTGATGCATCTAATTATACTATGGGTGTTGTTTTAGGACAACAAGTGGATAAGTTTCTTTATGTTATCTACTATGCGAGCAAAACTCTTTCAAATGCACAATTAAATTATACCACTACTGAAAAAGAGTTACTTGCAGTTGTCTTCGCTTTGGATAAATTCAGGTCATATCTATTGGGTTTCAAAGTCGTAGTTTATTCTGATCATTCTGCTTTGAAATATCTTCTTTCCAAAAAGGAAACCGAACCCCATTTGATTTGATGGATCCTCTTGCTTCAAGAGTTTGATTATGAAATCTGGGATAAGAAAGGGTCAGAGAATGTAGTAACTGACCATCTTTCTAGAATTCTGATTGCAGATACCTTAACTTCACTTCTAGTTTGTGATTCCTTCCCGAATGAACAACTGTTCAAGATTTCTTATAAGG
This sequence comes from Cornus florida, assembly GCF_030987335.1. Lineage (NCBI taxonomy): Eukaryota > Viridiplantae > Streptophyta > Magnoliopsida > Cornales > Cornaceae > Cornus > Cornus florida. The sequence continues at coordinate 69,960 of NW_026775579.1, forward strand.
ATTTACCTTGGTTTGCTGATATTGTGAATTACCTCGCAATAGGCAAAATTCCTTTGTCTTGGTCAAAGTAGGAAAAGGATCGATTTGTCTCCTAAATTAGAATGTACTATTGGGAAGATCCTCAGTTATTCAAATATTGTGCTGATCAAATCATTCATAGATGTGTTCCTGAGAGTGAGTTTCACAGTTTGGCATGTGGAGGTCATTTCAGTGCAAAGAAAATTGCTGCTAAAATTCTTCAATGTGGTTTCTTTTAGCCTTCACTCTTTCGGGATGCATACTTATTCTGTAGGTCATGCCTTAGATGTCAGCAGCTTGGATTAATATCTAGAAGGAACATGATGCCCTTAACTCCAATCTTAGTTATTGAGGTTTTTGATGTTTAGGATATTGATTTCATAGGTCATTTTGTTCTGTCTAATAAAAATGAGTATATTCTTGTTGCTGTTAATTATGTGTCTAAATGGGTTGAAGCAGTGGCTACTAAAACTGCTGATCACGTAGTCGTGGTTGAGTTCATTCAAACGAACATTTTTAGTCGGTTTGGTATGCCACGAGCTATTATTAGTGATGGGGGTGCTCACTTCTGTAATAGGTACTTCCGTACCTTGGTCTAAAAATACTCCATCACTCATAAAGAGAAATATCCAATCGTGAAATTAAGAGAATTCTTTAGAAAACGGTTAAGCCAGATTATAAAGATTCGTCTTTTAGACTAAACGATGCTTTGTGAGCTTACTGAACAACATATAAGACTCTAATTGGTATGTCACCTTACCGTCTTGTTTATGGTAAAGGATTTCATCTTTCTGTAGAGTTAGAACACAGAGCTTTCTGGGCATAAAAAAGCTTAACTTCGATATGACATCTGTTGGTTCTAATTGGAAGCTTCAATTAACTGAGCTTGAAGAATTACGTAATGATGCTTATAAGAGTGCTAAGGTTTACAAAGCAAAGACTAAGGCATTTCACTACAAGCATATCTTGCGTAAGACTTTTGAGCCTAGGAAGAAGGTTTGGTTGTTTGACACACGATTGAAACTTTTTCTTGAAAAGTTAAAGTCACGTTGGGAGGTCCATACATGGTTATTTTTGTTACACCTTATGGTGCAATAGAGATATAAGATTGCAAGACTGAACAATTGTCCAAGGTCAATAGACAGAGACTTAAACCCTACATAGAGCGTAGTGTGCAGAGAGGCACAGTCGAGGCAGTAGAGTTTCATGATCCTATTTACTTGGACTAGAGAGGTCAAGTTTTCGTCGAGCTATCGACGTTAAACTTAGTATGCTATCGAGATATCGATGTTAAATTTAGCATTTATATGTTGTACCGTAGTTTTATTGCATATTTATTTTCATTTGTGATTTAATTATTTTTCTAGCTTTTAGTAATTTTTAGGTTCATTTTATTTTGCTTATAGTGTAATTTTAGGTTGAAAAAGGAAAAGAAAATAAAAATTAAAAAAAAATCTAAAAATTTGTCATAATGCTCGAGCCTGAAAGTTGAGGCTTAAGCATCATCAGCTACAAGCTCGAGCATCAGTACCCACAACTCGAGCTTTCCATCATCGTGAAGTTAGAAATTGATGGTGGCAGGCTCGAGCTCATACCCTTAATGCTCGAGCCGGAGGTTCTAAAAGTTTTAAAATCAGGAAACTGAGTACTCCGTCGCCTAGACCAAAAAGGAAAGCCATAGTTCATTATATAAGCTCTCTAAGTTGTCTTGCTATTCATAATCAGTACTAATTCACGTTCTTGTTCTAGATCTGCAGGAAATATAGAGGTAAACTGCTCTTTCTTCTTCCTCTTTCAAATAGAATTTCCAGAGTTCATTAATTTTCTAGATCTAATGAAGGAGAATATGAGTTATTCTTTCAATACATGATTATTTGGATTCTGTTCTACATCATCCACATAAACTAGTTGTTTAGATCAAATCTTGATTGATTCATACACTGAGATCTAAGATTTGTTTTACTGAAATCTAGGTAAGGCTCGAGCTTAGCAAGCTGAAGCTCGAGCATTGGTTGCAGCTCGAGCCCGAGAGGTAAAAGCTTGAGCCTTAATTAACGGATTGCATGCACTGGAGAATTCTGGGTATTTTTAGGGATTTTATTGAGGATGGTTCGTCTTACTTCTACTAAGTGTGCTAGAGGGATAAAAGATGTGTTGCTAAGTACTTAGAAGATAGTTCCAATTTCTTATGAAACGACCTTTGATTATCGGGCGTTCATTAATGATCCTCGCATCAAATGGGCTATAAAATCTTTTAGTTACAGGCATCTTCTACATCTTATGGTCCCTATTACTCAGGTTGCATATCCTCGTTTTGTTTGTTTGTTTTACCTAAATCTGATTTATAGTGAGGATGACCCTTAGGAACTTAGGACTAAGATAGATGGGCATGAGTTGATTATTAATCCTGATGCTATTGCTGCAGCTTTAGAATGTTATAATACACTTTTTGAGGTAATGGATAAGAGGCATAGCTGTCCTACTTTCACACCTTTTCCTAGGGTGACAATTGTAGAGAATCTGATTAAAAAATTGTGTGATGGTAGGTTTGCCAAGAGAAAGCGTAATAGTACTACCAAAGCTAAAATTCCTAAGAGGTTGTGGATTCTCTATTCTATAATCTTAGCTAATGTCCATCCCCTTAGGTATAGGAATATTAGGAATACTGACTTTCTCCAGGCCCTTTATGCTATTCAGTTTGAGCGTTGGCATTCATTCCCTAGGATGATTTTTTGCCAGCTACTGGAGTTTTGGTCTGAGATTGGATTGCATAAGGATATTCCTACACATGCGCTTCCTTTTCCATATATGATTACCAGGATATTAGAGCTACAGGGTTTTGTGATAGGTCATCTAGAGGAATCTTGTACTAAATCTCCGTAGTTTGGAATGAAGGAATGGGATAAGGTATAGAGGCATATGCCGGCGCATCGCCGCGATGCAGTAGAGTTTGGTGACGAAGGTTATGTTGCAGTTGCTATTCGGAGAAAGGATAATGATGAGGCTACGGATGAGGAGATGGATCTCTCCGATTCCAGGCCTCAGGTTAGGAGGAAGCCCGTTCCTACAGCCCAGCCTGAGAGTTCTTCTCAGGCTGAGATTAAAGCTTTACAGTCCAAGGTAGTCGAGCTGCAGGATGGTCAGACGGTGCTGCGGCAGATGCTTACTGCATAGCAGAGCATATTGGAGAAGTTACTTCGCCGCAATCCGTTCACTCCATCTATTTCTTCCGATCCACCACCACCACCTATGGATTAGTTTTTAGGAATTTTCTATATTTTTGTTGACTAGGGTAGTCTTTTTGTTGTAGTTATTTCCATATGATGTATATCTGCCCTAAGTCTTTATTTCGAAAAGCACTGTACTAATTTCTGATATATATACATGTTTTTTTATTATATTTTCCTTGTGTTGATATTATAGTTCATTATGATATTATTCTCTGCTTATTCCATATACTTGATACTCTGATGTGTGTTGGAGTTTATTGATTTTGCCAGATACAACAGATTAAGTTTAGGGGTGATTTTGAGAGAACCAACAATGTTGAAGGAAACGATGCTGGAAACTCATTTTTACCCATTTGTGCAGTATTTTATCATATATTTGCTGGTCTACTTGTATAGTAATATCTTTTCACTCTCTTTTGTTCTCATACATTGAGGACAATGTGCACAATAAGTTTGGGGGTAAGGTTGGCTTGGAAATTTTAATTTTTGGCTTTTTGGCTTAATCTGCTTACACAATGATATAACTTGCTATTTGATGATATAAGCATGTGTTTGAGTCTGTTGATGGTTATATATTCTGTTTGCAGTCTGATGTTGGTTGGAAATGGTTTGTATGCTAAATTACTGTGAAAGGGATTACTTAAAAAAATTTGAAATCAATTGGTGGCCTGTGGTTCACTTTATTAGGATGATTGTTGTTTAATGATGTTAATCTCTGAGATGCTACACTTTGCACATATTCACACTTGCATGAATTTTGTGGGGTAGAATTTGGAAGTTTTGTTTTGTTTTGAGTTAGACTGAGATGATCGGTTAGATTTGATAATTTAATGACCAAGGCATATAAAAATATATATATATATATAGAAAAATTTTGGTATGTATACAAAGCAACAAAGAAAAACAATTCTTCACCAATGTGAATGAAAAATGAGAAAAAAAAAATATGATGAAAAAAAAGAAGAAAAAGAAAAGTAGAAAATGATCAAGTTCAGGTTTGTACTTAGATTGCTTGAGTAATTAAGTCATCAGGGGTGTGTTCTGACACCTAATGCCCTAAGATCGTCTGGTTTGATAGTCATTGGCTGAAAGCTTGTTACATAAGAGGTTTAGGTTGCCTAAATTACTTGAACAATTAAGTCCTAAAGGGTGTTTTAACACTTAATGCCTTAAGACCATCTGGTCTGGGAGTCATTGGCTGAAAGTTCGTTACAAGGGTGATTTAGAAAGCTTAATAAACCTGAATATTGCATAGTATCCTTTTTGAAAAAACGCATATCCGGAAAAAAAAAAAAAAAATGCCTTGGGAGTTGGAATTTGAAGAGTCTACTTATGAATTGAGGAATAGTAAGGAATAAATACAAGTACGGATAGTAAGCCACACGATGAATTGTAGGATCACTTTTAAAAAGTGTTTAAGAGATTAAGGTTGTTGAATAAATGATTAAACTGATATATGGGGACTATAGTTGTTTAATTGAAATTGGAAGTTGAAAGTTTTTCCTGATTACATGATTGGTATAATTGCTGTATTTGACTGATTAATGAACTGCATGGATGATATGATTTGAAAACAAGCTTGAATAAACTTGCTGTGCATTTAAGGCACTGATTTAAGAAGTTTGTGGGTATCTTCACTGGAAACCCTCACGAGACTATAACTCGTCCACTAGGGGTAACCTAGGGGTTTAAAGACTTGTTGCATAGGCTAAATGCAACCGTGATTCCCACAAAAGTGACTTTTTAGTTCTGTATTGCTAAGGGACTAGCAATATGTAAGTTTGGGGGTGTGATAAGCGCTGAATATATGCATATTCGAGCCCCTAAATACGTATATGTTAAGACCTAAAGTGATACTTCTATCCATAATTAGACTAATTTATGTTTAATGTGTGTTTGTATGTAATTTATCAGAAAAAATAGTTAAAACCGGGACTTTATGATGATATCAAAGCTTACAGAGTCATTGTCGGTCATTCAGAGCAAGCTGAGAGCTTAAATGGTGAAGTTCGAAGAAATTCAAGCCCTACAGCTCGAGCCCAAGTGTTGAGGCTCGAGCATCACAACAAAAAAGAAGAAGAAAAGTCAATGAGACCCAAAAGCTCGAGCCTTGTACCTTGGTGCTCGAGCCTTACCATAAGGCGCTCGAGCCTTAACAAGGGTGCTCGAGCTGTGACCCTCAAGCTCGAGTATGAGGCATCAGAAATAAAAGAGTTGATTTAATTGAAAGGCTATGCTCCCATGTCTCGTGCCTCACCTCCAGGATCGAGCACCATCCACTAAGGATAGAGCACCATCTAGGGATGCTCGAGCCTTAAGCCCCAAATGCTCAAGCCTGGTACCTAGTGCTCGAGCCCATGAAGCTTGGATCGAGCAATGTTAAAAGAGTTCAACCCCAAAAATATTCTAAGTGCTGAAAAAAAAAGACGTTTCTTAAAATAGTGGAAGAAAATTAGCTAAGTGTCAAAGTGAAGATCAAGCACCAATTCTTGAAGCTCGAGCATCAATTCAGAAAAGCTCAAGCATTGTTCCTAATACTCAAGCCTGAACCTTAAAGCTCGAGCCTTTGTTCCTAAAGCTCGAGCCTTCCAGGACATGTCAGATTAATATTGCGTAATTGCTCTCTTTACCAGCCGTATCTCATCCCAGTTGGGCCAGAAGACCTAAAAGCCCACCAAATACTTACTTTCTTCTATAAAAGAAGGCGTAAGCCTTGATAGAAGGGGTCCAAAATTTCAATCTCTTTTGACGGTGTTATTCAGAAGGCTAAAGGTGTGGTGTCTTTTGGGATTCCTATAACTTTGAAAGTAAAGATCCTGAGAAGAGAAGTGTCGTCTGTGACGATGGAAATGAACTCAACACAGATGATATCTAGCCTCGTCATGAGTAGCTAATTCCTCTCTTAGGGCACTGATGTAACCCAACCTAATATTATGGTTTGATTGTTTTAACTCTGGGTTTATTTTAATATATGATTATTTTCTTGATTATATGACTATGAGTACTTGAGACAACTTAAACGGTTTTCACGCTTTAGTAGAATATAAACTGTTATTTCCTTGTCTTAGATGTAATAGTTTATGTTCTATTCCTAACCTATCTTGTTGTGCGGTATCTGGCAAAGCCCTGCCAGACACAAGGATAGAGGTCATATAATGGTACTTTCATGTTTTTTACAAAAGAATGTTTTCATAATTTATGCTTAGGAAAAATGGTTCATTCGCAAAGTAGTTGAAGTAGGTAGAGTAGGTAGATGGATAGTCCACGCTAACCGCAGATAGGTGGTTATAGTTAGCTAATCTTGTAAAACATCTTTCTTTAAAACCCGAATTGAACGAATGTTATTGAGTTCAATTCTTTTGAAAAATATCATTGTTAAATTCCTAGAGTTAGTATAATTAACCATAATATGATGGTTGTAGTGAAGTCAAAGCCCTAAGACTCTCTTTCTCTGATCATTTAAATTAGTTTAATTCGCTCTAGTTAATATTTTGTTATAATTATTGTTTGTTAAATCGTGACAACCAACAAACTTTCCAACCAAGTTACCTGTAAATTAGAAAACGAAATTAAAGACTAATGCAAATCTCATCTCCATGTGGGTTCGACATCTCTTTACGTAGAGCTATCCTACATGGAATCGTTCTATTGCGAGTGGTTAATTTATAATTGTAAGACACAACATTTCTCAACAAGCATGCTTCTTTAATATGAGGATCATACCCTATCTCATTTTTTAAAAAGACACTTCTTTGATTACCAAGCATAATACTCAAGTTCTCTTTTTCTTCAATAAACTTTGCTAAAATGTCATTTTGATCATCAATGATTTTCTTTAGAGACTCATTTTTTGAAACAAAATCAATTAATGACGACTCTTTAGAAAATATACATTTTATTTCATTTTTCAATGACTCATTTTTAATTTGAATCTTTTCTAATTCTTGCACAAGATAATGATTTCCTTTTTCAAAGAGTCATTTTCCATTTGAACTTTTTCATGTCTTTGAGAGAGATCATGGTTTTCCTTTTTGAATGAAGCACATTTCACAATCATTGTTTCTAGCATACTATGTAACTCTTTAAATGCATTATGCAAATCATTATTCTCATCAACTAATTTATTATAGAAAGTTTCTAAGTCAAAAGATTCATGATTAGAATTTATCTCATCTTCTTTGATGTTACTTACTTCTTTGCAAGAAGCTTGAAGAGCTATACTCTTCTTTTGCATTGCGTCACTTTCTTCATTATAAGTGGATGAGTTAGTTCTACCAATAACATTCAAATGATTAGTAATGTTAGTAGAACTAGAGTGCATCTCACTAATTGATTCATTTTCATTTCTACTAAAAGATACATTTTTATCAATAAGCATATGCATATATAATTATTTACCATGAATTGATCCAACATAGGCTAATTTAAGCAAGTCCCAAATTTATTTAGCCGTTTTACAAAAGATAATTTTATTGAACTCATTTTTGCTCAATGCACAATAAAGATAACATATTGCTAAAGCATTACATTGAATTAATCTATGATCATTTTCATCCCATTCACTTTTTAATTGAGGAATTTCATTCCCTTCAATAACTTTGGTTGGGATATGACCACCATTTTCTACAATTTTCCATAAATTAATATCAATAGTTTTTAAGAAGGCCCTAATTCTAATTTTCCAATAAATATAATCATTTCTATCAAAACGGGGTTTATCATTGGGTTGTCCTTCTAAGAGTGTGATACTACCATTGTAGGCCATATGATCATACTCTAAGATGGTTAAGTCCTTTAATAGAGTTTAGGCTCTTATACCAATTGTTACCCAAGAATAGACTCTAGAGGGTGGTGGATAGAGTCAATGGCTAATTTTTGCAATTTATAGATTTATAATTTCTAATCAACAACTTAAGCAATTATGCAATAAAGAAAATAAACAATTAATATCACAATTATAAAAGAGATAAGGGAAAAGAAATTGCGAATAATGACTCGGTAATTTTAGCGAGGTTCGGAAACTCTTACTCCTCGGCTCAAGACTCCTCTTGAGACTTCCCAATCCATTAGTTCACCTCCTTACGGGTGGAGAGCAAACCTTTACAAGGAGTAACTCCTTGTTTCACCTTACTAAAAGAACAACCTCTCTTAGTCTTCCTTTGGGTCACACCAACCCTTACAAATTGAAGCTAGCTTACTTCTTCTTTCTTAGGCCACACCAGCCCTTACAAATGAATATAAGATTTGTTGCATACAAATATATCTCTCAAAGATTGATATACAAATCAAGGCTCACAATTAGAGTAGATATAAATATAAATGAAGCTCAATTCTCTATGAATGAAATGAATGATAAAGGATGATATAAGTGAATAGTATTAGCTCTTATAATTTGTTAAGTATATGATAGAGCACAAACTCTATAAAAATTCAAGCAAGAGCAAAAGCCCTTTGAATGCTTAATTGAATCTCTTAAAATAGTATATGAGTGAATAAGAGAGATGAGGAGAAAATGTGAGAACAAATGCTCTCTTTGATGTAATATAATGTCTCTCAAATGGTATGATTTTCTCTAGAAATTCCTTTGCTATTTATAGAGGATTTAGGAGTTGAATAATGATGCAAAAATGTGGACAGCACAAAGCGCTTTACTTGATGTGCTTAATTCACAATCTCAACTCATTCGTTCTCATGCTAAAACCCTAGCTAGGCTAGAAGTTGAAGTTGAGCAAATTGCATGTACTCTTTCTCATCAAGAGGAAGAAGAAGAAGAGGCAAGTCAATCGATGACTAATTAAATTGAGCAAAACATGATAATAAAGGAAGAAGTGGCAAGTGAACTGGTAGCTAACCAAACAGAGAACAATATGATTAATGAGGAATTTCCTTGCTTTGATTATGATTTTGTTTCGGCCATTGCTACTTTAAAGAGTGAGGAGACGTTGACCACTATAGAGGTAGGAGAGGAGGAGGAGGAACTTGTAAAAGAGAGCCTTCCTTTTATTATCTCCAAAGACCCTCTTGAGATGTGCCTTTTTGAAATGTATAAAAGATGTGGTTTCGACCTTGAAAGCTCAAAAAATGAATTGAACTTTCTAATGGACTCCTTAGCTAACTTGGAAAGTGAGGAGATGGAGATAATTGAGGAAAATAAAAGGGATGAAAAGAGTGCATTTCCTATTAACCCAATTGAATCTTTGAAAGATTTTGCTTGGCCAAGTGCAAGGCCACTCATCATTGATTTTATTTTCAAGACCGTGGGTGAAAGGAAATAAATTGCATCTTTCATAATTTCTTTTCAAGTCATTCTTTTGGGGGATGTTTATATTGTTGTGAGAAAGGATCCATTAGGGAAATTAGACAAACGGACCAATGAGGATGTCTCATATCTGGCTTTTGATTCTTTTGACTAGTAGGTCGCCCCACCATTTTGTTAGAGACATTAAACACTAGTTTTTCGTAGAGTTTTTCGACTCTACTTCTCCCCTATTTCTTTTCATTTTTATTCTTGTGTCGTTGATAAGTGCTCAAATGTGATGCATTTTAGCACCTAAGCTAAGGTATTTTAGTCCATTCATCTATCTTACTTTCATGTTTTAGTTCTTATTTGTGTTTTTGTCTATTTCAGGTTAATAAGGCTCAAACAGGCTAAAAGGAAGAACCTTTTAGCTCAGTTTTAGAGCTAAGGAGAAAATTCAGAAAAAGTCAACAAAAAAATCTGGACTGTTAAAGTTTTGATCGATCGAAGGAAGTCCCGATCGATCAAAGAAAGCTATAATCAATCGGGATTAAGGCGGTGCCAGCTCAATGGATAAGGTTGCAAGCTATCGAAAATATCTTGCCATGTCATCTTCGATCGATCGAAGCAAGTGTTGGATCAATTGAAGCCCTGTTCGATCGATCGAATCCCCTGTTAGCAATGTGCTGTCTAATTCCCGAGCGCGCTCGAACTCTACCAACTTTTGTAGCTCCGAGTTTGCACCAATCAAAGGCCTAATTTCTGACTTGTTGCCTACTCAAAAAGTCTTGTATTTATATTAAATGAGCCAATTTGTATAGGGATTTAAAATTTTTATATTTTACCAATTATAGAAATAAATAGTTTCTTTATCTATAATGAGGGTTTTGGAGTAAAGCAAAGAGGAAGAAGATGGTGCCTACAATGAAGAAAACCTCTGAGGGTTCCATGACCACTACCTTGAGTGCCTAATCCTTCTCTTGGGGCTAAAGATAGCCCCTAGGCTTGCTTCCTAAACTTAGTATTTTGCAGTTTTTGGGGATTTTAGTTATAAATGATGTTTTGACCATGAATAAATATAGATAATGTGTTTTTACATGATTTGTAAGAATTAATCCCTTCAAATGATCTTTTATTTCTATTCATATGTCTATGTATTCTAGAATGAATGGTCATGTGTGTATCACTTGGTTTTATGAGTTTGATGCATGTCTATATGTGTTGGAATTATAAATCTAGTGATAGTTAAGGCATGGTGCTTAATTGATTACTCTTGTGGTTTATTTGATGGATCATGCTTATTTCTTGATGGATTGTTCTATCTCCTTAGCTTAATTAGTTTAATTTCCATGTCATTAGCACAGTTATAGTGTAATTGCTTTAATTTCCTAGATAGGTGGACAATCCATTCTTTTTGTTTGATGATCCATGCTTATGAGTGCAAGTAGTACATTTCTTTAGATTCTTGTGTGTGCATTAATTGTGGTTTTATTGAATGGTTAATGGTTTGTTTGATAGGTTGTGTTATTCACTAGATTGATTAGATAATTTATGCTTATTTGTCATCCATGCTTAGTTTTCAATTAATGGCGCACACACACATTTGATTTTAAACATGAAACTCCCCTTAAATTGACAATTGCTAATGTTTAGTAAAACGAAGCTCAGTGGTGAACTCTAAGCCCCAAGACCTTTCTCTCATTCTCTAATCCGTAATATCTAGATTGTCATTTAAATTGCATGTTTTAATTGAACCATTAGTTTAATTCAACCAACCAAACCCCTATTTGATCATTCGACCTACTAATCCAACGTTGATTCTAAAATACCTTGTAAATCTCTTGGGAAGATCCCTACTCGCTCTTGCTACGTTAGATGTTAGTAGTGGTAGTGGCATATCAAGTTTTGGCGGCATTGCCGGGGATTAGCAACGTCGTATTTGTAATTAATTAGGAATTAGTACTCTTTTGATCCATGTTTTTACTTTATTTTTATCTTGTTTTCTTATTGTGAGCTATTCTAATTCCTCTTGCTTAGTTAAATTATCGGCCAGCGTAAAGGCATTTTATTTCATTGTTTATCATCAGCCCGCATAGAGGCAACTTACTTTTCTTGCATTTGTTGAAAAAAGCATGGGAGTATGTGATCATTGTATGTGGAGGCTTGTTGTTGATTGATTTGTGTTGTGGAGGAGAAGTATTTGCTATTTGTTAGGTTTGTTGATTGTATTGATTTGCATTGTGCATGCATGGTCGTAGGTCTTTAAAACCTCCTCTTGTTCCATTGAACCTTAATCTTCAGTCGATTGATCGTAATCCATGGGGAAGGGGCAATTTAAGTGAATCCATTGCATCAATGGATGACCATGTTGAAAACATTGGTCACATAGACCAATAAGGCATTCTTCACACTAATGTGCAACAACAATATGATAATATGCAAGTTCTATTAGGCATTCTTAGACCTTTTGTTCCACAACCACAAGGCCAAGTTCTAATTGGAATGCCAAGGCCATTCTTTGTGCCACCTCCACCTCCTAATGTCCAAGCTAACAATGGAGCTCATGTAGAGCCACCAATTATGAATCCTTCCATGGATTTAAGAGATCACTATGTGCCTAATGAATACAATGCACCAATATGCATTCGTCTTCCCCAATTTAGAGCACATCATTATGAAATCAAGCCACAAACCATTCAAATGCTTCCCAATTACTTTGGGTTACCTAATAAAGAACCATATAAGCATTTAAATGAATTTCTTGAAGTATGTTCCACCATAAAATATACGGACATGCCGGAAGAAGTTTTGAGGTTAAAACTATTCCCACTCACCCTAAAAGATAAGGCAAAATATTGGTTTAACAATTTGAGACCTCTTTCTACAACTTCTTAGGCGGAAATGCAACAAGAGTTCTTGAGAAAGTATTATCCCATGTCCAAAACCAATGCCATGAGAACTTCAATTTGTGAATTTTCACAAGGGGATGGGGAAATGTTTTATGAGGCATGGGAATGGTTGAATGATTTGCTTAGGAAATGTCTTCATCACAACATTCCTAAATAGCAATTAGTTCAATATTTTTTTGAAAGTTTGTCGGATAACCATAAAGGTATGGTTGATGCCTCAATGGGAGGTTCCTATTTCGACAAACATGAAGATAATGTGTGGCATTTATATGAAAGCATGAGTGAAAACTCAATGCATCGATCTTTGTCTTCTAAAAATGGTAGAAATGTAGGTGGAAAGAAGAATTCAAGCTTATATCAAGTGGACAATTCTAATAACATAGTTGCCGAAGTGAAATCCTTAACTCAAAGGTTTGATCAACCAAAATTTAGCCCATCAAGTGTCTTCCTCCCCTAATCATCATCATCATTCCAATGAATCTTGCATGACTTGTTCAAGTGTGTTGCATTCTACTTCCAATTGTCCCCATGGACATGTGCATAGTGAGCACCATGAACAAGTGAATGTCACTTTTGTGAATCAAAGGAATAATCCCTATGGCAACCATTACAATCCCGGGTGGAGGAACCATCCAAATTTTTCTTGGAAAAGCCAAAGGGAAGGCTCAAACCCTCCCCAAAGTGGTTTCCAAATCAAGTATGTTCCACCACCCATGTAAGACCAAAATTCCCAAGGTTATCGTCCATCCTACCAAGCATTAAATGGAAATCAATTTTCAAATTCTCATCTTCCTAATCAACCATCATATTCTCAAGGTCATTCAAGAAGTCCCGCATTTGAAGAGAAAGTTTTATCAGCCTTAGGTACCTTGGAGGCGAATACTCAATTGCTTCATTCTCACTCCTAATCAATTGCAAAGCTAGAAACCTAAGTAAAGCAAATAGCTAGCACTTTGAATGCGAGAAAGAAAGGAAAAATACCTCTCAATCCACTGCCGAAGCAACAATTTGTTGTGGAGACCACTTTCCCTTCGGAAGGTCATACACTTGAACATGTTAATGCGGTGACCACTTTGAGAAGTGGAAAGAACAACAACATTTGGTGAGTCTAATGAAGAGAGTGAACCGGTGCAACCTAGTGTTGACACCTGTCCCGTTTCACATCCCACTCCTCTTTCATTTAATACAAAGGACAAAGTTATTGAGAATGTTTTTGAAAATGTGTTTGAAAAATCTTTTAAGCCAAAGGCTCCATTCCTGGATGCCTTGAAAGCATCTGCATCTTTGGAAAAGCAACAAGGAAAAATGAATGAAATCATTGATGTGTTTAAGCAAGTTAAAATCAATTTTCCTCTCTTGGATGCAATTTGAAAAATTCTGGATTATGCCAAGTTCTTGAAAGATCTATGCACTCTAAAGAGGAAAAACAAAAGCCAAGCACCTAGGAAGGTTATCCTTACAGAGTAAGTGAGCTCTATTATGCAACACAACACTCTTCCAAAATTCAAGGACCCCGGTTTACCCACTACTTCATGCACTATAGGTGACCATCTTATCAATCAGGCTCTTTTAGATTTAGGAGCAAGCGTAAATCTTCTTCCCTATTCAGTTTTTGTCCAATTAGGCTTAGGTGAATTGAAACCGACGTCGGTAGTTTTGCAACTAGCTGATTGATCCATTAAAAAGTCTTGGGGTATCATTGAAGATGTTTTGATTAAGATTGATAAATTCTTCTTCCCGGTTGATTTTGTTGTCATTAACATAGAACCGGTTCCAAATCCCAAGAGCCAAATACCCGTTATCCTTGGCCGTCCCTTTTTGGCTACTACTAATGCCAACATTAATAATAGGGCATGGATAATGAAGATCTCTTTTGGCTACATGAAGGTGAAGTTAAATATTTTCAATCCAACCCCCTAACTCAATGGACAAGCATAAAGATATTTGTGTTGTGGAAAAATGTGTTGAAAGCAAAAATGGGTTAGCTCCTTGTTTTGAAAAATCAAATGGTTCGCCTTTAAAAGAGTTTCAAAAGATGTTGTTTTAAATTCCAATGTTGAAAGGGCATGGAAGCCCAAAAGTTTTGTTAATAAAAAACCGTTAAATGCACTTGAATTAAATCCAATAATTTCCTTAGGGAATGATTTATTGGGTGGGATTCGAAGTTCAATTCACCCCATTGAGAGGGGAATGTCTACCAAGATCTTTGTTCCGGCTAAAAGAGCCCCACGTCTTACTAGAGACGTTAAAGATTAGTGCTTCGTAGGGTTTTCAGACCCTATTCCTCCCTCATTTCTTGTTTTGTTCTTTTTTGCATCGTCTAGATATGATTTGAGTTGATAATTTCAGTTTTCAGACAGTTTCTTGCATTTCCTACACTTTCAATGTCTCTTCGATTGATCGAAGCCCATTTCGATTGATCGAAGTCTGTGACTTCGATCGATTGAACCCTTGAAATCACAACTTTTCATCTTCCATTTCAATCGATCGAAGAAAGTGTTAGATCGATCGAAGACCACTTTGATCGATCGAAAATACGTCTTTTGAAATTCTGATAATTGCTTTGGCCATTGGCCTTCCCACCCCTAACCCTAATTTTTTTTTCTCTCTCTCTTTTTTTCTTTTTCTTTCTTCTTTCTTTCTCTCTCTACCTCTCCCAACTCTCGTCTCTCTCTCTCCCCGAAACCCTCACCCTCTCAATCTCCATAACTCTCTCACTCTCAATCTCTCATCCCTCCATATCTCTCCCACTCCGGCGACAAAGACAAACCTTCACCATCTCTCTCATCATCGTCGGCGAAGGAGACCACAGCCATCATCGCTGTCACCCACCATTGAAGCCGGCGAGAGCTTTTGGCTAAGCGCCAAGCTCGTTTTCTCAATCTTTCACTATTTTCTCTCTCAGATTCTCTCATTCTCATTATCTCCGGCCGATTTAGGCCAAAGAGGATTCGAATCGTCCTCCGTCGAGCTATGTAATTTCAGGCGAGACTCTGATCATCCCTTCTGGCCACGGTTTGGCCGGAATCTTCTCGGTTTCATCCCAAAATCTACCTCTTTATCTCACCTTCTCATTCTCATACCGGGTATGTAGAATTTTAATCTCTTTTTATTTTATTTTTATTTTTCTTTTATCTCTAATTTTTGTTCTTATTTTGTTGATTGCATTTTTCCAATTTTAGTTTTATTATCCTTAATTTAAATATATGTTTGTATATATGTTTGTTATAAGGCGTGGAAAATCAATATAAAAAAATCATAAAATTAAATAATGAAAAATTGTTTTTTAAAAAAAATGGATCCTTTGACTGTGAATGGACTGTGTACCTTTTTGTTGAGAAGAATGGGCAAAAGTTTGATAAAAATGGAATATGGTTTGATTTATAGTTTAGAAGGAAAATAGGCAAATTGAATGTGGATTTATGTTTGTGGGTGGTGTCCCTTTTGACGTGATGGATAGATTCTGATTTGATTTGGTTGAGCTATGTGAATGCTTGAGAATTCTTTACCTGAGAATTGATATATGCATGCTGTTGCCTTTGTTGAAAAATTTGTGTAAAGCTCATTTTTAAGGGGAACCCATGCCGAATTTTTCTAAAATTAAAATTGAACTTTGGTTTTAAATTCTAAATGGCATGTGGTCTATTTTTGAAAACTTGAATCGAAATTGGAAATTGGAAAAGAGCTTTGAAGTTAAAATTTTGGAATTGAATTGAAAAAGAGAAACAAAAATTCTTTGGAAGTTGTTTTGAAGTTTAAATTTGTGAATGGAATTTGGAAATGTCATAAAATGGATTGATTGTTTGTTAATTTGAAATGGATACTTCAATGTCTAAAAGATTTATTTTTCTTGAAAGTTGAATTGAAAATGGATACTTCTTAAGCTTGAAAAATTCTTGAAAATTTTGAACTTAAAATGGTATTAAAATTTAAATACTTGTGAGCATGAATCCCAGCTTGTTTCATTTGTTTGTTTTGAGTATGAAAATGCATGGATGTTTGTTCTCAATGATTGAAAGTTTGAATTGAATTTAACATTTGTGCTTTTGAAAATTGAAAATGCAAAATCATGTCAAAATGTTGAAATGTGTTCCAAATGGAATCTCTTTACAAGTTTTTGATCTTAAATTGTTCATTGCTTATTATTAAGGTGCATGGTTTGGCAAATTGACTCTTGAATGCCTGAAATGCCTTTGTAATCACACTTGCTGGTTTCAAAATGTTAAAAAGGGAATTTTTGAACTTTGTTTTGTATGCCTTGTGGATGCCATTTAGGAATAAATTTTCGAAAGATTGATATCTTGCTTGCATTTGTGGTTCACATCATCTTGATCTTGTGATTATTTTGAGATTCACCCTAGGATTCTACACTAGCACAGGCGCACACTAGCATTCATTTGTGTGGTACATGCTTTGTTGACTATTGATTTGGTTATATCCTAATTGAGCTAGTAGTGCTTTGAAAGCTTTCATTCTTGACAAAGGTGGATAACAAACCCTTTTCACTAAGTAGCTGGGATTCTAGTCTCATCAAGCATTGAATTTCTCGTGCCGAAAGGTAGAAGGCCCAAACTCTAGGTTAAAAAAAAAAATACAAGTTTGCAAAAGCAAACAAAGTGAGGACTTCTCCTAAAAGGTGAGAAGTGGGCTATCCCAACAAAGAAGATGGAGCCATATTTAGAGATAGCCCTTAAGGGTTCAATGGCCACATCTACTCCTCCATGATTGGCTAGACTTCTCCTTGGGGCTTGGATGAGCCCCAAGTTTGTAATCTAAACCATTTTCTTTAACTTTTTGGGGATTTATTTCTTGTGATTAGTGTTATAGCCTTGTGTATAAAATGAATCTTGGGTTCTCCTTTAATTTCTATGGTTTAATTCTTCCTATTGATTCTTTATGTGATTACATATTGTCTTATATGTGATTATTTAGGAATTGATCCTTACACTAGATACTCTATGTTGGTTGCATGTCTATATGTGATTAAGTAAGGATTTAGTAATGGTTATCCATGGTTTTCATTGAATGAATTTGTCAATTAATTTGATGGATTATGCTTAGGCTTGATAGGCTGTGCTATACATTAGTTTATTTGTTGTTAGGTAGACAATCTATGCTTGAATTTGATATTCCATGGCTTATTGTTGAAAATTCCATGATTCTCTAGATTGATGTGTGCTATAATTGTTACTAATTTGATGGGTCATGCTTAAACATGATGGGTTGTGCTACACTTAGTTTACTTGTTGGTCATGTAGACAATTCATGCTTAAATTTGATGGCTCATTCTCAATATTGCAATTGGTAGTCACATTTTATTCACAAGAATGTTTTCCCTATTTAGTTAAGAGCATGTGGTTTGGTGAATGAGCTTGGTGGTGATTCCAACACCCTAAAACCTCTATTCTTATCATTCAAACCCTAGCTCACTTTAGTTTAATTTCAATTGCATTTCAATTAATTAAACTTAGTGTAATGAACCAACCAGTCTCTCTCTTTTGCAATCTTGTGATCCACTAGAGTCGAAGTTAAATTCCAACTATATGTTTAATCCCTGCGGTTGATCCCTACTCGCTATATTTTATAGTAGTAGTGATTTTATAAATGTAAATTTGACTAACAAAGCTTCCTAAATCACATTTATATTTTGACCTCATGCAGTAACCTCTCACATTAAAATTTCTTGTTCTTATCTTGCATAGAAGAGGACTTGTCAGTTATAAACATACTACACCCCCTACCTCACTAGAGAAAGCCTCTCTAAAATCCAAAGGAAAAGTGAGTGAAGAGGAAATCCAAAAGAAAGGTCTTGTAGTCCAAGGTGCAAGGAAACTTTCTTCCTTCTATGGTGAAGCCAAAAGGTGAGTGGAAGGTAGGTAGAACTAAGCTCTAAGGTTTGATAACAATGGAGGTTGGAGAGAGAAAATGAGAGGAAAAAGATGAAGTTTAGGAAAAGGTGTAAGGCTACAGTTAATATATATCACATAACCAAGTCTTGCACTACCTCTTACACAAACATAACAATCCTAGCCCTCCACTTGTCCTTATCACATTCCACCACACGTCTCACTTAAAAGCTAACACTTGGTCCAATCAAAAGATGACATTTGCTCAACTTCTTCAATTTGCACTAAAGTCCCTCTACTAAATATTGCCCAAAAATAATTGCACCAAGGTCCCTAAACCAAAATATCTTCAAAAGATAAATGCACAAAAAACCTTAGAAATGAAAACATCCTCGAAGAAATAAAACACATATACCCCCACAAAAGCATAATGTAATAAGCATGCATTGTTACACAATTAAACTATGCATTAACAATAAAATAAACTAAATTAAATGCATGAAGTGTTGGAAATCCATCCTGGACACCAAACCTTACCTCGGGTCCTCCAAAACCCTAAGGTAACAAGAAATGAAATAAAAATTAAATAAATAAAATAAAATAATTAATAATAATAATTAATAATTAATAAATAAATAATAGTAATAAAATAATAAATTATTTAAAATAATTATAATAAATAATAATAATAATTCAATTAAATAATTATTATAAACAATATAAAAAAGAATGTTGAAAAAAAAAAAAAAAAAAGATGACGGGGTCATCACATTGTAGCTCATATGGCATCTCAATGATAGGAGTGGATGGAGAAGTGAATTCATTCCTTACTCCTTTGGTAATGGATGGATTTGGATTTGAACAAGACTCCATTGGATTTGAAAATTTTAGATTTGGAATCTTATGAATTTCATTCTCTTCTACCATCTTCTCCTCAACTTTGTTGTCAATCACTCTTCCACTCCTGAGTGCGGTAATGGCATTACCTTGCTCATGACGAGTACTTGAAGAATTGGTCTCATTAATCATATAAGTTTGCCCTTTTGGATTTGCAATGGGCTAACTTGGTAATTTCCCTTCCTCTTTTTGATTTAACACTTTAGCTATTTGCCCAACTTAAGCTTCTAGATTGCCTATAGATTGGGAATGGGAATGCAAAAATTGAGTGTTGGACTCAAGGTTGCTAAGTGCAGTCAAAACCTTCTTTTTGAATGCAGAATTTCTAGGAGGTGGAGGAGGATTAGATTGATTATAGAATTGTTGTGGATGATAGTTGGATGATGGATTGAAAGAATTATTGTTTGGAAGAGGAATTGACTGATTTTGAAATTGCCCTTGAGATTGTGGGACTTGATTACTCGGGTCTGATTGCGCCACAAGAGATTTGGATACCTTTTCCATCCCAAGTTATATATATTGGAGTATGGATCATTACCTTCTTTAGAAAAGGTTACATTAGCCTGCTCTTGAGGATTAAAGCATCTTGCACACACCTCATGTGGTATGGATGTGTGAGGAGTAATTTGAGTTCACCCAGCTGCTAAGGCTTGGTAAAACCTTTGCGTAAGTGCTTCTATTTGAAGCACAAGTTCCCTAGTCTTATCAACCTCTAGAAATTTTCAAATTCTAGAATGTCAGAGGTCTTATACTGAGAAGTAGAAGCATGTTGCACATAATTTTCACTTCCATTTTCAAAAAGTTTCCATACATCTTCCTTACTTTTATCCAAGAATTTTCCACAACATAAAGCATCAACCAATTGTCTATAAGGCTCAGTTAAACCTTCATAGAATATGTGCACCAACTACCATTTTGGGGTTTGATGATGCAGACACTTGCGAAGGAGATCATTGAGCCTTTCCCAAGTTTCATGAAGTTGTTCTCCCGGGATTTGGGAGAACGTCATGATCTCTCTCCTCATTTGATTGGTTTTGGCCACACTGTAATACTTTATCAAGAATTCTTGTTGAAGTTGAGCCTAAGTAGTGATTGAATTACGTGGCAAGGAATTTAACTAAAGTTTTGCTTTGTCTTTCAAAGAAAATTGGAAAAGACGCATCCTAAAAGAATAATCAGTAACAATGATCAATTTGGTAGTTGAACAGATTTCAATGAATTCATCGATGTGTTTATAGCGATCTTCATTGGGAAACCCATAATAAGAAGGAAGCATTTGGAATGTTCTAGGTTAAATCTCAAATTAGGTTGCATCAATGTCTGAGAATCGAAGGCAGGAGGGAGATGTGTATGTTGATGGAATGTAATGGTCCTTCAGAGGTGTAGGAGTAGGTGCAGGTTCTGTAACCACTCCCGGTACATTATTGTCATCAACCATGTTTTTATTGGATAATTCTCCTAACAATTTAGAGTTCATTTTAAAAGCCCTTCGAAATTATTTAAGAGTCTTTTCAAGTTTTAAGTCAAGTTCAAGTAACGGGATTGACAATGAACGTCGACCTAACATGCACCGATACCCTAAAAATAAAGAAAAAGAAATAAAAATTTCAAGTAAAGAAATAAAAATGCAAAAACTCACAGAAGGTCCCGAAATCGTAGCTTTTTTCCCTTATACTCCTTTGCTCTTGCATTCAGATTCCTACACTTGAAAACAAAAAGAAATAAAATAAGAAGAAAGAAAGTACTAAACTAAGAATTAAATACAAACTAATCTAAATTGATGTGTGTATTATTAACTATAAAAACCACTTGCAATAGATCAAATCTTTGTAGGATAGGGCTATGTTGAGGGTGCCGAATCTCAAAGACTATGGTGGATTGTCAAGTATAAAAATAATCTTTATTTGATTCAAGTGAAAGATGATTTGGTGTTTTCTATGTCTAAATTGCAATAAAACTAAAAATAAACTAAATTACCAAAGGATGAGATCAAAGTGAGAATAACTTAAGGATTGACTTCACCACTAGCCTCATAACATGATCAATTGCTTCAACTATGGGGAAATTCACACGTATGCATATTCGGGAATTAAGTGGCTACAAGCACACTTTAATTCAATTAAAAAGGTATATATGAGTAAACACTAAGCCATAACTCATCTTCAGTTGGCACGAATTGTCTACCTAACTACTCTAATTTACCATGCAGTATAACTTGTCTTCCCTAGGCATGAATTATCAAAACATTCATTCATGTAATCGTTTAAGCACCATTGCATGATAACCACTTCTACCTTTGAGAGAATCCTTTGGCAACTAATCTCTCACAATAGAGGCATTTGAATTCAATTAAAACAAGATTAATTCTTAGATAAGAGATTAATTTCATTAAAACCCAATTGCTTAGTACAACCAAGTCAATTGCTCACAACCATACAATCAATATACATATAAAAATCCCAAAGTTAAGAACAATCAAACCATGCTACTCAGACTAGGGTTACATCAATTCCCTAAGGAATACTTTAGTTACTCATGCAGATGAAGGATGTCATCATTGTTGGTGTAGAAACCATCTCCATGTATCGCTAATCGAAATATTCAATCTTCAAAACCCTAAAAGCCGCCATAAAGTATGAGAAGAAGAACAACTTGAGAACCCCCCTCAATATGTCTTTTCATTTTCTTTTATAGTGAGTAACAAGTCATAATCCCCTTTAAATGGGCTTTACAGCTTTTGGGGACAATTGGGCCCATATAGTGTTAGAGTTACTCTATACAATCAACCGAATTTGATTCCAGTTGTTATAGCGAAAATGTAAAATAATAACGCGCACTGTTCAAGAAATAATCAACCAATCATAAAGAAAAAATCACGAAGAAAAATCACACACAAGAACATAAGATATACATGGTTAACCCAAATCTTAAGACTACGTCCATGGAGCACACCGAACAAATTCACTATGAAAAAGATGAAGAATTACAAGGAGAATTTTCTCTCTATCTCTCCCAAATGCTCTTTCTTGTGTTGGCACAAATTTCTCTCACACTTCTTCACACCCTAAAAATACGGATTAGGGTTGATATTTATAGCCCTATACAATGGAACCCAACTTGCCCCATAAGAATTGCTTTTTGTAGAGTTCAATTCCAACAAGGAAAGTAAATCACGTAGCTTCCCAGAAATGTTGAACCGGTTCAGCCTTTCTAGAACCAGTTTAACTTGTTGCACAAAAACTTCTGCAACGTTCTGCCACTGTACAAAGAATTGGCTACCGATTCCCACTGGACAGTGTCTAATTTCAACGTTTCATTGATTTGGCTATGTAACCAGTTCCAAAACTCTTGAACCAATTCAAACGTTCCAGTAGCCAAACTATTAAAATCATTAGTTTCCCAAAAAACTTCATGTTACTAACACGTGATCAGACTCCATAAAAAACACAACAATCTCCCACTTAGAGGCTGGAGCACTTGTAAACCCATTCCATCTTCTTCTCATGCATGTCCTATGCATGTCGGTGGGCTTTTCTTTATCTTCAAGTTAGAAGACTGTAATACCCCTAATTTTTAGAAGGATAGTTTTGGAATTTATTTAATTGCATTTTTAAGTTTAATTGATTTACTTTATTTAATTAGGGATTTACTTTAAGTTAATTGTTCTATTTTCTCTAATGGTTTTAATTTACTTCTTCGCTTATGATAATTTGACTTAATTTACTTCTTTGTTTACGTTACTTTGAATTTATGACATTTAATATAAATGAGGAATTAATGTGGTGTAATTAAATTGCTTTAAGTTAAATTAAATTTAAATTGGTTTTCACGTGAATATAGTTTCACGGGGTTTATAGTTTGCATTGACAGCCGACAGTGTATAACCTAGGTTTGCTTATGGGCTGTATTATACATGGATTAGGGTTTAAAGATTAAGTTTATAAATAGGCTCATTACGGTGGTTTAGGGTTTAGAGAAACAATTAAACAAAAACGTAAGGAGGCATAGAGGGACAAAGAAAGAAAAAGCAAACAGAGAGGTTACCGGGGAACTTGTGAAGAACCGTCGGTGTAAGGCAAGTTCTATAACTAACTCTATCTCTTTGACCTGTGTTCTTTGCATCCCTAATACAGTCTCATGATGAAATAAAGATTAAATTAAATTGCTTTACACGTAAATTGCTTCATAACAGTATGTTTTCCTGTATGTGTGTTTTGTTCGTTTTTAAATTGTTTGTGTTTAATTCTTATTTCAAATTGAATTTAATTAATGAATAATGAATTGAAATTACTCGGGAGCATCTTGGGTTTTAGTTTTAAACTGGAAAGAAAGTGGGTTTGAAAGATTAAACAAATTTGAACAGTATGTGTTCTTGTAGGGGTTTTAATCCACTTAGAAACGGTTTTGCGAAATTCTTGTTTCATATGGTTTTGAATAATAAGTAATGAACTTAAACAACTTTAGAGCCCTTTGGGAATTAGTTTTAATCCATAGGAAACGTGGGTTGGAGGAACCAAGTTGCCGAAGTTGGAGAAGAAGTTGAACAGTATGTTTTCTTTTAGGTACATGTTAAGCGTTTTTAGATTATTTTGTTTAATTCTTGTTTCCACTGAATGTGATTCTTAATCAAGGAAGTTAATTAACTTTTGAACACCCAAGGACTTAATTTTAATCAGCAAGAAATTTGGTTTGGAGGATCAACACAGCCGGACACCGCCGGGATTGGAAAAACGACGCACAGGGGAAGGAGCCTACTCTATTTCAAGTAGAGCAGGCTCAACTAAAAAGTGGAGCAGGCTCTACTTTGTTGTAGAGCTGGCTCTACTTGGTAGTGGAGGCGGCTCCACTTTATGTGGAGCCGGCTCCTTCAACGGTTTTCAGTTTTTGGCCTTTTCAGTGGTGGTTTTGGCTACGGGTTTCAGAATTTGGTGTTTTCAGATGCTATTAAGAACTATGCAGGGATGTTCCAGTAGCATCTAAGTCCTATTAATATTTTGAGGGTGTGTTAATACATAATAAATTACAAAGAGGTCGGTAGTTTTAAACCGTTGTATTTTCAAGTGAACTTGTGGACTGTTTTGGAGGCAGAGGATTTTAAGTGCATAACCCTATGAGTTGCAATTTTGTCTGGGAATGAGAATATTGTTTAATCATGTTTCTGTGATTTAAATTAAGCATATTAGATTACAGAATGATTATAATCGGAATAAGTGTCAGTAAGTCACTTTTAAGGAAGTTTACATGGTTAAGATTTTGCAGACGATTCAAGTTGTTAAATTCTAAGTTAGCAATTGAATTAGGGGTTTATGGTTAAATCATGTAACAATGGTATGGGTTTAAACAGGTCAGTTTATATAAATTCTGTTATCATATAATCAGAAGTTAGTTGATATTTACAAAGAGTTCTTTATATCAACTTATTGGATATTGTGGAGTTGGTATCAATAAGCATGTTAATTCTGTTATTATTATTATGCTTGTTGTGAGTTACAGGGTGATTATATTTATTCTCTGCATTTAAAACTGGTTAGAGAATCAGGTACTGGATGTATTGAACAAGCATGCTAGTTAAACATTCTTGTTAAGCTTGTGATTGGATATGTTGATATTGATATGCTATGCCATTATATATATATTTTCAATACTGGATGGATGGTTTGTATGCACCGGTATGGGACGGTGTCATACTAGGGGGATTAGCTCAAAAAAATGCTAAGTCCTACCTACTCTGGATTAAGGGATGGATTAACTACAAAAGTTAAGTCCTACCTGTCTTCTGTGTCAAATCAATAAATAGTTGAGTGACACTTTGGTTTGGAATGGAATTTAAATATATTTTTATGATGCCACGATATGAGCCTGAGACTCAGAGTCGTTGGTTAGGGAGCGTTATGCATTGGGATGCATAACTGGCTATGATGGTTGGATGTGTACCCTGCTAGGGCTAGGTAGTCATGCCCATCTTTGGGTGCGTTTTCGCATGGTGCCTACTAGTCAGGTTGAGACAGGCCTGTAGTTCAGTGAGAGTCTTGTAGTGTGATTATATATATATATATATATATATATATATATTTATCTACGGACTACTAGCTATTGTTGGATTGGTTAGGATGTACATGCGTATCGGGTCTCTGCTTGGGTAGTAGTAGTATAGAACTTGCTAGTGGGCCTGACCCACTTATTATTTTTCAGGTGTTGGATGGTTGAGGTCTTAGAGCTTGTTCGAGCTAAGCAGAGACGATCTTTCATTCTACCGACGATGTAGGATTTCTTTCCTGACATTCGATTTGGGCTTTTATCTTCAGTTATTTATTTTCGCTCGGTTTGGATTTTTATTAGGGGTCCACTGGAGATGGATTCCCGAGTTGTAAACTTATGAAGTTTGGATTGTCAGAGTTTAAATATTTATATTTGAGGATTTTTAATTTTGTATTCCTTCAGCTTATTATTATTTCTTAAATTCATTTTGTATTCTGTGTTCGATTAAATATTAATTATTTGATATCCTTCGGATCTGTGCTCGGACTTGATCACCCGTGGCTCTAGAATCGAGGGGTATCACAGTTGGTATCAGAGCACTCCAGGTTCAAGTGTCTCTAGGATTCTATTAAATAAGTCTTCCGCGTAGCGTTCTCTCTTATTTAGAGCTTTAAGATTAGGATTTGTTGAATTCCTTTACGGTCCGTTTACAATCGTATTGATGTTTGTCTTTCTATGTTAACAGTATGGTTAGCGCTAGAAGAGGACAGAACATGAACAGTCGACAGAGGAGACTGGCACGTAGGCAGCAAGAACGCCTGCGACGTCGGCAAATGGGGGAAGAGCAGCAAATGCCTAGGTTTCAGGAGGAAGATGGTCAGTTGCAGATAGAGCATGAGGAAATTCAACATACTCAGGAGTCTCAACAACAGGCCTACAATCAGGGCAGGGATCCAGAGGATTCTCCTCAGTTAGTTTACATCATTGCTCAGGCTGCAGCTGCAGGCGTAGCAGCGGCACTTCAGAGTCAGCTACATGTACAACAAACACTTGAAGCAGTACCAGTGATGCAGAATGTGGTTAAAGATCATTGTTTTGGCTGCGGAGAAGATGGGCATACATCCAACCAATGTCCTGAGTTAGTCCAGAGACAGCAGAATGGGGTACCACAGGCAGAACGGGATCAATTACGGTCTAACCAGCAGAGGAGGCCATTTGGTACTTTTAGGGGTACTTGCTATACTTGTGGAGAGTACGGTCACACTGCTAGGCAGTGTCCTAGACGAGGAGGTATCAGGCCATCCCAGCAGGAAGGTACTAAACCGTAAAGAGGATGGCTCTTTTAAGAGTGATTTTTGGTTATTGATAGTGGAGGAGATTTTAATGAAAGTGTGGTATGGATTTAAACACATACACTAGTTGTATATTAAAGATTATTTACAATTATTCGTTTGACAGTTTATAATTTGGAAAGTTCTTAATAAAGTAAACTAGCAGTTTTAGCTATTTTTGAATTGTGCTGTGTGATAGTATGTTTTGTGGTATATATGGTTTTTATTAAACTATAGTGGGATGATTATGTTGTATTAATAGATGATTATCCCAGTGGAGTGATTGGGGTTTGTAGAACAGGCAAGCAAATAGTTGCTTGTAAATACATGGTGTGGAGACAGGTTGATTACCAAGAAGTTTATAAGAGAACTTATGTAAATCAATATGGTAGGTTTGGTTTAAAATGAGGAATTCCCAGGATAGAATAATAATCTAAATTGGGATGATTATGGAGCATTTTGTTTTACCTTATGTGTTTTGCTCTTTGAAGTATTTAGAAACATGGGATTTTTATGGATTGGTGGGTGACACGCGTATGCAGTAGACCTCAGGATATTTCTACATGGTTGGGCAATACTGCCATTTTTCATGAGAGTGATGTGCCTGTGACGCTAGATATTGGTAGACTTAGATTTCTAGCCAATCTTTTATCCTAGATATGTACACTTAGGACGGGATACTTGGGATGGATTGGTTACCACTGCCATGCTCAAGTTATTCGTTTTGGGAAGGTCTATTGTGTTCACCATACTTGGCCAGGATATTTACATTATCGTATGCCGCGTTCTAGCGGAGTCATTAGTACTTATTTGTTCATGTGGAGGAGGGGACTACTGTATCATTGGATAGTATACCGATTATATAGGGTTTCCCGGATGTATTCCAGGGGATTCCAAGGTTGCCGCCGAGTCGCGAGATTGACTTTGGGATTGACTTAACTTCAGGCATTACGTCTGTTGCTAGAGCACCATACTGGATGGCACCAGTGGAGATGCGCGAGTTGAGGGATTAGATTCAGCAGCTACTCGGCCAGGGTTTCATTCGCAAGAGTACTTCACCCTGGGGAGCACTAGTGTTATTTTTGAAGAAGAAGGATGGTTCGTTCCGCTTGTGTAGAGATTACAGGGTGTTGAACAAGGTTACGATTCGTAACGAGTATCCTTTGTAAGGATTGATGACTTGTTTGATCAGTTAAGGGGAGCCACATACTTCTCCAAGATTGATCTGCATTCTGGATATCATCAGTTAAGGGTTAGGGAGCAAAATGTTCCTAAGACCACATTTCTTACAAGATATAGATCTTATGAGTTTCGTGTCATACCGTTTGGGACGACTAATGCACCCGCAGTGTTCATGGACCTGATGAACGGAGTCTTCAGGGCTTACTTGGGTTAATTTGTCATTGTCTTCATAGATGGCATTTTGATTTGCTCGGGATCCGAGGATGATCATGTTAGACATCTTCGGATAGTCTTGTAGATGTTTCGTGAGCACCAACTGTATGCCAAATTCGAGAAGTGTGAATTTTGGTAGCGGGAATTGAAGTTTCTTGGTTACGCGGTGTAAGAAAAGGGATAGCAGTAGATCCAGCCAAAGTTTCGGCCGTGGTTGAGTGGGGACAGCCTATTTCACCTACCGAGATTCGGAGTTTCCTCGGTTTGGTGGGATATTATCGGAGGTTCATCCAGGGGTTTCTCTAAGATAGCTGGACTACTCACGTACCTAACTAAAAAGGGTGTACCGTTCGTGTAGGATGAACACTATTAGTGAGCTTTTGATGAGCTGAAGACTAGGTTGACTTCTGCACCGGTTCTGGCTACTACATAGAGCGGGATAGAGTATCTAGTCTATACAGATACTTCTTTGCAGGGTCTTGGATGTGTTTTGATGCAGGAGGAGCGACCGATTTTATATAGATCCAAGAAGCTTAAGCCTCATGAGCTTAATTATCCAACACATGATTTGGAATTGGCAGCTGTGGTCTTTGCCTTGCGCATATGGAGGCATTATTTGTTGGGTGAGTTATTCAGATTATTCAGTGATCGTCAGAGGCCGCCAGGAGCTTTACAGCCACTACCGATACCGGAGTGGAAATAGGAGAGCCTTTCTATGGATTTTGTGGAAGGATTGCTAAATTCCTTCAAGGATCACAATTCCATTTTGGTTATCGTGGACAGATTGACGAAATCAGCTCATTTTTTTTTTTTTTTGCCTATTCGCACTGATTACACTTCGGAGCAGTTGGTGAGTTGCGTGGCATTCCTTTGTTTATTATATCGGACAAGGATTCAAGCTTTGTGTTAGGATTCTGGAAGAGTTTTCAGCAGGCTTTGGGAACAGAATTACACCATAATACTGCTTATCATCCTCAGACTGATGGACAGACTGAGCGGGTGATTCAGATCATGGAGGACATGCCTCGGTCGTGTGTTCTTGATTTCAAGGGCTACTGGGAGGATTACTTACCGCTTGTGGAGTTACTTATAACGAGAGTTTCTAGAAGACTATTGGAATGGCACCATTTGCGGCTTTTTACGGCCGACCGTGTCGATCATCTATTTGTTGGATGGAGGTTGGTGCGAGAAGATTCTTGGGTCTAGAGTTCATCAAGGATACTTCTGAGAAGATCACTCTTAATAGGGATCGCATGCGTACTGCCTAGAGTAGGTAGCAGACTTATGCGGATCGTCGCACTCGTGCTTTGGGGTTTTAGGTTGGGGATCAAGTTATACTCAAAGTGTTTCCTATGAGGGGAGTAATGCGTTTTTGGAAGGAAGTGAAGTTATCTCCGTGATTTATCGGTCCATTCATGATTCTGGATCGAGTTGGAGCTGATGCTTATCGGTTGGCACTTCCAGATAATTTGGATCGTGTGCACAACGTGTTCCATGTTTCCATGTTGTGGAAATTCCTGCGAGATACAGATCGGTATCAGTATATCGATGTTGGGGAGGTTGAGTTGCAGCCGGATGCAACTTATTTGGAGCTATTGTGTCGTATCGTCGATTGTCGGGATTAAATCTTTCATAATAAGGTTGTTCTTTTAGTTCGTGTCCAATAGAGTCATCACAATGAGGCTGAGTCTACATGGGAACAAGGGGACGTCATTCGCTCGCAGTTTCCTGAATTTTTGGAAGAAAATATGAGTGAATTCCGAGGACGGAATTCCTTTTGTTAGGGGGGAAGAATGTAATACCCCTAATTTTTAGAAGGATAGTTTTGGAATTTATTTAATTGCATTTTTAAGTTTAATTGATTTACTTTATTTAATTAGGGATTTACTTTAAGTTAATTGTTCTATTTTCTCTAATGGTTTTAATTTACTTCTTTGCTTATGATAATTTGACTTAATTTACTTCTTTGTTTATGTTACTTTGAATTTATGACATTTAATATAAATGAGGAATTAATGTGGTGTAATTAAATTGTTTTAAGTTAAATTAAATTTAAATTGGTTTTCACGTGAATATAGTTTCACGGGATTTATAGTTTGCATTGACAGCCGACAGTGTATAACCTAGGTTTGCTTATGGGCTGTATTATACATGGATTAGGGTTTAAAGTTTAAGTTTATAAATAGGCTCATTACGGTGGTTTAGGGTTTAGAGAAACAATTAAACAAAAACGTAAGGAGGCATAGAGGGACAGAGAAAGAAAGAGCAAACAGAGAGGTTACCAGGGAACTTGTGAAGAACCGTCGGTGTAAGGCAAGTTCTATAACTAACTCTATCTCTTTGACCTGTGTTCTTTGCATCCCTAATATAGTCTCAGGATGAAATAAAGATTAAATTAAATTGCTTTACACGTAAATTGCTTCATAACAATATGTTTTCCTGTATGTGTGTTTTGTTCGTTTTTAAATTGTTTGTGTTTAATTCTTATTTCAAATTGAATTTAATTAATGAATAATGAATTGAAATTACTCGGGAGCATCTTGGGTTTTAGTTTTAAACTGGAAAGAAAGTGGGTTTGAAAGATTAAACAAATTTGAACAGTATGTGTTCTTGTAGGGGTTTTAATCCACTTAGAAACGGTTTTGCGAAATTCTTGTTTCATATGGTTTTGAATAATAAGTAAGGAACTTAAACGACTTTAGAGCCCTTTGGGACTTAGTTTTAATCCATAGGAAACGTGGGTTGGAGGAACCAAGTTGCCGGAGTTGGAGAAGAAGTTGAACAGTATGTTTTCTTTTAGGTACATGTTAAGCGTTTTTAGATTATTTTGTTTAATTCTTGTTTCCACTGAATGTGATTCTTAATCAAGGAAGTTAATTAACTTTTGAACACCCAATGACTTAATTTTAATCAGCAAGGAATTTGGTTTGGAGGATCAACACAGCCGGACACCGCCGGGATTGGAAAAACGACGCACAGGGGAAGGAGCCTGCTCTATTTCAAGTAGAGCAGGCTCAACTAAAAAGTGGAGCAGGCTCTACTTTGTAGTAGAGCCGGCTCTACTTGGTACTGGAGGCGGCTCCACTTTGTGTGGAGCCGGCTCCTTCAACGGTTTTCAGTTTTTGGCCTTTTCAGTGGTGGTTTTGGCTACGGGTTTCAGAATTTGGTGTTTTCAGATGCTATTAAGAACTATGCAGGGATGTTCCAGTAGCATCTAAGTCCTATTAATATTTTGAGGGTGTGTTAATACATAATAAATTACAAAGAGGTCGGTAGTTTTAAACCGTTGTATTTTCAAGTGAACTTGTGGACTGTTTTGGAGGCAGAGGATTTTAAGTGCATAACCCTATGAGTTGCAATTTTGTCTGGGAATGAGAATATTGTTTAATCATGTTTCTGTGATTTAAATTAAGCATATTAGATTACAGAATGATTATAATCGGAATAAGTGTCAGTAAGTCACTTTTAAGGAAGTTTACATGGTTAAGATTTTGCAGACGATTCAAGTTGTTAAATTCTAAGTTAGCAATTGAATTAGGGGTTTATGGTTAAATCATGTAACAATGGTATGGGTTTAAACAGGTCAGTTTATATAAATTCTGTTATCATATAATCAGAAGTTAGTTGATGTTTACAAAGAGTTCTTTATATCAACTTATTGGATGTTGTGGAGTTGGTATCAATAAGCATGTTAATTCTGTTATTATTATTATGCTTGTTGTGAGTTACAGGGTGATTATATTTATTCTCTGCATTTAAAACTGGTTAGAGAATCAGGTACTGGATGTATTGAACAAGCATGCTAGTTAAACATTCTTGTTAAGCTTGTGATTGGATATGTTGATATTGATATGCTATGCCATTATATATATATTTTCAATACTGGATGGATGGTTTGTATGCATCGGTATGGGACGGTGTCATACTAGGGGGATTAGCTCAAAAAAATGCTAAGTCCTACATACTCTGGATTAAGGGATGGATTAACTACAAAAGTTAAGTCCTACCTGTCATCTGTGTCAAATCAATAAATAGTTGAGTGACACTTTGGTTTGGAATGGAATTTAAATATATTTTTATGATGCCACGATATGAGCCTAAGACTCAGAGTCGTTGGTTAGGGAGCGTATATGCATTGGGATGCATAACTGGCTATGATGGTTGGATGTGTACCCTGCTAGTGCTAGGAAGTCATGCCCACCTTTGGGTGCGTTTTCGCATGGTGCCTACTAGTCAGGTTGAGACAGGCCTGTAGTCCGGTGAGAGTCTTGTAGTGTGATTATATATATATATATATATATATTTATCTACGGACTACTAGCTATTGTTGGATTGGTTAGGATGTACATGCGTATCGGGTCTCTGCTTGGGTAGTAGTAGTATAGAACTTGCTAGTGGGCCTGACCCACTTATTATTTTTCAGGTGTTGGATGGTTGAGGTCTTAGAGCTTGTTCGAGCTGAGCAGAGACGATCTTTCATTCTACCGACGATGTAGGATTTCTTTCCTGACATTCGATTTGGGCTTTTATCTTCAGTTATTTATTTTCGCTCGGTTTGGATTTTTATTAGGGGTCCACTGGAGATGGATTCCCGAGTTGTAAACTTATGAAGTTTGGATTGTCAGAGTTTAAATATTTATATTTGAGGATTTTTAATTTAGTATTCCTTCAGCTTATTATTATTTCTTAAATTCATTTTGTATTCTGTGTTCGATTAAATATTAATTATTTGATATCCTTCGGATCTGTGCTCGGACTTGATCACCCGTGGCTCTAGAATCGAGGGGTATCACAATTGGTATCAGAGCACTCCAGGTTCAAGTGTCTCTAGGATTCTATTGAATAAGTCTTCCGCGTAGCGTTCTCTCTTGTTTAGAGCTTTAAGATTAGGATTTGGTGAATTCCTTTACGGTCCGTTTACAATCGTATTGATGTTTGTCTTTCTATGTTAACAGTATGGTTAGCGCTAGAAGAGGACAGAACATGAACAGTCGACAGAGGAGACTGGCACGTAGGCAGCAAGAACGCCTGCGACGTCGGCAAATGGGGGAAGAGCAGCAAATGCCTAGGTTTCAGGAGGAAGATGGTCAGTTGCAGATAGAGCATGAGGAAATTCAACATACTCAGGAGTCTCAACAACAGGCCTACAATCAGGGCAGGGATCCAGAGGATTCTCCTCAGTTAGTTTACATCATTGCTCAGGCTATAGCTGCAGGCGTAGCAGCGGCACTTCAGAGTCAGCTACATGTACAACAAACACTTGAAGCAGTACCAGTGATGTAGAATGTGGTTAAAGATCATTGTTTTGGCTGCGGAGAAGATGGGCATACATCTAACCAATGTCCTGAGTTAGTCCAGAGACAGCAGAATGGGGTACCACAGGCAGAACGGGATCAATTACGGTCTAACCAGCAGAGGAGGCCGTTTGGTACTTTTAGGGGTACTTGCTATACTTGTGGAGAGTACGGTCACACTGCTAGGCAGTGTCCTAGACGAGGAGGTATCGGGCCATCCCAGCAGGAAGGTACTAAACCGTAAGGAGGATGGCTCTTTTAAGAGTGATTTTTGGTTATTGATAGTGGAGGAGATTTTAATGAAAGTGTGGTATGGATTTAAACACATACACTAGTTGTATGTTAAAGATTATTTACAATTATTCGTTTGACAGTTTATGATTTGGAAAGTTCTTAATAAAGTAAACTAGCAGTTTTAGCTATTTTTGAATTGTGCTGTGTGATAGTATGTTTTGTGGTATATATGGTTTTTATTAAACTATAGTGGGATGATTATGTTGTATTAATAGATGATTATCCCAGTGGAGTGATTGGGGTTTGTAGAACAGGCAAGCAAATAGTTGCTTGTAAATACATGGTGTGGAGACAGGTTGATTACCAAGAAGTTTATAAGAGAACTTGTGTAAATCAATATGGTAGGTTTGGTTTAAAATGAGGAATTCCCAGGATAGAATAATAATCTAAATTGGGATGATTATGGAGCATTTTGTTTTACCTTATGTGTTTTGCTCTTTGAAGTATTTAGAAACATGGGATTTTTATGGATTGGTGGGTGACACGCGTATGCAGTAGACCTCAGGATATTTCTACATGGTTGGGCAATACTGCCATTTTTCATGAGAGTGATGTGCCTGTGACGCTAGATATTGGTAGACTTAGATTTCTAGCCAATCTTTTATCCTAGATATGTACACTTAGGACGGGATACTTGGGATGGATTGGTTACCACTGCCATGCTCAAGTTATTCGTTTTGGGAAGGTCTATTGTGTTCACCATACTTGGCCAGGATATTTACATTGTCGTATGCCGTGTTCTAGCGGAGTCATTAGTACTTATTTGTTCATGTGGAGGAGGGGACTACTGTATCATTGGATAGTATACCGATTATATAGGGTTTCCCGGATGTATTCCAGGGGATTCCAAGGTTACCGCCGAGTAGCGAGATTGACTTTGGGATTGACTTAACTTCAGGCATTACGTCTGTTGCTAGAGCACCACACTGGATGGCACCAGTGGAGATGCGCGAGTTGAGGGATTAGATTCAGCAGCTACTCAGCCAGGGTTTCATTCGCAGGAGTACTTCACCCTGGGGAGCACTAGTGTTATTTTTGAAGAAGAAGGATGGTTCGCTCCGCTTGTGTAGAGATTACAGGGTGTTGAACAAGGTTACGATTCGTAACGAGTATCCTTTGTCAGGATTGATGACTTGTTTGATCAGTTAAGGGGAGCCACATACTTCTCCAAGATTGATCTGCATTCTGGATATCATCAGTTAAGGGTTAGGGAGCAAAATGTTCCTAAGACCACATTTCTTACAAGATATAGATCTTATGAGTTTCGTGTCATACCGTTTGGGACGACTAATGCACCCGCAGTGTTCATGGACCTGATGAACGGAGTCTTCAGGGCTTACTTGGGTCAATTTGTCATTGTCTTCATAGATGGCATTTTGATTTGCTCGGGATCCGAGGATGATCATGTTAGACATCTTCGGATAGTCTTGTAGATGTTTCGTGAGCACCAACTGTATGCCAAATTCGAGAAGTGTGAATTTTGGTAGCGGAAATTGAAGTTTCTTGGTTACGCGGTGTCAGAAAAGGGGATAGCAGTAGATCCAGCCAAAGTTTCGGCCGTGGTTGAGTGGGGACAGCCTATTTCACCTACCGAGATTCGGAGTTTCCTCGGTTTGGTGGGATATTATCGGAGGTTCATCTAGGGGTTTCTCTAAGATAGCTGGACTACTCACGTACCTAACTAAAAAGGGTGTACCGTTCGTGTAGGATGAACACTATTAGTGAGCTTTTGATGAGCTGAAGACTAGGTTGACTTCTGCACCTGTTCTGGCTACTACATAGAGCGGGATAGAGTATCTAGTCTATACAGATACTTCTTTGCAGGGTCTTGGATGTGTTTTGATGCCGGAGGAGCGACCGATTTTATATAGATCCAAGAAGCTTAAGCCTCATGAGCTTAATTATCCAACACATGATTTGGAATTGGCAGCTGTGGTCTTTGCCTTGCGCATATAGAGGCATTATTTGTTGGGTGAGTTATTCAGATTATTCAGTGATCGTCAGAGGCCGCCAGGAGCTTTATAGCCACTACCGATACCGGAGTGGAAATAGGAGAGCCTTTCTATGGATTTTGTGGAAGGATTGCTAAATTCCTTCAAGGATCACAATTCCATTTTGGTTATCGTGGACAGATTGACGAAATCAGCTCATTTTTTTTTTTTTTTTGCCTATTCGCACTGATTACACTTCGGAGCAGTTGGTGAGTTGCGTGGCATTCCTTTGTTTATTATATCGGACAAGGATTCAAGCTTTGTGTTAGGGTTCTGGAAGAGTTTTCATCAGGCTTTGGGAACAGAATTACACCATAATACTGCTTATCATCCTCAGACTGATGGACAGACTGAGCGGGTGATTCAGATCATGGAAGACATGCCTCGGTCGTGTGTTCTTGATTTCAAGGGCTACTGGGAGGATTACTTACCGCTTGTGGAGTTACTTATAACGAGAGTTTCTAGAAGACTATTGGAATGGCACCATTTGCGGCTTTTTACGGCCGACCGTGTCGATCATCTATTTGTTGGATGGAGGTTGGTGCGAGAAGATTCTTGGGTCTAGAGTTCATCAAGGATACTTCTGAGAAGATCACTCTTAATAGGGATCGCATGCGTACTGCCTAGAGTAGGTAGCAGACTTATGCGGATCGTCGCACTCGTGCTTTGGGGTTTTAGGTTGGGGATCAAGTTATACTCAAAGTGTCTCCTATGAGGGGAGTAATGCGTTTTTGGAAGGAAGTGAAGTTATCTCCGTGATTTATCGGTCCATTCATGATTCTGGATCGAGTTGGAGCTGATGCTTATCGGTTGGCACTTCCAGATAATTTGGATCGTGTGCACAACGTGTTCCATGTTTCCATGTTGTGGAAATTCCTGCGAGATACAGATCGGTATCAGTATATCGATGTTGGGGAGGTTGAGTTGCAGCCGGATGCAACTTATTTGGAGCTATTGTGTCGTATCGTCGATTGTCGGGATTAAATCTTTCATAATAAGGTTGTTCTTTTAGTTCGTGTCCAATAGAGTCATCACAATGAGGCTGAGTCTACATGGGAACAAGGGGACGTCATTCGCTCGCAGTTTCCTGGATTTTTGGAAGAAAATAAGAGTGAATTCCGAGGACGGAATTCCTTTTGTTAGGGGGGAAGAATGTAATACCCCTAATTTTTAGAAGGATAGTTTTGGAATTTATTTAATTGCATTTTTAAGTTTAATTGATTTACTTTATTTAATTAGGGATTTACTTTAAGTTAATTGTTCTATTTTCTCTAATGGTTTTAATTTACTCCTTTGCTTATGATAATTTGACTTAATTTACTTCTTTGTTTATGTTACTTTGAATTTATGACATTTAATATAAATGAGGAATTAATGTGGTGTAATTAAATTGTTTTAAGTTAAATTAAATTTAAATTGGTTTTCACGTGAATATAGTTTCACGGGATTTATAGTTTGCATTGACAGCCGACAGTGTATAACCTAGGTTTGCTTATGGGCTGTATTATACATGGATTAGGGTTTAAAGTTTAAGTTTATAAATAGGCTCATTACGGTGGTTTAGGGTTTAGAGAAACAATTAAACAAAAACGTAAGGAGGCATAGAGGGACAGAGAAAGAAAGAGCAAACAGAGAGGTTACCAGGGAACTTGTGAAGAACCGTCGGTGTAAGGCAAGTTCTATAACTAACTCTATCTCTTTGACCTGTGTTCTTTGCATCCCTAATACAGTCTCAGGATGAAATAAAGATTAAATTAAATTGCTTTACACGTAAATTGCTTCATAACAATATGTTTTCCTGTATGTGTGTTTTGTTCGTTTCTAAATTGTTTGTGTTTAATTCTTATTTCAAATTGAATTTAATTAATGAATAATGAATTGAAATTACTCGGGAGCATCTTGGGTTTTAGTTTTAAACTGGAAAGAAAGTGGGTTTGAAAGATTAAACAAATTTGAACAGTATGTGTTCTTGTAGGGGTTTTAATCCACTTAGAAACGGTTTTGCGAAATTCTTGTTTCATATGGTTTTGAATAATAAGTAATGAACTTAAACGACTTTAGAGCCCTTTGGGACTTAGTTTTAATCCATAGGAAACGTGGGTTGGAGGAACCAAGTTGCCGGAGTTGGAGAAGAAGTTGAACAGTATGTTTTCTTTTAGGTACATGTTAAGCGTTTTTAGATTATTTTGTTTAATTCTTGTTTCCACTGAATGTGATTCTTAATCAAGGAAGTTAATTAACTTTTGAACACCCAAGGACTTAATTTTAATCAGCAAGAAATTTGGTTTGGAGGATCAACACAGCCGGACACCGCCGGGATTGGAAAAACGACGCACAGGGGAAGGAGCCTGCTCTATTTCAAGTAGAGCAGGCTCAACTAAAAAGTGGAGCAGGCTCTACTTTGTAGTAGAGCCGGCTCTACTTGGTACTGGAGGCGGCTCCACTTTGTGTGGAGCCGGCTCCTTCAACGGTTTTCAGTTTTTGGCCTTTTCAGTGGTGGTTTTGGCTACGGGTTTCAGAATTTGGTGTTTTCAGATGCTATTAAGAACTATGCAGGGATGTTCCAGTAGCATCTAAGTCCTATTAATATTTTGAGGGTGTGTTAATACATAATAAATTACAAAGAGGTCGGTAGTTTTAAACCGTTGTATTTTCAAGTGAACTTGTGGACTGTTTTGGAGGCAGAGGATTTTAAGTGCATAACCCTATGAGTTGCAATTTTGTCTGGGAATGAGAATATTGTTTAATCATGTTTCTGTGATTTAAATTAAGCATATTAGATTACAGAATGATTATAATCGGAATAAGTGTCAGTAAGTCACTTTTAAGGAAGTTTACATGGTTAAGATTTTGCAGACGATTCAAGTTGTTAAATTCTAAGTTAGCAATTGAATTAGGGGTTTATGGTTAAATCATGTAACAATGGTATGGGTTTAAACAGGTCAGTTTATATAAATTCTGTTATCATCTAATCAGAAGTTAGTTGATGTTTACAAAGAGTTCTTTATATCAACTTATTGGATGTTGTGGAGTTGGTATCAATAAGCATGTTAATTCTGTTATTATTATTATGCTTGTTGTGAGTTACAGGGTGATTATATTTATTCTCTGCATTTAAAATTGGTTAGAGAATCAGGTACTGGATGTATTGAACAAGCATGCTAGTTAAACATTCTTGTTAAGCTTGTGATTGGATATGTTGATATTGATATGCTATGCCATTATATATATATATTCAATACTGGATGGATGGTTTGTATGCACCGGTATGGGACGGTGTCATACTAGGGGGATTAGCTCAAAAAAATGCTAAGTCCTACCTACTCTGGATTAAGGGATGGATTAACTACAAAAGTTAAGTCCTACCTGTCTTCTGCGTAAAATCAATAAATAGTTGAGTGACACTTTGGTTTGGAATGGAATTTAAATATATTTTTATGATGCCACGATATGAGCCTGAGACTCAGAGTCGTTGGTTAGGGAGCGTATATGCATTGGGATGCATAACTGGCTATGATGGTTGGATGTGTACCCTGCTATGGCTAGGTAGTCATGCCCACCTTTGGGTGCGTTTTCGCATGGTGCCTACTAGTCAGGTTGAGACAGGCATGTAGTCCAGTGAGAGTCCTGTAGTGTGATTATATATATATATATATATATATATATATATATATATATATATATTTATCTACGGACTACTAGCTATTGTTGGATTTGTTAGGATGTACATGCGTATCGAGTCTCTGCTTGGGTAGTAGTAGTATAGAACTTGCTAGTGGGCCTGACCCACTTATTATTTTTCAGGTGTTGGATGGTTGAGGTCTTAGAGCTTGTTCGAGCTGAGCAGAGACGATCTTTCATTCTACCGACGATGTAGGATTTCTTTCCTGACATTCGATTTGGGCTTTTATCTTCAGTTATTTATTTTCGCTCGGTTTGGATTTTTATTAGGGGTCCACTGGAGATGGATTCCCGAGTTGTAAACTTATGAAGTTTGGATTGTCAGAGTTTAAATATTTATATTTAAGGATTTTTAATTTAGTATTCCTTCAGCTTATTATTATTTCTTAAATTCATTTTGTATTCTGTGTTCGATTAAATATTAATTATTTGATATCCTTCGGATCTGTGCTCGGACTTGATCACCCGTGGCTCTAGAATCGAGGGGTATCACAGTTGGTATCAGAGCACTCCAGGTTCAAGTGTCTCTAGGATTCTATTGAATAAGTCTTCCGCGTAGCGTTCTCTCTTGTTTAGAGCTTTAAGATTAGGATTTGTTGAATTCCTTTACGGTCCGTTTACAATCGTATTGATGTTTGTCTTTCTATGTTAACAGTATGGTTAGCGCTAGAAGAGGACAGAACATGAACAGTCGACAGAGGAGACTGGCACGTAGGCAGCAAGAACGCCTGCGACGTCGGCAAATGGGGGAAGAGCAGCAAATGCCTTGGTTTCAGGAGGAAGATGGTCAGTTACAGATAGAGCATGAGGAAATTCAACATACTCAGGAGTCTCAACAACAGGCCTATAATCAGGGCAGGGATCCAGAGGATTCTCCTCAGTTAGTTTACATCATTGCTCAGGCTATAGCTGCAGGCGTAGCAGCGGCACTTCAGAGTCAGCTACATGTACAACAAACACTTGAAGCAGTACCAGTGATGCAGAATGTGGTTAAAGATCATTGTTTTGGCTGCGGAGAAGATGGGCATACATCCAACCAATGTCCTGAGTTAGTCCAGAGACAGCAGAATGGGGTACCACAGGCAGAACGGGATCAATTACGGTCTAACCAGCAGAGGAGGCCGTTTGGTACTTTTAGGGGTACTTGCTATACTTGTGGAGAGTACGGTCACACTGCTAGGCAGTGTCTTAGACGAGGAGGTATCGGGCCATCCCAGCAGGAAGGTACTAAACCGTAAAGAGGATGGCTCTTTTAAGAGTGATTTTTGGTTATTGATAGTGGAGGAGATTTTAATGAAAGTGTGGTATGGATTTAAACACATACACTAGTTGTATGTTAAAGATTATTTACAATTATTCGTTTGACAGTTTATGATTTGGAAAGTTCTTAATAAAGTAAACTAGCAGTTTTAGCTATTTTTGAATTGTGCTGTGTGATAGTATGTTTTGTGGTATATATGGTTTTTATTAAACTATAGTGGGATGATTATGTTGTATTAATAGATGATTATCCCAGTGGAGTGATTGGGGTTTGTAGAACAGGCAAGCAAATAGTTGCTTGTAAATACATGGTGTGGAGACAGGTTGATTACCAAGAAGTTTATAAGAGAACTTGTGTAAATCAATATGGTAGGTTTGGTTTAAAATGAGGAATTCCCAGGATAGAATAATAATCTAAATTGGGATTATTATGGAGCATTTTGTTTTACCTTATGTGTTTTGCTCTTTGAAGTATTTAGAAACATGGGATTTTTATGGATTGGTGGGTGACACGCGTATGTAGTAGACCTCAGGATATTTCTACATGGTTGGGCAATACTGCCATTTTTCATGAGAGTGATGTGCCTGTGACGCTAGATATTGGTAGACTTAGATTTCTAGCCAATCTTTTATCCTAGATATGTACACTTAGGACGGGATACTTGGGATGGATTGGTTACCACTGCCATGCTCAAGTTATTCGTTTTGGGAAGGTCTATT
Organism: Cornus florida; assembly: GCF_030987335.1. NCBI lineage: Eukaryota > Viridiplantae > Streptophyta > Magnoliopsida > Cornales > Cornaceae > Cornus > Cornus florida. The sequence goes on from NW_026775579.1 coordinate 111,043, forward strand.
GTGTTCACCATACTTGGCCAGGATATTTACATTGTCGTATGCCGCGATCTAGCGGAGTCATTAGTACTTATTTGTTCATGTGGAGGAGGGGACTATTGTATCATTGGATAGTATACCGATTATATAGGGTTTCCCGGATGTATTCCAGGGGATTCCAAGGTTGCCGCCGAGTCGCGAGATTGACTTTGGGATTGACTTAACTTCAGGCATTACGTCTGTTGCTAGAGCACCATACTGGATGGCACCAGTGGAGATGCGCGAGTTGAGGGATTAGATTCAGCAGCTACTCAGCCAGGGTTTCATTCGCAGGAGTGCTTCACCCTGGGGAGCACTAGTGTTATTTTTGAAGAAGAAGGATGGTTCGCTCCGCTTGTGTAGAGATTACAGGATGTTGAACAAGGTTACGATTCGTAACGAGTATCCTTTGTCAGGATTGATGACTTGTTTGATCAGTTAAGGGGAGCCACATACTTCTCCAAGATTGATCTGCATTCTGGATATCATCAGTTAAGGGTTAGGGAGCAAAATGTTCCTAAGACCACATTTCTTACAAGATATAGATCTTATGAGTTTCGTGTCATACCGTTTGGGACGACTAATGCACCCGCAGTGTTCATGGACCTGATGAACGGAGTCTTCAGGGCTTACTTGGGTCAATTTGTCATTGTCTTCATAGATGGCATTTTGATTTGCTCGGGATCCGAGGATGATCATGTTAGACATCTTCGGATAGTCTTGTAGATGTTTCGTGAGCACCAACTGTATGCCAAATTCGAGAAGTGTTAATTTTGGTAGCGGGAATTGAAGTTTCTTAGTTACGCGGTGTCAGAAAAGGGGATAGCAGTAGATCCAGCCAAAGTTTCGGCCGTGGTTGAGTGGGGACAGCCTATTTCACCTACCGAGATTCGGAGTTTCCTCGGTTTGGTGGGATATTATCGGAGGTTCATCCAGGGGTTTCTCTAAGATAGCTGGACTACTCACGTACCTAACTAAAAAGGGTGTACCGTTCGTGTAGGATGAACACTATTAGTGAGCTTTTGATGAGCTGAAGACTAGGTTGACTTCTGCACCGGTTCTGGCTACTACATAGAGCGGGATAGAGTATCTAGTCTATACAGATACTTCTTTGCAGGGTCTTGGATGTGTTTTGATGCAGGAGGAGCGACCGATTTTATATAGATCCAAGAAGCTTAAGCCTCATGAGCTTAATTATCCAACACATGATTTGGAATTGGCAGCTGTGGTCTTTGCCTTGCGCATATGGAGGCATTATTTGTTGGGTGAGTTATTCAGATTATTCAGTGATCGTCAGAGGCCGCCAGGAGCTTTACAGCCACTACCGATACCGGAGTGGAAATAGGAGAGCCTTTCTATGGATTTTGTGGAAGGATTGCTAAATTCCTTCAAGGATCCCAATTCCATTTTGGTTATCATGGACAGATTGACGTAATCAGCTCATTTTTATTTTTTTTTTTGCCTATTCGCACTGATTACACTTCGGAGCAGTTGGTGAGTTGCGTGGCATTCCTTTGTTTATTATATCGGACAAGGATTCAAGCTTTGTGTTAGGGTTCTGGAAGAGTTTTCAGCAGGCTTTGGGAACAGAATTACACCATAATACTGCTTATCATCCTCAGACTGATGGACAGACTGAGCGGGTGATTCAGATCATGGAGGACATGCCTCGGTCGTGTGTTCTTGATTTCAAGGGCTACTGGGAGGATTACTTACCGCTTGTGGAGTTACTTATAATGAGAGTTTCTAGAAGACTATTGGAATGGCACCATTTGCGGCTTTTTACGGCCGACCGTGTCGATCATCTATTTGTTGGATGGAGGTTGGTGCGAGAAGATTCTTGGGTCTAGAGTTCATCAAGGATACTTCTGAGAAGATCACTCTTAATAGGGATCGCATGCGTACTGCCTAGAGTAGGTAGCAGACTTATGCAGATCGTCGCACTGGTGCTTTGGGGTTTTAGGTTGGGGATCAAGTTATACTCAAAGTGTCTCCTATGAGGGGAGTAATGCGTTTTTGGAAGGAAGTGAAGTTATCTCCGTGATTTATCGGTCCATTCATGATTCTGGATCAAGTTGGAGCTGATGCTTATCGGTTGGCACTTCCAGATAATTTGGATCGTGTGCACAACGTGTTCCATGTTTCCATGTTGTGGAAATTCCTGCGAGATACAGATCGGTATCAGTATATCGATGTTGGGGAGGTTGAGTTGCAGCCGGATGCAACTTATTTGGAGCTATTGTGTCGTATCGTCGATTGTCGGGATTAAATCTTTCATAATAAGGTTGTTCTTTTAGTTCGTGTCCAATAGAGTCATCACAATGAGGCTGAGTCTACATGGGAACAAGGGGACGTCATTCGCTCGCAGTTTCCTGAATTTTTGGAAGAAAATAAGAGTGAATTCCGAGGACGGAATTCCTTTTGTTAGGGGGGAAGAATGTAATACCCCTAATTTTTAGAAGGATAGTTTTGGAATTTATTTAATTGCATTTTTAAGTTTAATTGATTTACTTTATTTAATTAGGGATTTACTTTAAGTTAATTGTTCTATTTTCTCTAATGGTTTTAATTTACTTCTTTGCTTATGATAATTTGACTTAATTTACTTCTTTGTTTATGTTACTTTGAATTTAAGACATTTAATATAAATGAGGAATTAATGTGGTGTAATTAAATTGTTTTAAGTTAAATTAAATTTAAATTGGTTTTCACGTGAATATAGTTTCACGGGATTTATAGTTTGCATTGACAGCCGACAGTGTATAACCTAGGTTTGCTTATGGGCTGTATTATACATGGATTAGGGTTTAAAGTTTAAGTTTATAAATAGGCTCATTACGGTGGTTTAGGGTTTAGAGAAACAATTAAACAAAAACGTAAGGAGGCATAGAGGGACAGAGAAAGAAAGAGCAAACAGAGAAGTTACCAGGGAACTTGTGAAGAACCGTCGGTGTAAGGCAAGTTCTATAACTAGCTCTATCTCTTTGACCTGTGTTCTTTGCATCCCTAATACAGTCTCAGGATGAAATAAAGATTAAATTAAATTGCTTTACACGTAAATTGCTTCATAACAATATGTTTTCCTGTATGTGTGTTTTGTTCGTTTTTAAATTGTTTGTGTTTAATTCTTATTTCAAATTGAATTTAATTAATGAATAATGAATTGAAATTACTCGAGAGCATCTTGGGTTTTAGTTTTAAACTGGAAAGAAAGTGGGTTTGAAAGATTAAACAAATTTGAACAGTATGTGTTCTTGTAGGGGTTTTAATCCACTTAGAAACGGTTTTGCGAAATTCTTGTTTCATATGGTTTTGAATAATAAGTAATGAACTTAAACGACTTTAGAGCCCTTTGGGACTTAGTTTTAATCCATAGGAAACGTGGGTTGGAGGAACCAAGTTGCCGGAGTTGGAGAAGAAGTTGAACAGTATGTTTTCTTTTAGGTACATGTTAAGCGTTTTTAGATTATTTTGTTTAATTCTTGTTTCCACTGAATGTGATTCTTAATCAAGGAAGTTAATTAACTTTTGAACACCCAAGGACTTAATTTTAATCAGCAAGAAATTTGGTTTGGAGGATCAACACAGCCGGACACCGCCGGGATTGGAAAAACGACGCACAGGGGAAGGAGCCTGCTCTATTTCAAGTAGAGCAGGCTCAACTAAAAAGTGGAGCAGGCTCTACTTTGTAGTAGAGCCGGCTCTACTTGGTACTGGAGGCGGCTCCACTTTGTGTGGAGCCGGCTCCTTCAACGGTTTTCAGTTTTTGGCCTTTTCAGTGGTGGTTTTGGCTACGGGTTTCAGAATTTGGTGTTTTCAGATGCTATTAAGAACTATGCAGGGATGTTCCAGTAGCATCTAAGTCCTATTAATATTTTGAGGGTGTGTTAATACATAATAAATTACAAAGAGGTCGGTAGTTTTAAACCGTTGTATTTTCAAGTGAACTTGTGGACTGTTTTGGAGGCAGAGGATTTTAAGTGCATAACCCTATGAGTTGCAATTTTGTCTGGGAATGAGAATATTGTTTAATCATGTTTCTGTGATTTAAATTAAGCATATTAGATTACAGAATGATTATAATCGGAATAAGTGTCAGTAAGTCACTTTTAAGGAAGTTTACATGGTTAAGATTTTGCAGACGATTCAAGTTGTTAAATTCTAAGTTAGCAATTGAATTAGGGGTTTATGGTTAAATCATGTAACAATGGTATGGGTTTAAATAGGTCAGTTTATATAAATTCTGTTATCATATAATCAGAAGTTAGTTGATGTTTACAAAGAGTTCTTTATATCAACTTATTGGATGTTGTGGAGTTGGTATCAATAAGCATGTTAATTCTGTTATTATTATTATGCTTGTTGTGAGTTACAGGGTGATTATATTTATTCTCTGCATTTAAAATTGGTTAGAGAATCAGGTACTGGATGTATTGAACAAGCATGCTAGTTAAACATTCTTGTTAAGCTTGTGATTGCATATGTTGATATTGATATGCTATGCCATTATATATATATTTTCAATACTGGATGGATGGTTTGTATGCACCGGTATGGGACGGTGTCATACTAGGGGGATTAGCTCAAAAAAATGCTAAGTCCTACCTACTCTGGATTAAGGGATGGATTAACTACAAAAGTTAAGTCCTACCTGTCTTCTGTGTCAAATCAATAAATAGTTGAGTGACACTTTGGTTTGGAATGGAATTTAAATATATTTTTATGATGCCACGATATGAGCCTGAGACTCAGAGTCGTTGGTTAGGGAGCGTATATGCATTGGGATGCATAACTGGCTATGATGGTTGGATGTGTACCCTGCTAGGGCTAGGTAGTCTTGCCCACCTTTGGGTGCGTTTTCGCATGGTGCCTACTAGTCAGGTTGAGACAGGCCTGTAGTCCAGTGAGAGTCCTGTAGTGTGATTATATATATATATATATATATTTATCTACGGACTACTAGCTATTGTTGGATTTGTTAGGATGTACATGCGTATCGAGTCTCTGCTTGGGTAGTAGTAGTATAGAACTTGCTAGTGGGCCTGACCCACTTATTATTTTTCAGGTGTTGGATGGTTGAGGTCTTAGAGCTTGTTCGAGCTGAGCAGAGACGATCTTTCATTCTACCGACGATGTAGGATTTCTTTCCTGACATTCGATTTGGGCTTTTATCTTCAGTTATTTATTTTCGCTCGGTTTGGATTTTTATTAGGGGTCCACTGGAGATGGATTCCCGAGTTGTAAACTTATGAAGTTTGGATTGTCAGAGTTTAAATATTTATATTTGAGGATTTTTAATTTAGTATTCCTTCAGCTTATTATTATTTCTTAAATTCATTTTGTATTCTGTGTTCGATTAAATATTAATTATTTGATATCCTTCGGATCTGTGCTCGGACTTGATCACCCGTGGCTCTAGAATCGAGGGGTATCACAGTTGGTATCAGAGCACTCCAGGTTCAAGTGTCTCTAGGATTCTATTGAATAAGTCTTCCGCGTAGCGTTCTCTCTTGTTTAGAGCTTTAAGATTAGGATTTGTTGAATTCCTTTACGGTCCGTTTACAATCGTATTGATGTTTGTCTTTCTATGTTAACAGTATGGTTAGCGCTAGAAGAGGACAGAACATGAACAGTCGACAGAGGAGACTGGCACGTAGGCAGCAAGAACGCCTGCGACGTCGGCAAATGGGGGAAGAGCAGCAAATGCCTAGGTTTCAGGAGGAAGATGGTCAGTTGCAGATAGAGCATGAGGAAATTCAACATACTCAGGAGTCTCAACAACAGGCCTACAATCAGGGCAGGGATCCAGAGGATTCTCCTCAGTTAGTTTACATCATTGCTCAGGCTATAGCTGCAGGCGTAGCAGCGGCACTTCAGAGTCAGCTACATGTACAACAAACACTTGAAGCAGTACCAGTGATGCAGAATGTGGTTAAAGATCATTGTTTTGGCTGCGGAGAAGATGGGCATACATCCAACCAATGTCCTGAGTTAGTCCAGAGACAGCAGAATGGGGTACCACAGGCAGAACGGGATCAATTACGGTCTAACCAGCAGAGGAGGCCGTTTGGTACTTTTAGGGGTACTTGCTATACTTGTGGAGAGTACGGTCACACTGCTAGGCAGTGTCTTAGACGAGGAGGTATCGGGCCATCCCAGCAGGAAGGTACTAAACCGTAAAGAGGATGGCTCTTTTAAGAGTGATTTTTGGTTATTGATAGTGGAGGAGATTTTAATGAAAGTGTGGTATGGATTTAAACACATACACTAGTTGTATGTTAAAGATTATTTACAATTATTCGTTTGACAGTTTATGATTTGGAAAGTTCTTAATAAAGTAAACTAGCAGTTTTAGCTATTTTTGAATTGTGCTGTGTGATAGTATGTTTTGTGGTATATATGGTTTTTATTAAACTATAGTGGGATGATTATGTTGTATTAATAGATGATTATCCCAGTGGAGTGATTGGGGTTTGTAGAACAGGCAAGCAAATAGTTGCTTGTAAATACATGGTGTGGAGACAGGTTGATTACCAAGAAGTTTATAAGAGAACTTGTGTAAATCAATATGGTAGGTTTGGTTTAAAATGAGGAATTCCCAGGATAGAATAATAATCTAAATTGGGATGATTATGGAGCATTTTGTTTTACCTTATGTGTTTTGCTCTTTGAAGTATTTAGAAACATGGGATTTTTATGGATTGGTGGGTGACACGCGTATGCAGTAGACCTCAGGATATTTCTACATGGTTGGGCAATACTGCCATTTTTCATGAGAGTGATGTGCCTGTGACGCTAGATATTGGTAGACTTAGATTTCTAGCCAATCTTTTATCCTAGATATGTACACTTAGGACGGGATACTTGGGATGGATTGGTTACCACTGCCATGCTCAAGTTATTCGTTTTGGGAAGGTCTATTGTGTTCACCATACTTGGCCAGGATATTTACATTGTCGTATGCCGCGTTCTAGCGGAGTCATTAGTACTTATTTGTTCATGTGGAGGAGGGGACTACTGTATCATTGGATAGTATACCGATTATATAGGGTTTCCAGGATGTATTCCAGGGGATTCCAAGGTTGCCGCCGAGTCGCGAGATTGACTTTGGGATTGACTTAACTTCAGGCATTACGTCTGTTGCTAGAGCACCATACTGGATGGCACCAGTGGAGATGCGCGAGTTGAGGGATTAGATTCAGCAGCTACTCAGCCAGGGTTTCATTCGCAGGAATACTTCACCCTGGGGAGCACTAGTGTTATTTTTGAAGAAGAAGGATGGTTCGCTCCGCTTGTGTAGAGATTACAGGGTGTTGAACAAGGTTACGATTCGTAACGAGTATCCTTTGTCAGGATTGATGACTTGTTTGATCAGTTAAGGGGAGCCACATACCTCTCCAAGATTGATCTGCATTCTGGATATCATCAGTTAAGGGTTAGGGAGCAAAATGTTCCTAAGACCACATTTCTTACAAGATATAGATCTTATGAGTTTCGTGTCATACCGTTTGGGACGACTAATGCACCCGCAGTGTTCATGGACCTGATGAACGGAGTCTTCAGGGCTTACTTGGGTCAATTTGTCATTGTCTTCATAGATGGCATTTTGATTTGCTCGGGATCCGAGGATGATCATGTTAGACATCTTCGGATAGTCTTGTAGATGTTTCGTGAGCACCAACTGTATGCCAAATTCGAGAAGTGTGAATTTTGGTAGCGGGAATTGAAGTTTCTTGGTTACGCGGTGTCAGAAAAGGGGATAGCAGTAGATCCAGCCAAAGTTTCGGCCGTGGTTGAGTAGGGACAGCCTATTTCACCTACCGAGATTCGGAGTTTCCTCGGTTTGGTGGGATATTATCGGAGGTTCATCCAGGGGTTTCTCTAAGATAGCTGGACTACTCACGTACCTAACTAAAAAGGGTGTACCGTTCGTGTAGGATGAACACTATTAGTGAGCTTTCGATGAGCTGAAGACTAGGTTGACTTCTGCACCGGTTCTGGCTACTACATAGAGCGGGATAGAGTATCTAGTCTATACAGATACTTCTTTGCAGGGTCTTGGATGTGTTTTGATGCAGGAGGAGGGACCGATTTTATATAGATCCAAGAAGCTTAAGCCTCATGAGCTTAATTATCCAACACATGATTTGGAATTGGCAGTTGTGGTCTTTGCCTTGCGCATATGGAGGCATTATTTGTTGGGTGAGTTATTCAGATTATTCAGTGATCGTCAGAGGCCGCCAGGAGCTTTACAGCCACTACCAATACCGGAGTGGAAATAGGAGAGCCTTTCTATGGATTTTGTGGAAGGATTGCTAAATTCCTTCAAGGATCACAATTCCATTTTGGTTATCGTGGACAGATTGACGAAATCAGCTCATTTTTTTTTTTTTTGCCTATTCGCACTGATTACACTTCGGAGCAGTTAGTGAGTTGCGTGGCATTCCTTTGTTTATTATATAGGACAAGGATTCAAGCTTTGTGTTAGGGTTCTGAAAGAGTTTTCAGCAGGCTTTGGGAACAGAATTACACCATAATACTGCTTATCATCCTCAGACTGATGGACAGACTGAGCGGGTGATTCAGATCATGGAGGACATGCCTCGGTCGTGTGTTCTTGATTTCAAGGGCTACTGGGAGGATTACTTACCGCTTGTGGAGTTACTTATAATGAGAGTTTCTAGAAGACTATTGGAATGGCACCATTTGCGGCTTTTTACGGCCGACCGTGTCGATCATCTATTTGTTGGATGGAGGTTGGTGCGAGAAGATTCTTGGGTCTAGAGTTCATCAAGGATACTTCTGAGAAGATCACTCTTAATAGGGATCGCATGCGTACTGCCTAGAGTAGGTAGCAGACTTATGCGGATCGTCGCACTCGTGCTTTGGGGTTTTAGGTTGGGGATCAAGTTATACTCAAAGTGTCTCCTATGAGGGGAGTAATGCGTTTTTGGAAGGAAGTGAAGTTATCTCCGTGATTTACGGTCCATTCATGATTCTGGATCGAGTTGGAGCTGATGCTTATCGGTTGGCACTTCCAGATAATTTGGATCGTGTGCACAACGTGTTCCATGTTTCCATGTTGTGGAAATTCCTGCGAGATACAGATCGGTATCAGTATATCGATGTTGGGGAGGTTGAGTTGCAGCCGGATGCAACTTATTTGGAGCTATTGTGTCGTATCGTCGATTGTCGGGATTAAATCTTTCATAATAAGGTTGTTCTTTTAGTTCGTGTCCAATAGAGTCATCACAATGAGGCTGAGTCTACATGGGAACAAGGGGACGTCATTCGCTCGCAGTTTCCTGAATTTTTGGAAGAAAATAAGAGTGAATTCCGAGGACGGAATTCCTTTTGTTAGGGGGGAAGAATGTAATACCCCTAATTTTTAGAAGGATAGTTTTGGAATTTATTTAATTGCATTTTTAAGTTTAATTGATTTACTTTATTTAATTAGGGATTTACTTTAAGTTAATTGTTCTATTTTCTCTAATGGTTTTAATTTACTTCTTTGCTTATGATAATTTGACTTAATTTACTTCTTTGTTTATGTTACTTTGAATTTATGACATTTAATATAAATGAGGAATTAATGTGGTGTAATTAAATTGTTTTAAGTTAATTTAAATTTAAATTGGTTTTCACGTGAATATAGTTTCACGGGATTTATAGTTTGCATTGACAGCCGACAGTGTATAACCTAGGTTTGCTTATGGGCTGTATTATACATGGATTAGGGTTTAAAGTTTAAGTTTATAAATAGGCTCATTACGGTGGTTTAGGGTTTAGAGAAACAATTAAACAAAAACGTAAGGAGGCATAGAGGGACAGAGAAAGAAAGAGCAAACAGAAAGGTTACCAGGGAACTTGTGAAGAACCGTCGGTGTAAGGCAAGTTCTATAACTAACTCTATCTCTTTGACCTGTGTTCTTTGCATCCCTAATACAGTCTCAGGATGAAATAAAGATTAAATTAAATTGCTTTACACGTAAATTGCTTCATAACAATATGTTTTCCTGTATGTGTGTTTTGTTCGTTTTTAAATTGTTTGTGTTTAATTCTTATTTCAAATTGAATTTAATTAATGAATAATGAATTGAAATTACTCGGGAGCATCTTGGGTTTTAGTTTTAAACTGGAAAGAAAGTGGGTTTGAAAGATTAAACAAATTTGAACAGTATGTGTTCTTGTAGGGGTTTTAATCCACTTAGAAACGGTTTTGCGAAATTCTTGTTTCATATGGTTTTGAATAATAAGTAATGAACTTAAACAACTTTAGAGCCCTTTGGGACTTAGTTTTAATCCATAGGAAACGTGGGTTGGAGGAACCAAGTTGCCAGAGTTGGAGAAGAAGTTGAACAGTATGTTTTCTTTTAGGTACATGTTAAGCGTTTTTAGATTATTTTGTTTAATTCTTGTTTCCACTGAATGTGATTCTTAATCAAGGAAGTTAATTAACTTTTGAACACCCAAGGACTTAATTTTAATCAGCAAGAAATTTGGTTTGGAGGATCAACACAGCCGGACACCGCCGGGATTGGAAAAACGACGCACAGGGGAAAAACGAGTTGAGCAGAGACGATCTTTCATTCTACCGACGATGTAGGATTTCTTTCCTGACATTCGATTTGGGCTTTTATCTTCAGTTATTTATTTTCGCTCGGTTTGGATTTTTATTAGGGGTCCACTGGAGATGGATTCCCGAGTTGTAAACTTATGAAGTTTGGATTGTCAGAGTTTAAATATTTATATTTGAGGATTTTTAATTTAGTATTCCTTCAGCTTATTATTATTTCTTAAATTCATTTTGTATTCTGTGTTCGATTAAATATTAATTGTTTGATATCCTTCGGATCTGTGCTCGGACTTGATCACCCGTGGCTCTAGAATCGAGGGGTATCACAAAGACCAACTAAAGTTACGCACAACTTCAATTTCTCCATGGACACTGTCTTGGTCAATATATCAGCCGGATTCTTAGTGCCAAGTATTTTCTCAAGTGTCAACACCCCATCTTCTAACAATGATCTAATAAAATGATACCGAAGTCCTATATGCTTGGTCCTTGAATGAAATACTGAATTCTTTGCCAGATGTATCGTACTCTGACTATCACTGTGCAAAATATTCTTCACCTGTTCGAATCCCAACTTTGTCAACAAACCTTGTAACCAAATTATCTCTTTACTTGCCTCTGTCATCGCCACAAACTCTACCTCTATAGTAGATAATGTTACAATCCTCTGTATTTGCGAAACCCAACTAACTGCAATTGTACCCACCATGAACACATACCCGGTAGTACTTCTTATGTGGTCCACCTCGCTAGCAAAGTTTGAATCTACATAACCATGTAGCTCACTTCGCCCCTTTTAAAACATAGGCATCTATTTGTGGTACCTTGTAGATATCTCAATATCGACTTCACTGCTTCCCAGTGTAGCTTGCCCGGATCCTTCATAAACCTGCTTACTGCTCCCATTGCATATGCAATATCTGGTCTTGTGCACACTACGTCATACATCAAACTGGAAGTGATTAGCATATGGAATTTTAGCCATGAAGTTTTTCTCATCCTCTGTCTTCGGACACTGATCTTAAGATAATTGGAAGTGATTAGCTAAGGGAGTTGTAATGACCCGGTCATTTTCCTTCCTTTCATTTTTCTCAGATTTTCACGGATATTTTTTTTCCGTTGATCTTTTCTTTTCTGAGTTTGGTTTCTCGTCACTTAGTGTCATCTTGAGTGCTTGAGAATGGTTTTTGAAACTCTATTCTTTTGACTAACAACCTCCTTTTGAGGACTGAGTCCTTTCCGTATCTTCACTTTTTGGACACTATTCACTTTTCGTCATTTTTCCTATTTTGTCTTTTCCTCGTTTGTCACTTTGTTGGCATAACCTCACTTTTTGTGTTCAGAGTTGGTTTTTGACTTCACATATCTTCATTTTAAGTTGTTTCCACGAAATACATATCTTTACTTTTGTAGAAAAGTACTCTGGTTGCTCCCGGTGTTTATAGGGGCATGGATGCATAGTTCTTCAGAAATATTTTCTATTTTTGGGGTGTTTTTCATAAATATCTTTTGAAGATATTTTATTTCAGAGGTTTTTACGAAAATATTTTTGGAAGATATTTTCATCCTAGGTCATTAGTGCAGTTAACCCTTTTTTCCAGGTGCCATTGTGCAACTAATGAAAGTTATTGTAAAATGCCTCATTTTGAGCCTGGATCCTTGTACGAGATTCATTTTCACTTTTTTGTCGAGTCATGTACTCATAGAATTTGTAATGACCCGGTCATTTTTCTTCCTTTTCTTTTTCTCATATTTTAACGGATATTTTTTTCCCGTTATCTTTTCCTTTTTGGGTTCGGTTTTTCATCACTTGATGTCGTCTCGAGTTCTATGGAATGATTTCCGAGACTCTTTTCCTTGAATTGACAACTTCCTTTGGGGATTGTGTCATTTCCATATTTTATTTTTCCGAACACTATTCACATTTTGTCTTTTTCTCGTTTATCCTTTTTCCTTGCACAACCTCACTTTTTGTGCTCGGATTTGATTCCGGTTTTGCATGCATTCATGATATTTGATTTCAATGATAGTGGTATTTTTACTTTTCTAAAAAAGCATGTTGATTGCTTACTTCTTTCATAAAGGGGCATTAATACATACTTTAGTGTAATTATTCTTAACTTGTGGAGTTTTAGTGTAATTAAATAAAGTAATTATTTTTCATCTTGGGGACCATTTTGTAATTAAATTTGAAAGATATTTTCAAAAATGACCTTTTTGCAATTTTTGAAAAGTGTGACAAATGTCCCACTCTCATTACTCTACTTGTTGACATTTATGTGGAAACACTTTAATGCATTGGATGATGACATTTGGAGGGTGAGGATTTACCCACTTGTTGGCCTAGGATTGGTGCACTTGTTGGCTTGGATGGTTGACAAGTGTAGGTGTGGGATTAAGCCTAGGAAGGAGCCATGGATTGGTGACAAGTGTAGGTTCACAATTTAGTCTTGCAAATATCTTTGGGCCACTTTGGGATTATGGTTTTAAATGAGGGTTTTTGTGCAATTAACTATAGATGTGTGTGTTGACTATGGTGTAAGAGCACATAGTGAGTGGAGGATTTCTATTTCCTCCACTTACACTTAACCACATTATTTCATTCTCTTCCTTACAAGAAAACCCTAGCCTCCATGGATAGAGCTTGAAGCCATAAGCATTGACCTTGATTTTTGAGGCCCTTCCACTTACTTTAGACCATAAAGCTTGGAATACTTTTTGTTCTCCTCATCCTCCTCTTTAAAACCCTTTAAAGGGTCTAGCCTAACTCCTAGTTTTGCTTTGGTATCTAGAGATTCAATTCTCTAATGAGGTATTAATCTATTATTTTGAAGTATTTATATGTCATTATTGAGTATTTTACATGCAAAGAAGATAAAAACTTGTATTTTGCCCTTAAACTGTTTTAACTTGAAATTAATCTTGTCAAATTAAATATAGAATATGAAAATATACTCAATTAGCTTTCATTTAGTTTTGATTTCATGTAATTTGGATTTAAAATGAATTAGTTATGAATTTTTGAAGTTGTAAGCTAGTTGTTGGAAATTTGAAACTTTTCCTTTTCGGTCCAAAAATGAATTTTTATATGGAGTTGTGGTGCTTCAATTTCCTTGACATTTTTACTAGAACTTCCCCCATAGGATTTACACTACTCAGAATTTTTTCATGATTTTAGAGCATTTCTAAATTTTTTTTAAAAATTCAAAACTATCTATTGTCCATGTTTTTATTGCAGCTGGAAAACATACTTTTAGATGATTTATTTCACTAACCTTTTGACATTGGATCATGGCTTAAATTTTCAGTTTTACACTCTCATATGTTTACTTCCAAAATAAATTAGGTTTGCCCAATTTGGATATCAAATGAATTTTTCATGAATTTTCAAAGTTGAAAGCTACAGGCTGAAAATGTGTTTTCTGGGCAGAATTTGTTTCAAAGTTGTGGGGCAAAACTGTCTCAACTGGGAAAATATTTTGATAAACTAAATTGATATTATCAAATTAAAGTGTTTAAGCTTTCATTGGGCATTGGATTCATTCAATTTGGGTTAGAATTGAATTTTTTATGAATTTTACAAGTTGAAGGTAGCAAGCTGAAAAATCTATTTTACGGACCGAAAATTTGGGGCAATTTCATTTCGGTGGTAATTGGGATTTTCAATCCAATTGAGGTAAGGAATGTCTTAGGATTATTTGTGTATTTTATTGTGTGTTTGTCATGATTATACAACATATATGTATGCCTTGTATCAAATCTAGAAAGTTAGTAATTTTTATTTCTTTGTATCAGATTTAAAATTTATGATGATGTATAACTTTGATTTGAATTGTAACATGCTAGAAAATTATACTTAGATATGTTGGTTAACATATATTAAATTTGGATCATTTGATTAAGAATTACAACTTTTATTCAATATTTATCTTTAGTGAAAGTTTAATTCACATGGTTATATCAAGCATTAAATCAAGTTATAATGTGGTATTTAAATAGGCTTTGACATGTTCTCTAACATAGATTAAATTGAGGGCATTTGGAATTGTTCAAAAATCTAGAGGAAATTAATTAATTAGTTTGATTAATTTTGTTTTAAATGTTTTAATCACTTAACTTGTCATTTGATGTTATATATATGATGATCATGACATGTTTTTCAATATATAGTAAATTAAGGTTATTTGGATTAACTTGAAATTTAGAGAATTTAACTATTTAAGTTTAATTAAATTCTACTTTATTACTCCATGATTTAATTGCATTTTGGAAGTCGTTTCTATATTTAAATCATGGATTTGGATTTGATGTATGTTCACTTTATTACTTTTGAGCATTGGATAACATAGTTGTTACTTTTATATTCATGAGAATATGTTTTTCCTTATTGAATATATTGTTGCTATGTATAAGGAATTGCACACTTTGTATTTGACATCTTACATGTCATAGTAGTTGTGAATTTTGAGCCAAGTATTGTATAAGTTTCCAAAATTTAGATTGTGGTTGGTAAATAATTGATATCTTGTGTATACATGTTGATATATATACGTTGTTGCACAATTTGTTGATTTTGGAAACTTGGGGATGTCGTTGTTTGGCTACGGCTAGGACTTGGTTCTAGTACGAGGGATTGTCCATCTATATAGTCTAGTGCGCACAAAGGAGGTTACCCAGGGGCTAGTAACCCTAAAGTAACTATGTTGTCGGTCTGATCCAGCGTGATGTCCGAGTATCCACTTTGTTTGATTTCGTATTTCATTTCAAGTTGATAACTCGATGATATAGTAACTTGTTGTTCCTTATTTGATTTCCTACTTTGAGCTGAAGATGTAGCTTTGTGAAAGCATGCTTCATGCGTTATATTGGAAGTTCCATTGTTGGTTAAATTGCATCGATATCATAATTTGTGCTTTGATGTTCAAATATAGTTTAGGAATGACCATATAGATTCATTTTGAACATAAACGTTAGGTGGCATGACCCACACTGGTTGTTTTCGTATTTTGCATTTCAAGTTGAAGACTTTGAGAATCTATATCTTATTGCCTTGTATATCATGTTTCCATTTTGTTTGAATTACATGAACAATGTGATTATGATAAAAATGATCTAGGTAGCTTAGGATGCTCCCTGGGTCTCATCTTGATATAAACGTTAGGTGGCATGAGCCCCTTTAACATGTTTCACTATAAGGTGATAAAATTGTAAAATGCTAGGTCGATGCACGCTCATCTCCTACGAGTAGCTTTATGTTACTCACCCCTACGATACTGGGCATATTTCAGGTACAGGACTCAGGATTTGAAGATTCCATTGCTCCTTGGATGGCTTACAGTTTCTAAGTTTCTATTTTATGCAAATGTTAGCATAAAATGCCTCTTTGTAGCGCTATTTGTTTAAACTTGTATTCATTGATTCATATATGTAAAGTGTACGTAAATGCACTCTTTTCAATGTATTTAACATGTATGAGATGAGGCCGGAGGCCAATGACATGTATCTCGTTTTCTATGCACTTTTGTTTTCAAAGTTTATTATGAAAATATTAGAAAATGTTAAGTCATTGCTTCATAACTTTCGCATCGGGTGTTGGAATTTCAAATCTTTTCTGCCCGGACTCAGAATCAGACGATTCTTGAGTCTAATTTTGTTTATTTTTCGTTTTCCTTCCAATGGTGTGCACGGTGGCACCCTTTTCAGTGAGAAATGACCATTTTGCCCTTAGTTCATCTCTTTTCAGGTTAGGCATTCTTGCTTCATTTGCTTGGCTCATTTGAGTTTCATGGCTTCATAGAGAGTCATTTTGGGGCCTTAGGGATGACGTACATCTCTTGAGGTCATTTGGCTTCTTTCGCTTCCACATTTCGGGTCCGTTATCGGGTCAACTTCCAGTTCATCACTAACACACCGGGTTGAGAAATCCGGGTCGTTATAGGTGGTATCAGAGCTCCTAGGTTTGAATACCTTGGACGACGGGTTTTGGGTGTATATCATGCTTATGTTGCCATCCTCTATGTGTTTATATGCTTCATGATAACATGTTTTGGTTTGATAACATGTTTATGTGCTTACGTGCTACATATGGTATGCCGTTTGTTTAGCATGATTTAATTATTATGTAAAGAGCATGACATATGATGTATTGTAGATCAGATTTGTATATGCATAACTGTGTTGCATATTTGGCATGACACGAGATTGGTCATTAAGGCTCGAGTTGAGGTTGATGGTGATTGTAGTCACGGTTGTATTGTAGTTTAGGTTGTTGTTGACCTAAAGTTGGTTTTGAGGTAGATGGAGAGACAACTTTTATTTAGGCTCTCGTGGGGTGAGCCATTAGGCACAACCGTAGTACTGGATTTGTTGATTTTAGGCCATGGTTAGGTTTTGGACCTTTTGGGATCCTTGGTTGTTTTGGAAGGTTCCTCTGAGATTGCAATTTTCGTGGGCGGGTACGTTGTGGGCAGGTGCATGGCACTGTCACACTACCGTACTGGCAAGCTACGAGTGCAGTTCGGATGGAATCAGCGTTGGGTTTTGTTCCGACAGGTGTAGTCCTTTTGATCGATAATGATGATGGTTGTTTCGAGGATCAGTCCTAGTGATCGATTTGGTTGTCTGATTGTATGGGTAGAGTTGCCATTTTCTTTGAGTTCTCCTTGCGCGATGACGCTTTTGAGGTCAAGTCGATTAATAGATGCTTCAGGTAGAGAGAGCATTGCATTGTTAGTGTCACTTGTAGTGTCACCCTTAGATTCAGAGATGGATTGTAAGAGTCTTACCATTGTGGTAAGGGCTCACGTTTGTTTTGAGACAGGATGTTATTGCAATAGTTTTTGGAGTCAGTGTATGGCTAGGACTGGTCCTTCCTTTTTACCTAGGCACTCTAGGACACGATGTCCATAGGTTTCATTGTTGCATCACTTTTGTTTTCTACAGTTTCATTTACTACCTTGTGATGCATGAGTAGGTGAAGGTCTATCCACGTTTGCCTTCTTGTTATGTGGCAATAGCATGCCTTTCTTATATGCTTCGAGACGCCATGTTATTACTACGCTTTAATGACATCCTTTTGTGTTTATGTGGAGACGTGCAGCATGTGCTTTTGATTTTCATCTATGTAAGTAGATTTTCTTTCTGTAGTTGCATTCCTTGTCATATGCATGACTTTCAGGTTTGGTTTTCCCATTCGTTTCCCTTGGTCGCACGTAGTCTGTATGCGGGTTTCCATAATGGTTTTGTGTTGGTTCGTGTTAGGAACTTCACAAGGAGTGAGTCTCTTCCCTCCGTTGCGTTGTGCACTGTTTTGGGGTTGGTTGGTCCATGAGGATCATCGTTGTTGTCTTGAGTCCTTGGTGAGGATTTGATCGATTTTGGTTGACTTACTTCCATGTAGGGGGTGAAGTCGTTCACTTTGTTGTCTTTCATTTCAGATATGGAGTCGTGGTGTTATCCTTTTTAGGACTGGTGGTCCCCTTTCTTTCGTGTCTTCCCTTGGGGAGTTCCTGCCGTAGTTGTTGACGGTTTTGGTGCTCAAGTAAGTTGATTGGTGTGAGATCATTTTACGGAGACTTATGTCCATATCTTTGAGGATTGTTTGATTCGTGAGGTGAGCTCGATGCTCTTTTGAGAATGTCTTTTGGAGACTTGTTCCAGTTTTGGAGGCTTGGATGTGGTTGACTCTTAGGAGGAGCTTTGGAGGATCGTTGTTGGATATGGCTTGCTTGTGGAGTTTTCTCGTCCTAGTTATGACTAGGCATGGCCTTGAGGAATCGTAGTTCCAGTGGTTGTTTATAGATGGATCGAAATTGAGGAATTTTGATTTAGCTTGGTGTTGTCAAGTACGATTTTGAGAGACTCGTTTTATGACCTTGGTTGTCAAGATTTTGATGTGTGTGCCACTTCGTGGACTTGTATTTCGAGGATCTAGTTATTCGTGATAGAGATTTTGATCCGATGTTTGATTACGGTGAGTAGTCTTATAGTTGATCTATTTCAGGATGATATCTGGGATTTTGGAGATGCTGTTTTACTTGTCAGACTTTAGATTCGTAATTGATGTCGTTGATAGTAGTGTTTTGAGATGTTAAAATTGTTGGTCTTTTTGTATTAAGGATTAAAGGCCTTAAGCGTAGCGGTACCTATGACATTGTTGTCAGAGTTTTGGGATTGGCCAGGATGGTCCGGCCGGACATCTTTGGACCATATCTCAACTCTCACAAAATGTTGGTTTTCGTAGTGCTTTTAGTAATGATCATTTTTGTCATTGAAGTCATTTGTATCGAGAGGTTTCATGGGTAAACCTAGTGGGGGCAGGTTATGAATTAGTGCCTTATACTGTCATGCTACCATACAAGTTGTGTGCTGTGGGCGGGTGCTAGTTACCGTCGGTGCTAGTTGCCGTCGATGCTACCTTACTGACGAGTAAGTGTGGGCGGACACTAGGAATTGTCATTGCTACCACACATTTGAGTACGTCGTGGGCGGGTTCTGGTCGCTATTCGTACTGCCATGTTGTCTTTGTTTAGTACTTTGATTTGATTCGTGGATATCTTGGAGTTCTGTTGGTGGTTGTTTTTGGTTCCTTATGATGGTTCGTCACGAAGGGTGCTTTCGATTGTTGTCTTCCGTTCCCTCGTCTGGGCTTAAGTTCTGTGTGTGAGTTTCGACTTGTGGTGTGGCCATGTGATCACTTTTCTTTTGAGGGGTTGTCCTGTCGTGAGCACGTGGGTGCGAATGACATGGGGTTGTACGTTGTCTTCAGTTTTGGGATTACTTTCGTAGCATGTTGTGAGGGATACTCAGAGATGTACTCCGTAGTTATCCTGGTTTCGCCTTTTTGTTTTGTTGGGGCAAGATTTCGGGGACGAAATCCCTTTAAGGTGGGAAGGTTGTAATGACCCGGTCATTTTTCTTCCTTTTCTTGTTCTCAGATTTTAACGGATTTTTTTTTCTGTTATCTTTTCCTTTTTGGGTTCAATTTTTCATCACTTGATGTCGTCTCGAGTTCTATGGAATGATTTCCAAGACTCTTTTCCTTGGATTGACAACTTCCTTTGGGGATTGTGTCATTTCCATATTTTATTTTTCCGAACACTATTCACATTTTGTCTTTTTCTCGTTTATCCTTTTTCCTTGTACAACCTCACTTTTTGTGCTCGGATTTGATTCCGGTTTTGCATGCATTCATGATATTTGATTTCCGTGATAATGGTATTTTTACTTTTCTAGAAAAGCATGTTGATTGCTTACTTCTTTCATAAAGGGGTATTAATGCATACTTTAGTGTAATTATTCTTAACTTGTGGAGTTTTATTGTAATTAAATAAAGTAATTATTTTTCATCTTGGGGACCATTTTGCAATTAAATTTAGAAGATATTTTCAAATAGGACCTTTTTGCAATTTTTGAAAAGTGTGACAAGTGTTCCACTCTCATTGGCGTGACATTTGTGTGGAAACACTTTAATGCATTGGATGATGACATTTGGAGGGTGAGGATTCACCCACTTGTTGGCCTAGGATTAGTGCACTTGTTGGCTTGGATGGTTGACAAGTGTAGGTGTGGGATTAAGCCTAGGAAGGAGCCATAGATAGGTGACAAGTGTAGGTTCACAATTTAGTCTTGCAAATATCTTTGGGCCACTTTGGGATTATGGTTTTAAAGGGGGGTTTTTGTGCAATTGACCATAAATGTGTGTGTTGACCATGGTGTAAGAGCACATAGTGAGTGGAGGATTTCTATTTCCTCCACTCACACTTAACCACATTATTTCATTCTCTTCCTTACAAGAAAACCCTAGCCTCCATGGATGGAGCTTGAAGCCTTAAGCATTGACCTTGATCTTTGAGGCCCTTCCACTTACTTTAAACTATAAAGTTTGGAATACTTTTTGTTCCCCTCATCCTCCACTTCAAAATCCTTGAAGGGTCTAGCTTAACTCCTAGTTTTGCTTTGGTATCTAGAGATTCAATTCTCTAGTGAGGTATTGATATATTATTTTGAAGTATTTATATGTCATTATTGAGTGTTTTACATGCATAGAAGAGAATGATTTGTATTTTGCCCTTAAACTATTTTAACTTGAAATTAATCTTGTCAAATTAAATATAGAGTATGAAAATATTCTCAATTAGCTTTCATTTAGTTTTGGTTTCATGTAATTTGGATTTAAAATGAATTTGTTATGGATTTTTGAACTTGCAATCTAGTTGTTGGAAATTTTAAGCTTTTCCTTTTCGGTCAGGAAATGAATTTTTATGTGGAGCTATGGTGCTTCAATATCCTTAAAATATTTACTAGAACTTCCAACATAGGTTTTACACTATTCAGACTTTTTTCATGATTTTAGAGCATTTCTAAATTTTTTAAAAAAATCCGAAACTATCTACTGTCCATGTTTTTTTTGCAACTGAAAAACATATTTTTAGATGATTTATTTCACTAACATTTTGACATTGGATCATGGCTTAAATTTCCTGTTTTACACTCTCATATGTTTACATCCAAAATAAATTAGGTTTGCCCAATTTCGATGTCAAATGAATTTTTCATGAATTTTCAAAGTTGGAAGCTACAGGCTGAAAATGTGTTTTCTGGGCAGAATTTGTTTCAAAGTTGTGGGGCAAAACTATTTCAATTGGGAAAATATTTTGTTAAACTAAATTGATATTATCAAATTACAATGTTTAAGCTTTCATTGGGCTTTAGATTCATTCAATTTTGGTTAGAATTGAATTTTTTATGAATTTTACAAGTTGAAGGTTGTAAGCTGAAAAATCTATTTTGCGGACCGAAAATTTGGGAAAATTTCATTTCGGTGGGAATTGGGATTTTCATTCCAATTGAGGTAGGGAATGTTTTAGGATTATTTGTGTGTTGTATTGTGTGTTTGCCATGATTATACAACATATATGTATGCCTTGTATCAAATCTAAAAAGTTAGTAATTTTTATTTCTTTGTATAAGATTTAAAATTTATGATGATGTACAACTTTGATATGAATTGTAACATGCTAGAAAATTATGCTTAGATATGTTGGTTAACATATATTAAATTTGGATCATTTGATTAAGAATTACAACTTTTATTTAATATTTATCTTTAGTGAAAGTTTAATTCACATGGTTGTATCAAGTATTAAATCAAGTTGTAATGTGGTATTTAAATAGGCCTTGGCATGTTCTCAAACATAGATTAAAGTGAGGGCATTTGGAATTGTTTAAAAATCTAGAGGAAATTAATTAATTAGCTTGATTAATTTTGTTTTAAATGTTTTAATCACTTAACTTGTCATTTGATATTATATATATGATGACCATGACATGTCTTTCAATATATCTTAAATTGAGGTTATTTGGGTTACTT
Source organism: Cornus florida (assembly GCF_030987335.1). NCBI lineage: Eukaryota > Viridiplantae > Streptophyta > Magnoliopsida > Cornales > Cornaceae > Cornus > Cornus florida. The sequence continues at coordinate 133,005 of NW_026775579.1, forward strand.
GAAATTTAGAGAATTTAACTATTTATGTTTAATTAAATTCTACTTTATTACTCCATGAATTTGATTGCATTTTGGAAGTTGTTTCTATATTTAAATCATGGATTTGGATTTGATGTATGTTCACTTGATTACTTTTGAGCATTGGATAACATAGTTGTTACTTTTATATTGATGAGAATATGTTTTTCCTTATTGAATATATTGTTGCTATGTGTAAGGAATTGTACACTTTATATTTGACATGTTACATGCCATAGTAGTTGTGAATTTTGAGCATGTATTATATAAGTTTCCAAAATTTGGATTGTGCTTGGTAAATAGTTGATATCTTGTATATACACGTTGATATATATAGGTTGTTGCACAATTTGTTGATTTTGGAAACTTGGGGATATCGTTGTTTGGCTACGACTAGGACTTGGTTCTAGTACGGGGGATTGTCCCTCTATATAGTCTAGTGCGCATATAGGAGGTTACCCATGGACTAGTAATCCTAAAATAACTATGTTGTCGGTCTGATCCGGCGTGACGTCCGAGTCTTCACTTTGTTTGATTTCGTATTTCATTTCAAGTTGATAACTAGATGATATCGTAACATGTTGTTCCTTATTTAATTTCCTATTTTGAGCTTAAGATGCAGCTTTGTGAAAGTATGTTTCATGCGTTGTATTGAAAATTCCATTGTTAGTTAAATTGCATCGATATCATAATTTGTGTTTTGATGTTCAAATGTAGTTTAGGAATGACCATGTAGATTCATTTTGAACATAGACGTTAGGTGGCATGACCCACACTTGTTGTTTTCGTATTTTAGATTTCAAGTTGAAGACTTTGAGAATCTATATCTTGTTGCCTTGTAGAACATGTTTCCATGTTGTTTGAATTGCATGAACAATGTGATTATGATATAAATGATCTATATAGCTTAGGATGGTCCCTGGGTCTCATCTTGACATAGACGTTAGGTGGCATGAGCCCCATTAACATATTTCACCAGAAAGTGATAAAATTGTAAAATGCTAGGTCAATGCATACTCATCTCCTACGAGTAGCTTTATGTTACTCACCCCTACAATACTTGGCACATTTCAGGTACAGGACTCAGGATTTAATGATTCCATTGCTCTTTGGATGGCTTACAGTTTCTAAGTTTCTATTTTATGCAAGTGTTAGCATAAGATGCCTCTTTGTAGCCCTATTTGTTTAAACTTGTATTCGTTGATTCATATATGTAAAGTGTACGTAAGTGCACTCTTCTCAATATATATAACATGTATGAGATGACGCCGGAGGCCAATGACATGTATCTCGTTTTCTATGCACTTTTGTTTTCAAAGTTTATTATGAAAATATTGGAAAATGTTAAGTCATTGCTTCATAACTTTTGCATCGAGTGTTAGAATTTCATATCTTTTCTGCCCGGACTCAGAATCAGACGATTCTTGAGTCTAATTTTGTTCATTTTTCGTTGTCCTTCCAATGGTGTGCACGGTGGCACCCTTTTCAGTGAGAAATGACCATTTTGCCCTTAGTTCATCTCTTTTCGGGTTAGGCATTCTTGCTTCATTTGCTTAGCTCATTTGAGTTCCATGGCTTTATGGAGAGTCATTTTGGGGCCTTAGGGATGACGTACATCTCTTGAGGTCATTTGGCTTCTTTTACTTCCACATATCGGGTCCGTTATCGGGTCAACTTCCGGTTGATCACTGACGTACCGGGTTGAGAAATCCGGGTCGTTACAGGTGGTATCAGAGCTCCTAGGTTTGAATACCTTGGATGACGAGTTTTGGGTCCATATCATGCTTATGTTGCCATCCTCTATGTGTTTATATGCTTCATGATAATATGTTTTGGTTTGATAACATGTTTATGTGCTTACGTGCTACATGTGGTATGCCGTTTGTTTAGCATGATTTAATTATTATGTAAAGAGCAGGACATATGATGTATTCTAGATCAGATTTGTATATGTATAACTGTGTTGCATATTTGGCATGACACGAGATTGGTCATTGAGGCTCGAGTTGAGGTTGTTGGTGATTGTAGTCATGGTTGTATTGTAGTTTAGGTTGTTGTTGACCTAAAGTTGGTTTTGAGGTAGGTGGAGAGACACCTTTTGTTTAGGCTCTCGTGGGGTGAGCCATTAGGCACAACCGTAGTACTGGATTTGTTGATTTTAGGCCATGGTTAGGTTTTGGACCTTTTGGGATCCTTGGTTGTTTTGGAAGGTTCCTCTGAGATTGCAATTTTCGTGGGCGGGTATGTTGTGGGCAGGTGCATGGCACTGTCATGCTACCGTACTGGCAAGCTACGAGTGCAGTTTAGATGGAATTAGCGTTGGGTTTTGTTCCGACAGGTGTAGTCCTTTTGATCGATAATGATGATGGTTATTTCGGGGATCAGTCGTAGTGATCGGTTTAGTTGTCTGATTGTATGGCTAGAGTTGCCATTTTCTTTGAGTTCTCCTTGCGCAATGACGCTTTTGAGCTCACGTCAATTGATAGATGCTACGGGTAGAGAGAGCGTTGCATTGTTAGTGTCACTTGTAGTGTCACCCTTAGATTCAGAGATGGATTGTAAGAGTCTTACCATTGTGATAAAGGCTCACGTTTGTTTTGAGACAGGTTGTTGTTGCATTGGTTTTTGGAGTCAGTGTATGGCTAGGACTGGTCCTTCCTTTTTACCTAGGCACTCTAGGACACAATGTCCATATGGTTCATTCTTGCATCACTTTTGTTTTCTGCAGTTTCATTTACTACCATGTTAGTAATATGATTTATGATATTGTGATGCATGAGTAGGTGGAGGTCTATCCACGTTTGCCTTCTTGTTGTGTGGCAATAGCTTGCCTTTTCATGATTTTAGAGCATTTCTAAATTTTTAAAAAAATTCGAAACTATCTACTGTCCATATTTTTATTGCAGTTGGAAATCATATTTTTAGATGATTTATTTTACTAACCTTTTAACTTTGGATCATGGCTTAAATTTCTAATTTTACACTCTCATATGTTTACTTCCAAAATAAATTAGGTTTGCCCAATTTGGATGTCAAATGAATTTTTCATGAATTTTCAAAGTTGGAAGCTACAAGCTGAAAATGTGTTTTCTGGGCAGAATTTTTTTCAAAGTTGTGGGGCAAAACTGTTTCAATTGGGAAAATATTTTCTTAAACTAAATTGATATTATCAAATAAGAGTGTTTAAGTTTTCATTGGGCTTTGGATTCATTCAATTTGGGTTAGAATTAAATTTTTTATGAATTTTACAAGTTGAAGGTAGCAAGCTGAAAAATCTATTTTGCGGACCGAAAATTTGGGGCAATTTCATTTCGGTGGTAATCGGGATTTTCATTCCAATTGAGGTAGGGAATGTTTTAGGATTATTTGTGTGTTGTATTGTGTGTTTGCCATGATTATACAATATATATGTATGCCTTGTATCAAATCTAGAAAGTTAGTAATTTTTATTTATTTGTATAAGATTTAAAATTTATGATGATGTATAACTTTGATTTGAATTGTAACATGCTAGGAAATTATGCTTAGATATGTTGGTTAACATATATTAAATTTGGATCATTTGATTAAGAATTACAACTTTTATTTAATATTTATCATTAGTAAAAGTTTAATTCACATGGTTGTATCAAGCATTAAATCAAGTTGTAATGTGGTATTTAAATAGGCCTTGGTATGTTCTCTAACATAGATTAAATTGAGGGCATTTGGAATTATTTAAAAATCTAGAGGAAATTAATTAATTAGCTTAATTAATTTTGTTTTAAGTGTTTTAATCACTTAACTTGTCATTTGATGTTATATATATGATAACCATGACATGTCTTTCAATATATATTAAATTGAGGTTATTTGGATTAACTTGAAATTTAGAGAATTTAACTATTTATGTTTAATTAAATTCTACTTTATTACTCCATGGATTTAATTGCATTTTGGAAGTTGTTTCTATATTTAAATCATGGATTTGGATTTGTTGTATTTTCACTTGATTACTTTTGAGCATTGGATATATAGTTGTTACTTTTATATTCATGAGAATATGTTTTTCCATATTAAATATATTGTTGCTATGTTTAAGGAATTGTACACTTTGTATTTGACATCTTACATGCCATAGTAGTTGTGAATTTTGAGCATGTATTGTATAAGTTTCCAAAATTTGGATTGTGCTTGGTAAATAGTTGATATCTTGTATATACATGTTGATATATATACGTTGTTGCACAATTTGTTGATTGGAAACTTGGGGATGTCGTTGTTTGGCTACGGCTAGGACTTGGTTCTAGTATGGGGATTGTCCCTCTATATAGTCTAGTGCGCACATAGGAGGTTACCCATGGGCTAGTAACCCTAAAGTAACTATGTTTTCGGTCTGATCCGGCGAGACGTCCGAGAATCCACTTTGTTTGATTTCTTATTTCATTTCAAGTTGATAACTAGATGATATCGTAACTTGTTGTTCCTTATTTGATTTCCTATTTTGAGCTTAAGATGTAGCTTTGTGAAAGCATGCTTCATGCGTTGTATTGGAAGTTCTACTGTTGGTTAAATTGCATCGATATCATAATTTGTGTTTTGATGTTCAAATGTAGTTTAGGAATGACCATGTAGATTCATTTTGAACATAGACGTTAGGTGGCATGACTCACACTTGTTGTTTTCGTATTTTGGATTTCAAGTTGAAGACTTTGAGAATCTATATCTTGTTGCCTTGTATAACATGTTTCCATGTTGTTTGAATTGCATGAACAATGTGATTATGATATAAATGATCTAGGTAGCTTAGGATGCTCCCTAGGTTTCATATTGACATTGACGTTAGGTGGCATGAGCCCCATTAACATGTTTCACCATAAGGTGATAAAATTGTAAAATGCTAGGTCGATGCATGCTCATCTCCTACGAGTAGCTTTATGTTACTCACCCATACGATACTTGGCACATTTCAGGTACAGGACTCAGGATTTGAAGATTCCATTGCTCCTTGGATGGCTTATAGTTTCTAAGTTTCTATTTTATGCAAGTGTTAGCATAAGATGCCTCTTTGTAGCCCTATTTGTTCAAACTTGTATTTGTTGATTCGTATATGTAAATTGTACGTAAGTGCACTCTTTTCAATGTATATTACATGTATGAGATGAGGCCGGAGGCCAATGACATGTATCTCACTTTCTATGCACTTTTGTTTTTAAAGTTTATTATGAAAATATTGGAAAATGTTAAGTCATTGCTTCATAATTTTCGCATCAGGTGTTAGAATTTCATATCTTTTCTGCCCGGACTCAGAATCAGACGATTCTTGAGTCTAATTTTGTTCATTTTTTGTTGTCCTTCCAATGTTGTGCACGGTGGCACCCTTTTCAGTGAGAAATGACCATTTTGCCCTTAGTTCATCTCTTTTCGGGTTAAGCATTCTTGAGATCATTTGGCTTCTTTCGTTTCCACATTTCGGATCCGTTATCGGGTCAACTTCCGGTTCATCACTAACGCACTGGGTTAAGAAATCCGGGTCGTTACAGGTGGTATCAGAGCTCCTAGGTTTGAATACCTTGGACGACGGGTTTTGGGTCCATATCATGCTTATGTTGCCATCCTCTATGTGTTTATATGCTTCATGATAACATGTTTTGGTTTGATAACATGTTTATGTGCTTACGTGCCACATGTGGTATGCCGTTTGTTTAGCATGATTTAATTATTATGTAAAGAGCATGACATATGATGTATTCTAGATCAGATTTGTATATGCATAACTGTGTTGTATATTTGGCATGACACGAGATTGGTCATTGAGGCTCGAGTTGAGGTTGATGGTGATTGTAGTCACGGTTGTATTGTAGTTTAGGTTGTTGTTGACCTAAAGTTGGTTTTGAGGTAGGTGGAGAGACACCTTTTGTTTAGGCTCTCATGGGGTGAGCCATTAGGCACAACCGTAGTACTGAAATTGTTGATTTTAGGCCATGGTTAGGTTTTGGACCTTTTGGGATCCTTGGTTGTTTTGGAAGGTCCCTCTGAGATTGCAATTTTCGTGGGCAAGTACGTTGTGGGCAGGTGCATGGCACTGTCATGCTACCGTACTGGCAAGCTATGAGTGCAGTTCGGATCGAATTAGTGTTGGGTTTTGTTCTGAAAGGTGTAGTCCTTTTGATCGATAATGATGATGGTTGTTTCGGGGATCAGTCGTAGTGATCGATTTGGTTATCTGATTGTATGGCTAGAGTTGCCATTTTCTTTCAGTTCTCCTTGCGCGATGACGCTTTTGAGGTCAAGTCGATTGATAGATGCTTCGGGTAGAGAGAGCGTTGCATTATTAGTGTCACTTGTAGTGTCACCCTTAGATTCGGAGATGGATTGTAAGAGTTTTACCATTGTGGTAAAGGCTCACATTTGTTTTGAGACAGGTTGTTATTGCATTAGTTTTTGGAGTCTGTGTATGGCTAGGACTGGTCCTTTCTTTTTACCTAGGCACTCTAGGACACGATGTCCATTGGGTTCATTGTTACATCACTTTTATTTTCTGCAGTATCATTTACTACCATGTTAGTAGTATGATTTATGATATTGTGATGCATGAGTAGGTGGAGGTCTATCCACGTTTGCCTTCTTGTTGTGTGGCAATAGCATACCTTTCTTATATGCTTCGAGATGCTATGTTATTACTGCGCTTTAATGACATGCTTTTGTGTTTATGTGGAGACGTGCCGCATGTGCTTTTGATTTTCATCTATGTAAGTAGATTTTCTTTCTGGTAGTTGCATTCCTTGTCATATGCATGACTTTCAGGTTTGGTTTTCCCATTCATTTCCCTTGGTCGCACGTAGTCTGTATGCGGGTTTCCACAATGGTTTTATGCTGGTTCGTGTTAGGGACTTCACAAGGAGTAAGTCTCTTCCCTCCGTTGCGTTATGCACTGTTTTGGGGTTGGTTGGTCCATGAGGATCATCGTTGTTGTCTTGAGTCCTTGGTGAGGATTTGATCGATTTTGGTCGACTTACTTCCATGTAGGGGGTGAAGTCGTTGACTTTATTGTCTTTCATTTCAGACATGGAGTCGTGGTGTTGTCCTTTTCAGGACTGGTGGTCCCCTTTCTTTCGTATCTTCCCTTGGGGAGTTCTTGCCATGGTTATTGACGGTTGTGGTGCTCAAGTAAGTTGATTGGTGTGAGATCATTTTACGGAGACTTATGTCCATATCTTTGAGGATTGTTTGATTCGTGAGGTGAGCTCGAAGCTCTTTTGAGAATGTCTTTTGGAGACTTGTTCCAGTTTTGGAGGCCAGGATGTGGTTGACTCTTAGGAGGAGTTTTGGAGGATCGTTGCTAGATATGGCTTGCCTGTGGAGTTTTCTCGTCCTAGTTATGACTAGGCGTGGCCTTGAGGAATCGTAGTTCCAGTGGTTATTTATAGATGGATCGAAATTGAGAAATTTTGATTTAGCTTAGTGTTGTCAAGTACGATTTTGAGAGACTCGTTCTATGACCTTGGTTGTCAAGATTTTGATGTGTGTGCCACTTCGTGGACTTGTATTTCGAGGATCTAGTTATCCATGATAGGGATTTTGATCCGATATTTGATTACGGTGAGTAGTCTTATGGTTGATCTATTTTAGGATGATATCTGGGATTTTGGAGATGCTGTTTTGCTTGTCAGACTTTGGATTCGTAATTGATGTTGTTGATAGTAGTGTTTTGAGATGTTAAAATTGTTGGTCTTTTTGTATTAAGGATTAAAGGCTTTAAGCGTAGCGGTACCTATGACATTATTGTTAGAGTTTTGGGATTGGCCAGGATGGTCCGGCCGGACATCTTTGGACCATATCTCAACTCTCACAAAATGTTAGTTTTCGTGGTGCTTTTGGTAATGATCTTTTTTGACATTAAAGTCATTTGTATCGAGAGGTTTCGTGGGTAAACCTAGTAGGGGCAGGTTATGAATTGGTGCCTTATACTGTCATGCTACCGTACAAATTGTGTGCTGTGGGCGGGTACTAGTTGCCGTCGATGCTACCTTACTGACGAGTAAGTATGGGCGGATACTAGGAATTGTCATTACTACCACACATTTGAGTACGTCGTGGGCGGGTTTTGGTCGCTATTCGTACTGCCATGTCATCTTTGTTTAGTACTTTGATTTGATTCATGGATATCTTGGAGTTCTGTTGGTGGTTGTTTTTGGTTCTTTATGATGGTTCGTCAAGAGGGGTGCTTTCGATTGTTGTCTTCCGTTCCCTCGTCTGGGCTTAAGTTCTGTGTGTGAGTTTCGACTTGTGGTGTGGCCATGTGATCACTTTTCTTTTGAGGGGTTGTCCTGTCGTGAGCACGTGGGTGCGAATGACTTGGGGTTGTACGTTGTTTTCAGTTTTGGGATTGCTTTCGTAGCATGTTGTGAGGGATACTCAGAGATGTACTCCGTAGTTATCCTGGTTTCCCCTTTTTGTTTTGTTGGGGCTAGATTTCGGGGACGAAATCCCTTTAAGGTGGGAAGGTTGTAATGACCCGGTCATTTTTCTTCTTTTTCTTTTTCTCAGATTTTAACGGATATTTTTTTTCCGTTATCTTTTCCTTTCTGGGTTCGGTTTTTCATCACTTGATGTCGTCTCGAGTTCTATGGAATGATTTCTGAGACTCTTTTCCTTGGATTGACAACTTCCTTTGGGGATTGTGTCATTTCCATATTTTATTTTTCCGAACACTATTCACATTTTATCTTTTTCTCGTTTATCCTTTTTCCTTGTACAACCTCACTTTTTGTGCTCGGATTTGATTCCGGTTTTGCATGCATTCATGATATTTGATTTCCATGATAGTGGTATTTTTACTTTTCTAGAAAAGCATGTTGATTGCTTACTTCTTTCATAAAGGGGCATTAATGCATACTTTAGTGTAATTATTCTTAACTTGTGGAGTTTTAGTATAATTAAATAAAGTAATTATTTTTCATCGTGGGGACGATTTTGCAATTAAATTTGGAAGATATTTTCAAAAGGGACCTTTTTGCAATTTTTGAAAAGTGTGACAAGTGTTCCACTCTTATTGGTCCACTTGTTGACATTTGTGTGGAAACACTTTAATGTATTGGATGATGACATTTGGAGGGTGAGGATTCACCCACTTGTTGGCCTAGGATTGGTGCACTTATTGGCTTGGATGGTTGACAAGTTTAGGTGTGGGATTAAGCCTAGGAAGGAGCCATGGATTGGTGACAACTGTAGGTTCACAATTTAGTCTTACAAATATATTTGGGCCACTTTGGGATTATGGTTTTAAAGGAGTGTTTTTGTGCAATTGACCAAAGATGTGTGTGTTGACCATGGTGTAAGAGCACATAGTGAGTGGAGGATTTCTATTTCCTCCACTCACACTTAACCACATTATTTCATTCTCTTCCTTACAAGAAAACCCTAGCCTCCATGGATGGAGCTTGAAGCCTTAAGCATTGACCTTGATCTTTGAGGCCCTTCCACTTACTTTAAACCATAAAGCTTTGAATACTTTTTATTCCCCTCATCCTCCACTTCAAAACCCTTGAAGGATCTAGCCTAACTCCTAGTTTTGCTTTGGTATCTAGAGCTTCAATTCTCTAGTGAGGTATTGATATATTATTTTGAAGTATTTATATGTCATTATTGAGTGTTTTACATGCATGGAAGAGAAGGACTTGTATTTTGCCCTTAAACTGTTTTAACTTGAAATTAATCTTGTCAAATTAAATATAGAAAATGAAAATATACTCAATTAGCTTTCATTTAGTTTTGGTTTCATATAATTTGGATTTAAAATGAATTAGTTATGAATTTTTGAAGTTGCAAGCTAGTTGCTGGAAATTTGAAGCTTTTCCTTTTCAGTCCGGAAATAAATTTTTATATGGTGCTGTGGTGCTTCAATTTCCTTAAAATTTTTACTGGAACTTCCCCCATAGGTTTTACACTATTCAGAATTTTTCATGATTTTAGAGCATTTCTAAAATTTTTTAAAAAATCCAAAACTATCTACTGTCCATGTTTTTATTGCAGCTGGAAAACATATTTTTAGATGATTTATTTTACTAACCTTTTGACATTGGATCATGGCTTAAATTTTCAGTTTTACACTCTCATGTGTTTACTTCCAAAATAAATTAGGTTTGCCCAATTTGGATGTCAAATGAATTTTTTATGAATTTCAAAGTTGGAAGCTACAGGCTGAAAATGTGTTTTCTGAGCAGAATTTGTTTCAAAGTTGTGGGGCAAAACTATTTCAATTGGGAAAATATTTTGTTAAACTAAATTGATATTATCAAATTACAATGTTAAGCTTTCATTGGGCTTTAGATTCATTCAATTTGGGTTAGAATTGAATTTTTTATGAATTTTACAAGTTGAAGGTAGCAAGCTGAAAAATCTATTTTGCGGACCGAAAATTTGGGACAATTTCATTTCGGTGGTAGTTGGGATTTCATTCCAATTGAGGTAGGGAATGTTTTAGAATTATTTGTGTGTTGTATTGTGTGTTTGCCATGATTATACAACATATATGTATGCCTTGTATCAAATCTAGAAAGTTAGTAATTTTTATTTCTTTGTATAAGATTTAAAATTTATGATGATGTATAACTTTGATTTGAATTGTAACATGTTAGAAAATTATGCTTAGATATGTTGGTTAACATATATTAAATTTGGATCATTTGATTAAGAATTACAACTTTTATTTAACATTTATCTTTAGTGAAAGTTTAATTCACATGGTTGTATCAAGCATTAAATCAAGTTGTAATGTGGTATTTAAATAGGCCTTGGCATGTTCTCTAACATAGATTAAATTGAAGGCATTTGGAATTATTTAAAAATCTAGAGGAAATTAATTAATTAGCTTGATTATTTTTGTTTTAAGTGTTTTAATCACTTAATTTGTCATTTGATGTTATATATATGATGACCATGACATGTCTTTCAATATATATTAAATTGAGGTTTTTTGGATTAACTTGAAATTTAGAGAATTTAACTATTTATGTTTAATTAAATTCTACTTTATTACTCCATGGATTTAGTTGCATTTTGGAAGTTGTTTCAATATTTAAATCATGGATTTGGATTTGATGTATGTTCACTTGATTACTTTTGAGCATTGGATAACATAGTTGTCACTTTTATATTCATGAGAATATGTTTTTCCGTATTGAATATATTGTTGTTATGTGTAAGGAATTGTACACTTTGTATTTGACATCTTACATGCCATAGTAGTTGTGAATTTTTAGCTTGTATTGTATAAGTTTCCAAAATTTGGATTGTGCTTGGTAAATAGTTGATATCTTGTATATACATGTTGATATATATACGTTGTTGCACAATTTGTTGATTTTGGAAACTTTGGAATGTCGTTATTTGGCTACGGCTAGGACTTGGTTCTAGTATGGGGGATTGTCCCTCTATATAGTCTAGTGCGCACATAGGAGGTTACCCATGGGCTAGTAACCCTAAAGTAACTATGTTGTCCGTCTGATCCGGCGTGACGTCCGAGTATCGACTTTGTTTGATTTCGTATTTCATTTCAAGTTGATAACTAGATGATATCGTAACTTGTTGTTCCTTATTTGATTTCCTATTTTGAGCTGAAGATGTAGCTTTGTGAAAGCATGCTTCATACGTTGTATTGGAAGTTCCATTGTTGGTTAAATTGCATCGGTATCATAATTTGTGTTTTGATGTTCAAATGTAGTTTAGGAATGGCCATATAGATTCATTTTGAACATAGACGTTAGGTGGCATAACCCACACTTGTTGTTTTCGTATTTTGGATTTCAAGTTGAAGACTTTGAGAATCTATATCTTGTTGCCTTGTATAACATGTTTCCATGTTGTTTGAATTGCATGAACAATATGATTATGATATAAATGATCTAGGTAGCTTAGGATGCTCCCTAGGTCTCATCTTGACATAGACGTTAGGTGGCATGAGCCCTTTTAACATGTTTCACCATAAGGTGATAAAATTGTAAAATGCTAGGTCGATGCATGCTCATCTCCTAAGAGTAGCTTTATGTTACTCACCCCTACGATACTGGACACATTTCAGGTACAGGACTCAGGATTTGAAGATTCCATTGCTCCTTGGATGGCTTACAGTTTCTAAGTTTCTATTCTATGCAAGTGTTAGCATAAGATGCCTCTTTGTAGCCTTATTTGTTTAAACTTGTATTCGTTGATTCGTATATGTAAAGTGTACGTAAGTGCACTCTTTTTAATGTATTTAACATGTATGTGATGAGGAGGCCAATGACATGTATCTCGTTTTCTATGCACTTTTGTTTTCAAAGTTTATTATGAAAATATTGGAAAATGTTAAGTCATTGTTTCATAACTTTCGCATCGGGTGTTAGAATTTCATATCTTTTCTGCCCGGACTCAGAATCAGACAATTCTTGAGTCTAATTTTGTTCATTTTTTGTTGTCCTTCCAATGGTGTGCACGGTGGCACCCTTTTCAATTAGAAATGACCATTTTGCCCTTAGTTCATCTCTTTTCGGGTTAGGCATTCTTGCTTCATTTGCTTGGCTCATTTGAGTTACGTGGCTTCATGGAGAGTCATTTTGCGGCCTTAGGGATGACGTACATCTCTTGAGGTCATTTGGCTTCTTTCGTTTCTACATTTCGGGTCCGTTATTGGGTCAACTTCCGGTTCATCACTAACGCACCGGGTTGAGAAATTCGGGTTGTTATAGAAATTCTTTCTGGTCGTTTTCCCCCAGTTTGAAGATTTCTGGCCCTAGTTGCCGCCGAACTTGTTTGGGGCATATCTTTCTGCTCAGGACTCAGTTTTTGATGTTTTTTCTTTCATTGTTCATCTTTTCTCAGTTTGGTTCTTTTTTGTTTATGGAGTTTTGCAGTTTGTGCGCGTCTGCTCAAATTCCACTTTTCCGGACCCGACGGGCCCTTTCGGGGTACTTTTGGGGTTTTACTATAAATAGAATGTTTTCAAGTGAAAATTCACTTTTTCCATCTTCTTCCTCCCTCTTGGCCGGCAGCCATGGAAGCCCATGGGGCTGCCACCTTCTCTCTCTTCTTTTGGACTTCTTCCCTTTGTTAAAAAGTCGTAGTGCCTCGTGTTTTATGTTTGTATTGACTACGCGCATCTTTCCCCCTTATTAGAATCCAGTTTTTGCCATTTTTTGGATTCGAGTTTGAGGCCAAGTTAGGATTTTGGTATGTACTCTTTGGAGTTTTATGATCATCGTGTTATCCCCGATATAACCTAGGAGTATCGTCGGATTTGGAGCACTTTTTCTTCGGTGGGGATTTGAGATTTCATCTCAAATAGAGTTGGGGATGTTATAGTTTATATTTTGTTGTCTTGCATGCTATTGATGCTTATACAACTTATATGCATGCTTTTGTTCATAATCTAATTTAATTATTTTCTATGTTTAAGATTTAATTCTCATGATGATATTCAACTTAGAATTAAATTGTGGCATGCTAGTAAATTAGGCTTTGGTATGTTTGTTAACATATATTAAAATTGGAGTATTTGATAAAATATTGCAACTTTTATTTAATAATTTTCTTTTGTGAAAGTTTAATTCTTATAGACGTACCTTAAATGAAATTAACTTGTGATATGCTTTTAAATTAAGTCTTGGCATGTTTTTTAACATATTTTAATTTGAGAGTATTTGGATAAGTATGAAAATATAGAGTTTTTAATTAAAAGAATTAATTAAAATCCATTTAATGGTTCAATTGGCTTAATTAAGTTTTTAACTTGATATTTGAAATGACTAGGACTTGTTACCAGCATTTATTAAATTGGGACCATTTGAAGTTGCTTTAGAATCTAGGGATTTAATTATCATGATTTAATTAAATTTCTACTTTGTTGTTTCATTGGCCTAATTAAGATTTTGAATGGATGTATGTAATGACCATGTTGTGTTATTTAACATGTATTAATTAGGGATCATTTGATTGAGATTTGAACCTTAAAGAAATTAATTAGTTTATTTAATTAATTTCCGTTTCTATTGCATTAATGATTTAATCATGTGTTTGACAATGTTTATATGTTTAAATCATGATTTTAGACTTGCATTAGATTCTTCAGTTTATCTTTTCAATATTGAATTATATTGTTATAGCGTGTAATGAATCGCACACTGAAGATTCGACATGTGATGTTATCATAGTATGTAACGAATCGCACTCTGAAGATTCGACATTGTCGTCATATAGTAGCTGTGGATTTAGAGCATGTATTGTGTAATTTCAACTGACTTGTGCATGGAAGGTAGTTTTCGTGCATTATATATATTTTGTATATAAGTTGTTAAATATTTATTTTGGAGTCACTTGGGACATTGTTACAGAGACATGGCTAGAGTTTGGGTATAGTACAGGAGGTATGAGTTATCCCTATTTTATAGTACGCACTAGGGTGGTATTCCCAGCGGGTTAATGCCCAGAATAACTGTTTAGGTCTTGGTTTTATCCAAGGTTTGATGTACAAGTCTTCCACTATTTGATTTTTCATTCAATTTTAAGTTGACAACCAATGTTTTATTGTGACTTGTGGTTTTGGTTATTGGCAATTTAATGTTGTTAAGTACATTTATGCATTATGATCTTTAATGAATCATCGCATATTTTAATGTTGTTAAGTACATCTATGCTTTGTTTCTCAAATGTAACTTAGGGATGATCCTATAGATTCATTTGGAACATAGACGTTAGGTGATATGACCCACTTTAGTTATTTTTTTGCATTTTAGATTTCAAGTTGATAACTTTAAGAATCTATATCTTGTTGCCTTGTCTAACATGTTCCTATGTTATTGAAATTGCATAAATGATGTGATTTCTGTTAGAAATGTTCTAAGGTAGCTTAGGATGCTCCCTGAGTCTCACCCTTGACATAGACATTAGGTGGCATGATCCTTTTGAATTGCTTCACATTGATGTGATAATCTTGTAAAACGTTAAGTCCTTGCATGCTCATCTTCTACGAGTAGCTTTATGTTACTCACCCCAAAGTTACCGGGTATATTTTTCAGGTACAGGAATCAATGTTAAGATTCTCGTTATGCTTGGACGAGTTATGGACTTAAAGGTTCCATTTTGTAAAGGTTGGCTTGAAAAGCCATTTGTAGCCTTATTTGTCAAATGTGTATATTTGATTCTAAACTTGTAATGTGTGCCTAAACACACTTTTTGATTCTCATTTTATGTATATGATATGAGGCCAAGGGCCAAACCATATTTGAAATTGATGTATATTCATAAATGCTGAAATTTGCCTTAATGAGAAAATATGAAAAACTATGCGTGTTAATATGTCATTTATGCACCGGAGTGTGCATTGGGTATGAAATTCATCCTCTAGCATTCATTTAATATGTATGAGGTGTGGCCAAGGGCCAAACATCAATTCGTTTTCATTTATATGCCATGGTGTTGTATTTCATCTTTTTAGGCAATTTTTATGAAAATTGAGGTTTGAGAGGTCATATTTTGCGTCGGCGGTATTTTTTAGGCCGTGGATCATTATAGCGCGTCCCTATAGGTAAGTTTCATCTGTGTGAATGATCGTTTCCAGGTAAAACCTCTTCTTTGGTGAAATGAGCCTCCTTTGGACTCATTTTGCATTTTTGTTGAAAAATCTAGTTTATGGACATTTTTGGGGTTTTCCTTTAGGAAGTACATTCCGGTCTTGACTCCGTCACATAGAAAATGTGATTTTAGGGGTAGTTTCTTCATAGCATTTTTTCAGAAAACGTCGTTTCAGTCTTGAAAATCCCAAATCCATTGCATTTTCTATTTTCTGCATTTTTTTTTTCCGAAGTAGCAGGTTGCAGCATGCCCTCAGCCCAAAAAAGCCGACTCGGTTCTAAAAGAGCTGACTCTTTCTTCAACCGAGCTAACTCAGTTCACAAAGGAGCCGACTGGGTTCATCTGGGCATCATTTTTCTCATTTTGTATGTTCTCAACCCAATCCAACAGACTCAGTTCTTAAAGGAGCCAACTGGGTTCTTCCACGCCTCATTTTGGTCACTTTTGGAGCTCTCAGCCTAAAAGAGCCAACTCAGTTGCCAACTGAGTCGACTCAGTTTGGCTGCAGCAATAACATGTCTTCAAATGGTTATAACTTGCTCATTTTAGATCCAAATTAGGTCATTATTGAGTCTAAATTCAAGAGCTTGAAGTCAACTTTCCAATGGTACCAACCACACATCATAACTCCAACGGTAGTGAGAGTTATGATAATTTTAGTGAGATAGGGTTATGGTATCTCCTAATCGGAGGATGTCTCCTTGTTCTATCTTTATATCTTTGTCATCCGGACTCCGAATCAAGTGATTTTTGAGTCTATCTTTATTGATTTTTTGTTGTCTTTCCAATGGTGTGCACGATGGCAACCATTTCATTTTGAAATAACCATTTTACCCTTGGTTCAATTCTTATCGAGTTTGAAATCCTTGCTTCAATACTTGACTCATTTGAGTTCTATGGCTTCATGTGGAGTCATTTTTGTGACGGCCCTGGTTTTTCAAACCAGTGCATCCTATGATGAATCGAAGATTGACCCGATAACGGATCTGAATGCGGAAGCAAAAATAGAAAACAAGACTCTAAGAAGTCAAAGTGACCTTCCATGAGGTCGTGGAACTCAATGAGAACTGATGCGGAAGTAAAAGATCAAAAATATGACAAATAAGCCCCCAGGGGAAAAATAGTCATTTCTGAAAACTATTAACTCGGGTGCCACCGAGCACACCACTGGAAGGACAACGAAAAACTAATCAAGATGGACTCAAGAATCACATGATTCGGAGTCCGAAGGAAGGAGAAATGGCATGACGAAGAAAAATGAGCACTTAAAGCAAAAATGGTAAACTGATACTTATCTAGGAAGATCCGGGTGTAAGCAAGCACACCGTTGGAAAGACAGCAAAAAATTAGTCAAGTTTAAAAAAAATTTCACTCGATTTGGAGTCCGGACGAGGGAGAAACGAGGGTTTGAAGTTGAGATGTCGCGGCGGCCCGACGAAGGCCATGGTGCTCCTGGTGCCCATGCGCGAGCGCCCATACCGACGCCCAATGGCATGCACATGATGACAGCAAGAAGAAAAAATTGAGTGTCCAGAACTGAGGCTTGAAACGGAGGTCGAAACAAGTTTTTCTGGAAAAACACGAAGAAGAAACCCCCCCTAAAATCGAGTTTTCTATCCGATAGCGGGGATGGAAACGAAAAAAATTCACTGTGAAATCCCCAAATGCCCCTAGATCAGAACTGGACAAGAGACAAAAAGTTGCTACAGGATCTGAGAGTAGAAACGGGCTAGAAGATGAATTTTTCTGGAAAAACATGAAAAAGAAAGCCCTCCTAAAATCAAATTTTATACCCAGATCTCAAGAGAAAATAAAAAAACAACTCGCTGCAAAATGGCCAAAACGCCCTCCTAAGAAATCTGGTCAAGAGAGCTAAAAAACTACTAAAATGAAAACTGGAAGCTAAAACTTCACGAGGGATTTTCGGTACCAAGACGACGTTTTCTGGAAAAACACGAAGAAGAAACCCCCCCTAAAATCACGTTTTCTAAGTGACCATATAAAGACCGGAATTTATTTTCAAAAGGAAAACCCCAAAAGGCCCTAAAATCAGATTACGCAAGAAAATTTTAAAATGAGTCCATAGAAGGCTCAAATCACAAAAGAAAGGGTTTTTCTTGAAAACAATCATGCACGCAAATGTAAATGATGATTTTGAGCACGCGGGAATGGTCCGTGGCTCCCAGAAATGGTTGAGTCAAAATCCGACCCCCCGACGGCCAAAAAGGCAAAAATGAACTTAAAATGGAAAATATGGAAACCAAAATTAGGAAATGGTTTCAAATGACTGTTTGGCCCTTGACCACACTTCATACAAGATGAATGAGACCTAGCAGAGGTGCCAGAACACACTTTACAACACCCGATTTGAAAATGAACCCTTAAAGGCTCGGTTTCTACTATTTTAGCCCAAAAATGCAATATGTGAATTAAAATGCAAAAATGAAAACTAAATGGTGTTTGGCCCTTGGCCATACCTCATACATATTAAATGAATGTCAGATAATGAATTTCATACATAAAGCACACTCCGGTGCAAAATAACATACTAAAACGCATGCTTTTTCACATATTCTCATTAAAGGCAAAGTACAACCATTATGAATAAATATGGACTTCAAATAAAATTTGGCCCTTGGCCTTATATCATATACATAAAATGAGAATCAAAAAGTGTGTTTAGGCACACACTATAAGTTTAGAATCAAATATACAAATTTGACAAATAAGGCTACAAATGGCATTTCAAGCCAACCTTTACAAGAATGTAACCTTCAAGTCTACAAATCATCCAAGCATGATGAAAATCTCAACCTTGATTCCTGTACCTTATTTATACACCAGTAACTTTGGGGTGAGCAACATAAAGCTACTCGTAGGAAATGAGCATGCATCGACCTACATTTTACAATTTTATCACCTTAAGGTGAAACATGTCAAAAGGGCTCATGCCACCTAACGTCTATGTCAAGATGAGACTCAGGAAGCATCCTAAGCTACCCTAGATCATTTCTAGCACAAATCATATCATCCATATAATTCAAACAACATAGGAGCATGCTATACAAAGCAACATGATATAGATTCTCAAAGTCATCAACTTGAAATCTAATATACGAAAACGACAAAGGTGGGTCATGCCGCCTAACGTCTATGTTCCAAATGAATCTATAAGATCATTCCTAAATCACATTTGAACAATAAAACACGAATCACAATATCTATGCAATTTAACTAACATAGAAGCATGTTATACAAAGCAACAAGATATAGATTCTCAAAGTTATCAATTTGAAATCTGAAAGTGCGAAATCAACTAAATATAGCAATTTAGTACAATTAGAATTTCTAATATCACACATCAAGACATAGATTCTCTAGGTTATCAACTAAAAATCTAAAAGAACGAAATCAACTAAATATAACAATTTAGTATAATTAGAATTTCTAATACCACACATCAAGACATAGATTCTCTAGGTTATCAATTAGAAATCTAAAAATGCGAAATCAAATAGAGGAATACTTGGACATCTAAGCTCGGAATTCTGCCAAGACCTCAACGGCTATTACGGGCACTGACCCACTGGTAATACCACCCCTAGTGCACACTATCTTGACGGGGAGAACTCATACCTCCCGCACTAGAGCCAAACTCTAGCCATATCGTAGTAACAATGTCCCAAGTGACTCCAAAATAAATAAGTTTACAACTTATATACGAAATATATATAAAGCACGAAACTACATTCCATGCACAAGTAGGTTGTAACCACACAGCTCATGCTCTAAATCCACAACTACTATAGGATGACAAATGTCGAATCTTCAGAGCGCGATTCGTTACGCACTATAATAACATCACATGTCAAATCTTCAGTGTGCGATTCGTTACATGCTATAACAATATAATTCAATATTGAAAACATAAACTGAAGAATCTAATACAAGTCCAAAATTATGATTTAAATATACTTCTAATGCCAAATTCATTATTAAATCAATAATGCAATAGAAACGAAAATTAATCAAGTAAATTAATTAATTTCTCTAAGTTTCAAATCTCAACCAAATGGTCTCTAATTAAAACATGTTAAACAACATAGCATTGTCATTGCATATACCAATTCAAAAACTTAATTAGGCCATTAAAACAATAAGATGGAATTTAATTAAACCATGATAGTCAAATCCCTAAATTCTAAAACAACATCAAATGGTCCCAAATTAACATATACTAGTATACAAGCCCTAGTCATCACAAATATCAAGTTAAAAACTTAATTAAACCAATGGACCTTTAAAATAGATTTTAATTAATCATTTTAATTAAAATCTCTAGATTTTCATACTTATCCAAATGCTCTCAAATTAAATTATGTTAAAGAATATGCCAAGACTTAATTTAATAGCCTATCACAAGTTAATTCCATGCAAGGTACGTCCATGATAATTAAACTTTCACAAAAGATAATTATTAAATAAAAAGTGCAATTCTTTATCAAATACTTCCAATTTAATATATGTTAACAAACATACCAAAGCTTAATTTACTAGCATGCCACAATTTAATTCTAAGTTGAATATCATCATGAGAATTAACTCTTAAACATAGAAAATACTTAAATTAAATTCTAAATTATGAACAAAAGCATGCATACAAGTTGTATAATCATGGAAAATACTCAATACAACACATATATAATCCTAAAACATCCCCTACCTTAATTTGAGATGAAAATCTCAAAAGCCACCAAAATGAAACGGCTCCGAATTTGACAATACTTTGGGGTTTTGTTGGAGACAATGCCGTGAATAGTAAACTCCAAAGAGGACTTGCCAAAATCCTAACTTGACCTCAAACTCGAACTCAAAAATTAGTCAAAAACGGGTTCTAATAAGGAGGAAAGAAGCGCGTAGTCAAGACAAATACAAAACGCGAAGGCACTATGACTTTATAACAAAGGGAAGGAGGTTTAAATGAGAGGAGAAGGGTGGCAGCCCCCCTTGGGCTGCCATGGAAGCTTCAGGTCGTGCATGAAGAGAGGAGAAAGTGACTTTTCAATTTTATAACCCCCTATTTATAGTAAAACCCTAAAAGTGCCCCGAAAGGGCCCCGTCTGGTCCGAAAAAGTGAAATTTGAGTAGAAGTGCTCAAACGGTGAAACTCCATGAACAAAAAAGATTTAAAATGAGAAAATATGAACAATGGAAGAAACGGCGTCGAAAACCGAGTTCCAAGCAGAGAGATATGCCCCGAACAAGTTCGGCGGCAACCGGGGCCAAAAACTCTGAAACTGGAGAAAAACGACCAGAACGGAATTCTAAGAGTACACGATTCGATGAAATGTGAAAATGAATCCCGTATGAGGATCCAGGCTCCAAACGAGGTATTTTTGCAATAACTTTCGCTAATTGCACAATGGCCCCTCCAAAAAGTGAAAATTGCATTAATGGCCCAGAATGAAAATATCTTTAAAAAAATATTTTCTTAAAAACACCTGAAATAAAATATCTTCTAAAGATATTTATGAAAAATACCCCAAGAAAATAAAAAGATTCTGAAAAATTATGCATCCATGTCCCTATGGACACCGGGAGCAACCAGAGTACTTTCTTACAAAAATAAAGATACGTATTTCATGGAAACCACTTAGGATGAAGGTACGTGAAGTCGAAAACCAACTCCGAGCATGAAAAGTGAGGTTGTGCCAAAAAGTGACAAACGGGAAAAAAACAAAATAGGGAAAATGACGAAATAGGGAAAATGACGAAAAATGAATAATGTCGAAAAACGAAAAATGTGGAAATGACTCAGTCCTTAAAGGAAGTTGTCAATTCAAAGAAAAGAGCCTCGGAAATCATTCTAGAGCACTCGAGACGACACTAAGTGATGAAAAACTGAACTCAGAAAGGAAAAGAACAACGGAAAAAAAATATCCATGAAAATCTGAGAAAAAGGAAATGATAGGGTCATTACGATTTTGGTGCCTTAGGAATGACGTACATCTCTAGAGGTGATTTTTCATCTTTCACTTCCGCATTTTGGATCCATTAATCGGGTCAACTTTTGGGTTCATCACTGACGCACCGGGTTGTAAAACTTAGGCCGTTGTAATACCCCTAGTTTTCAAAAGGATAAAATGGGAATTAAATTTTAATTTTTATTGTATTTTTATTTAATTATGTGACTTATGTGTTTTGTTTCCTTAATTGATTAATGGTGAATTGGTTTTATTATTTGCTTAAGTGATTAAGGGTGTATTTATTCTAATTTAATTGTTTAATTGAAATTGTTTTAATTTTAATTGTTAGTTAATTTAAATATTTGATTAATGATGTTTTAATTGACGTGTCTTTGGTAGATTATATTTGGTAGCTTTTATATTTGTTTTGTGTCATAGGGTTTTATTGTTTTGTATGATTAGGACACCGACTTATATTGGGTTTTAATTAAAACCTTGTAAATATAAGTTTAAGCCGACTTAGGATGTGGGATGCATATATATATATATTCTTAGACGTCTGCTAGAGTTGTGGAAAAACCCTATTCACGTGATAGGGTTTTGAGAGGAAAAACCAGAGAGTGGTCTGGAGAGGAAAACACAAAAAGAGATTCACAGAGTGTCTTAAGAGTTAAACAGAGGGGTTACTTCTGGATGGAACCAAGAAGCAATAGAGGAAGGGAGCAGTGACCAGAGGAGGAAGGGAAGGTCTCGGGGGATTTCAAAAATTGCAGACGGATGACGGATGTTAAAAGGTTTCAAACCGAAACCTAAAGGCAAGTTTCATTATATCTCCTTCCTGTAAACTTATGTTCTGTGCATTCTATATAGACTCCAGGAAGTAATTTAACTTTTAAAAACTAACCTTTGATGCATGTTTTATCGGACTGTATTACGATTACATTTAAATATTGAAATCGATTCTTGCATAAACTATTTGATTATGTATTAAACCTCTATAAATTAATTCATAATGGAATGTGAGGAGTTGCTAGGATGGTTAGGAAGTTAATTAAACTTTGAAATGGAATTTTGATGCATGGGATCAGATTTTAAACTGTTCGTATGTTCAGTTAACTGTGATTGGTGTTTTTACATAAACTGCTCTGTTTCTATTTAGATTTTTGTCAAACAATTGTTAGTGAAATCAAAGGAGTTTCTAGGCGTATTAGGGCTTAGATTGAACCTTTAAAATCCTTAAGAAACTGGGAACAAACAGTTGGAATTTTCCCCGGAAGCAAAGACGAAGAACAGAGGAAGCGGAGAAGGGGAAAATGGAGGCTAGGTGAGCAGAGGCGCCTAGTAGAGCCGGCTCTAAAAGCTTAGTAGCCAGCTCCAAGGGTTTCCAAAGCCGGCTCCCTTAGTTGTTAACACCTACGAGTGTTTTTAGATGGGTTTTGGGTTTCAGGGGCTTGTAAAAGGTTTCTGGAAAGTTGTGGGAAGTTTTCAAGGTTTAAAATTGACCTATTTAAACATAAAAATAGTTAAGATAAGTTAGTGTGCTAACTTAAAAGGTAGATCATGAAAAATAAACATGTGATTATGCATACTGTTATAGAAGAAGGAAGGATGAAGTTGTTAATTTGTTTAGCAACCTAAACGAACTGTGAAATTTCTTACTGGATGTTATATAACGGATGTATATAACTTAATGAAGACCAAAAAGATTGGTTTGGATATGATTATTGACCACATGAACTTTAGATGTTGAGTTGCATGTTGTCGGGAGTTGTAGAAGCTTTTAATTGCTAGTGTTGATTTAGTGATCTAAATGGACTGGTCTGGAATTTCATATAATGTGCTCAACTCATATTTTCTGTGTATCATTATGTTATACTCTGGGTTTATTGGAGGATGAATTAGACGTCATGAAATTTAAATGTTATTTTGCATGCCATTAAAGACTGGGGAGGATTTAAATTGCTAGGTTGTTCTAGTAAGTTAAATAAACCAATAGGGAAGTACTGGTTGGGAATTTTAATATAATATGCTCAGGTTAAAATTCTGAATATTATTATGTCATGCTAAGGGTATTAATTGAGGAACTGCTAAAATTACTGTTCATTCAATTATGTGGATATGGATGATTTAAATTGTTGATTATGCTTTAGCAATTTAAATGGAAGTTTTACGATTATGATCATATACTGGATGCATGATGGGATCTTAATAATATCTGTTTTTTATTATGCTAGTTTCTGGATATATTTGATGGTCATTTGAATGTGCATCATCTATGGATCATATGCATGTATGTACCGGTATGGGACGGTAACATACGGAGGGACGGATTAGATCAAAATGCTAATTCCAACCCATTCATATATAGGGAATGGATTAACTAAACCAGTTAAATCCTACATGGATGCATTGATAAGCGCCGAATATTGCATATTCAAGCGCCCTTAGCTGCATTAGTTAAATCCATCTTTTAATTATTCTTTGTAAATTATCTTTATTTGCACGCTTTTATTTATTTTCAGGTTCATTGGCCAAAAAGGAGCAAAAATGGTGTTTTATCAAATCTTTGAATAGCAATGTGCTCAAGGCTAAGTTCTGGCAGCAGTGGAATCTGACTTTGCTCGCCATTTTTGACTGATCAAACTCGAGAACTGGACTTCCATTTAAACATGACATATTTAGAGCTTCGATTTAACTTTCAAAATCTTCAAACGGTTCATCATTTGGAGTTCGGAGCAAAAAGTTATGGCTGTTCTACCAAAGTTATGCAAAGCAGGTTAAGAGGAAGGAGCTCACTGGACTAACCTTAGTTCGAGCGCTCGAAGTGCTAGTTCGAGCGCTCGAAGTCCTTAGTTCGAGCGCTCGAACTCCGGGCAGTTTCCTCTCCGAGAACCATCACTTCAGCCCACTTGCACCTTGTTTCTCTCATCTCTGATTTCCATCTTTATGGGTTGGTTGGAGATGTCTTTTGGTGGGTTTCTATGCCTTGTTTGGTGGAGGGAGATGTCTATACAAAGGAGGGGAACCACACAAACAAGGGGGGATCTCACATTGCAAGATTTGTGGAGAGAGAAAGAGGAGGAGAAGATAGAGTTCTTGAAGCCAAGGAAAGGGAGCTCGAAAATGGAGGTTCCAACCAAGCTTCTTCCTTCTTCTAAGGCTCCCATGGGTAACTAAACCTCTTTCTAGGGAGGTGACGAAGCCCCTCCCTTGTAAGCATGTCCTAGTATAGTTCTATTTTGGGGATTGCAATGTATAATCTTTGGTCTTTTCATGGTCTAGAGTATCTTGCCTTTTGTAATGGATCTTCATGTATTTAAATGATTAATGTTGAGTCAATTATCTATCTTTGATGGTTTATTCTTTTAATCATGTTGCTTGCACTCTCATGGTGACAATGGTAGTGAGATCATGAAATGGTTTAATGGCATGTTGATAAGGACTTTGATAGATCATTGCTTAGGTGAAACCTTTGATGATTTATGCTTATTTCTTGCCTTCATGTGCTTCATCATTTTATCTAGGGCTTGATAGTTTTTCATTCAAGTAAATGTGGTTAAGCTACACCTTAGTTAGGTAGTCTAAACATGTTAACCTTTGATGGATTACGCTTGCTTCAGATTTAATGAATTTCTTGAGCATATTATAGCAACCAAGTGTGCTATGTATCATGACTATATATATATATATTGTTTTCCCCCAATTTAGCTCTAATCTAGCATGTGTATAGGGATGGAGGCGGATTCACTTCCCTAGTCCTCTTTACTTGTATTTCATTTCCCTTCAACTCTTGCAAACTTTTAATTTATGCACCTTAATTTCATAGCTTAAGTGACAACCAACAAATCATCTATGAACACCCCATATCATTCTAAAAAAACTCTAGACACTTAGGTTGCCATAGATTAGCGCAGTCCCAGTGGTTCAACTTACCCGACCAATAGTCCTATTTTACAATGATTCGTGCTATTGCGAAGGTTAATTTATAATTGTAATCGACTCAACCGATCAATTTTTGGCGCCGTTGCCGGGGACGTGCAAACGGTTTAGCAACCGAAGTTCTAGGGATAATTTTAGTTTGATTGTTAATATTGTGTTTTGTGAATATTTCTTGTGCGGTTTTGACCATCTTTGTGTTTTAAGTGTTTGTGAGATTCTAGGAACTCGGAGCTCACTGAGGGGACGCTAGCAACTTTGTAAGTCTCGGGGACTCCAGGTAAGTTTCTTGACCTTCTAGTTTCAAATTTGTAATATAATGTGCATGTGTTAACCCTAGTAATAATTTAGTTTTAAAGCCCTGGTTGAGGCTCTTATCTTGTTTAAATTTCGTGTACAAGCATCGGTCCTTATCGTGGCCATTTAAATTCTGTCTTGCTAATTGAGGAGAATGGGAACATCGTATGTGGAGTTGGGAATGATGAATAGTAGCATTGATAGCATTATATATTGTTGATGTTTGGCCGTAGATCGCTCTACCTACCAACTCTTGACTCACCAGTTGACATAAATTCACTTGAAAGAATGCTTAGACGAAACCTTAGGGAATCTTCTAGCGTAAGAGAACTTAAAACTGAATTTAACACAATGGCTGAAAATGTAGGAGATGCCCGAAATGAGGGAATTAGGGCCGAAATTCCAAATGAAGAGCCAATGACTCTCAGGGACCATTTCATCCCTACTACATATGTTTCACCTTCATGCATAGTGATGCCAAACATTGATGTGGCTCAATATAAGATCAAATCAAGTACCATTTAAATGCTTCCATCTTTCCATGGCCTTGATAATGAAGATCCGTATAAGCATCTTGATGAATTCCTTGAAATCTGTTCGACCATCCGGTTGAGAGGTTTTCCTGAGAATGCACTCCATCTGCATCTTTTTCCATTTTCTTTAAAAGATAGGGCAAAGTATTGGTTAAATTCACTCACTCCAAATTCTATCACTTCTTGGGCTCAATTACAGCAAGAATTCCTTAAGAAGTATTATCCGGTGAGTAAAACCAACCAAATGAGGCGTTCCATTCTTAGCTTTTCTCAAACGGATGGAGAACAACTCTACGAGACTTGGGAAAGGCTACAAGACCTTCTTAGAAAATGTCCGCATCATTTGATTCCAAAATGGCAATTAGTGCAAGCTTTCTATGCTGGCCTAACTGAACCCCATAGATTCATGGTTGACTCTTCTTATGGCGGGATGTTCATGTCCAAGAATGCAGATGAGGCTTGGACCCTACTAGAGAATTTAAGCGAAAACTCACTTCAACATAATTCTCGTAGGGCTTCGACCTCAACCAATGCAAAGAACACCAACCCGTGTCAACTAAAATCAATAAGGGAGGAATCATCCCAAGTGGATGCCATAGCTCATAAATTCTATCAATTGATGGCACCACATCTCTCTCCTTCATTATCTCAAAATTTGGCAAGTTCTATATGCTCATCATGTACTAGTCCATTCCATCTCACAGAAGATTGTCCCACACCGGAGCAATATTCCAATCCAAATGAAGAACAAGCTCATGCCATGTTCTCAAGATCCGGGAATAATCCCTATTCCAATACCTACAATCCGGGATGGCGAGATCACCCTAATTTTTCGTGGCGACAACAAGCCCCACAAAACTTCCAATTCCAAAATCAAGGGCATCAAAATCAGCCCCCTCCTCAATTTCAAAATAGGCAATTTCCAGCCTCCTCAAGCTACCGTCCTCCGTATAATCCAAATGTCTCTAATCAACCTCCGGTCTACCCAACTGATGAAATTGTGGCTGCAAACAAGCAAATGATGGAGTCATTAAACAAGCAAATCATGGACTCCAACAAGCAACTCTTTACATCTTTGCAACCTACTCTTCAAATGGTTCACTCTCATACTCAATCCATAGCTAAGCTCGAAAATCAAGTGGGCCAAATAGCTAATTCTGTGAACCAATTGCTTCAAAAGGACAAGGGTAAGCTTCCCGCTCAACCATTTGAAAATCCTCGAGGGATGCATGCGATTGATGAAACCCTTCCATCGAGTAGGCCGAGTCATGAGCATGTTCAAGCGATTACCACCCTTAGGAGTGGTAGAGTGGTTGGTAACAAGGTTGATGGAGACAAAAATGGAAAAGAACCTCCTTTGAGAAATCCAAATTCAAGCTCTTCCAATCAAATTCCAAGCTCTTCTTGTCCAAATACCATTCACGGAAATCCTACACATGTTAACCCAAGTGTGGAAACTACTTATGAGCCAAAAGCTCCGTTTCCGCAACGTTTTCAAGAGTCAACACACATTGGGAACAAGAATTGTAAAATTCAAGACATGTGGGAAGTTTTCAAGCAAGTGAAGATCAACTTGCCCCTCTTGGATGCTATCAAGCAGATTCCTCCCTATGCGAAATTTCTCAAAGACTTGTGTACTCAAAAGCGCACTTCTAAAAGTCATTTGCCAAAGAAAGTGAGGTTAACTAAAAATGTTAGTGCTATCATTCAGCACAGCACTCCTCCAAAGTATAAGGATCCGGGTGCCCCCACAATCTCTTGTGTCATTGGTGACAACAAAATCGAGAGGGCCCTCCTTGACTTAGAAGCTAGTATGAATTTAATTCCATACTCAGTTTACTTACAGCTTGGCCTGGGAGATTTAAAGCCGACTTCCGTGGTTTTGCAACTTGCCGATAGATCGGTCAAGCATCCACGAGGCATTCTTGAGGATGTTATCATCCAAGTGGACAAATTATACTTCCCGGTAGACTTTGTGGTTCTTGACACGGAACCGGTCCACGATCCAAAAAAGCATATTCCAGTGATCCTTGGTAGGCTATTCTTAGTTATGGCTAATGCATCAATTAATTGCCGAACTGGGGTGATGGACATTGCTTTTGGAAACATACAAGTCAAACTCCATATCTTTCATGCAACTCAACATCCTTCCAATGAGGATGATTGTTTTCTTGTTGATGTCATTGATGAAGTGGTTGAAGAATCTCTCCCCTTCATTCTAAGCAAGGACCCCCTTGAGACTTGCATATCTCATTTCGACTTCTTAAACTTTGATATTGACCAATCCATCCAAGAAGTTAATTCTCTGCTGGATGTCGACGCTATCATGGATTTTCCCCCTTAGAAAATTCCAAGAGAGCCGCTTCCTCAGCTTTCCACTACTCCTCCGGTTCCGTCTTTGAAATCTCCACCGCTACTTGAGCTTAAGCCGCTCCCGGCCTATCTCAATTATGTATTCCTTGGTTCAAATCAAACTCTCGCGGTCATCATTGCATCGGATCTTCTAAAGGACCAAGAAACCAACCTTTTAGCGGTGCTACAAGAGCACAAAGAAGCTATTGGTTGGGCAGTGGCTGACTTGAAGGGAATTGACCCCTCCATCTGTATGCACCGCATTCATATGGAGGATGATGCAAAGCCTGCTAAAGAGGTTCAGCGCCGGTTAAATCCTAACATGAAGGAAGTAGTAATGAAGGACGTAATAAAATTGTTAGATGCGGGAATCATCTACCCCATCTCTGATAGCAAGTGGGTAAGCCCCACACAAGTTGTTCCCAAGAAATCCGGTCTCACCGTTGTTGAAAATTCAGCAGGTGAGCTCATGCCACAACGAACCACCACCGGGTGGTGTGTGTGTATTGATTACCGAAAGCTCAACTTGTCAACTAGGAAAGATCATTTTCCATTGCCATTTATTGATCAAATCCTAGAAAGGCTAACCGGCCAAAGTTACTATTATTTTCTCGACGGTTATTCCGGCTATAACCAAGTGGCAATCGCCCCTCAAGATCAAGAGAAAACAACATTCACATGTCCCTTTGGAACTTTTGCATATCGACGCATGCCTTTTGGGCTATGCAATGCTCCTACAACGTTTCAAAGATGTATGATGTCCATATTTTCCGATATGGTTGAAAAATTCTTGGAAGTTTTCATAGACGATTTTTTTGTCTTCGGCTCCTCCTTTGATTCTTGTCTCAACAACCTATCTCTTGTACTCCAAAGATGTAAGGAGACAAATCTAATTCTAAGCTGGGAGAAGAGCCATTTCATGGTCCAAGAAGGCATTGTTCTAGGTCATGTCATCTCTAAACGGGGAATCAAGGTAGACAAGGCAAAAGTTGAGTTAATTTCTAACCTTCCTCCTCCGAATTCCGTCCGTCAAATCCGTTCTTTTCTTGGCCATGTTGGTTTTTATCGCCGCTTCATCAAAGACTTTAGCAAAGTCTCACGGCCCTTGTGCAACCTCTTAGCCAAGGATGTTCCATTCGATTTTGATGAAGCTTGTATGGAAGCTTTCATTAAACTTCGCACTCTCCTCTCATCTGCCCCAATAATGAAACCGCCTAATTGGTCTCTTCCTTTTGAGATCATGTGTGATGCATCCGACTATGCATTAGGCGTGGTTTTGGGCCAACGTATGGACAAGCTCCCATACGTCATTTATTATGCTAGTCGAACTCTTTCTGATGCACAATTAAATTACACAACTACTGAAAAAGAGTTGCTAGCTGTAGTTTATGCCTTGGACAAATTCCGCTCCTATCTTCTAGGTTCCAAGGCCATAGTTTTCTTGGATCATGCCGCCTTTCGGCATTTGCTATAAAAAAAAAAAAGACCAAACCCCGCTTGATTCGATGGATACTCTTACTTCAAGAGTTCGACATCGAAATTCGGGATAAAAAAGGGGCAGACAATGTTGTCGCAGATCATCTCTCTCGCTTACTCATTGAAAAATCGTCCGATTTCGCTGTTGTCCTTGATTCTTTTCCGGATGAGCAACTCTTCCAGATTTCCCATGCAAATCTTCCATGGTTTGCGGATATTGTTAACTACCTTGCGGTAGGTAAAATTCCAACTCATTGGTCCAAACAAGAGAAGGACCGGTTCTTTTCCCAAGTCAAGCATTTCTTTTGGGAAGATCCGGAGCTATTCAAATATTGCCCGGACCAAATCATCCGGCGATGTATTCCCGAAGTTGAGACTACAAGCATTCTCAATTTCTCTCATACTCTTACTTGTAGAGGCCATTTCAGTGCCAAAAAAACCGTTCATAAAGTTCTTCAAAGTGGATTCTATTGGCCCTCCTTGTTCCGAGATGCATACAATTTCTGTAAATCATGTGAAAGATGCCAAAGGCTCGGATCCATGTCCCAAAGGGACATGATGCCCCTCAATTCCATATTAATAATTGAAATTTTTGATGTGTGGTGAATCGACTTCATAGGACCATTTCCATCTTCTTATGGCTACGAGTACATCCTTGTAGCGGTGGATTATGTTTCCAAATGGGTGGAAGCCGCGGCCACCACAACCAGTGATCATAAAGTTGTGATCGAGTTCATTCAATCTAACATTTTTAGTCGTTTTGGTACGCCCCAAGCAATCATCAGCGATGGCGGATCACATTTCAGAAATCGTTATCTTAAATCCGTCCTTTCTAAGTATTCCGTCATCCATAAGGTTGCTACACCTTACCATCCTCAAACGAGTGGTCAAGTAGAGGTGTCTAACCGGCAGATAAAGCACATTTTGGAAAAAAACGGTTCGCCCGGACCGCAAGAATTGGTCACTAAGACTAGACGATGCACTTTGGGCTTACCGGACAGCTTATAAGACACCCATTGGCATGTCTCCATATCGACTTATCTTTGGCAAAGCGTGTCATCTTCCAATAGAATTAGAGCACTGTGCTTTTTGGGCCATAAAAAGGCTAAATTTTGATCTCAAACAGGCTGGCTTTAATCGTGCTTTGCAACTGAATGAACTTGAAGAAATCCGAAATGATGCATACGAAAATGCCAAAATCTATAAGGCAAAGACTAAAGCTTTTCATGATAAGCATATTGTTAGCAAGTCTTTCGCCCCGGGACAAAAGGTTTGGCATTTCAATTCTCGCTTGAAACTCTTTCCCGGTAAACTCTGGTCAAGATGGGATGGTCCATTTATCGTCACTACTGTCTTTCCTCATGGAGCAATTGAACTCCAAGATTCGGCAAGAGGATCGCTCTTTAAAGTTAATGGCCAACGGCTTAAGCCTTGCATTGACAGTATAGTCCCAACCCGAAAATTTAAGGAAGTCCTCTTGACAGACCGAATTTATGAGGATTGATGCCTGTTCTAGCTTCGTCTAGCTATCGACTTTAAATTTAGCACAGCAAGAGAAGCACTTCTTTCTATTTCCAGACTTCTCTACATTTTCATTGCCCGGGCTTTGAAATTTTCTGGGAAATTACTAAGGAAAGCCAAAATTTAACCTTATCTGGAATTTTCTTAAATTGTGTCCAACAATTCAAACTGGTTCTCTTAGGCTTTCTACAACCCTTGTTTTCATACTTGGAAATTTTCAGCTCCATCCGGCAATTTTATTGGATTGTTGGAATGCTTCACGTGTATGACCTCTATATTTTTTTTTTTTTTGCATTATTGGAAACTTCACTCCAAATTCCATTCATGCATTGAAGAGATGTTGGCAAATAGGCAATTTCAGTCATTTCACCCAAGCTTTGCTCCCTGGTCAAATTTCGAGCACTCAAAGTCCAAGCTTCGAGCCCTTGAAACTTCCAATTTTCAGTAAGAGCCTACTATCTCAAGTTCGAGCACTCGAAGTCCTTACTTCGAGCGCTCGAAAGTCTATCGAACCTCACTGCCTCAACTTCGAGCGCTCGAAGTGCACACTTCGAGGGCTCGAACCTCACTGCCTCAAGTTCGAGCGCTCGAAGGCCTAACTTCGAGCGCTCGAACCCCCCTTCCCCAGTTTTTAAATCTGATCTCTCCCTCTCCCGTGTCTTTCTAACTCCCTAACCCACGACCTCCTCCTTCCATTTCCACCTTTTCTCTCTCCCATTACTTCTCTCCTACCTCCCCCACTCCCTTCATCACCCACAACCACAACCTTTCCACCTTCCTCTCTTCCTCCATTAACTCCTACCCCTCACCCACTCCCTCTATCACCCACAACCTCCACCTTTCCACCTTCTTCTCTTCCTCCATTAACTCCTACCCACATCCCACTCCTCTCCTTCTTCTTCATCCATCCCTTTATATATGACCATCACCCCCATTATTCCTCCTCATTCCACCGGTGCCTTTCTCTACTCTTCTTCCAAGGTATGTCTCTTCCCTCTTTCTCTTTAATCTTTGTGTTTTCTTATTACATTTGAGGAGTTTGGGCATCAAATCTTTGGAGTTTAATTGTGCTTGTTG
The DNA here is from genome assembly GCF_030987335.1 of Cornus florida. Classification (NCBI taxonomy): domain Eukaryota; kingdom Viridiplantae; phylum Streptophyta; class Magnoliopsida; order Cornales; family Cornaceae; genus Cornus; species Cornus florida. The sequence goes on from NW_026775579.1 coordinate 165,769, forward strand.
CTATACTCTATCATAGAGAGCATTGTGTCTGAAATTTTTTGGGTTTCTTCATAGATTCCTCTCATTCTCACATCCTTTCTTTCTTTATGCATACCAGGTGCTCGTTGAAATTCCCCAACCAAGTTCGCCTCTCCACATGTCTCGTGCCGGCCCTTCCCGTCGTCCTAGACCCTCTGAGGATGTTCCCGTCGTTCCTTATGAACAGCCCCGAGCCCCTTGGCTCGACAAAGAGCTCAATTATGAGCTTCTATTCCCGCTCACGGGTGTCTTTGACACTCATCCCACCACTTCATGGGCTGTCGCGGAGCTAGTTAACCGGCATCTTCAGCACATTTGCCAACCTGTTTCCAAGGTCACCTACCCCTGTGTGGTGCGGCTCTTCTTCCAGAATCTTAATTGCCCTGAAGAGCCGCCGGTCACTCTCACCACATCCATTGATGGCATTCTTTTTTCCTTCACTCTTGCGGACATGGTGGCAATCTCTGGCTGTCCTCTGGAGTGCCCCGATGACATTGTCAATCGTGAGAATCTCCCTTTATATGAGGAGCCGGATACTTTAACTATGGAGCAGGTTGTCGCTGCCATTTGCAACATGGACGACCCTCATCGCCCTCGGAGCTTTACCCTCAAATCCACCCTTCCGGAGCGAGTTTGGTTCCTTGACTCCGTTCTCAAGCATAATGTTTACCCTTTGGCGCACAGCACCGAGCGCCGAGGTGTGATGTTGCAAGCCTTGTATGCCATGGACTAAGGCAAATGGTTCTCTGTCCTAAAACTCATTTGGGACACATTTATACGGTTTTGGGACGAGTGTATCAATGCACGGCAACAGCGTCTTAAAAATCGGCCTTTGCCATTACCATTCTTTGTTATCAAGATCTTGAAGTACAAGGGCTTCATGGTTCCTCCTCATGAACCAAGGGGCAAAAAGATTCAAACTTTTACTCTCCGCCGGTGGACCAATGTTCTAAGCCATTCTCTGAACCCTCGGCTCGCTGCTCCTCCTTTGCCCCACTCTCCATCTCCTCCTTTTTCTGAGGATGACCCCATGGCGGAGGACGCTGCATGGGACGAGCCTCCTGTTGATCTTCCGCCCAACCAAGCCTTCTTCCGGGCTAGTCTTGCCCGTCTTCATGAGCGGATGGATCGTTTTGAGCTTTCTTTAGCCGACTACACTCGGACTGTGCGGGAGGACTACTTCCATGCTGAAAAAGACCGTCGCCTTGCTGCTGACGACCGTCGTGTTGCGGCGGAGGACCGTTGCATGGCACAGGAGGACCGGCGTGAGACTCAATCCCTCCTCAATGCTATCCTCGCCCGTTTTCCCCCGGCCCCGTAGATAGCTGCCAGTGTTGGACTTTTTCATTTTGTTTTGTAATTGTGTATGTTTCCTTTCTGTTTTTCTTTTACTTTTCAACTTTAGGATTGTGCTATGCACAAGTTGCTCTAGTTCAACATGTTTGACTCTCAGTTCCTTTTGTAATCATGTTTTTATGAATAAAAATCCGTTAGCATTTCTGTTATCTTCTTTTTCGACATTTTCTGTCCATATTTTCTTGTTTGTTACTATTTTTCTTGTTGTTCTGCTTTTTCTTCATATCCCATTACAGGTGGCACATTTCAAGTTTGGGGGACTCATTTTGCATTTTTATATAGCTGGACGCCTTTGCCTTCATCGCTCCACTGGGTATTTTTATTCCTTTTATCCCCTTTGCCCTTTATTTTTTTTTCCATCTTTGTCTCCCACATTGAGGACAATGTGTCCTTCCAGTTTGGGGGTGCAACTTGCATTGTTGGTTCCATATTTTTGCTAAGCAATGACAGTATAATTTGAAACTGGGCGGAGATAAAGCATATGTTTAATACCGTGGATATAGAAGCAATTGTGAATTTTTGAAAATAAAGAAAAAATGTGATTTTAAAGTGATCATGTGGTTTCAAATTAGTCTGTATAAATGTCTCAATTAGATTCTCGTTGGATTTTCCACTCTTTTATGCGTCACAATGTACAGATGCACATTGGAAACTTAACCGTGAGGCATGTAACTTGATTAACCGTGATCTTGACCTAGTCAATCTGAATTGATGAACCTAATAGATGGATACCTTTGGTGTGAAAAAGAAAAAATATATATATATATTTTTGACCAGTTTGAGTTTGTAGCCTTTCTAACTTGAGTTATTAAGCCCTAGGAGTGCCTCTACACTCAAAACCCTAAAGCCATCTGGTTTAGGAGTTGTTGGCTTAACGCTTGCTATATAGGTTGGTTAGAAAGCTTAAAAGACTTAGACATTGCAAGGTCATTCAAAAATTTTTTTTATTAAACATGGTTCGTTGGAGTTCGTAGCCTTGCCAATTCGAGCTATTAAGCCCTAGGAGTGTCTCTACACTCAGCACCCTAAAGCCATCTAGTTTAGGAGTTGTTGGCCTAACGCTTGCTATACGGGTTGGTTAGAAAGCTTAAAGGATTTCAGCATTGCACAACCATTTTATGTATCATTTTCGAGTTAAAATAAACTGTCAACAAGCAACAAAGTTGTTTGTAATTTAATTCATGCCTTAGGGACTTCATTTAAAAGGGAATTCAACGATTTGAAGACTTGTGTCTTGAAACTGGAAAAAGAAAGTAAAAGCCGCATGTTGTGAATTCAATCCACTTTCACTGAAGCTAGAGTTGATTTCCAGTCAAGAGATGACAATTGAGTTATTTATATAGACTAGGATGTTGATGCGTGTTTATTGAAATGTGTTTAACCATTTTTTTTTTTTGTATCAATGCTTCATATATGCATGGTAGTCTCCTCAATGACCCCATCTCCAGTCCTGTGTCTGTTTCGAGTTATATTCGAGCTATGTATTTATTTCATTTTTCATAGTTGATTTTGTGGTAGCATTTCCATTGTTGTCATTTCATTGAGTTTTTCATTTTAGTTTTGCTAAGGGACTAGCAAAATGTAAGTTTGGCGGTGTGATAAGCGCCGAATATTGCATATTCAAGCGCCCTTAGCTGCATTAGTTAAATCCATCTTTTGATTATTCTTTGTAAATTATCTTTATTTGCACGCTTTTACTTATTTTCAGGTTCATTGGCCAAAAAGGAGCAAAAATGGTGTTTTATCAAATCTTTGAATAGCAATGTGCTCAAGGCTAAGTTCTGGCAGCAGCGGAATCTGACTTTGCTCGCCATTTTTGACCAATCAAACTCGAGAACTGGACTTCCATTTAAACATGACATATTTAGAGCTTCGATTTAACTTTCAAAATCTTCAAACGGTTCGTCATTTGGAGTTCGGAGCAAAAAGTTATGGCTGTTCTACCAAAGTTATGCAAAGTAGGTTAAGAGGAAGGAGCTCACTGGACTAACCTTAGTTCGAGCGCTCGAAGTGCTAGTTCGAGCGCTCGAAGTCCTTAGTTCGAGCGCTCGAACTCCGGGCAGTTTCCTCTCCGAGAACCATCACTTCAACCCACTTGCACCTTATTTCTCTCATCTCTGATTTCCATCTTTATGGGTTGGTTGGAGATGTCTTTTGGTGGGTTTCTGTGCCTTATTTGGTGGAGGGAGATGTCTATACAAAGGAGGGGAACCACACAAACAAGGGGGGATCTCACATTACAAGATTTGTGGAGAGAGAAAGAGGAGGAGAAGATAGAGTTCTTGAAGCCAAGGAAAGGGAGCTCGAAAATGGAGGTTCCAACCAAGCTTCTTCCTTCTTCTAAGGCTCCCATGGGTAACTAAACCTCCTTCTAGGGAGGTGACGAAGCCCCTCCCTTGTAAGCATGTCCTAGTATAGTTCTATTTTGGGGATTGCAATGTATAATCTTTGGTCTTTTCATGGTCTAGAGTATCTTGCCTTTTGTAATGGATCTTCATGTATTTAAATGATTAATGTTGAGTCAATTATCTATCTTTGATGGTTTATTCTTTTAATCATGTTGCTTGCACTCTCATGGTGACAATGGTAGTGAGATCATGAAATGGTTTAATGGCATGTTGATAAGAACTTTGATAGATCATTGCTTAGGTGAAACCTTTGATGATTTATGCTTATTTCTTGCCTTCATGTGCTTCATCATTTTATCTAGGGCTTGATAGTTTTTCATTCAAGTAAATGTGGTTAAGCTACACCTTAGTTAGGTAGTCTAAACATGTTAACCTTTGATGGATTACGCTTGCTTCAGATTTAATGAATTTCTTGAGCATATTATAACAACCAAGTGTGCTATGTATCATGACTATATATATATATATATTGTTTTCCCCCAATTTAGCTCTAATCTAGCATGTGTATAGGGATGGAGGCAGATTCACTTCCCTAGTCCTCTTTACTTGTATTTCATTTCCCTTCAACTCTTGCAAACTTTTAATTTATGCACCTTAATTTCATAGCTTAAGTGATAACCAACAAATCCTCTATGAACACCCCATATCATTCTAAAAAGACTCTAGACACTTAGGTTGCCATAGATTAGCGCAGTCCCAGTGGTTCGACTTACCCGACCAATAGCCCTATTTTACAATGATTCGTGCTATTGCGAAGGTTGATTTATAATTGTAATCGACTCAACCGATCATGCATGTCCTGCCAACTAAAACAGTTGAACGACACAATGGTTATTTGTTTTATCTTTCTGCACTAGGAAGGAATTTATATATATATTTATGGTCCCGTGATACGAGCTTGAGTCTCCTGATCACGGTTAGGGTGCGTATATCGTCTGGGATTGATAACTAGGCCTGATAATGTTTCCCTGGTTGTTTTACTCGGGTTGAGACGGATTATGTGGGTTGGTGAACGTCCTATAGTGTGTACTTATATCTATATGGACTACTTTAGCTATTGCCGAGCTATCTAGGATGTATCTGCGTATCGGGTTTATGTATGGATTATAGTAGGATGGAACTTGCATGTGGGTCTGACCCACTCTTATTTTTTTCAGGTGTTCAATAGTACCAGGCTTAGAGCTTGATCGTGTTGATGCAGACACAGACACTCACTCTTCCGACTACATAGGATTTTCTTTTTTATTTTAGTTTTGGATTTTAATTCTGTAAAGTTTTATCATTTGGGATTATTAGGGGTCCACTAGTTGGATTCCCGAGTTATACGGATTTGGAGGATATAAATGATATTAAATTATTATTTAAAAGTTTGAGGATTTTTACTTCAGATTTCTTTCAGCGCAATATTATTTTATTCTTAATTCAGTTTTTTTTTTTTTTTATTCTTGCTTGTTTACATATTGATTGTCTGGTATCCCTTGGATCTGTGCTCCGACTTGATCACCCGTGGCTCTAGAATCGAGGGGTATCACAGCCGTCACAGGAGTGTTCACCACCTTAGCATTATTCATGTTGAACCCGTTCAACGTACTCAGCCTGAGACAACTGCAAAGTACAGTTCTGTTTGTCTCTGCTAATCCTTATCCCAAGAATCTGCTTCACTCCACCAAGATCCTTCATCTCGAATTCACTAGACAACTGCTTCTTCAATTTGCTGATTTCTTAAAAATCAACACTTGCCACTTACACATCATCAACATAACGTATAAGGATAATGAAACTTGACTTGAACCTCTTAAAGTAGCAGCAATGGTCAACATTGCACTTGTTGTAACCATGTCGCTTTATAAAACCATCAAACTTCTTATACCACTGCCTCGGGGCTTAATTCAAACCATATAAGCTTTTCTTCAACTTGCATACTAGTTTCTCTTTCCCTTTGACTGAGAAACCCTCCGGTTGTTGCATGTGAATCTCCTCCTCAAGGTCACCATGGAGGAAAACAATTTTGACATCTAACTGCTCGAGGCGCAACCCTTCTACTGCAACAATGTTAAGAACTGAGCAAATGGTACTCAATTTCACAACAGAGGAAAAAATGTCTGTGTAGCTAATGCCTTGCTTTTGCTGCAAGCCTTTGACCAGTATTCTCGCATTGTATCTGTTGGAACCATCATGTTCATTTTTCACCCTGTACACCCATTTATTGTGAAGTGTTTTCTTCCCCATGGGCAACTTGGCTAGTTCCCATGTTTTGTTGGAGATAAGGGACTTCATCTCATATTTTATTGCAAGCTCCCATTTGCTAGCATCTTCAACCTGACATGCTTCATCATAGCATTCAGGCTCACCATCATCTATGAGCAACATATAATCTAAATATTTCCTATTCGGTACATAAGGTCACGTAGACCTTTTGGGTGCAGGCATAAGAGTTAGAATTTGCGGTGAACTATGCTTTGTGAGTTCTGGCCAAGAACCTTCATCTGTTTGCTCTGCGTCAGTACTCTCTGGATCATCATCCAACTTAACAAACTTAGGCTTACTCTATACAGGACTAGTTAACTGTGTTGTATCTCTATCCTTGTACATCACCTTCTCGTTGAAAATCACATCTTTACTTCTGATAATTTTTTTTGTTTTGATTATCCTAGAGTCGATAACCAAACTCATCTCCACCATACCCAACGAAGATGCATTTTAGTGACTTGGGGTAGAGCTTTCCCCTAGCATGGTCACTAATATGTGTATATGCAATACAACCAAAAACTTTTAACCATGAAAGATTTACCTCTTTGCCATTCCATACCTCTTCTGGTATTCGATGCTCCAAAGGCACCGATGGTCTACGATTAATTAGGTAGGATGTTGTATTGACTGTTTTTGCCCAAAACTGTTTGAGTAGACCCGAATGTATGTGCATGCTTCTGGCTCTTTCTGTCAATGTTCGGTTCATCTGTTCTGCCACCCCATTTTGCTGTGGGGTTCTTTGCACAATCCTTTCTAGTGTGATCCCATTATCAAAATAGAACTTCTTAAACCTAGTGTCTTCATGCTCACCACTATTGTCTGACCTCAACCTCTTGATCTTCAAACCTGTCTCATTCTCCACCATGGCCTTTTACTTCTTGAACACATCAAATACCTCAGATTTGTGCTTCAAAAAATAAACCCATACCTTTCTCGTGTGATCATCAATGAAAGTTAGGAAGTAGGATTTTTCGCCAATGGATGAGATAATGGCTTGCCCCTAAACATCTATGTGAAGTAACTTAAGTTTCTCCTTTCTGAGATCTCTACCACTTTTCTTGAAACTGACCTCTTCTGCTTATGCATCACGCAACTCTCATAGAAGTCGATATCAATTGCCTATATGCCTGGTAGTTTCCCCTTTGAGTGCATAATCTTGAGTCCCCTTTCACTCATGTGACCTAGTCTCTGGTGCCAAAGATTGTGGTCTTCTCTGTTTTCTGCAACTGCTATAGACCCACAAGCACTGGTAGTTGTGTAGAGAGTGCTAGATTTTTTACCACGTGCAATGGTCATTGCACCTCTAGAAACTTTCCACGAGTCTCCATGGAAGGTAGTAACAAAACCTTCATCTGACAATTGTCCCACCGAAACCAGATTCTTCCTCAAGTCAGGGATGTATCTCACATCCTTCAACTTCCAAGCTAACCCATTCAACTTGATTTGCATTTCACCCTTGCCAAAGACACTGCAAGGCTAATCATCACCAAGATAGACCTTGCTAAGGTTGCCCAGTTCATAGCTATTAAATAGCTCTTTGCTTGAGGTACCATGAAACGATGTGCCGGAATCTAAAACCCATGACTCCGCCTTGCTCTCCAAAGAGCATATTAATGCATCACCTAATTCTTCTGAGATAACATTTGCTTCAGTTTTTCTTTCAGTTCCCTTCTTTGGAAGTCTACAATCAAAACGATAATGTCCTTTTTTTCCACAATTCCAACACTCAACATCACTGAGATATGTGGAATTCCTGAAATTTTGAGACTGTGTCCTTCCATTCCTTGACTTGGATCTGTCTTTGTTTCTATTACTGTTGCCCTTCTTCTTGTTTGAACCATTGCCTCTACTTTCAACATTCAATGCCGAACCACTGGTGGAAACCCCTGCTGTTTGCTTTCTGATTTCTTCAGTCAGAATCATGTTCAAAACTTCATCAAACTTCAACTTGGTCTTCCTTGTAGAGCTACTGATCACTGTAACTGTGCCACTCCAACTCTCAGGTAACTGCCTTAGAATTAGCAGTGCTTGGACCTCATCTTTGAAGTCGATATCAACAGACTCTAATTGCCCAACTATCTCGTTGAACACATTTAGATGTTCGTTGAACTTACCACCTTCGACCATCTTCATGTTGAACAACTTCTTGATCAAGTGCACCTTGTTCGCTGCAGAAGGTTGTTCATACATACTAGAAAGGGCTGCTATGAGAGACATCGTCGTCTTCTTATTCTTGATGTTAAAGGTGATTGACAATGTCAATCTAACGTTGCCAAGAACCTTCCTATCAAGTAATTCCCAATCTGCATCCTTTGTATCCTCAGGCTTCTCTCCTAAAGGTTGATATAGATTTTTCTGAAACAAGAGGTCTTCTATTTACATCTTCCAGAAACTGAAGTTTGTGCCATCAAACTACTCGATCATAGATGTGGATGTCTTATCTTCTGATGTCATTACTCCCACTCGAACAAACAGATCTGATCGAAAGACTTTCGAAATTTTGTCAAACACCTTCTGTGCCCTAGGTTCTCAACTAAAGGCTCTGATACCAGTTATTGGAGTTACTCTACACAATCAACCGAATTTGATTCCAGTTATTGTGGCGAAAACATAAAATAACAACGCGTGCTGTTCGAGAAATAATCAAGCAATTATAAAGAAAAAATGATTAAAAAAAATCACACACAAGAACACAAGATATACATAGTTCACCCAAATCTTAGGGCTACGTCCATGGAGCACACTGAACAAATTCACTATGAAAAAAATGAAGAATTACAAGGAGAATTTTCTCTCTATCTCTCTCAAATGCTCTTTCTTGTGTTGGCACAAATTTCTTTCACATTTCTTCACACCCTAAAAATACTGATTAGGGTTGATATTTATAGCCCCAGACAATAGAACCCAACTTATCCCACAAGAATTGTTTTTTGTAGAGTTCAATTCCAAGAAGGAAAATAAATCATGTAGCTTCCCAGAAGAGTTAAATCGGTTCAGCCTTTCTGGAACCAGTTCAACTTGTTCCACAAAAACTTCTGTAATGTTCTGCCACTGTACAAAGAATTGGCTACCGGTTCTCACTGGAGAGTGGCTGATTTCAACATTTCATTGATTTGGCTATGGAACCGGTTCCAAAACTCTTGAACCGATTTAAACGTTCCAGTAGCCAAAATATTAAAATCATTTGTTTCCCAAAAAACTTCACGTTATTAACACGTGATCAGACTCCACAAAAAACACAACATATGGAAACAAAGAAGAGTGATTTTGTAGCTTTCCTGGCCCGCATGTATTTACAACTCCCAAGAAAAATTATGGATTTGATTTTTTTTTTTTTCCATTCTTAGACAAAATTATCACATTAGAATTTTTGTTTTTTTTCTTATTGAAATTGAAGGTTGATGGGTGGTGGTGGTGATGGAGTGGTAGGGGTTTCCGTGGGTTGGAACAAACATGAGCATATCACTTGGAGGGTTCTTGTAATCAATTGGGGATTTTCAATTTTCTGCACATATAACATATACATATATGGTGTGTGTATCCATTGCAAATGATTTATTGACATAAAATAGACGTTTTCAATTGCCGATTGTTTGTTGACCATGAAAAGCTTGAGTTGAGGGTTTTCAATTGCAAATGGTTTGATGTTGGTTTTCAATTGTCGATGGTTTGTTGACCAACAAAATGGAAGTTTTCTATTTTGTGCACGTATAATACATATGTACACACACACACACAAATATATCGTCTTCTAGGTCTTAAATGTTGGGAAGCATAATTTGAAATAGGAGGTAATCTAACCGATTAACTAGTTTAAAGATTAAATTAATGATTAGAATCAGGTTACAAAGTTCAATCAAAGTACGGAGGAATCTCTTCCATCTCAACCAATCTACTCAAATCCCAACAAGTCTCTTCAAATTCCCAACAGATCGGAACAGACTGAAGGATCGCCATCTATAAGAATGAGCTTAACAAAGAAGTACGAGAAAAAACGACATATTAAATTCTTGCCTTTATTTCAAAGTTTCGGTGACTGATTTGATCGTCGGAGAGATCTTGGTAAGCGTCACACATTACCGTCAAGACTTATATCTTATGTTGCAAGAAAGCGGTGTCATTTCGGGCCGTGTAGAATCATGCTTCAACAAATGCCATATAGGTCAATTTTGTCTTTTAAAAATTTTTGCCCTCACTTGACATACATGTTAATTTTTGTTAGATTTCAAACTGTGACTTAATGATTTTTTTTATTATTATTAGTGTTATTAGAGTTAAATGTCAAATAATAGCTCATTAATTTTTTGAGAGAGAAAAAAATTAAGGGGGTTTAATGAAATTAATCTAAATAAAATTAACAATTCATTTTGTCCTCTTTTAACTTTATTCTATCTTTCTTTACCAAACTAAACAAATCAAACCGAGCTAAAGGTTATTTAAAGAGTTAAGAAGCTCTAAGTTCTAAGAAGCTTTGACATTTATTATCTGTCTTGTAATTAAATGTGCTCACAAATCAGTAATCACTTTTTTTTCTTTTTGGAAAGTGTCACAAATCACACTATTGTTAAAACTAAAATTTCTCACTTAAAAGTCTCACCCTTCCACCTGCAACACTCCACTAACACGCACCTGAGACTTTTTTCATCAATCACGCGGCCACTAAAAGAGACATGAGGTGGTGGCCGCCACCGCCATGGCCGGCGGCGATCTTGAAGAACCGAGGCGGCGGTCTGGGCCTGGCCGCCATTTCTTACGTCGGCATCGACTACCTGCGCCATCTGTCGCCGTCTTGGCATGCGAGTCTTCAGCCGGCTCTTTGGATGTTTCTCGCTCTTGTCGCCATCGTTCGCGTTCCTTCCTACAAACACTGGTCTGCCGAGCTCCGCTCCGCTCTCCCGTTCCTCGGTAGCATCATCTTCCTGCTCTCCACCTTGCTCTTCGAATCTCTCTCCGTCCGTTCTGTCACCGCCGTTCTCGGCCTCGATTGGCACCGGTAATGTATATATATGTCTGTGTGTGTGTGTGTGTATATATATATATATATAATATGCGTGTAAAATTTGTATGCGTATATGTATATCTCTCAGCTAAAACTCAACTCGGAATGAACCTTGGTTTATAACTCATAGTTGAATCTTTTACCGATCATTGGTTTCCACAGTGTTGCTTTTGTGGCTTTTATTGTTTGATTTGCTTATTGTCTTTGTTTATTTAGTTCTTATTTGGGTGAATTAAAGGTTTCATTGTGAATCTTGAACGAGGGTTTCCCGATTTGACTCTTTCTTTTTTTATTTTTTTTTATTTTTTATCCTGAGCTGATTGGGTGTGTTCTAATGTGGACTTATTTTAATGGATTCAGTTTCATTAATATTCAATTAGGATTTGATTTGATAAGTTTTACATAGAAAGTAGTTACCAGTTTGTATGGATTTTCGGATGCTAGGGTTTGGTGATAATTTTTTAGTTAAACCTTCATTGACTAGGGATTGAATCGTTGTTAGATCTGAAATGCTCCAGTTCATCTGAGATTGTGGATAAATTTAGTAGTGAAATAGAATTTTGGATACTCTGATATTTTCCTTTTTCAATTGTTAAAACTAAGGCTTGACAGTTGATTTTCATATCATTATTGACCAAATAAGGCAATGATTTTTAGCTAGAATTAGTAATGAATTTTGGATATCATGGAAGTTTTACCTGAGATTCTTCGGTGTTTTTTGTGAGGAAATTTGTACAAGTGTGGGTTGAGTTCCATTGAGTGAAAATGCATGTTTCAGGACATGGTAATAGAAGCACATTTAATAATCATGTACCATGGATTGCCTTATACCATGAATTTTTTTCCTAGTAGTGCTCTGTTAACGCATTATTTAAAATTATTTCTGGAAGTTGGACGGTGATGAAGAATTGAACATGGCATTAAAGTGTGTGAGTGACAATTTATGCAGCATTCATATTTTCAGCTAAATATGAAGTTCTTGCTGGGTGACTGCCAAATTCTTATAATACAATCACAGCATCTCTCTGGTTGGTCATATGTTGATGCCCTAATTTCACATTGACAATGCATGACGTGAAATCCTAATCTCAAGTTTTGATCATCAAGGAATTCAGTGAAGCGCAGATTAAATACATCTTTAAGTTAAGATATATGTACACATTTACAGGATTAAATGTCTAATGCTCATTCTTCAGGATTATTTTTTGTGATATATATTGCGTTAAAATGCTTGTTAGTGAAATAGATTTTGATGGTTTGTCTGACTTAGAAATGGGAGCGATATTATGGCTGGAAAGTAATAAGCTTGTAGTAGTTTGAGATATGGCCACAATTCTGGTAAAGGTAAGCTTTTAAAAAATTATAGTATACTCCTCTAGGAGATTAATTTCATTATAGATCATCCATAGAACTAGGAGGTTGCAAATGTGGCTTTATTGCTTGTTATTATTCACAGGGGCAGTGAACAAATCAAAAGGACCTCTCTGTTTTGCATGTAGATATAATGATGGCTAGATATCGGTACATGTGTATTTTCATTATTGAAACTTCTAAATTCAAATTTCTCCTTGAAAATAAATTTATGAATGCTGCTCTTGAGTTTAAAAGCTTCTCCGAAATTGAAAAGGTTAATTTAGGACTTGATATAGGATCAAAAGTTTCATTTAATTTTAGAAGTCCCTTCTACTTTTTCTGAATACAAAAAATGACCAAACGAATCAGCCTACCTTTGATATACCATTTCTTTTGTCATAGTGTAATTGTTCATGAAGGATAAAATTAAGTAGAATTTTCTCATTTAACTAAAGCTGATTAGCTACTGTCGATCTTTTAGATAAGCAGCATGCGACAAAGCTCCCATGTCGATGAGAAGGGGAATCCTTGTTATTTGAAATGCTGACTTCCATGTGGATCATTGTGTTTGGCTATTGAGAACATTTGTTCTTAGAATTAGTATGGTTGAGGATTAGACTAGGAAAAACATAATCATATTTGATATTAATTGAGTTAATCAAAGATTTACCCCATGAGTAATAAGAAAATAAAAATTATCTGTAGAAGAACCTCTTGGAACACCATTGCATAATGTTTTAACTTAGTGAAAGTTCTGAAAAATGTGGACCAATTGGGGAAAAAAGTAATAGGATACATAAGAAGAGAACCACTACTACCACTAACGGTAGTAGTGTAGTGGTGGTAGTTCTAGACTGTTCTTAAGCTCAAGAAAATTGGACAGTTAGACCAAGTCTCTAATATGGTCCCTAATTACTTTACTAACTATTAACTATGCATTTGGATTTTCAAGAAAAAATCGAGGTTGTTAACACAGAGAACCCTGTAGCTAATGAGGACCCAACTTTAGTGTCAAATTGTTAAAAGACTAAGTATAGAATCGTTTGTACATAATCTGAAAATACAGTCACTTAAAACTCATGAAATTTTGTGGGATTTTACAATCTTACATGAGCGACTGGAAATGGAATAGATGATGTTTATTGATCTCAAGACAGTTATTAAGCTCAAGAAAACAGTTGGACCGAGATTTGTAATATGACCTACTAGAGATTTACTAATTATTAATTAAGCAGTTCAATCTTCAAGGCAACATTCTTGTTGCTAACACACAGAAATTCTAAGCTATTAAGTACCCAAATTAGGTTTCAAATTGTTAAATATGTGCTATAATTCATTCCCTGGAGAATCATTTGACCATAATCTGAAAATACAGCAACTTAGAACTCTTGAAATTTTCTTGGATTTTACAATCTCACACTGGTGTCTAAGCAGAAGAGAGAATACTTACTGATCTCAAATTGAGTTGTAACTACCATTCCATTAAATTTCTCAGTATGATCTAATTCATATATGTCAGGTAATATGTACTTAGGCAACACTACGATCTTTCCCTACTACTTCCACTTTATATGTTGGCTACATTTAGCAATGGTTAACTTTTTTGCTGTCTAAATATTTGATAGTGATGCTCGACCTCTTCCTGACACTGGCCAATGGTTGCTGCTGGCATTGAATGAAAAACTTCCTCACACAATAGTTGAAATATTGAGAGCCCGCATTATTGGACTGCACCATTTCCTTATGTTGTTCATAATGCTTGCTTTCTCAGTACTATTTGACTCTGTAAAAGCTCCTGGTCTTGGGCTGGGTGCAAGGTACATTTTCACCATGGCAATTGGGCGGCTTCTTCGGACCATAAGTTTTGTATCTACAGTTCTGCCATCAGCTCGGCCTTGGTGTGCGTCAGCTAGATTCAAAGTCCCTGCATACCCTCATCTTTGGGCTCAGAAATATTATGTCCCTTATGCTTCAGATGCTAATGCTATACGCCAGATTATTTATCATGATATAGCTTATGGTATGTGCTCGATAAGATCCTGTTTGCTCCTGTGTTTGGTCTTCTCTATGTTTGAAGTGGTGAATTGTGTTTGTACTTTTCATTCTCCCTCTTCTCAAGGGAGAGAGAGAGAAGAGAGAGAGAGTGAGAGAGGTATCTTCAGTACCTGATTGCCAGACATTAATATGATATTTGCTGTTACTAAACACAGTATCTTGTGTGTTTAGTTTTCTGGCTCTTTTAGGACTACTTTAGAAAATATTCTCAGGCTTAAAAAGATTCCTCCTAAAGTGATGATGAAATTTCTCCAGCAAATTCTACTATTCATAAAACGGGGAGTTTGTCAATTTGTTTTCAACACAGAATAGTGAAAATTTATATCATATTCCTTCTTTGGAAGTTCTGCGTTGTTCTCTGCTGTTAAAGTTGTCTTATAATCTGCCATGTATTTTTCCTATTTTACAAGAACGTGATGTTATTAACATTTCCATTCATTATTTTCCAGCTGATGCTGGAGAATACATTGGTGACAACCGTCCAGACTGGGGCTCAATGAGCTTCTTAGCTGATTTCCTGCGGCCACATGCTTCCGAAGGACCTTCGTGGTACAATCTTCTAAAGAAAGCTGAAGGCGGCTGTAATGACCTCGTATTCAGCGGCCACATGCTTGTTGCTGTACTGACAGCCATGGCTTGGACGGTAAATATGATATACAAATGTAAATTGAGCATTCTCCCACTACCAGTAGTCACCATGCTATAGGTTTTCGTTGAATCACTGACCCTTGTTGGCCTTCTTCATATCTGGTATTCGATTGCAGGAAGCATATGGAGGTTTTAGCTCTGGTTTTATATGGTTACTTGTAATGCACAGTGCCCAGAGAGAAATAAGGGAAAGACACCATTACAGTGTTGACGTTATTGTGGCCATCTATGTTGGCATTCTCCTATGGATGGTGACTGGTTTTATCTGGCCGGCCAAGGATGCATCCAGAGCTTCTAGACTAAATAAGCTTGAGAAGATTCAAGGGAGACTGCTCCAAGCAGCAAAAGACTTCGATATAGAAGAAGTGAGGGAGCTTCTGAAGGAAATTGAGTTGGGCAATCAAGAGAGGCCGAGCGGCAAGAACAAGGCTATGTTGTTGTTTTCTGGAGCAACCATTTTTTTTGCCCTTACCATTGTTCTTCTCACCTTCATATTGACAAGTGATGGGTGATTTTCTGCCACGTTTTTTGGATGGATGGTTTCTTCTGCCACTTCCCAATGGGTTCAGCATTTCATTTTAATTGTAATGCACCATTTTAATCCTGTATGATTTGATCTGTTTGGGTGTAGGTAATTGAGGTGTTTTGATGGTTTTATGAAGCTTATATTATGGGGCCAAAGAATGGCTCCCAAAAGATGATCAAGCAATTGAGACACGATAACTCGAAATAGCAATGTCAAGTGTGGTCTCCAACTTTTTTTATTTTTTATTTTTTTTTTATTATTATTTTTTTTCACAGCTTTTGAAAGAAATAAGAACTGCACGTGAGTTTGCTCGTTTTAAATCCGTCTCTAAAGAATTCTAGTGTCTTTTGGTTTGATCTAGGATGTGTACTGTGTTAATAAAAAACATGAGCATTATTTTTTGCATTTAAAATTCAACTCAACTCAACAATGTCCTACTTATTTGAGAGCCACTGATCTCCTCTATTTTCTCTTCTCTGCACACGCGTCACCGGCTGGTGAAACCGCACATATGATAAGACACATATAGGCCAATGTCAGTATATAAATCCATTGACGTAGGTGCAAAAATCTGTGTACGCAACGATGATCGACAAAATAAAAACAACCCACTCCATCAAAGAAAACGACAATAATCAAAAGTTATGATAGAGAAACTCAGGAAGCTCTAATTGGGGGGTATCTACCCTTATTTATAATAATTATAATATTTGATTTAGTCTAGGACTAGCTCTTCCTTTGAGCTTTTTCCTTTTCTGTTTTTCTTTCCCATTAGGCCTCTATTTCCTTATATATCATATACTTGTTTCAAGTTTACGGCTTCCTTTACTATGCAGGATTGCTAGCTTCGGTATTGGGCTTGGATTGTCTTCTATTAGTGAATTGGGCCAATGGGACCAATGGGCTCAGGCCTATTATTTCACTTTGGACTTACCCACGTGCTTCCTCCTCGTTGGTCCTTCACTTGTATAGGTGCTTGGTTTCGATTAGAGTGGAATTTTCCCTCCAAAGTTGGGTAACGATCCCAATTTGAAGGGAACTAAATTTGGGACGGTTATTGCGGCTTGTGGGATTTAAACTAAGAGCGTTGGTATTCTTTTGATGCTGCTTCAAGTGCTAAACACCGGCCGGGGGGGCGGGGGGTCTCATTTCACGGTCCTTTACCTCAAGACTCTGCTTTGAGTTTATTCATGTCTGTTCCCAAATCCTCTCAGGTTAGTGGTGTTTCGCTTCTTGCCTCTATCGATTTTTGCTTTCATTTTATTTAATCGGATTAGAGGTCCGAATCAACCTCTAAAGTTAATGAGTCATCTTTTAAAGTTGAGGAATTAACTTCAGAAGTTTGAAGAATTCGTTGTCTTAGATAATCTGAGAAAATCCTTTAATTTCAAGACCCTTAAGAGAGTCTATGGAATCTCAGAAAGTGTCAAACTTCAACCTTTTCCATTTGAATCTAGTTTCAAGGATAGCCAGAGTGTGGGAGATGATGAAATCCTCATTTCGGCTGGTCATCTTGTCGTTGTTAGGTTCCCACTTCATCCCTTTTACCACTTTTGATGAACTGAGAGAGGGGGGGGGGGGGGGGGAATTAGTTCTTGTATAAACTTTTCTTCTTTGGATGATCAATGCAATATGGTGAGTATGATCACAGATTCAACAAGCCTCCACACACACTTATATGACTCAGTGCATTTACAAGGAAAATCCTCTCAATAAGGAAAACCTTGGTTCTTGAGAGTACGTAGTTCGGCATTCAACTATCTCACTCTCTACACACACCCTAGCAACACTAAGTGCACACTGCACTCTCCTTGTCCACAACACCCTTGCTTGGACCAAATAAGCACTCACAGCTCACAACCAATACATAAAAAGGTTTACAATCAATAATACTTAAGCTGTATTATAAGATCAAAGTGATAAACAAGCTTAAAGTATCAACGCAGGCTCTCTGTCTTCATTCTGTTGAAAGTAGGGTTTGAGGGACAAAATAGTAATTTCGAGTCCCACAACCTCAGAGATGGAATCCACAACCTTGTATCTTCATTACAATCATGCTCAGATGGTAATCAATTTGAATATAGCATGTGTATACAAATATTACTCAATAACAGGCTCAATTTTGCAGAAACTTGAAAACTAGGGTTTCACAAGGTCAAAAACTGTATCGACCTTAATACTGTGTAAACCTTAACTTCAACAGCCTTGATTCAGCTATATAAACTTGCTCAGATGATAAAAATGCAACTCATAACAAGATATAGTGATAATAAGTTTAGATCAACAAGCTAAACCAGAAAATCAAGCTGATATATAGGTCTAAGACATCAAAATCAAAGCAGCTAAAAGATGGTCATAAACATGCTTTCTGTAGAGTAAAATATGAAGTTACACTGCCTCAACCTTATACAAACACCACAGCAAGCTCAAATCAAACTAAGGCCTTGAATCTAGCTTCTGCACCAGTAGAAATCAGAACTACATGCCTTTATTTGATCTTCTGAGCTTAAATCAAGCTTTCATCATTACATATAATCTCAAAAAAGTGTGTTCATATTTAGCTCACAATACACTCTCAATACAGTGTTGTGATAATTTTACTCACAATAGAATGATTCCTTGCAGAATAGTGCTATAAAAAGAGATGTCGAACCCACAGGGAGAAGAGATTTATATTTAGTCTTTAACTTTGTTCTATGGTTTACAAGTAACTTGGTTGGAAAGTTTGTTGGTTGTCACGGTTTAACAAACTTGAATTAAAAATTAAATAAAGTAAAGTAAATAAATTTAATGATCAGAGAGAGAGAGGAATCTTAGGGCTTTGACTTCACCACAACCGTATACTACAGTTAATTATTCAACTCTGGGAATTTAATAATGATATTTTCTAAAGGAATTGAACTCAATAACATTCATTCAATTCGGGTTTTAAAGGAAGATGTTTTACAAAATTAGCTAACTATAACCTATTTGCGGTTAACGTGGATTATTCACCTACCTACTCTAACTACTTTAACTATGTTAACTATATTGCAAACAATCCACCTTCCCTAAGCATAGACTATGAAAACATTCTTTTGCAAAATACATTGGAATACCATTATATGACCTCTATTCTTGTGTCCAGTAAGGCTCCGCCGGATACCGTACAACAAGGTAGGTTGAGAATAGAAAACAGACTATTACATCTAAGACAAGGTAGTAATAGTTTATAATCAATTAAAGCATGGAAACCACTTAAGTTGTCTCAAGTACTCATAGTCATATAATAAAAAAAATACATATATTAAAATTAATCCTAGAGTTAAAACAATCAAACCATAGTATTTAGGTTGGGTTACATCAGTGCCCTAAGAGAGGAACTAGCTACTTATGACAACGTTGGATATCATCTGTGTTGAGTTCATCTTCTTCGTCACGGACGACACTTCTCTTCTCAGGATCTTCACTCTTAAGGTTATAGAAACCCTAAAAGCCACCACACCTTCAGCCTTATGAATACACCGGTAAAGAGATTAAAATTTTGGACCCCTTCTAGCAGGGCTTACGCCTTCTTTTTTAGAAGAAAATAATATTTGGTGGGCTTTTAGATCTTCTGGCCCAACTGGGATGAGATACGGCTGATTAAGAGAGCAATCCCGTACTTTAGATGTGACATGTCATGGAAGGCTCGAGCTTCAGGAACACAAGGCTCGAGCTTCAGGAACGAGCCTCTCTAAATGGATGCTCGAGCTTCAATGAATGGTGCTCGATCTTTACTTTGACACTTAGCCAATTTTCTTCAACTATTTTCCAAAGCGTCTTTTTCTTCAACACTTAGCAGTTCTGGGACTGGATTCTTTTAACATTGCTCGATCCATGCTTCTTGGGCTTAAGGACTTGGTACAAGGCTCGAGCATTTGGGACACCAGGCTCGAGCATCAGGACACCAGGCTCGAGCTTCAATTATTAGTGCTCGATCCTTAATGGATGGTGCTCGATCCTGGAGGTGAGGCACAAGACTTGGGAGCATAGCCTTGTAAATAAATCAACTCTTTAATTTCCGACGCCTCATGCTCGAGCTTGAGGGTCAAGGCTCGAGCACCTTTGGTTAGGGCTCGAGCACCTTAGGGTAAGGCTCAAGTTTCAAGGTATGAGGCTCGAGCTTTTGAGCCTTGTTGATTTTTCTTCTTTCCTTGTTATGATACTCGAGCCTCAACACTTGGGCTCAAGCTCTAAGGCTTGAATATCTTCAAACTTCACCATTTAAGCTCTCGGCTTGCTCTGAATGACCGCAACGACTCTATAAGCTTTGATATCATTATAAAGTCTCGGTTTTAACCATTTCTCTGGGAAAATACCTACAAACGCACATTAAACATAAATTAGTCTAACTATGGATAGAAGTATCACTTTAGGCCTTAACATATATGAATTTAGGAGCTCGAATATGCATATATTCAGCGCTTATCACACCCCAAAACTTACATATTGCTAGTCCCTCAGTAATATAGAACTAAAAAGCAATTTTCATGGGAATCACGGTTGTATTTAGCTTATGCAACAAGCCTTTAAAATCCTGAGTTACCCCTAGTGGACAAGTTATAGTCTCGTGAGGGTTTCCAGTGAAGATACTCACAAACTTCTCATGTCAGTGCCTTATTGCACATCAAGCTAATTCAAGCCTGTTTTCAAATCATATTATCCCTACAGTTCATTAATTAGTCAAATACAACAAGTATACCAATCATGTAATCAGAATCACTTTCAACTTTCAATTTCAATTAAGCAACCATAGTCCCCACATATCATTTTAATCATTTATTCAACAATCTTAATTGCTGAAACACTTGCTGATAATGATCCTACAATTCAACGTGTGGCTTACTGTCCATACTTGCATTCATTCCTTATTATTCCTCAATTCACAGGCAAACTTTTCAAATTTCAACTCCTAAGGCATTTTATTTTTCTTCATAGGTATACATTTTTTCAAAAAGGATATATGCAATTTTTAGGTCTATTAAGCTTTCTAAATCACCCATGTAACGAACTTTCAGCTAACGACTCCTAGACCAGATGATCTTAGGGCACTAAGTGTTGAAACACCCCTAAGGACTTAATTGTTCAAGTAATCTAGGCAACTTAAACCCCTTGTGTAACAAGCTTTCAGCCAATGACTCCCAGACCAGACGATCTTAGGGCATTAGGTGTTAGAACACACCCCTAAAGACTTAATCACTTAAGCAATCTAAGTACAAACCTGAACTTGATCCTTTTTTTTTTTTTTTTTTCTTTCATTCTTCATCATTTTTTTTCTTTTCTTTTCTTATTTTTTTTTTTTTATTCATTCACATTGGTGAAGAATTTTTGCATACATACCAAATTATTTTTTTTTTGTTTTCTTCTTTTCTTTTTTATTTTTTTTTATTTTTATTTTTTTTAATTATGCCTCAGTTATCAAAACTATCAACTCTACTTAATTATCTCAGTCTAACTCAAAACAAAACAAGACTTCCAATTTCTACCCCACAAAATTCATGCAAGTGTGAATATGTGCAAAGTGTAACATCTCCGAGATTAATATTATTAAGCAATAATCATTCTAACAATGTGGACCACAGGCCATCAACTGATTTTAAAAATTTTCAAGGAATCCTTTTCACCGTTTTTCAGCATACAAACTGTAATCACTTGGTCATTTTCCTCTCTTTCCTTTTTCTGAAATTTTACGGATAAATTTTTTCTGTTTAATTTTCTTTTCTGAGTTTAGTTTCTTATCTCATAGTGTCGTCTTGGGTGCTCAGAAATAGTTTTTGAGACTCTTTCGTTTGGATTGACAACTTTTTTTAAGGACCGAGTCATTTCCGCATTTTCACTTTTCGGACACTATTCACTTTTCGTCCTTTTCCCTGTTTTGTCTTTTCCCCATTTGTCACCTTTTAGCACAACCTCACTTTTCATGCTCGGAGTTGGTTTTTGACTTCTCGTGCCTTCATTCTAAGTGGTTTTCACGAAATACTTATCTTTACTTTTATTGAAAAGTACTCTGGTTGCTCCCGGTGTCCATAGGGGCATGGATGCATAGTTCTTCAGAAACTTTTTCCTTTCTTGAGGTGTTTTTCATAAATATCTTTTAAAGATATTTTATTTTAAGGGTTTTTAAGAAAATATTTTTGTTTTCAATCTAGGTCATTAGTGCAGTTAACCTTTTTTGGAGGGACCATTGTGTAAATAACGAAAGTTATTGAAAAATACTTCGTTTTAAGCCTGGATCCTCGTACAGGATTCATTTTCACTTTTTGTCGAGTCGTGTACTCTTAGAATTTTCTTCTGGTCATTTTTCTCTAGTTTCAGGGTTTCTGACCCCGGTTGCCGCCGAACTTGTTCGGGGTATATCTCTCTGCTTGGAACTCGGTTTTCGACACTATTTATTCTGTTGTACATATTTTCTCATTTATGTTCTTTTTTGTTCATGGAGTTTTGCCATTTGAGCGCGTTTGTTCAAATATCACTTTTCTAGACCCAGCGGGACCCTTTCGGGGAACTTTTAGGGTTTTCCTATAAATAGAATGTCTTAAAGTGAAAAGTTACTTTTTCACCATCTTCCTTCCCCTTTTAGCTGGCAGCCATGGGAGCCCAAGGGGCTTCCTTCATCCTTTCTTCTCCTCCACTTGATTTCTTTGGTAGAAAGTCTTCGGCCTTAACATTTATTGTAGGCCTCGTCATGTTCTACTTTTCCCCCTTATTAGAACCCATTTTTTTACCATTTTGAGAGTTCGGGTTTGAAGTCAAGTTGTGATTTTCATGGGGCTTTATTGGGATTCTTATTCATCGTGTTGTCCCCGACAAAACCCCGAAGTTTCGTCGGATTTGGAGCGGTTTCATTTCTGTGGGGATTTGAGATTTTCATCTCAAATTGAGGTAGGGGGTGTTATAGTTTATATTCTTGTTTATTTGCATGTTATTGATGCTTATACAACTTGCATGCATGTTTTTGTTCAAGTTCTAGAAATTAATTTAATTTGATTTAAATTCTAATTAATTGTACCTTACTTGTATTCCATTTTTGACTTAATATATGGCATGGCCATGACTTGATCCTTATTATATATTAATTTGGGATCATTTGAATAACCTTTGAAATCTAGAGATTTAATTAATTTTAAATTAATTAAATTCGAAATGATGTTATCTTGCTCACTTTGTGAAATTGATGTGATATTTGCAATCACCATGGAATGGACATTCACATATATTATTTTGAGAATTTTTGGACAACTTTGATTTTTAGAGAAATTAATTAATTAGGTCAATTAATTTCTACTTAGTGTTCTAATGAATTGGACTTGTATTTCACGGGACTTTTGTCTTTTTATCATGTATCTTGACTTGTTGCAACTTAGCTCCATTAATGTAGTTAATGAACTTGCACCCTTACATTGGAATGATTTAATTGTTCAAGAGTTGTTAAACAAATAATTGAATCTTGGATCTTATACTAGTGGTATATTTACATTAATGAATTTTATGTGTGATATATTCTAGTTTATAGTCTATGCAGCTGTATACCATGATTTCTTGACATTTCACATGCCATCATAGTTGAGAACTTAGGGCATGACTTGTGTGTTCTAAAATCTTGATTGTGCATGGAATGTGATTTAATGCATTACTTATATCTTGATACACTCTCGGTGTAACGACCCGGGTTTTGATTTAACCCGGTACTATAGTGATGAACCGAAGATTGACCAGTTAACGGATCCAGATGCAGAAGCAAAAAACAAGACAATGATCTCTCAAGGCATAACACACCTCTAAGACCCTTTGATAACCTTCCATGAGGTCACGGAATCCGAAGGAACAAATTGCGGAAGTAAAACAAGGACAAGGGTACGAAAACCCTACCGAAGGAAGGACCAAGGGTAAAATGGTCATTTTACCCTAAAAGGAAGGAATTTGACTTCCAATAAGTCAAATGAGATCAAAAACAACCTTTGATAGCTTCACATGAAGTCCCAAGGCCAAAGGAAGAGAAATCTCAAAAGAACCATATCCCTGTTCGAACTAAAACTGACACCCTCTCACTAAAATGAGGGTATCTTGAGTTAGGAAAGGAATATGAAACAAAAATTGATACCATTGGAAAGCTGACTTCAGCGTGGTCAGTTTAGACTCAAGAACGGACCAATTCGGAGTTAAAATGAAGAAGTTACATCAATTTGAAGTTAGATAACCAAAACTGAAAACTCTGGAGAACTTGAACCGGTTCAACATTCTTGAACCGGTTCAACTTTGGCAGTACACCCAAGCTAAACCAAAATGACACCTTGAACTGGTTCAACTATTCTTGAACCAATTCAACTTGAACAGAACACCCAAAATGCAACAGAAACAGTGTTTTAGCAGAAAAATGAATTTGGAGCATGATTTTTGATATCAAGATGACATTTTTCAGAAAAATTTTGTGAAGAAACTCCCCCTAAAATCACATTTTCTATGTGACAGAGTCAAGAATGGAATTTATTCTCCAAAAAAAATCCCCAAAATACCCTTGAGCCGAGTTTTTCAACAAAAAGGTGAAATGAGTCCATAGGAGGCTCAAAACACAAACGAAAGAGTTTTTCATGGAAACGATCATTCACACAAACGTAAATGATGATTTTGAGTGCACAGGAACAGTCCGCGGCTCCCGAAAATGGCCGAGTCAAAATCCGACCCCCCAACGGCCAAAAAGGCGAAATTGAACTTAAAATGGAATTTTGAAAACCAAAATTAACAAATGACTTCAAATGACCGTTTAACCCTTGTCCACACTTCATAAATGATTAATGAGACCCTATGAAAGAAGGAAAATGGAATTCCCACACCCGATGCAACCATGGCAAAACAATAACTTGGCATTTTTCAATATTTCCATAATGAAGTTTGTAAGTAAAAGTGCATAACATACATAATATATGATGTTGGCCTCCAGCCTCATTACATACATGTCAAAAGAGTGTCAAAAGGTGCACTTAAGTACACATTACATGGCTTAAACAATAAGTACAAGTTTTGTCAAAATAAACAAAAGTAAACATGATATGCTACCATGTGCATATTCAACGTCATCAAAAATACTTCAAGAATTCTAGCATATCTAAGAGTGTTGTATATCCCACAACAAAACTTCTTTACCTGCAAAACACCCAGTAATTTCGGGGTGAATAAACAAGTCTAACAAGTTTATTCGTAGGGGATGAGCATGCATGACTCGATTTCTTTAAGATTTTTAGACAACTTGAATCATTTCAAAAAGGGATCATGTCACCTAACGTCTATGTCAAAGGTTAGACTCTGGGAGCATCCTAAGCTACCATGGAGTAATATTAACAAGAATATGATATATGTACATAGGTGAAACAAATTAAGATTGGAATAATCCAATTAATACAACAATTTTATAGTTAACATGAATCACATTTTCAATGTAATTGAACTAGGTCTAGAGTAATCCATACAACATGACAAAAGCATATTTGAATACAAGTTAACAAGAATCACATTATCCATGCTATTCAACAGCCTAAGAGTAAGTTACACAATGCAACAAAGTATAAACTCTTAAAGCCTTCAACTTAAAATCTAAAGCATGAAATTAACAGAAGTGGGTCATGCCACCTAACGTCTATGTTCACAATGTATCTATAGGATCACTCCTAAGCTATATTAGAACATCAAAACACAATTTACAATACTTATACAATTTAACCAACATTGGAACTTCTAATGCAACGCATAAAACACAATTTCGCAAAGTTAACATCATGTAACTTAAAATGGAAAGACAAATAAGGAACAACAAGTTACAACATCATCTAGTTATCAACTTAAAAATGAAATGCAAAATTAAACAAAGTGGATACTTGGACATCAGTCGGATCAGGCCGACACCTTGGTTACTTTAGGGTTACTAGCCCATGGTAAACCTCCCTATGTGCGCACTAGATTACATAGAGGGACTATCCCCCGTACTAGAACAACGTCCTAGCCGTAGCCAAACAACGACATCCCTAAGTTTCCAAAATTAACAAATTGTGCAACAACGTATTTATCAGCGTGTATATACAAGATAATCAACTATCTACCATGCACAACCAAATTTAGAAACTTATACAATACATGCTCTAAGTCCACAACTAATATGATATGGTGAATGTCGAATCTTCAGTGTGCGATTCGTTACATGCTATGCATGAAAGATGTTAAATACGAAGTGTGCAAATCATTACACAAGGCAACAATATATTCAATAAGGAAAACATATTCAACTATGTTATCCAATGCTTAAAATCGCACACTGAAGAAACGACTTTCAAACACAATTGAATCCATGGCTCAATTAGATAGAATTTAATTAAATAAAAATAATTAAATTCCTTAGATTCTAATTCAATTCCAAATAACCTCAAATTAATACATATTAAAGAACATAGCATGGTCATCACCTATATTTATTCTAAAACTCAATTAGGTTATTGGAACAACAAAGTAGAACTCCAATTAAATCATGCTAATTTAATTACCAAGGTTCTAAAGCAACTTCAAATGGTCCACAATTAATATATACTAGTAAACAAGTCATGGTCAATACAAATATCAAGTTAAAATCTTAATTAAGCTAATGGGACCACAAAATAGATTTTAATTAATTCTTTTAATTAAAATCTCTAGAGTTTCAAACTTAACCAAATGCTCTCAATTTAACATATCTTAGAGAACATACCAAGGGCTAATGTAATACCACATTACAAGTTTATTTCATTCAATTTACGCCTATGTAGATTCAACTTTCACTAAAGTTAAATATAAAATAAAGGTTGCAATTCTCATGCAATTAATCTCAATTTAATATATGTGAACAACCATACCAAAGCTTAATTTTCGAGCATGCCACAATTCAATTCCAAGTTGTATATCACCATGAGGATTAAATCTTAAACAAAAAAATTAATTAAATGAAAGGCTTCAAAACCTAACCGAATATTCTAAATCAAATATATGTGAAGCTATATGGCATGTAGATCAAGAATATCCAGTCGGAATTCAAATGGAGTGAATAGTGCACTCGGGGCAAATTAATTAATCAAATTAATTAAAAATTACCAATTTTCAAAACACCTCCAATTACTTTCAAATTCAACTATGCTGAAGAGCATGCTAAGGCCAAATATAATATGCTATCACACATTGATTTCAAGCTAGTTAAGGCCACATGAATTAATATTTTATTCAAGATAAATATTAAATAAAATCTTCATTTCTTATCCAAATGCTCCAATTTTAATATATGTTAATCGACATATCAAGGTGTAATATAATGTCAAGCCACAAGTTTAAAACATGCTATAACTCACCGAAAAAATTAAATTTCATACTAGAAAATAAATAATCAAAAATTCTAGATTTAATATCCATGCATGCAATTGAGTTGAATAAGCATCACAAGTATGTAATAGAGCAAGAAAGTAAATTATAACACCCCCTACCTCAATTTGAGATGAAAATCTCAAATCCCCACTGAATTGAAACGGCTCCGAATCCGACAAAACTCCTAGGTTTTATCGGGGACAACACGATCTATATGAATCCCCAAGAAGCCCCATGAAAATCCAAAATTTGGTCAGAAATGAATTCTAGTAAGGGCAAAAGGTAGAGCACGTCGAGGGGAACATTAAATGTTAAGGCCGAAGACTTTTCACCAAGGAAAAGTGGATCAAAGGAGAAGAAAGGAAGTGGCAGCCATGGCTGCTAGGAGATCCAGCCAAGAGAGGTGGGGAAGATGATGAAAAATCTGATTTTTCTCTTTAAGTCCCCTTTTTATAGAAAAACCCTAAAAGTGCCCCTAAAGGGTCCCGTCGGGTACGGAAAAGTGGAATTTGAGCAAACGCGCTCAAACGGCAAAACTCTATGAACAAAAAAGATTTAAAATGAGAAAATATGAACAACGGAAGAAACGGCGTCAAAAACTGAGTTCCGAGAAGAAAGTTATTCCCCAAATAAGTTCGGCGGCAACTAGGTCCAGAAACTCTGAAACTGGAGAAAAACGACCAGAACGGAATTCTAAGAGTCCACAACTCGATGAATTGTGAAAATGAATCCCATACGAGGATCAAGGCTCCAGATGAGACATTTTGCAATAACTTTCGTTAATTGCACAATGGCCCCTACAAAAAGGGTTAACTACGAAACTGCCCCAGAATGAAAATATCTTCCAATAGATATTTTCTTAGATACCCCAGAAATAAAATATCTTCAAAAGATATTTATAAAAAATACCCCAAGAAATGAAAAAGATTCTGAAGAATTGTGCATCCATGCCCCTATAGACATTGGGAGCAATCAGAGTACTTTATTGCAAAAGTAAAGATACGCATTTCGAGAAAACCACTCAAGATGAAGGCACGTGAAGTCAAAAACCAACTCCAAGCATGAGAAGTGAGGTTCTGCCAACAATGTGACAAATGGGGAAAAGACAGAATGGGGAAAAAGGACAAAACAGGGAAAAGGACGAAAGGCACATAGTGTTCGAAAAGTGAAAATGCGAAAATGACTCGGTCCTCAAAGAAAGTTGGCAATTCACATGAAAGAGTCTCAGAAACCAATTCTGAGCACTCGAAATGACACTAAGCGACACGAAACAGAGCTCAGGAAAGAAAATTAAACGAAAAAAATTTATTCGTAAAATTTCAGGAAAAAGGAAAGGAAGGCAAATGACCAGGTCGTTACAACCTGCCCTCCTTAAAGGGATTTCGTCCCCGAAATTCGGAACACACCGGAAGAAGAACATAATAATGACCGAACAAAAGGTCAAATCAAAGGACAGCTCATAACGCACTGAAGGACAAATCCTGAAGTCTAAAGATCAACTGAAGGAACGCGAAACCATGAATTGAGACAATACCCCATACGAATTGGCATGTTAACTCAACGTCAACCACCGAGAGAATCTTAAGAAAACAAAACATCAAACGCGGTGAAAGAAGAGAGTGACAAGGCAGTATGAACAGCAACCAGAACCCGCCTACACTTACTTGTCAGTAAGGTAGCATGACAGTATAAGGCACTAGTTCATAACGTGCCCCAGAAGGGAACTTTTCGATTCAAATGACATCAATGTCAGAAATGATCATTACCAAAAGCACCACGGGAACCAGGCATCTGTGAGAGTTAGGGTAGCTAATCCCAAAACTCTGATAACAATGACACTGGCACCATTACGCTTAAGACCTTAGAACTAGAAGCCACAAAGGAAAAGGAAATGAAACGGTGCCTCCCTGGCCCACGTCTCATTCCACCAGACAAGGAAAAGAAATGAATCGTAGTCTTCTATGCTCATATGAGCCTTACTCGCATCAATCGACAGAACAAACAAGAAGGTTCCCGACATGGGTCCTTACAGAATGAATTTCTCCTATCCAAGGAAGAAACTCGTGAAACAAGAACGCATCCAAGGGAAACGACAGATCTTAAGTGACAACATCAAAACCAAACATAAAAGAAAACATCTAGCATGCAACATAGCAACAGACTATCTACTCAAGGTGGCACATAAGCAAACAGACATGTTATCAAATCAAAACATATTATCAAACAAGACATGTTATCAAACAAGACATGTTTCCAAGAAGCATTTAAACACGTGGAGCATGGCAACACAAACATGATATGCACCCAAAACCCGTTGTCCAAGGTATTCAAACCCGGACCCTCTGATACGATTTGTAACGACCCGGGTTTTGATTCAACCCGGTACTACAGTGATGAACCGAAGATTGACCCGTTAACGGATCCAGATGTGGAAGCAAGAAACAAGACAATGATCTCCCAAGGCATAACACACCTCTAAGATCCTTTGATAACCTTCCATGAGGTCACGAAACCCGAAGGAACAAAGTGCGGAAGCAAAACAAGGACAAGGGTATGAAAACCTACAGAAAGGAAGAACCAAGGGTAAAATGGTCATTTTACCCTAAGAGGAAGGACTTTGACTTCCAACAATTCAAATGAGATCAAAAACATTCAAAAACAACCTTTGGTAGCTTCACATGAAGTCCCAAGGCCAAAGGAAGAGAAATCTCAAAAGAACCCTATCCCTGTTCGAACTAAAACTGACACCCTCTCACTAAAACAAGGATATCTTGAGCTAGGAAAGGAATATGAAACAAAAATTGGTACCATTGGAAATTTTACTTCGATGCGGTCAGTTTAAACTCAAGAACGGACCAATTCGGAGTTAAAACGAAGAAGTTACATCAATTTGAAGTTGGATGACCAAAATTGAAAACTTTGGAGAACTTGAACCGGTTCAACATTCTTGAACCAGTTCAACTTTGGCAGTACGCCCAAGCTGAACCAAAATGACACCTTGAACCAGTTCAACTATTCTTGAACCGGTTCAACTTGAACAGAACACCCAAAATGCAGTAGAAACAGTGTTTTAGCAGAAAAATGAGTTTAGAGCACGATTTTTGAGATCAAGATGACATTTTTCGAAAAAAATTCGTGAAGAAACTCCCCCTAAAATCACATTTTCTATGTGACAAAGTAAAGAACGGAATTTATTTCTCAAAGGAAATTCCCAAAATGCCCTTGGGCCGAGTTTTTCAACAAAAAGGTGAAATGAGTCCATAGGAGGCTCAAAACACAAATAAAAGGGTTTTTCATGGAACCAATCATTCACGCAAACATAAATAATGATTTTGAGTGCACGGGAACAGTCCGCGGCTCCCAGAAATGGCAGGGTCAAAATCTAACCCCCCAACGGCCAAAAAGGCGAAATTAAACTTGAAACGGAATTTTGAAAACCAAAATTAACAAATGACTTCAAATGACCGTTTGGCCCTTGGCCACACTTCATACATGATTAATGATACCCTATGAAAGAAGGAAAAAGGAATTCCCACACCCGATGCAACTTTGGCAAAACAATAACTTGGCATTTTTCAATATTTCCATAATAAAGTTTGTAAGTAAAAGTGCATAACATACATAATAAATGATGTTGGCCTCCGGCCTCATTACATACATGTCAAAAGAGTGTCAAAAGGTGCACTTAAGTGCACATTACATGGCTTAAGCAATAAGTACAAATTTTGTCAAAATAAACAAAAGTAAACATGATATGCTACCATGTGCATATTCAATGTCATCAAAAATACTTCAAAACTTCTAACATGTCTAAGAGTGTTGTGTATCCCACAACAAAGCTTCTTTACCTGCAAAACACCCAGTTACTTCGGGGTGAATAAACAAGTCTAACAAGTTTATTTGTAGGGGATGAGCATGCATGACTCGATTTCTTTAAGATTTTTAGACAACATGAATCATTTCAAAAAGGGATCATGTCACCTAACGTCTATGTCAAAGGTTACACTCAGGGAGCATCCTAAGCTATGATAGAGTAATATCAATAAGAATCATGATATATGTACATATGTGAAACAAATTAAGATTGGAATAATCCAATTAATACAACAAGTTTATAGTTAACATGATTTACATTTTCAATGTAATTCGGTATTTGAGCTTTTCGTTACGATAAATACATCAAAATCAGAAACAATATAGAGTCAATTTTTTTAGCACTTAACTCCTTTCGTGGATTCCATTGTAAAAATGAGTCGAATTTTTAGAATATGATTGTGAAGTGTATAAGAAAGAAGGGTTGTATTTATTAAACACGTGTAGATATAGCTATCTATATATCCACCTTCCCCTTTATTGCCGCTCTATTCAGGACAGCACGAGTCGTGCTCTATCAAAATTTTTATTTTCTATTCAATCTATTCCGTTTTTCATTGAATCACGAGAATTTCCTGAGAATTCCCTTGAGAATTCCCTATAGGCGGCATATATAAAAAAGATACCCCATTAAATATCGGTGTAACAATTTCTATTCTGGGGTTTACATATACTCATAATTGTTGTTGTAATTGAAATTGAGAAGGATTTTTTTTTATTGAAAAAAATCAATACTGATTAGTTATGTATCAATTTGGATTTTCGAAAACATAATTTTAGATTTAAATCCAAGAATCGTTCATGAATTTGAAGTCAACAGTCAATAGTTAATGGTTCAAATTTGTCATGAATTTTGGTTTTTGGGACTGAAAATCCACATTTTCTTTTTCAATAGAAGGGGGTTTTTAGGCATTGTGTGTTTTGAGATACTATACAATTAATCGAAGGGGTGAATCAAATCCAATCAAAAAAAAGGAAGGATTTTTTTAGTAAGGGAATTAAAAAAAGGACTTCATGACGCAAGTACAATAAAAAAAGACATTCAGTAATCCAACCCAAAAGGGAGAAATTTGCATCTATTTTGTATCGTTTTGGCGGCATAGCCGAGTGGTAAGGCGGGGGACTGCAAATCCTTTTTCCCCAGTTCAAATCCGGGTGTCGCCTGATCAACAATAGACTCGAAATCCCTTATTCTGTTCTGCTGATATAACTTGCTGAATTATTCCCTAGCAGAAGCAGAGGAAAAAGACTGTCAATACTTGCTTAATTCTAAGCAAGTATTTTCTAAAAGATTGTAAATCCTTGCATTTAGGAGTCATGAAAAGATTCTAGTAGTGAAGGGGTTATCAAAACTTCTCGATTCCCTTCTACGACTAATGTAGTGTCTACTGACTGAGTCTTGAATTATATTGGATAGTCGAATAGGGAATCTACTGAAATTAGTAGTTGTGGAAGGGGCGGAAGATGCTTTATAGAATATACGTACTCACGGGAGTCTCTGAGTGTTCAGGCATTAGATCAATATTAGATTGAAAAGAACAGTTCCTATTATTCCTACATGTTCCATTAGTAACATTCCTTTGGGATGTCACTGCGTATTCTGCTTGTGTTTAATCTTTCCCAATTAGAAATTATATAGAAATTTATTAGAAGTAGATTTATTAGATTGGTTCATCAATAGTGTTGGGTCAGAATCTTTTTTTGACTCTGCGCCATTGATTCCACTATTATTAGTGAGCAATAATGGAATAATTCCTTCATATTCATAGAGATAGGGGACATAATTCACATGGATATAGTAAGTCTCGCTTGGGCTGCTTTAATGGTAGTCTTTACATTTTCCCTTTCACTCGTAGTATGGGGAAGAAGTGGACTCTAAAAGTACTACTAATTGAGTTGCGGAATCAAACTGTATCAATTTTTATAGATCGTTCTGCAAAGCGTTTTTCATTATTTTAAATAAAAATATCTTCATTTCGAAATTCCATCGGATTCTAGTGATGTAATATATGAATAATACTCTTTCAATTAAAGAAATATTTCAACGATTTCCATCTTTGTATTTTGAAAGGAAGGGGGATACGGAGGATAGGAAATTTCTTCCAACCTAATTCTTCCTAAATTTTCTATTTCAATAATTCAATAAATGGGTTCTTATCAGAATTATATATGAACAATGAGGAAAAACCGACCTCTCTTTTTTATTTGTTTCCCCCCTTACTCTTCAATTATTCTTCAAATAGGAAGTCGTTCTGTTAAGTGTACACGCACTTTCTATGAGAAACAAAATCGACATAATGATTGTCTAACAAGATATTATGCATACTAAGATCTTGCTCTGGGCGAATCACATATTGTGCGCACTTACCCCTTATTTTATTATTTTAGAAATTTAATTTCTGTTTTATCGACTTATTTCATATCATGGTTCAAGCGTTAAAAATCGGCGAGGTTTACTACTACTTTTCGAAATCTGAAGAAGTTTCCATAGAACTCTTGTCAATGGCTTAATCAATTACTTCTTCGTAATGCTAAAAACAAATTGGGATTCATGTTGGAAATAATAAAAAATCTAGGAATTAGAACCATAAGAATAAGAGTTGCCTTTCGATTATCTTAGATTAATCGGAACAAATAGATGTACTAAAGAATTAGAATTGGGTACTATGTAGATATCAATTCCATATATGGAATTGGAATCTACATATATGAAGAGTATTGTAGATTGATCTATATTAAGCCCCCATCTTTATTATAGAGTACGACTTTATACACTACAATAACACTAATAGATAGTATATGGTAGAAATAAATATTCGTATATTTATTTCTACCATATTATCGGATCTCATAGAATACTGCTAATTCTAATCCGCTCATTTCATTTAAGACGCAAAATTGGAATCCTTTTCATTTTTTTCTCAATCAACTCAGAAGTCAAGTTTTATTCAAATTAATTAATCATTTAGACAGATTGTTTTTACATAAATGATAAGTAAAAAAGCAGTAGGAACTAGAATGAACAGTGCAGTA
This sequence comes from Cornus florida, assembly GCF_030987335.1. Lineage (NCBI taxonomy): Eukaryota > Viridiplantae > Streptophyta > Magnoliopsida > Cornales > Cornaceae > Cornus > Cornus florida. The sequence continues at coordinate 199,682 of NW_026775579.1, forward strand.
GCAATAAATGCAAGAAGTAAAGCTGCTTCCTTTTGATATATAGTAACCTGCTGATCAGAAACCCCATCGAGATGGATTTGAATGAATAGTTCTTTTTTCCATAGTCCCATTCCCTAAGTGGCGGGTTACGAAGATGAAGGCTGATATCGATTCAATGACCAGGTTGCAATAGAAGAAAACCTCCGCATTGATGATCTATAGGGAATTGACTGCGGGATGTCTTTCTTTTGGTTTTAAAATGCAGAACCCGGCCTACTAATAGATGTTCGAGTGGGCGGCCTTCTAGATCGAAGATCCCAGGATTCGTTAGAGCCTCCGAACTCTCTAAACCCTAAGACAGGAGTGACTAAGGGATCAGATTCGTCTTTCTCTTCTCTCACTCAAAGGGAGTTTCAAATCAATCTCTTCAATGGATTTCTCATTTGATTCTTTTAATTCCAACTGAAAATGGTTGGATTTTCGCTTTCTGAGACAGAGGAGAGTTTCATTTCGTGTGGTATATGTGGCAATAAGCCATTCTGCCTTATCTCTATTAGTTGTTTGATCGAATGGAAATGTTTCATTCTTGGTGACTTCGCAGCTACTTAGCTCAACAGCTCGCCCTATCTGGGGCAGTACCCCTTCTCACTCATATGACTAAGCCTACAGTCCCACAGGTTTGAATCTACGCAAGCATCAGCAACTGCAACGGCATTCTTGGTCTTTGTTTTCATGTAGAGAGTACCTTACACGAACCACCCACGAAGTTTACTGCGTGCCCTTCGTCATCAAGCTTGTCCCAAAGAGATCCAATTTCACTTCAAGCCAGTAACATGCCTAACATTCTTCATCTTCCAGTAAGTCCCATTAGGTTTTTGATCCCAACATCACCTTTACCTACAATATTCATCATCCACCAGAGAAACCTTACCAAAATCACCACTTACATAGTTCTATATGATTGCATGATGCGGGGTAGAGTGAAAGGATGCACCCTGAGTCAGGGGATACATCTCTAAATGTATTCTTTATTGGCGAACTTCTAACTTACATGTCTACTGCCACAGACCCTATTGAAACCTATTCACGGTGTATTCAGCATCTTTCAAACGATGAGCTGCACTCTCTTCTCTAGAGGATCCATATCTAACAAAAGGTTGTCGGCAGATTTCACCTCAATTTCACCCGACATCATTTATGCAAATCCTCAAGCTTGGAGTGATTCTATTCCGCGAGCCTACTCCCCTCATACTCTGTAACTCCTAGCCAGGCAAGACCACCCCTTTCACTTCACTCATGATTCCCCACAATCTGTTTTTCCTTTGGTTTGTTACTAAAGAACATGATGGCTTCTCAAGGGATGTTTTCTTGAATGGGTTGACCTTCCCTTTAAGTGGGCACGCAGACATGCACACAAGGCTACCCTACAAGCTCATGAGAAGCTTACGCATGATTTGCTAAAGAAAGAACTGGAAGCCTAGTCGTATTCTTTCTCAATTCCCTCGCACAAGTCTCTATCGTCACGAGTCAATGTTTCAAACTGGGATCAAAAGACATGCCAGGAATGAGGAAGTAGTTGGACCTACGAGTTGGATCCTTTGCAGACGAGTATAGGCAAAGAAGGATGTGAAACTACTATATTCCCTGTTTAGGTCTTGATGCTTTTCTCGTGGGTAGTAAGTCAAAGAATGTTCCGACCCTGAGGTTGCTGCAAAGCCATCTGTTCTTGATTCAAATCTCCGATTGAGTGGTCTCGCGTTCCCTTGCGGTCTTTTTTTTTCTTTCATCATTGCCAGATGGATGCATACGATGAAGAGTTGGTTGAAAGGTAAGGATAGTTGAAGCACGGTAGCCACTTGAAAGCCTTCCGCGCAATCTCCAAACAATAGGCTTTTCTGGATCCCATCTATATCGAGTATGAGCAGTGGCAGGTCGGTTAATGGCCGGAACACGGAGTCAGGTCTAAAGTAATTCATACAACATGACAAAAGCATATTTGAATACAAGTTAACAAGAATCACATTATCCATGCAATTCAATAACCTAAGAGCAAGTTACACAATGCAACAAAGTATAAACTCTTAAAGCCTTCAACTTAAAATCTAAAGCATGAAATTAACAGAAGTGGGTCATGCCACCTAACATCTACGTTCACAATGTATCTATAGGATCACTCCTAAGCTATATTAGAACATCAAAACACAATTTACAATACTTATGCAATTTAACCAACATTGGAACTTCTAATGCAACGCATAAAGCACAATTTCGCAAAGTTAAAATCATGTAACTTAAAATGGAAAGACAAATAAGGAATAACAAGTTACAACATCATCTAGTTATCAACTTGAAAATGAAATGCAAAATCAAACAAAGTGGATACTTGGACATCAGTCGGATCAAGCCGACACCTTGGTTACTTTAGGGTTACTAATCCATGGTAAACCTCCCTATGTGTGCACTAGACTACATAGAGGGACTATCCCCCGTATTAGAACCACGTCTTAGCCGTAGCCAAACAACGACATTCTCAAGTTTCCAAAATCAACAAATTGTGCAACAATGTATATATTAGTGTGTATATACAAGATAATCAACTATATACCATGCACAACCAAATTTAGAAACCTATACAATACATGCTCTAAGTCTACAACTAATATGATATGATGAATATCGAATCTTCAGTGTGCGATTCGTTACACACTATACATGAAAGACGTTAAATACGAAGTGTGCAAATCAATACACAAGGCAACAATATATTCAATAAGGAAAACATATTCTCATGAGTATAAACATAGCAACTATGTTATCCAATGCTCAAAACATAATCAAATGAATGTACAACAAGTCCATGTTAAGGATTTTGATATAGAAACGACTTTCAAACACAATTAAATCCATGGCTCAATTAGATAGAATTTAATTAAATAAAAATAATTAAATTCCCTAGATTCTAATTCAATTCCAAATAACCTCAAATTAATACATATTAAAGAACATGGCATGGTCATCACCTATATCCCTTCTAAAACTCAATTAGGTTATTGGAACAACAAAGTAGAACTCTAATTAAATCATGCTAATTTAATTACCAAGGTTCTAAAACAACTTCAAATGGTCCACAATTAATATATACTAGTAAACAAGTCATGGCCAATACAAATATCAAATTAAAATCTTAATTAAGCTAATGGGACCACAAAATATATTTTAATTAATTCTTTTAATTAAAATCTCTAGATTTTCAAACTTAACGAAATACTCTCAATTTAACATATCTTAGAGAATATGCCAAGGACTAATATAATATCACATTACAAGTTTATTTCATTCAATTTACGCCTATGTAGAGTCAACTTTCACTAAAGTTAAATATAAAATAAAGGTTGCAATTCTCATGCAATTAATCCCAATTTAATATATGTGAACAACCATACCAAAGCTTAATTTTCTAGCATGCCACAATTCAATTCCAAGTTGTATATCACCATGAGGATTAAATCTTAAACAAGGAAATTAATTAAATGAAAGGTTTCAAAACCTAATCGAATATTCTAAATCAAATATATGTGAAGCTATATAGCATGTAGATCAAGAATATCAAGTCGGAATTCAAATGGAGTGAATAGTGCACTCGGAGCAAATTAATTAATCAAATTAATTAAAAATTACCAATTTTCAAAACACCTCCAATTACTTTCAAATTCAACTATGCTGAAGAGCATGCTAAGGCCAAATATAATATGCTATCACATATTGATTTCAAACTAGTTAAGGTCACATGAATTAATATTTTATTCAAGATAAATATTAAATAAAATCTTTATTTCTTATCCAAATGCTCCAATTTTAATATATGTTAATCATCATATCAAGGTGTAATATAATGTCAAGCCACAAGTTTAAAACATGCTATAACTCACCGGGAAAATTAAATTTCATAGTAGAAAATAAATAATCAAAAATTCTAGATTTAATATCCAAGCATGCAATTGAGTTGAATAAGCATCACAAGCATGTAATAAAGTAATAAAGTAAATTATAACACCCCCTACCTCAATTTGAGATGAAAATCCCAAATCCCCACTGAATTGAAACGGCTCCGAATCCGACGAAACTCCTAGGTTTTGTTGGGGACAACACGATCTATATGAATCCCCAAGAAGCCCCATGAAAATCCAAACTTGGCCTCAAACCCAAACTCAAAATTTGGTCAAAAATGAATTCTAGTAAGGGCAAAAGGTAGAGCACGTCGAGGAGAACATTAAACGTTAAGGCCGAAGACTTTTCACCAAGGAAAAGTGGATCAAAGGAGGAGGGAGGAAGTGGCAGCCATGGCTTCTAGGAGATCCGGCCAAGAGAGGTGGGGAAGATGATGAAAAATCTAATTTTTCTCCTTAAGTCCCCTTTTTTTATAGAAAGACCCTAAAAGTGCCACGAAAGGGTCCCGCCGAGTCCGGAAAAGTGAAATTTGAGAAAACGCGCTCAAACGGCAAAACTTTGTGAATGAAAAAGATTCAAAATGATAAAATATGAACAAGAAAAGAAACGGCGTCAAAAATCGAGTTCCGAGCAAAAAGTTATGACCCGAAGAAGTTTGGCAGCAACCGGGTCCAAAAATTCTAAAACTGGAGAAAAACAACCAGAACGGAATTCTAAGAGTCCACGACTCGATGAAATGTGAAAATGAATCCCGTACGAGGATCCATGCTCCAGACGAGACATTTTGCAATAACTTTCGTTAATTGCACAATGGCCCCTACAAAAAGGGTTAACTGCGAAACTGCCCCAGAATGAAAATATCTTTCAAAAGATATTTTCTTAGATACCCCAAAAATAAATATCATCAAAAGATATTTATGAAAAACACCCCAAGAAATAAAAAAGATTCTGAAGAATTGTGCATCCATGCCCCTATGGACACCGGGAGCAACTAGAGTACTTTCTTGCAAAAGTAAAGATACGTATTTCGAGGAAACCACTCAAGATGAAGGCATATGAAGTCAAAAACCAACTCCGAGCATGAGAAGTGAGGTTGTGCCAATAATGTGACAAATGGGGAAACGACATAATAGGGAAAAGGACGAAAGGCACATAGTGTCCGAAAAGTGAAAATGTGAAAATGACTCGGTCCTCAAAGAAAGTTGTCAATTCACATGAAAGAGTTTTAGAAACCAATTTTGAGCACTCGAGATGACACTAAGCGACACGAAATAGAGTTCAGGAAAGAAAATTAAACGAAAAAAATTCATTCATAAAATTTCAGGAAAAAGGAAAGGAAGGCAAATAACCGGGTCGTTACACTTGGTTGCATAACTTGTTGATTTTGGAACTTGGGATATCAATCAAGAATTGACATGGTTAGGACTTGGTTCTAATACGGGAGATAGAGAGCTCCCTACACTATAGTGTGCACTAGGGGAAGGTACCAATGGGTTAGTAGCCCTAAAGTGATCCCAAGAGTACGGTTTTAATCTTAGCGATATCCGAGTATCCACATTGGTTGATTTCACTCTTTAACTTTTAAGTTGCTATCCCTTGAAGATTTAAACTTTGTCATGTTATGTGAAATGCTCCAATCTTGTTAATTGCATAGATATTATGCTTTGTTCTTGATTTCATGTATAACTCTTATCGTGTTAATCGGAATATTCCATTCTTGTTTACTTGCATAGATATTATGCATTTTACTTGATTTCACGCCTTGTCCTTATCGTGTTAATTGAATTGTTTCAATCTTGTTAATTTTCTTAGTTATCTCGTTCCGTGTTACTTATGCTATCATGACTTAGGAATGATCCTATACATGTAACTTGACTTAGATTCTAGGTGGCATGGTCCACATATAATGATTTATATCAACATACACAATCTTTAAACCCTTAGATTTCAAGTATTATCTCTTGAAGATCTAAGAACCTTATCGTGTTATATGGAGTATTTCTTACCTTGTTAATTGTATAGACATTATGCTTATTTCATGTATTTAGATCTCATTCAGTATACTTGAAATTATGCACTTACTTCTTGTATCTAGAATTCCAATTAGTATACTCGTGTCTTGTATACTTGCTTTGTGTGTTTCCGATCTCGTTTAGTATACCTGTGTTTGTATACTTACCTCGCATGCTTTTATCTTTGTTTAGTATACTTGTAACCGGTATGCTTGTATGTCATGTATTTCATTTCAATTGCATGAGTAGCTTAGGATGATCCATGAGTCTCACCTTGACATAGATGTTAGGTGGCATGATCCTTTTGAATTGTTTCAAGACAATGTAAAAATCTCTAAAGAAATCGTGTCTATGCATGCTCATTCTCTACGAGTAAACTTGTTTACTCATCTCGAAGTTACTGGGGGTATTGATCAGGTACGAAGACTTGGTTCATGATGCTCATCGTTTCGTGGATGACTTATAGCTTTTAGATTTCCATTTCATGCAAATGTTAGCGTGAAATATCATTTCATAGCCTTATGTATCAAAACTTGTATACTTTGATTCTGTATATGTAATGTATACATAAGTGCACATTTTACAATGTATTTGACATGTATGAGTGAGACTGGAGGCCAATGACATGTATATTGTATTCTATGTAACTTTTAACTTCATGAAATGATATGAAAATATTAAAAAATGCCAAGTCATTGTCTCACCATGGTTGCATCGAGTGTGGCAATTCCATTTTTATTATTTCATAGGGTCTCATTAATCATGTTCGAAGTGTGGCCAAGGGCCAAATGGTAATTTGAAATCATTTGTCAATTTTGGTTTTCAAATTTATCATTTCATGTGCATTTTTGCCTTTTTAGCTATTGGGGGGTCGGATTTTGCATTGGCTATATTTTTAAATTGTGGACTATTGTAGCATGTCCTAATAGGTAAGTTACGTTTGCATGAATGATTGTTTTCAAGAAAAATCTGATCCTTGGTGATTTGAGCCTCCTATGGACTCATTTCGCATTTTTATTGCATAATCTGATCTAGGGGCATTCTAGACTTTTCACTGTAGTTTTATTTTCTTCTTTTGACATGATTGAATAGAAAACATGATTTTAGTGGGGGTTTCTTCTTCGTATTTTTTCACAAAATGTCATCTTGGTACTGGAAATCCATCGTAAAATTCAGCTTTCTATTTTTCATTTAACAGCTTTTTGGACCTTCACGACCTGATTTCATGGAGGGGCATTTTTGGCATTTCGCAGTGATTTTTTTATCATTTTCTCTCCCAAAGTCACGTAGAAAACTCAATTTTGAGGGGGTTTCTTTTTTGTGTTTTTCCAAAAAATGTCATCATGGCCCTCAAAATTCCATTTTTTGCCGAAAAACCCCTGCTGCCAGGTTTTTGCTAAGTTGTAGCACAAGTGATCGAGTGGTGGCTTCCTCGTAACCAGTTACATGAGTGTAGGCAGTGTTGTGGTCTTCATTTTTGGCCTCCTAACCGATTAGGAAGGTTTGGTAACTAGTTAGATGGTCTTGGGTTGACTCATTTTGACCTTTTTGCCCTCTTTCTTCCGTTAGCCATATCTTCTACATCCGGACTCCAAATCGAGTGAACTTTTTTTTGAACTTGACTAATTTTTCATCGTCTATCCAATGGTGTGCTCAGTTGTACCCAGATATTCATGGATAATTACCAGTTTACCCTTTTAGCCTTAAGTGCTCGTTTTTCTTTGTCTTGTCCTTTCTCCTTCGTCTGGACTCGAATCATGCGATTCTTGAGTCCATCTTGATCAATTTTTTGTTATATTTCCAATGGTGTGCTTGATAGTACCCACTTTAATTTTGGAATTGACCATTTTACCCCTAGGTTCATTCTTGTCCCTTGTTGAAACGTCGCTTCCGTATTTGTTTTCTTTGGGTTCTGTGACCTCATTGAGGGTCACATTGGTGTTTTAGGGACGTGTTGTGTCTCTTGAGACCATTGTTTTATCTTTTGCTTCCGCACTTCAGATCCGTTATCGGGTCAACTTTCTGGTCATCACTGACGCACCAGGTTGAATAAAAACTCGAGGTCATTACACAAACCATTACTAACCAACATTAGACTACAAACAGAGTATATAACCATTAATAGACTTAAACACATGCTTATATCATCAATAATCAGAACATAGCCTTGTGTGAACAAAAATTTAATATTTTTCGTCCCCAACATAACCTTACCCCTAAACTTATTGTGCACATTGTCCTCAATATGTGAGAACAAAGAGAGTAAGAAAGATATTACCAGACAAGCAGACCAACAAAGATAGAATATAATAAAGCAAAGACGGGTAAAAAGAATTTCCAGCATCTTCTCCTTCAACATAGTGGTTCCTCAAAACCATCCAAGGTTGCTGTCAGTCAAATCACCCCTAAACTTAATCTGTTGTATCTGACAAAATCAATAAACTCCAACACATATCAGAGTATTAGGTATATGGAGTAAGCAGAGAGAAATATCACAGTGATCTAAAATATTAACACAAGGAAATAGAACAAAAAATATGTATATATATATCTGAAATCAGTACAATACTTTTGAAATAAAGACTTAGGGCAGATATATATTATATGGAAAGAAATACATTAAAAAGAACTGCCCTAGTCAATAAAAATATAGAAAAGTCCTAAGAAATAATCCATATGTGGTGGTGGTGGAACAAAATAAGAAGATTGAGCGGACGAAATGCGGCGCAATAGCTCCTCCAATATGTTCTGTTGCGTAGTTAGCATCTGCCGCAGCACCGTCTGACCATCCTGCAGCTCGGCCACCCTGACCTGTAACTCTCTAATCTCAGCCTGAGAAGAGCTCTCAGGCTGGGCTACAGGAGCGGGTCTCCTCCTCACCTGAGGCCGGGAATCAGAGAGATATACCTCTTCATCCGTCGCCTCATCATCTGCCCTCCTAGCAGTAATTGCTACATATCCCTCATGACCAAACTCTATTGCATCCCTACAATGTGCCGGCATATGTTCCCATACTTTATTCTATTCTTTCATCCTAAACTTAGGAGATTCATTACATGATTCTTCTCTTGGACTCACCACAAAACCCTACAATTCTATCAATCTGGTAATCATGTATGGAAAGGGTAGCCTATGGGTCGGAACAGTGTCACGACCCAAAAATTTCACTAAAATCCTTTATTTATACAAATCCGGATATATCAAAATACACCCAGGATCATAAAAAAATACCCTCTTTTTTACGAAGTCAGATTCCTAAAAAATACAAAAAAAAAAATTCCAAATAATAAAAGCAAAACTCGCAATGCCAACTCTTCATCCTAAGCCCGTATCTACGATCCCCGTCCATCTTCGATACCTGAAACTAGAAGGTGGTGAGACAAAAGTCCCAATAGAAAAAACCATAACAAGAATTTCATGGAGGTTTAACAAAACAGTTTCACAAAATAAACATATACAGGTGAGTATAAATAAAATACATAAGCATTTCATGAAAACATTTAAAAAAAACATTGAAGCAAAGCCTCCCCATGCCATTCAAGGTATAGAGAACCCTACACTGTAAAAGATATATTTCCGCACTGGATCGTCAAAACCTCAAACCCCCGGCCTCCTTTGCAACTCTCGGCCTTTCACTCTATCTCCATCTCGGCTCACACTTTGCAAACTCTCTCTGATTTCTCTCTCTCAGCTCACTCTATCTTTATTTCTCTCTTTCTATATTCTCTAGTTAACTCACTCAATGCGCATACACACACACACACACTAAATTTATAATGGCCTCCACCGACTTACCACTGCTCACCCATCATTTCTCCATCAGACAAAACCAAAAACCTCACTCCAAATGTCACTTAATAGTCCCACCACATTATTACCTTATCCCTTTGTACTCTTTTTACTTTCTTCCTTATCTTTTAATCACTTCAGTATCACCACGTGCACAATTCTAGCCTAAGTAAACAATAGCCCACGTGAAGAAAATTCGAGACCCAAAGAAAAGTGGACAAAAGCCACCAAATGGGACCCGCCCACAATCATAACAATATTCTCTCTCTCTCTCTCTCTTCCCACTTCTACACCTCCTCTCACCACACAGTACAGATATATGTATACAAATGCAAATCAATTAAAACTCAGGGGACCCGCCACTAATGTATTCATCACAATTCAATTTTTTTTTCCTTCCTCATTTTGTTTGCCTTACTGCCACCTTTTTCGGTCTATCATATTGCTATGTAAATGTGTATATATATATATATCATATATATGTACAAAAGCAATAAATCAAATCAAAACCCATTAATATCTAAGTACCTAAACCTTCAATAAAAATTAAAATACTCAATTCTAACAACTAAAAATCATTGAATAATTTAAATTAAAATCTTAAAAATTCGAGTTATCACAATTGTTACGTATCCCTCATCACCAAACTCTATTGCATCCCTACGATGTGCCGGCATATGTCCCTATACTTTATTCTATTCCTTCATCCCAAACTTAGGAGATTCATCACATGATTCTTCTCTTGGACTCACCACAAAACCCTACAATTCTATCAATCTAGTAATCATGTATGGAAAGGGTAGCCTATGGGTTGGAACAGTTTTGTGTGGTCCAATCTCTGACCAAAACTGTAATAGCTGACAGAAAATCATTCTAAGGAACGAATACCAATGCTCAAATTGAAAAGCATACAATGTGTGGAGAAAATCGGTATTCCTAATATTCTTATGTCTAAGAGGATGAACATTGGCAGAGATTATAGAATCTAAAATCCATAACCTCTTAGGAATTTTAGCCTTGGTAATGCTACTACGCTTCCTCATGGCAAACCTACCATCACACAACTTCTGAATCAGGGTTTTTGCAATTTGTACCCTAGGAAATGGTGTGAAAACAGGACAACTACATTGCTCATCTATTACCTCAGGCAGAGCATCATAACATTCTAGAGTTGCAGCAATAGTATCAGGATTAACAATTAATTCATACCCATCAATCGTAGTCCTAAGCTCCCAAGGGTCATGTTCACTATAAACAAGATTGAGGTAAAACAAACGAACTAGACGAGGATAAGCAACCTGAGTAACAGGAACCATGAGATGAAGAAGGTTCCTATAACTAAACAATTTTATAGCCCATCTAGTGCAAGGATCAGTAATGAATGCTTGATAATCAAAGGCCGTTTCATAAGAAATTGGAATTGTCCTCCATGCACTAGGAAGCACATCTTTCATCTCTCTAGCGCATTTAGCAGAATTAGGACTAACCATCCCCAAGAAAATCTATAAATACCAAAAACTTAACAGTATATGCAATCTGTTAACCGAGGCTCGAGCTTTACCTAATGCTCGAGCTTCAATCTGTAGAGCTCGAGCCTTACCTGGATTGCAAAACAATAAATCTTAGATCTCAGTATATAAATTAATCACGAGCTGTGCTACTTAACTAGTCTAAGCAGAAACAAAATCCAAAGAATCATGTAATCAAAGTACAAATCATACCCCTCCTCATTCGATCTGACAAATATAATGAACTATGGAAAACCCAATGGAAAGAGGAAGAAGAAAGAGTAGGTTACCTTTTTAATGCCCGCAAATCTGAGACGAGTCGGTGAAACAACATTGATTAATAATAAAGAAAGAACTCTGAGAGTTTATATAGAGAATAGATATCCTTTGTGGTATAGGAGACAGAGTTTGTAGTTTCCAGACTTTAAAACTTTTAAACCTCAAGCTCGAGCTTCAAGGGTATGAGCTCGAGCTTGCCGCCGCTAATCTCTAGATTCTCGATGATAGAAGGCTCGAGCTTTAGGTACGGACGTTTGAGCCTGTAGTTGCTAATGCTCGAGCCTCAACTGTCAAGCTTGAGCATTGTTACATATTTTTGGAATTTTTTATTTTTTCAATTATTTTTCCTTTTTAACCTAAAATTAAACTAAACTATAAATAACATAAAGCTAAAAGTTATGAAAACCTAGAAAAATAACTAATTAAAACACACAAAAATAACAAAACAAAACAAATCTACTGTACAACATAAAAGTGCTAAGTTTAACGTCGATAGCTCGACGTAAACTCGACCTCTCTAGTCCAAGTAAATGGGATCATGAAGTTCTACTGCCTCCACTGTGTCTCTCTGCATACCACCCTCTATATAGGGTTTCGGTCTCTATCCATTGACCTTAGACAGTTGTCCAGTCTTGCAATCTTGTATCTCTATTACACCGTAAGGTGTAACAGAAATATTCATGTACGAACCTTCCCAACGTGACTTTAACTTTCCAGGAAAAAGTTTCAGTCGTGTATTAAACAACCAAACTTTCTTCCCAGGCTCAAAAGTCTTACGTAAGATATACTTGTTATGAAATGCCTTAGTCTCTGATTTGTAAACCTTAGCACTCTCGTAAGCATCATTACGCAATTCTTCAAGCTCAGTTAATTAAAGCTTGCTGTTAGAACTAGCAAATGTCATATCAAAATTGAGTTTTTTTATGGCCAAAAAGCTCTGTATTCTAACTCTACAGGAAGATGGCACCCTTTACCATAGATAAGTCGGTAAGGTGACATACCAATCAGAGTCTTATATGCTGTTCGGTAAGCCCACAAAGCATCGTTCAGTCTAAAAGACCAATCTTTACGATCTGGCTTAGCCGTTTTCTCAATAATTCTCTTAATTTCATGATTGGATATTTCTACTTGGCCACTTGTTTGGGGATGATAGGCAGAAGCAACTTTATGAGTAATGGAGTATCTTTGCATCAAGGTACAAAAATACCTATTACAGAATTGAGCACCTCCATCAATAATTATAGCTCGTGGCATACCAAACCGAGTAAAGATGTTTGTTTGAATGAACTCAACCACAACTTTGTGATCGGCGATTTTGGTAGCTACTGCTTCAACCCATTTAGACACGTAGTCTATAGCCACAAAAATGTATTCATTTTCATTAGACAGAACAAAAGGACCCATGAAATCAATACCCCAAACATCAAAAACCTCAATAATTAAGATTGGAGTTAAGGGCATCATATTCCTTCTGAAAATTAATCCTAGCTACTGATATCTAAGGCATGATCTACAGAATAAGTATGCATCCCGAAAGAGTGAAGGCCAAAAGAAACCACGCTGAAGAATTTTAGTTGCAGTTTTATTTGCACTGAAATGACCTCCACATGCCAAACTGTGACAGAAGGTCAGAATACTATGAAACTCACTCTCAGGAACACATCTACGAATGATTTGATCAATACAATATTTGAATAGCTAAGGATCTTCCCAATAGTATATCCTAATTTGAGAGAAAAATTGATTTTTTTCCTGCTTTGACCAAGAGAAAGGAATTTTGCCTATTGCGAGATAATTCACAATATCAGCAAACTAAGGCAAATCCGATTGAGAAACCCCAAACAGTTGTTCATCCGGGAAGGAATCACAAACTGAAAATGAAGTTGAAGTATCCTCAATACGAATTCTAGAAAGATGGTCAGCTACAACATTTAATGACCCTTTCTTATCCCGGATCTTATAATCAAACTCTTAAAGCAAGAGGATCCATCGAATCAAACGGGTTTGGTTTCTTTTTTGGAAAGAAGATTTCTCAAAGCAGAATGATCAGAATAGACTACGACTTTGGAACCTAATAAATAGGATCTGAATTTATCCAAAGCAAAGACAACTGCAAGCAACTCTTTTTCAGTAGTGGTATAATTTAACTGTGCATCTGACAAAGTTTTGCTTGCATAGTAGATAATATGAGAAAGCTTATTCACTACCCAAGACAACACCCATAGCATAATCAGATGCGTCACACATAATCTCAAATGGAAAAGCCCAGTCCGAAGGATTCATGATAGGAGCTGAGGAAAGAAGAGAGCGAAGCATATGGAAAGCTTCAAGGCATGATTCATTAAAGACAAAAGGAGCATCCTTTGCAAGTAGATTACACAAAGGATGGGAAATTTTGTTGAAGTCTTTAATGAAGCGTCAATAGAACCCGGCGTGCTCAAAAAATGATCGCACTCCCCTTACGGAGGTAGGAGGAGGCAATTTAGAGATCAAATCTACTTTAGCTCTATCAACTTCAATACCTCTTTCTGAAATGATATGGCCTAACACAATTCCTTCTTAAACCATAAAATGGCTCTTTTCCCAACTAAGAATGAGATTGGTTTCCCTATAAAGCTGAAGCACTATGGAAAGATTTTGGAAACAGTTTTCGAATGTGGACCTGAAAATAGAGAAGTCATCTATAAAGACTTCGAGAAACTTTTCAAGCATGTCTGAAAAGATAGACATTATACACCTCTGGAATGTTGCTGGTGCATTACATAATCTGAAAGGCATCCGTCTATATGCAAAAGTACCAAATGGACAAGTGAAAGTAGTTTTCTCTTGATCCTTAGGATCAATGCCACCCTGATTATAGCCAGAATATTCACCTAGAAAATAATAATAGCTCTGGCCAGCCAATCGCTCTAGAATCTGATCAATGAATGGAAGTGGAAAATGATCTTTTCTAGTAGCGGAGTTGAGTTTTCGGTGATCAATACACACACGCCATCCAATGGTGGTACGCTGTGGAACTAATTCTGCCTTAGAATTCTCAACTACTGTAATACCTATTTTTTTAGGTACTACCTGAATAGGACTCACCCACTTGCTATCTGAGATGGGGTAGATTATTCCCGCATCTAGCAACTTCATAACTTCCTTCAACACCACCTTCTTCATATTAGGATTCAATCTTCGTTGGAGTTCCCGAGATGTTTGGGAATCTTCCTGCAAATGAATCTAATGCATGCAAATTGTGGGGCTAATTCCTTTCAAATCAGCCACACTCCACCCAATAGCCTCTTTATTTAAGAGACTACTTTCTTGGGAACCTGTAAGATTGGAAGCAATGATCACCGGGAGGGTGTCATTTAAACCCAAGAAAGCATACTTGAGCTTTTTCGGTAGTGGCTTAAGCTCAAGCTTAGGTGGAGACTCTAAAGAAGGAATAGGCAGAGTACTAGAAAGTGGTAGAAGAGGCTCTAACCTAGATTTCCATGGAGGAAAATCTGTGATAGGAGTGGAATTGAGCAAAGAATTTACTTCAGCTATTGAAGCATCGATATCGAAATCTTCATAGTTAAAGTTATTTAGACAAGCTTCTAACGGATCATTGGCCAAAATAGTTGGGAATGATTCTTCAACCAACTCATCAATAACATCAAGGAAGAAACATTCACTATCATCGTGGGGATGATGAATAGCATTAAAGATGTTTAGCTTAACTTTCATATTCCCAAAAGATAAATCCATGGCTCCAGTCCTACTGTTAATGCAAGCATTTGCCGTGGCAAGAAAAGGTCGCCCAAGAATGACTAGAATATACTTTTTAGAATCGTAGACTGGTTATATATCAAGAACTAGAAAATTAACCGAAAAATAGAACTTGTCTACTTTTATGAGTACATCTTCAATAATAGGTTGTCTGACAGAACGGTCAGGAAGTTGTAGAACAACCGACATAGGTTTTAACTCTCCCAAACCTAACTTTTCATACACCGAGTAAGGAATAAGATTAACACTTGCTCTAAGGTCAAGAAGTGCTCACTCTATCACATTATTTCCAATGGTGCAAGAAATTGTAGGAGCACCAGGATCTTTAACCTTTAGAGGAGTGTTGTATTTAATAATAGCACTGACATGCTCGGTGAGACAAACTTTATTAGGAACTTGGCTTTTGGATTTTCTCTTAAAATTGCACAAGTCCTTTAAAATTTTGGAATAGGCTGGTATTTGCTTTATAGCATCGAGCAGAGGAAGATTGATTTTGACCTGCTTAAAAACCTACATCATATCTTAAATTTTCTCCTCTTGTTTATCAAAGTGGGAGGGTTCCTTAAGACGTTCAGGATAAGGCGTTTTTGGCTCATAAGCTGTCTCAGGGTTAGGAGCAGATGAAGAAGTGACTCCACCTTCAACTCCTCTAATAGATTATGGAATAGCACTTGAGGAAACATCCTTGGGATGTCGATTTTAAATGATAGGAATTATGGGAATCATAAGCCTTTCTTTTTCCTCCTGTCCTTTTTCAACTTGGTTATCAACCACTCAACCACTCCTCAATGTAGTGACAACCTGAACTTACTCATGATGAATACCTGAGGAATTGGTTTCATCAATCATGTAAGTCTGCCCTTTTGGGTTGGCTATTGGCTCATTAGGCAGCTTTCTATCCTCTCTTCGAGATAGAGTACTTGCTATTTGCCCAACTTGTGCCTCTAGCTTTGCTATGGCTTGAGAATGAGAATTAAGAAGTTGGGTATTGGCTTTCAGATCAACAAGAGCATTGAGTACTTGTTCCTCAAACGCAGAATTTCTAGGAGGGGGTGGAAGATTAGGAGCTTGAGTGGGTTGATTTCTAAACTGAGGTGGACGTTAAATACCAGATTGGTTGAAAGAATTATTTTGTGGCATAGGATTGGATGAATTTTAATACTGCCCCTGAGATTGGGGAGCAGTGTTTCCTTGATTTAGGTTATGCCATGATAGATTAGGATGATCTCTCCAGCCAGGATTATATATAGAAGAATATGAATTATAGGTTGGTCTAGAGAATGCAGCATTCACTTGCTCTTGTGGGATCTCAAGTGATTAACCCAGCATAGGGCAAGCGTCAACAAAATGGTTTGGATTAATACAGATGGAACAAACTTCCTTGGGTATGGTAGTTTGTGGATTAGCAACAAGAGTAAAGCCAAATTATAAAATTTGATCGAACCTACAGTTCAAGGCTTCTATTTGAGCAACTAACTCACTAGATTTATCTACCTCATAAAGTTTTTCAACCTTATGCATTCCAGGTGAAAACCTAGACCTAGAAGAAGAAGCGTGTTGTACTGAGTTCTCACTTAGGGCCTCAAACAGTTCCCAAGAGTCAGCCGGACTCGTTCAAAGAAAAGCTTTATTGCTAGAAGCATCAACCATATTTCTATAAGAATCAGTAAGACTATCATAGAAGATCTGTATTAAATGCCATTGAGCAATATCATGGTGTGGACACTTCCTCAGAAGATCGTTATATCTCTCCCATGCATCACGGATCTGTTCTCCCGGGATTTAGGAAAATGCCATGATTTCTTTTCTCATTTGCATGGTTTTACCCACAGTGTAGTACTTCTTGGAAGGGACTATAACCAAGCTCTTGCTTTTTCCTTAAGAGAGAATTGGAAAAGTCGCATTCTGAATGAATCATTGGTAAGAGTATTCAACTTGGTAGTGGAACACAATTCCAAAAACACATCCAGATGCTTATAGGGATCCTCTGTTGCATACCCATGGAAGGTATGAAGCATTTGGATCATAGCAAGCTTGATCTCAAAATGGGTTGCATCAACATCTGGAAAATCAAAACATGAAGGAGAAATGTATGTGGTAGGAATAAAATGGTCCCTCAATTGTGGTTGTGGAGGGACAAGTGGAACCTGTTCTCCATTCCCATTACCATTACCATTATTACCCGGTGCATTACGTTGTTCAGCCATAGTATCAAGAGAACTTCCTATTGAATTTAGATGTTTTTTAAGCTTTCTTAACTGTCTAAGAGTTCTCTCTATTTCAGGATCATGCACTAAAGGTGTTGTCCGATTATGGCGAGTTAACATGCACTGGTTTCACTAATCCTAACAGTAGCAAAAATAAAATATTCCAAGCAATAGAAAACAATAAGAACTTACAAAAAGGTTAAATAAACCAAAGCTTTTTCTCCCTTA
Source organism: Cornus florida (assembly GCF_030987335.1). Taxonomy (NCBI): domain Eukaryota; kingdom Viridiplantae; phylum Streptophyta; class Magnoliopsida; order Cornales; family Cornaceae; genus Cornus; species Cornus florida. Next base: position 217,391 of record NW_026775579.1, read on the forward strand.
AGCGTCTTTGCCCTCACTGCTAACTTGTACCTGAAAAGAAAAGAAGTAAGGTGAGATATCAGAAAGTCCGAAGACTGGTAAACCAAAATGACTAATTAAAAACTAAAATAAAAACTAATCTCCCCAGCAATGGCGCTAAACATTGTTGTGATAATTTTACTCGCAATAGAACAATTCCTTGCAGAATAATGCTATAAAAAAAGATGTCGAACCCACAGGGAGAAGAGATTTATATTTAGTCTTTAACTTTGTTCTTTGGTTTACAGGTAACTTAGTTGGAAAGTTTGTTAGTTGTCATGGTTTAACAAACTTGAATTACAAATTAAATAAAAGCAAAGTAAATAAATTTAATGATCAGAGAGAGAGGAATCTTAGGGCTTTGATTTCACCACAACCATATACTACAGTTAATTATACTAACTCTGGGAATTTAATTATGATATTTTCCAAAGGAATTAAACTCAATAACATTCGTTCAATTCGGCTTTTAAAGAAAGATGTTTTAGAAAATTAGCTAACTATAACCTATCTGTGGTTAGCATGGATTATCCGCCTACCTACTCTAACTACTTTAACTACGTTAACTATGTTGCAAACAATCCACCTTCCCTTAGCATAGACTATGACAACATTTTTTTGCAAAATACGTTGGAATACCATTATATGACCTTTCTATTCTTGTGTCCAGCAGGGCTCCGCCAGATACCGTACAACAAGGTAAGTTGAGAATAGAAAACAAACTATTACATCTAAGACAAGGTAGTAATAGTTTATACTCTATTAAAGCATGGAAACCACTTGAGTTGTCTCAAGTGCTCATAATCATATAATCAAGAAAAAACATATATTAAAATTAATCCTAGAGTTAAAACAATCAAGCCATAGTATTTAGGTTGGGTTACATCAGTGCCCTAAGAAGGGAATTAGCTACTCATGACAAGGTTGGATATCATCTGTGTTGAGTTCATCTTCTTCGTCACGGATGACACTTCTCTTCTCAGGATCTTCACTCTTCAGGTTGTAGAAACCCTTAAAGCCACCACACCTTTAGCCTTGTGAATAAACCGGTAAAGAGATTGAAATTTCAGACCCCTTCTATCAAGGCTTACACCTTCCTTTATAGAAAAAAATAATATTTGATGGGCTTTTAGGTCTTCTAGCCCAACTGGGATGAGATAAAGCTGATTAAGAGAGCAATCTCGTACTTTAGATGTGACATGTCATGGAAGGCTCGAGCTTCAGGAACACAAGGCTCGAGCTTTAAGGTGCAGGCTCGAGCTTTAGGAACAAGGCTCGAGCCTCTCTGAATGGATGCTTGAGCTTCAATGAATGGGGCTCAATCTTTACTTTAGCACTTAGCCAATTTTCTTCAACTATTTTTTGAAGCGTCTTTTTATTCAACACTTAGCATATTTCTGGAACTGGATTCCTTTAACATTGCTCGATCCATGCTTCTTGGGCTCAAGCACTTGGTACAAGGCTCGAGCATTTAGGACACCAAGCTCAAGCTTCAGGACACCAGGCTCGAGCTTCAGTTGTTAGTGTTTGATCCTTAATGGATGGTGCTCGATCTTGGAGGTGAGGCACGAGACTTGGGAGCATAGCCTTGTAAATAAATCAACTCTTTAATTTTTGATGCCTCATGCTCGAGCTTGAGGGTCAAGGCTCGAGCACCCTTGGTTAGGGCTCGAGCACCTTAGGTTAAGGCTCGAGCTTTAAGGTACGAGGCTCGAGCTTTTGAGCCTTATTGACTTTTCTTCTTTCTTTGTTGTGATGCTCGAGCCTCAACACTTGGGCTCGAGCTCTAAGGCTTGAATATGTTCAAATCACCATTTAAGCTCTCGGCTTGCTCTGAATGACCGGCAACGACTCTGTAAGCTTCGTTATTATCATAAAGTCTCGGTTTTAACCATTTCTCTAGGAAAGTACCTACAAACACACATTAAGCATAAATTAGTCTAACTATGGATAGAAGTATCATTTTAGGCCTTAACATATATGTATTTAGGGGCTTGAATATGCATATATTTAGCGCTTATCATACAGTTTGCTATTGACTCAAAGGCTTGAAACCCTAAAATGACTATAACAATATATATATATATCGTATAACAGCAATACAAATCCTATCTCGAAGTGGAAATGTATGTGTCACCATTATCCAATCATTGGCCACGGAATTATTTGAAATTCCCTTGTGAATGTACCATAATACCCTTGCCACCTTTACAGAAAATATCTTCAATATGCATCCTTAGTGACAGCCTTGTAAATATGTATGTATATGAATGTATTACAAGCTTAATCACTAAGCAAAGAATGACAACCTGCATATTCTCATACCAGGACCATAAGACACGTGTCACAAGAGTTCTCAGTATATATGCATTGACCAAAATGCCCTTACAAAGATATTGTCAATAAATAGAGATTTCTGCAGCTGAACCTATGAACACTTAGAAAACCAGTGAAATTAAGCAATTCAACACAATGTACCATCATACACAAATGTATTATATCATAATACATATGTGAAAATACCTAATTGCCCCTGAGAAGCACTGTATCAAAATATCATTATTTGTGGTAGGGTTTTTAACCCTGAGATGTCTACAGAAGAGTCTTCAAGATAATGTACCTTTCTTAGATCATTTGGATAGTCTTCTCAACACTGTGGACCAAGCTACCCCTATGGGTCAATTAAATGCACTGTTCAAGCCAAAAATACTTGGATTTCAATGTAGAAAACCTTTTATGGGCTTTTTGACATTTAAAAAGGGCAAACCCTAATTCAAAGGTGGGACTGGCAACTTTGTTTTTAACAATTTAGGTTTGTCCCCTCTTAAAGTCAACCTTAACATCTTCAGGATCCTATTATCTTTCCTTATTGTTTCAAAGAAGAAGGATCTGAACCTTAACCTTGTTCACCTTCTAGTCAGCTACCAACTTTGCACACTCAGAAAGGTAGATATAATTTCACCCCGTTTCTTTTGACCGAAAGATTTGCATCGATACTCTTTCCTCTAAGAAGAACTAGAAGGAACGGATGCTAGTTCCACTTTCTGATTCCTTCCTAATGCCCCAAAAATTCGCTTTAGTATGTATTAGAATTTACCAAAGTCTTTACTCTGCATTTTGCAGCTGTTTTAGTCTTTTCCGCTTTATTTATAAGTTTCTTAGTATGACTTCAATCTTTTTCGAGTTATAGTTGCTAAGGAGAGGTTATTGTTTTTTTAGGAAGAACATCTGGAGCCATCATCATTCGGTAAAAACAATCTTAAACCCAAAAAACCTTTTTAGACTTGCTGTAGATGCTCCAAATGTTACTAAAGTGGATCTTCCAGACTTCAATGCCACTAACGTTACTAAGTAAGAGTTGAAAAGGATAGAGGAGCTAAAGATAAAAGCTAATGGCAAGAAGAAAACTGATGTGGTGCAAGGAAAAGATCTTCCAGAAGTCGAAGAGAATGTGCCCACTTTGAAGCATCCCAAGACCATTTCCAACATTATGAAGAAATCCCAAGATCATGTTGGAACCAAGGCTACTGGTGTCAAGATTACTAAAGGCAAGACTGCTGAAGTTGATGACTCAGTGATATATGAGTCCTGTCTACCTCACCCTACTGACCTTTTGTTTCCTTCATTAGTGAAGTTTGATAAATCCCTCATCTCTACTGCTGATTCGGCCATGGAGGACCCATATATGGATTTTGCTATTGTTAGGGCCATATGGCTTCCCCAACTCCCAAGGTTAAAATTCTTCAAAGGGATCCATAAGATAAGCTTCTATCTAATGCTTCAGTCCAGGCTGTCGAGGTAGTTAAGTTAGTTTTCTTCTTTTTGTATATTTGATCACTATATTTATCTAACACCATCATCCTTTGGAAAACCTATTTCACATAATGGCATTGGCCAAAGCTATATAGGGTAAGTCCCTTACCTTGGAAAGGGTGGAGTCTAAGTTAGATGAAGCTAACGAGAAGGCCGATTCTTATAACCAATTGAAGAATGAATTTGATCATCTTACAGACACCAAAGAGTCCTGGAAGAGGAAGTTCAAAGCTGCTGAAGTTCAAGTGAAGCAGCTTAAGACCCAGAATGAAGGTTATAAGGCATTTTTTAAGAATTGCAAGATTGTTGGGAAGAATGTATAGGAAAGATATCTACAAATCGGCCGTATTTGGAATGTAAAAGCTTTTCGGAATGGTTTTAACCAAGCTATGCTTCTAGAAGACAAGAGGACTGTAAAAGATCCCTTTGCCTTCGATACCGAGTTAAAGGTGAATTTTCCTTATGTTCCAAACCCGAAGGCTAGTGAAGAAGAGAAAATATTCGAGAAGCTCATTAAGAAGAATAATGTTGCTCCCTCAATAACTGCCTTTTCTTCAACTTAACCTCCTTCATCTACTCCTCTAGTTACTTTTGATCAATTAAAAATCATAAATGCTTTCTCCAGTGATACCCCAAGCAATCCTAAGGCCAAATAGCCTTAGATGATATTTATTTTTCTTCTTTTTGAACAATTTTAACATTAGATGATTGCAAAAACATTTATTCTCTGATTGATGGGCTTTTTCCAACTTTATTATTTTTTTTTTTCTTCCTAGTTGGTACTCACACACACATGTCTCTTCTGTGACTTGAACTGTTAACCTCCCTTTGGGAAGTAAAAGGCTGATACCGCTAAGCCACTGGCCCGTTGGTAACTTCATTGTATTTTCTTTTGAATATATACTATTTTGTTATCCATACTTGCTTTGTTCTGCTTTGTGCTTGACATTCTATATTCTTCTTATTTTATCTATGCTTCAGGTTTTGTATGATGCTTTCTATCTGCTTTTATCTTAGTCAATATTTATCTTTTCTATTTGACTATTGGATCATCTTCTGATGTTATTATCTTGCCTTTAGTACTCTTTACACCTTAGGTAATATTTTTATATCTTTTATTTGACTATTAAAATTTCTTCCGTTGCTTCTATCTTCGGCAATCTTTGTGCCTTATGCAATATATTTGTCTAGTATTTGGCTATTGGACTTTCTTCGTTGCCACTATCTTGCCTTCGGTTCTCTTTGTGCCTTAGACAAAAAAAAAATTTCTTGTTATTTGGCTATCGGAATTTCTTCCATTGCCATTATCTTGCCTTTGGCATTCTTTCTGCCTTAAGTAATGTTTTTGTCTAATATTTGTCTATCGAACATTCTTTCGTTGCCACTATCTTGCCTTCAAAACTCTTTCTATCTTGAGCAATATTTTTATCCCTTATTTGGTTATCGGACTTTCTTCCATTGCCACTATTTTTCCATCATCTCTCTTTGTGCCTTAGGCAATATTTTTATCCTTTATTTGGCTATCAAACTTTCTTCCATTGCCACTATCTTGCCTTCGGCACTCTTTGTGCCTTAGGCATTATTTTTATTCCTTATTTGGCTATCAGACTTTCTTTTATTGCCACTATCTTGCTTTCGGTACTCTTTGTGCCTTAGGTAATATTTTTATCCTTTATTTGGCTATCGGATTTTCTTTCATTGCTACTATCTTATCTTCTGCACTTTTTGTGCCTAAGGAATATGCAAAAATAATATATCACATGTATATTTATATTTTTCTTTTTTCTCTCTTTTTTTATTTATTATTTTTTTTTTTCAAAAACTATTGGCCCTCCCCCTGTGGCTTTGCTTATGTTTGCTTTTATTGGGGAAAAGTGCTAGTGGTGCCTTTGTTGGTGTGTCTAATCAAATAAGAACTCAATAAACATTCCACTTCTTAGCAATGTGGGACGATTTTACTTTTCCTTCTAAAAAAAATATATATATATATAGTACCAAAAATGGGCGCCTCTTTTCACCGCCATTATTCAACTAATGGTGGAGGGAGGCATCCACATAAACCTAGCAATTTGGGTTAAGTTATTTAAAGTATATTATATTTCTTTCTCTATTTAATATGGGACCATTGTTTGTCCTTATTGATAAAATGGAAAAAAGGAACAATGGGTGTGTCACTCCTCCACCTTTTGATTGGCAGAGGAGTGAGACACCCATTCAAATTTCAACTCAGAGACTGGCCTAAATATTAGTCACAGTGGTTGTACCCATTCGATATGGGACTAATGCAAGGTGATTTTTGATGAGCGTTGAATGTTGCACATTCGAACCCTTTAAATATTGATTATGTAGTAATAGTTATATTGTTTCAGTCATTTTCATGTATTCATCATCAAATCAAGTTAATTCTACCAAATTCAGGCCTTTAACGGTGTTTCCAAGGATCGGGAGGAGCAATGGAATGTTCGGGGACGATTCAGGGCTTCAAAGGATGAAAAATTAAAATTTGTGAAGCTATGATCGATCCTAGCGGAGCTAGGAGCTAGGATCGATCCTAAATACTCAAGTGTTCCTATCATTACGCTGCAGTTTTCCCCTTCCCTTTTCCCTCAAGGCAAGGAGGAACCCACTTAGAGCTTAATATCCCCCAGGGTTTGGAGGTTGGCTCGTCGTGTGTAGGTATTTATGTGCAACAGGGGTGTAATTTGGAACTGATTCTTGATAGGGCCAAATTCAGAGATTTGAAGTAGTCGCCACCTAACATCGAGTTCTGGTTTGTCGGGTCACCAATGGTTGGGAAGAATTTGGGTTGAATTTGGGGGTCCAGGATGACTCGTGGTCTGCTCTACCAAAGGTTGGATTCGGGGGTTTTTTTACGCTTGGGGAAGGTATTAGCACCCCAAGATGCCCGTACCAAGTACAGTTACCTATACTCTATGCTAAATTCCATTTCCATTCATATGATTGCGTGATGGCATACATTTTAGCCATTTGGTGGTGGATGGTGATGAAGATTTGGATGACGGATGTCAGTGACATTGGGGTGATGAGGGACATGACTGAATTTAGGGAGTGCCCTAAGTTACCTACGCATCCCACAACATAAGAATTAAGTCAAAACGTAGTTCAGGATTGGTAGAATAAATGGGGATGAGTCAAGATTGACTCCAAGTGAGTTTATGGACCTCCGTTAACGCTTAGAGGGATTAAACCTTAGGTTGTTCAAAGGTAGAGTATTGGGGCTTATGCCCGTGGAAACAAGCATTGATGTGCTTACTGGGATGAGTACTATGAAGGGTCTCTACCCAAAAAGGATAAAGTAAGTATTGTAGAGGGTCCCCACCCATGAGATGAGTATTGTGAGGGGTCTCCACCCAATAGGAGATGATGAATGTCGTGAAGGGTCTTCATCCATGCTGGTTTGAGTTGCTAAGATAGATAGGGATACCTTGGTAACCTGTTCGTCCTAAGTTACCTTAAGGAATGTTTGTTTTTTAATGTCAAAAAGTATTACTTCAGTGGCTTCAAGTTTGAATTCTATCTGCATTGTGTTCTAAAATAAGGTCCAGGGGTTGTAATGTCATTTACTACTATGTATCACATTGTACTCAGTGGTCTATAATAGTGCATTATAATGTATCATCCTGTTTTAATCAAAATCACTGTGACAGTGAAGGTCCAGTACTTCAGTTTTAGCTACAGGTGCTCACAGGGGTGTTATGGTCTTTTCTCATTTGCATTCCATTGACATACGTTTGTTTTGGTAATTGCATTGCACTGAATAGCTTTGGTTGAGCCTACATTGTGAATTATATAGCTTCAGGACTTTTTACTGGCTATGAAGGATTTAATTTGTTACAAGGGTATTTTGGTCCTTTCTATTTGTATTCAAGTGTGTTGCGCGTCCTAGTGGTCCTAGAGTGATAGTATATACAAGAATATTACATTTCTTGGAGGCTAAGTCTGGAGGAAAATGCAATTTACAGCCTTGCAATGTGTGTATATGAATTATGTTGTATATAGTGACAAATTAGCTTTGATGGCTTGCTGTGATTGGTTCTCTCATCTGAAAATATCTGAAATATGCTTTATCAATCATTGGTTAAAGGTGACAGGTGTATATCCTTGGTGTGTGAGGCCTTGTATAATTCAGTGACACTATAAATATGCTATTATAGTGTCTTTTAGGGTTTAAGCCTTATGAAAAGTTTAGAAAAATGAGCTGCAGCTAGCATTCTCTCAAAAGCTTTGAATGAACAAGTTTTTTTGAGGATTTTGATGATGATTCATGCAAGAAAAACTCATTAAATCATGTCCTGTTATTGTAATTGCTGAGAAGATGTTGCTGCTGTCAGTTCTACTGGTACAAGGGCTGGTTTGAGTAGTGAATTTGTATTTCAAGCACCAGTGGTCTATTCTGAGGGTCGGCACAAGTATAATTCAACTTTTTACACTTGCTCAGATTATGTTTATGTTGAAAATATGTTGAAAATGAATTTGGACAGTGTGATCACTAGTTAAGCTTGTTTTTCTGGTTTAATCTTGGATTCAAGTACTGTTTGGTTATACTTAGCTGTGTCATGATGAATTAAACTTCTAGCAAGTATATTTTGGTGAATCAAGATTGTTGAAGTTGAGTTTGTGACAAAGAAATGGTATGCTTTGATTTTGAGTATTCAAACCCTAAGGCTAAAACTGTTTTGTGCTGAAATAAGGACTGTGATTAAACTTTATGATATACTCATGTTGTGTTTGATTGTACAAAGCTATGACCATGAGTATTACAGTGAAAGAAGACTGTGTGAGGTGCTACTGAATTGATCTCAAGAGGAATTTCCCATTTTAGCCCTTAAATCCTAAGTGCAGCAGATTGTAATTTTGAGGCAGTAACTTGGAGTTCTGTGTTGTCCAGCTTATTTTAATTGTTGTAAAGACTTTCTGATACTGATTTAAATCTATAATGGTGTGTGTTGTGAGGTATGAGAGATTATTTAGTACAAGCAAGGTTGCTTAGGACAGGGGGAGTGCTTGTATGCACGGTGGTGTACTAGTGTGTGTACTAGCTGTAAAAACTAGTGTCTATTCTTGTGCTTGGGTGTGTGCAGAGAGTTGGACAGTTGAGTGTGTAACAAAATACATACAGCTAGTAGTGGATTGCATATTGCCTTAGGCAAAGAACCAAGGTTTTCCCTAGTTAAGAGGGTTTCCTTGTAAACCTTGTGTTAATTGATCTTGAATGCATGTTTAATTGTTTTGAGAAAGTATTATTAAGTAAAGTTTTAACCAATTCACCCCCCTCTTGGTTCAACAATTGGTATCAAAGCTTTAGTCTGCATTGTGAGGTTCTAATAAGCCTACAGTTGATCCCAGCAATGGATGAAGGTCAAGTTATTAACAAAGCTCCAGGGTTTAAAGGCTCAAACTATGACTCTTGGAAAACTAGAATAGAAGCCTTCCTAATGTCTCAGTCCTATGATGTTTGGCATGCTGCTATACATGGTGTTGTGATTCTAAATCCTGATAATCCCTCTGCTGAAGATAAACTGGCTGTGGCTAATGATGGTAAGGCCAAACATGTTCTCTTCTATGCCTTGAGGCAACAAGAGTTCACCAAAGTAAAAAATTGTACAATAGCCAAGGAAATGTGGGATTTGATGATCGCTAAAAAGTGCGCATTTAAATCCCCTAAGCGAGGGTATTTTAGTCCATTTAGCTATCTTTATTTACCCGTTTTAGTACTTATTTGTGTTCTTGTCTATTTTAAGTCAATAATGTTAAAACGTGCTAAAAATGGTTTCTTAAGGCCTTTTTGGAGTCAAACTAAGTCTTCGTGAGGATTTGGAGCAAAAGAAAGCTGATTTGGAGCAAAAGGAGGCTAATGTTGAAAAGCTGCCAAGTTGGATAGATCTAACTTTTCTGAGATCGATTGAAGTTGGATCAATCCAACTTTTCTGAGATCAATCGAAGTTGGATCGATTGAACTTTTCTTAAATCGATCGAAGAAAAGTTGGATCGATCGAAAATGTACTGGCAGCGAGCTATCTTATTCCCGCGCACGCCCAAAACTTTACCTACCACGTAGTACGGGATTAGATATTTTTGGGGCTATATTTCAGACTTAGTGGCTAAGAAAAGGACCTTCTATTTAAAGGGAAGTAACCTATTTTGTAAAAGAGTTTTTTCATCATTTTATTTTTACATTGTAATTTTAGTTTCTCTCTCTAGAAAAGTTAGAGATTAGGGTTAGAAGAAAAAAGGGAAGTGGAGGCTCATCTCGAGAACACATCTCTAGATCCACATACTCTTTCTCTCTAGAGCTTCAAAGAAAAAGAAGAAAAAGAGGAAGAAGAAAATGGAGCCATGTTTGGAGCTTACCCTTGAGGGTTTCATGACCACATCCACCTTGTGAATTTATATATATTGTTGTGATTAGTGTACTAACCTTGTGAATTTAATGAATCTTGATATTTTTCTATAATTTCTATGGTTTAATTATTCCTATTAATTCTCTAGTTTATTTACATGTCAATGTGTGATTAAATTAGGAATTATTTCTTACATGATTCATATGGATTAATTCTTTCTACTGATTCTCTATTTGATTACATGTTGTCTTATGTGTGATTATTTGGGAATTAATCTCTACACTAGTTTCTCCATGTTGGTTGCATGTCTATGTGTAATTAATTAAAGATCTAGTGATGGCTAGACATGGGTTTTCATTGAATGGGTTTGTCAATTAATTTGATGGATTATTCTTATGTTTGATGGGTTGTTCTACAATTTAATTCATGCTTGTAGGTAGGTAGAAAATCTATACTTGATTTGATATTCCATGACTTATTATTGCAAATTACAGAATTCTCTAGATTGATGTGTGCTACAATTGTGACTAGTTTGATGGGTATGTCTTAGATTTGAAGGGTTGTTCTACACTTAGTTTATTTGTCGGTTAGGTAGACAATTCATACATGAATTTGATGGTCAATGCTTAATATTGCAATTGGTAGTCGCATTTTGTTCACAACAATGTATTCCCCATTAATGGAAAGCAAGTGGTTAATTACATAAACTCAGTGGTGATTCGAACACCCTAAGACCTCTCTTCATATCTCTTAAATCCCTATCTCTCACTAGTTTACTTTTCTTATATTTAATTTCCTTGCATCTTAGTTTAATCAATCAATCTCTATCTTTTGCAATCAATTGATACATTAGAGTTGAAGTTAAATTCCAACACATATAATCCCTTGGGATGATCCCTACTCACTCTTGCTACATTAGTAGTAGTGTTGGTAGTGGTTTTTATAAATTTAAATTTGACCTAAAAGGCTTTTCTTGAACCACATATTCACTACATTATTTTGGGGTATACAAGCAGCCATCGTCAAATTTTGGAGCCGTTGTCGGAGATTGACGGTTTTGTTGGAATTAAACTAGACAATAGTGTTCATTCGATTGCTTCTATTTTTATTTTATTTTTCATTGTATATTATTTTCTCTTGTTCTCATTATTATTTGTTCAATTAGGTACTCGACTACAAGGAAGGCAAACTTTGGAACTTGAAGCAATCATTGGAGCTTAAAGCTAACATTAAAATTTGAAGTTGCTTAAGGACCGTTGTGAACAATTCTTGGAACTCTTGTATTTCAATTGTGCACTTCTTTGCATGCTTGTGATAGCCCTTGTTAAGGCTTATTTCATTGCTTTATTTTAAGTCCAAGCATAGGCTCTTGTTGAGGCCAATATTTTCTTGCATTTGGATTTTAATTGTGAATGGAGGAATTGTTTGATCCAAGTTTGGGGGGGAATTATATCCCTTCACCTTATGTCCCTCCACCATATTTTGATCCTAATGAGGTTGAGTCCACTTCATTTCAACATGCATCATCTTATTATGGACTTGATCACTCATTTAATCCTTCTTATGACTATTACCCTCCCCCACCATTTTATAATGAACTAACTCCACCACCTTTTAGGTACTCACCCGGATTTGAAGATAAAGTGTTAGCTTTACTTGATGTGCATATTTCACAAACTCCACTTATTAATTCTCATTCTCAAATGTTAGCCAAGTTAGAAGCTCAAGTTGAGCAAATTGCAAGTACTCTTTGTCGTCAAAAGGAGGAGGAAGAGAAAAATGAAAAAATGGCAAGAACTTCAATGTATATAGATGAGGATGATGAGAGTGAAGAGGAAGAAGTAGCAAGTGAGCTAATGCCTAGCACTCTATCTTGTATAGAGGAGGAAGTGGCAAGTGAGTTAGTGGCTAATCCAATAGAGCATAACATGATTAATGAGGACTTTCCTTGTTTTGATTATGATTTTATCTCGGACATTACTACTCTAGAGAGTGAGGAGATGTTGACCACACTTGAGGTAGGAGAGAAAGAGGAGGAACTTGTTGAAGAGGGCCTTCCTTCTATTATCTCCAATGATCCTCTTGAGACATGCCTTTTTGAAATGTATAAAAATTGTGGTTTTGACCTTGAAAGCTCCAAAAATGAAATAAACTCTCTAATGGACTCCTTAGCTAACTTGGAAGGTGAGGAGATGGTTATTTTTTAGGAAGAGAAGAGGGATGAAGAGAAGATGTTTCTTGATATTCCAAATGAGTCTTTAAAAGACAATGCCTCATCAATTACCAAAGTGAATGATCATTTGAATGTGTTTCAAGAACATAACAAAGAGACAAACCCAATCATAATTGATTTTGTTTTCAAGACCGTAGATGAAAAGAACAATATCATCTCTTTCATTTCGTTTCAAGTTATTCTTTTGGATGATGATTTCATTGTTATAAGTGAGGCATCAAATGAGAAAATGGAAAAGAGAGTCAACAAGGATGTTTCATATCCGGTTTTTTATTCTTTTGATTAGTGAGTTGACCTAACGTCTTGCTAGAGACGTTAAACACTAGTATTCGTAGAGTTTCACAGCCCTATTCCTCCCTCATTTCTGTTTTATATTTCATTTCTTGTGAAATCTAGATATTTGTTTTGGGTTCATTCATACTGCTAGGAACTGTGATTTAGGACTGCATGCACTTTTATGTTGAAATTGAGCATTTTGCATAAGTTCGATCGATCTCAAAATGAGTTCGATCGATCGAACTTCCCACTTGCATCAAACCTGCATCCAAATCACCCTCTGTCCCATCGATTGAGAAAAACCTGCATATTTCAGCTCTTTGTCCCATCGATCGAAGACTTTCCTAGATCGATCTTAAGTTCCTCAATCGATCCAACTTATTCTTGGATCGATCTGCATTTCTAACATTTAGAAAAATTTTGAACCCTCTGAAAAAGGCCTCTCTGTCCCATCGTTCGAACATGTATGCAGGTTTTTGCATGTTCGATCGATCTAAGCCTTTCTGAGATCGATCTTGGATTGATCGATCTATACTCTTTTGTTTATTGTTGACTTTGACTTTGACTTTGCTTTAAATTTTGAATTTCAAATTCAATAAAATAATTAAAAAATATATAAAAAATAAAAAAGTTTTAAAATTTGTTAAAAATACAAAAATATTTTTGTTTATTTTATTTTATTTTCAAAAACTCCAAAAAGATTTTTATTTTATTTTCTTTTCTTTTCATTTTTACTTTTATTTTCAAGATTTATTTTTATTTCAAAAAAAAAAAAAATCCAAAAATATTTTTCTTTTATTTTATTTTATTTCCTTTTATCTTATTTTCAAAAATCCGAAATTATTTTGTTTAACTTTAATTTTAATTTTTAATTTTGAAAAATAAATAATAAATAAATAAATAATTTCTTTGCATTCTTTATTTTCTTGCATTTTTATTTACTTGCCTTTTTATTTTTGTTTGTGTACATATTTGTTTTGTCTAAAAAAAAAAAAAAAATGACATTAAACTTAGCACCCACATAACACATTGTGTCTTTTATCTCTTGTATCATACATGTTCATATTCATTCTTATTTCTTTATTTTTCTTGCATTTTGTTTCATTGTACATACTTTCAAAAAATAAGAATAAAAATTGCATTCTTTATTTCATTGCATTTTCATTTATTGCATTTTTATTTCTTTGCATTTTATTGTGTATGTGTACATACTTGTTACGTCATTAAAAATAAAAATAAAAATAAAAATAAAAAAAGTTTTTATTTTTTATTATTTTGTTCTTGCATCCTTTCTTACTTTTTGTTTTTCATTTCTTACATTGTACATATTCTTTCATTGCATTTTTCCTTCTTTATTTTTCTTTTTGCATTTTGTTCATGTATTTTATTCTTTATTTTTCTTACATTTTGTATATATTTGCTTTCATAAAAAGAAAAATACAAAAATTTGTTTGACCATTGTGCCCTTATGTGTAATCATGCTACTTTCATATTTTCTATTGGGCTTGATCTCATATCTCTCTTTCATCTTGTGTTGTATTGCCTTAGAATACATGATTTGATTATTCTTATCCCATTTGATATTTGATGTGAGTTTGCTAGTGTGATTATTCAAATAGGTGATTGATTCCAAGTTTGGGGGAAACTCTTTTCATATTGGATCATTACCGGGCTTCATGTCTACACCACCATGGTATACTCTTTTCATCTTTTCCATTGTTCTCATTGCACATTGAGGACAATGTGTGGTTTAAGTTTGGGGGTAAGGTGTCTTTGTTGCATTCTACTTAAGATTGAGACTTAATTGTAAGATTGAGATTTGAGATCCATGTTAGCGATGATTTTGATCTTTTGAGGACTATATTGCTTAAAATTTAAAAATTGTTTGACTTGAGAATCCAATACTCCTTGTATGCCTTGTGGATGCCATTTAGGAGTAAATTTTTCGAAAGATTGATATCTTGCTTGCATTTATGGTCCACATCATCATGATTTTGTAATTGTTTTGAGATTTACTCTAGTATTCTACACTAGCACAGGCGCACACTAGCATTCATTTGTGGGGTACATGCTTTGTTGATTACTGAATTGGTTATATCCCAATTGAGCTAGTAGCGCATTGAAAACTTTCATTCTTGATAAACATGGATAACAATCCCTTTTCATTGAGTAGCCGGGATTCTAGCCTCATCGAGCACTGAACTTCTCACGCTGAAAGGTGGAGGGCCCAAACTCTAGGTTAATAATTGAATACACAAAAAAAAAAAAAAAAAAAAAAAAGTTACAAAAGCAATAAAAAGGTGAGGACTTCTCCTAAAAGGTGAGAAGTGGGAAATGATTAGATGGAGATTGTTTTGATTTGTAGCCTAATTGATTTGAGCTTGTAAGTCCTTAGGGGTGTTTGGTGCCCTAAAGCCGTCCGGTTTGGGAGTCATTAACCTAACGCTCGACCTTATGAATCGCTAGAAAGCTTAATAAATCAGCACATTGCACCATGCTTCCATCTTTGATCCTATTTAAAAAAAAAAAAAAAAAAAAAAAAAAAAAAAATCGAGTGAAAAAAATAAGTGTACCCAGTTTAATAAAGCTTTAATAAAAGGTCCACTCTTTGTCTTGATGATCGGTACTAGATTTGTGTGCTAGTTTGAGGGTAAGGATGTGATCATTTCTTTAGTTGGCTAAGATAGCAACATATTTGATGTCGGTCCACTCAAAAAGGATTCTAGTGTTGTTTTAATTTGCATGATCATTTTCTTAATGTGTGGAGGACCATATTTGTTTTCTTGACGTTGAAATTTTGGGAGATTGCTTGGAAATGGTTGAAAAATTGCATACTTGAGGTAGTTTTCTCCCAATGCTTATTTGCAATATTGGTGTCTCTTTTGTGAAAATGAGCTTAATGTTTGTGGGTATCATTTCTGGAAACCCTCACGAGACTTCACTCATCCACTAGGGGTAACCTAGGGGTTTAAAAGGCTTGTTGCATACGCTAAATGCAATCGTGTTCCCTACGAAAGTGGCGTTATCCATTTATTACTTTCTAGTTTTAGTCGTTCATTTCCTTCCCTTACTTCGTAGTTCATTGCTAGGGACTAACAATATTTAAGTTTGGGGGTGTGATGAGCGCTGAAAAGTACGCATTTAAACCCCCTAAGCGAGGGTATTTTAGTCCATTTATCTATCTTTATTTACCCATTTTAGTACTTATTTGTGTTTTTGTCTATTTCAGGTCAATAATGTTAAAACGTGCTAAAAATGGTTTCTTAAGGCCTTTTTGGAGTCAAACTAAGTCTTCGTGAGGATTTAGAGCAAAAGAAAGCTGATTTGGAGCAAAAGGAGGCTAATGCTAAAAAACTGCCAAGTTTGATAGATCCAACTTTTCTGAGATCGATCGAAGTTGGATTGATTCAACTTTTCTGAGATCGATCGAAGTTGGATCGATCGAAAATGTACTGGCAGCGAGCTGTCTTATTCCCGCGCGCGCCCAAAACTCCACCTACCACATAGTACGGGATTAGATATTTTTGGGGCTATATTTCTGACTTAGTGGCTAAGAAAAGGACCTTCTATTTAAAGGGAAGTGACCTATTTTGTAAAAGAGCTTTTTCATCATTTTATTTTTACATTGTAGTTTTAGTTTCTCTCTCTAGAAAAGTTAAAGATTAGGATTAGAAGAAAAGAGGGAAGTGGAGGTTCATCTCAAGAACACATCTCTAGATCCACATACTCTCTCTCTTTAGAGCTTCAAAGAAGAAGAAGAAGAAGATGGAGCCATGTTTGGAGCTTACCCTTGAGGGTTTCATGACCACATCCACCTCCTCTATGATTGGCTAGATCTACACTTAGGGCTTGGATGAGCCCTAAGTCTTGTGTAATCTAAACCCTTATATTTCTATTTTTGGGGATTTATATATATTGTTGTGATTAGTGTTCTAGCCTTGTGAATTTAATAAATCTTGGTATATTTCTATGATTTCTATGGTTTAATTCTTTCTATTAATTCTCTAGTCTATTTAGATGTCTATGTATGATTAAATTAGGAATTATTTCTTACATGATTCATATGGATTAATTCTTTCTATTGATTCTCTATTTGATTACATGTTGTCTTATGTGTGATTATTTGGGAATAAAACTCTACACTAGTTTCTCTATGTTGGTTGCATGTCTATATGTAATTAATTAAGGATCTAGTAATGGCTAGACATGGGTTTTCATTGAATGGGTTTGTCAATTAATTTGATGGATTATTCTTATGCTTGATGGGTTGTTCTACATTTTAATTCATGCTTGTAAGTAGGTAGACAATTTATACTTGATTTGATATTCCATGATTTATTATTGTAAATTCTTTGATTCTTTAGATTAATGTGTGCTACAATTGTGACTAGTTTGATAGGTCATGCTTAGATTTGATGGGTTGTTCAACACTTAATTTATTTGTCGGTTAGGTAGACAATTTATACATGAATTTGATGGTCCATGCTTAATATTGCAATTGGTAGTCGTATTTTGTTCACAACAATGTATTCCCCATTGATGGAAAGCAAGTGGTTAAGCTTAGTGGTGATTCCAACACCCTAAGACCTCTCTTAATATCTCTTAATTCCCTATCTCTCATTAGTTTACTTTTTTTGCATTTTAATTTCCTTGTATCTTAGTTTAATCAATCAATCTCTATCTTTTGCAATCAATTGATACATTAGAGTTGAAGTTAAATTTTAACACGTATAATCCCTTGGGACGATCTCTACTCACTCTTGCTACATTAGTAGTAGTGTTGGTAGTGGTTTTTATAAATTTAAATTTGACCTAAAAGACTTTTCTTGAACCACACATTCACTACATTATTTTGGTGTATACACGCGGCCATCGTCAGGATTCTCTTCAGGCAGCTCATAAGGGAAATAATGTTATTAAGGAGAGCAAGATACAGCTCTTTAAAGTTCAGTATGAGGTCTGTAAGATGGAAGAAAGAGAAATTGTTGCTAAGTACATGTTCAGGATCATTGACCTTGTCAACAATGTGAGAGCCCTTGGTGAAGATATTAAAGATGTTGATGTTTGTAAGAAGATTCTCAGGTCACTCACTTCTAGATTCATTCCTAAAGTAACAATTCTCGAAGGCAAAGATCTTTCTCAGATGAAGATTGATGAGCTTTAAGCCTTTCTCACTACCTATAAGATGAGAATTGGTGTTCCAGCTGTTCATAGAAGAAAAGCTGCTCCTAAAGCAAAGGAAGTTGTTGAAGAAACTGAAACAAAGTCTGAGGATGATCTTGAAGAAGATGAGGTAGCCTACCTTGCTAAAAAATTCAGAAAGTTCAGGTTCAAAAAGAAGAATCAGTTACAAACCTTAACCTGTTATGGTTGTGGTAAACCAGGTCATGTTGTATCTAATTGTCCTAACCCAAAGGGACAAAGCCAGAAGAAGAATGAGGGAGGAAATTATAAAAGAAGGTTTGGTAGAAAAGCCCTTATCTCAGATTGGGATGCAGCTCCTGAAGAAGATAAACCTAAGGAAACACAAAAAGATGAGTGTCTCTTTATGGCTATTCTTGAAATAACACAAATTCTAATTCAAGTTGAAGAAGATAGTGACACTGAGATTGAGGAAATTCTTAAAGAATGTGAAAGGCTTACAGTAAAGTGTAATTAACAGAAGTCTCAGATAAAAAGGCTCAATTCAAAATTGTTAAAGTCCAAACAAGTTCTCACTAAACACTTCAAACTTAGACTATCAATGCTATGTTTAATTTCTTTTACCTTTCAAAGCCTACTGAAACCTCAAATCAACACTCAATGGTCTACCAAGAAATGTAAAAAAAAACTATCTCTCATTCTTGAAGAAAGATCCCTAAAGATTACTGAGATCTGGAAATAATCCACAAAGCAAATTGGGAAGACTGGAATTGACTATGTGTGTGATACAGCTACAAAGGTCAATCAAACTCACTCAGTATTTGTTAAAGCCACAACTGGTGAAGTGTATGCAAGGTATCCTGTTATAAAACCTCTGAGATCAAAATTTGACTTGCTTAACAACAATTTCAACTCCTCAAGACTAAACAGAAGTGATTTTGTTACAACATCTATAAAAAACTTCAAAGTGACTAAAATGTACATGAAGAAGTCTGATATAGCTCAAGCTCAGAAGGTCAAGAACAAAGATTCTATTATGAAATCCAGAATGATGTGGATCACCAAGAAGTTAAACTCAGTGAATCTGCTTGTGTATACAGCCTTCAAGGCTTATAACAAAGTGGACAGATGGTATATTGACAGTGGCCACTCAAGACACATAACAGGTGATGGTTCTAAATTTATCACTTTGAAATAATTTGATAATGGAGATGTGATCTTTGGAGACAATTAGAAGGCTAAAATTGTTGGCATTAGTACTGTGAGCAAGTCCAAAGAATTACCTGAGATTTAAGAGGTCTTACTTATTAAAGGACTCAAACATAACCTTCTCAGTGAAAGTCAGTTATGTGACAGTGGGATGACTGTATGTTTTGATAAAGAAAAATGAAATGTAGTTGATCTTAAATCAAAACTGGTTCTCTTCTCAGCATGTAGATCATTAGGAAATATTTATACTGTCACTGAAGAATTCCAAGCTACTCAATGCAACTTGATAACCTGTGATGAAGCTAATCTGTGGCATAAGAGACTAGGGCATCTTCATTCAAGAAATTTGTCCAAGATTTTGAAGTTAAAAGTTGTCAAAGGTCTTCCTAAACTCAATTCTCAAGATGATCACCTCTGCAAAGCCTGTCAACAAGGAAAATAAAACAAAGTTCTACTTCCTTCAAAAGAAATTAACACCTCAAGAGCACTTAACCTGATACACATGGATCTCGGTAGTCCTACCAGAACTACTAACAATGGTGGGAGTAAGTACTTCATGCTTCTTATTGATGATTTTAGTAGAATTGTGTGGGTTTACTTTTTAAAGGAGAAATCAGAAGCTATTACTTCATTAAGTTTGTTAATGTTGTTGAAAATGAAAGAAGTAACACTATGAAGAGACTTAGGTCTGACTTTGGCTCAGAATTCATCATGAAATAATTTGAGCACTACTGTGATGATAAAGGGGATTAAGAAAGAATTCTCAACTGTAGCTACTCCTCAATAGAATGGGGTTGTGAAAAGGAAGAACAGGACAATTCAGGAAATTAGTAGAACAATGCTATTAGAAAAAGGTCTAGCAAAAGGTTTTTGGGCTAAAGTTGTGAGTACAACAATACACATCATAAATAGGGTTCTTCTCATACCTAATTCATCCAAAACACCTTATGAATTGTGGTATAGAAAACTTGAAACTATCCACTACTTCAAAATATTTGGTAACAAATGTTATATATTGAATCACATTGATAGTTTGGGCAAGTTTGATTCAAAGGCAGATGAAGACGTATTATTGGGGTATTATACAAAATGCAAAACTTACAGGTGCTGCAATCTAAGGTCTTCAAAAGTGGTTGAATCAATTCATGTGAAGTTTGATGAGAATCCTAAGTCCACACCTCTTGAAGACTGTGACAATACCTTTAATTGAAATGAAACTAGTTCCTCAGTTATTATACCTAAAGATCCAAGGGAAACCACTTATCCAGTGCTGCAAAAACAGGTTCAAGATGAAAACATCATTGGTTCACCTCAAGCTGGAGTTTAAACAAGAAATAAAAAGAAGCTAAATGATTTAGAAGCTGAAGATGGTGAAGAATACAGTCATTTTGCTATGCTGTCATCCATTGAACCAAAGTCCTATTTTGAAGCTCAGAAAAGTAAAGATTGGTTAGCTGCTATGCAAGAAGAACTTGATCAAATTAATAAGAATGATACGTGGACACTTGTTCCCAGACCTGAAGACAAGAATGTACCTGACTCAAAGTGAATTTTCAGAAATAAAATGGATGAGAAGGGATTAGTTATCAGGAATAAGGCAAGACTGGTGTGTAAAGGTTACTCTAAGCAAGCTGGTATTGATTATGATGAAACTTTTGCTCCAGTTGCAAGAATGGAATCCATTAGAATGCTTCTTTCTTTTGCATGTCACAAACAAGTCAAAGTATATTAAATGGACGTCAAGTCTGCCTTCCTTAATGGAGACCTAAATGAACAAGTCTACTTGGAACAACCTGAAGGCTTTGAAGATTCAGAGTTTCCCTCTTATGTTTACAAACTAAGTAAGGCTTTGTATGGTCTCAAACAAGCCCCCAAAGCTTGGTATGAAAAGCTGCATCAGTTCTTAGTTGAACAAGGATTTCACAGAGGTAAGGTAAATAATACTCTCTATGTAAAAACTTATCAAGAACAGTTTCTAATTCTACAAATCTATGTTGATGATATCATGTTTTGTGGCTCAGACACCTCATTAGCTTCAGAATTTGCTAATCTCATGAAGACTAGGTTTGAAAAGTCAGTCTTGGGGACTCTCAAATATTTTTTAGGTCTGCAAATTACTCAAACATCCACTAGAATCTTCATTTCTCAGCAAAAGTATGGCTCTGAGCTACTTAAAAAGTTCAAAATGAATGATTGTAAGGCTGTCTCAACACCATTATGTCATAATACCAAACTCTCACTGTAGTGCACCACTGAAGTTGTTCCTTCAACACTTTACAGGTCAATCATTAGTAGTTTGATGTATCTTACTACTTCAAGGCCTGATATAATGTATTTAGTGGGTTTAGTGGCCAGATTTCAAAGTAATCCAAAGATGTCTCATCTCCAAGCTGCTAAAAGAATTCTCAGATATGTCAAGGGCAACATTTCATATAGTCTATACTACATTTTCTCACCCTTAATGTCTATTGCAACCTTCTTAGATGCTGATTGGGGTAGATCTTTACTTGAAAGAAAAAATACCTCTGGTTGCTGTTATGTTCTTGGATCCAATGTAGTTTTTTGGCTAAGTAAGAAACAAGACACTGTCTCTCTTTCAACCTCTAAAGCTGAGTATATAGCTGCCTCACAAGCTGGTTCACAACTACTTTGGATGAAAACTACACTTTCAGACCTTGGAATTCAATTTTTCGGACCTCCCAAGCTTTTTTGTGACAACCAAGGTGCTTTTGCTATCAGCAAAAATCCACATTGCATTGGAAAAGCAAACACATTGATATTAGGTATCACTTTCTCAAAGATAAAGTTCAAAAAGGCCTTATTGATATTACCTACTGCCCACTAAAAAACAACTTACAGATATCATGACCAAACCTCTTCTTCCTCGGATATTTTTTAACCCTTAAAGATCTTCTCAGGTTTATTCCTCCTCCCTCCTGAACTTACATTGTTGGTCCTACTCACCGTTTGACCTTCAATGTCAAAAAGGGGGAGAAATGGACTGAAATAAGGATAGTTTCAGGCTATTCCTTTTGCATTTGGGTTGTTTTATTTACTATTTCTTTAAAGTTCTCATTCTCATGATCTTATTTCAAGTTTAACTGGTTTTTGTCATTAAAGGCAAAAAGGGGAGATTGTTGGTCCTATATTACCTTAAAGAATGTTTATCTTTTAATGTCAAAAAGTATTGCTTCAGTGGTTTCAAGTTTGAATTCTATTTGCATTGTGTTTTGAAATAAGGTCCAGGGGTTGTAACGTCATTTACTACTATATATCACATTGTACTCAGTGGTTTGTAATAGTGCATTACAATGTATCAGCCTGTTTTGATCAAAATCACTATGACAGTGAAGGTCCAGTACTTCAGTTTTAGCTATAAGTGCTCACAGGGGTATTATGGTCTTTTCTTATTTGCATTCCATTGACATACGTTTGTTTTGGTAGCTGCATTACACTGAAAAGCTTTGATTGAGCCTACATTGTGAATTATATAGCTTCAGGACTTCTTACTGGCTGTGAAAGATTTAATTTGTTAGAAGGGTATTTTGGTCCTTTCTATTTGTATTCATGTGTGTTGCATGTCCCAGTGGTCCTAGAGTGATAGTATATACAAGAATATTACATTTCTTGGAGGCTAAGTCGGGAGGAAAATGCAATTTACAGCCTTGCAATGTGTGTATATGAATTCTGTTGTGCATAGTGACAAATTAGCTAAGGTGGCTTGCTATTATTGGTTCTCTCATCTGAAATATGCTTTATCAATCATTGCCTAAGGTGACAGGTATATATCCTTGGTGTGTGAGGCCTTGTATAATTCAGTGACACTATAAATATGTGATGAGCTGAATATTGCATATTTGAGCCCCTAAATATACGTATGTTAAGGCCTAAAGTGATACTTCTATCCATTGTTAAACTGATTTATGTTTCATGTGTGTTTATAGGTACTTTCCCAGAGAAATGGTTAAAACCAGGATTTTATGATGAAAAGACTGATATTGAAGTATACATAGTCGTTGCCGGTCATACAGAGCAAGCCAAGAGCTTAAATTGTGCAGTTTGGAGGAATTCAAGATCCAGAGCTCGAGCCAAGTTTTGAGGCTCGAGCCCTACAAGCCAAAGAAAAAAAGTTAACAAGGCATTAAAGCTCGAGCCTTAACAAAGGGGTGCTCAAGCCCAACCACAGGGTACTCGAGCCTTAGCCCTTAAGTTCGAGTACAAGGCGTTGGAATTTAAAGAGTTGATTTGTTGGAAAAACAAGCTCCTAGGGACCTCGTGCCTGACCCCAAGGATCGAGCACCATCACCCAAAGCTCGAGCCTTGAGTACTTAAAGCTCGAGCCTGATACCTAGTGGTAGAGGCCCTAAAGCTTGGATCGAGCAATGTTAAAAGAGATGAAGTCCAAAATATTCTAAGTGTTGAAGAAAAAGACGTTTCGGAAAATAATTGGAGAAATTTGGCTAAGTGTCAAAGTGAAGATCGAGCACCAAACCTTAGAGCTCGAGCATCAATCCAAAGAAGCTCGAGCCTTGTTCCTCAAGCTCGAGCCTGAACCTTAAAGCTCGAGCCTTTGTTCCTAAAGCTCGAGCCTTCCATGACATGTCAGATTTAAAGTACGGGATTGTTCTCTTTACAAGTCGTATCTTATCCCAGATGGGCCAGAAGACCTAAAAGCGAATCCTTGCAGGATAGGACTATGTTGAGGGTGTCGAACCTCAAAGACTGTAGTGGTTTATCAAGTCTTCAATTAATACTATTTTAATTTAGAAAGAAAATTTGATTTGTTGTGTTGTGATGCAATAAAATAATATAAAATAAAATAAACAGAATAAAAGGATTGAGATTAAAAGAAGAAATACTTAGGGATTGACTACACCACGAACCTCATACTATAGTTAACTATTTAGCCTTGGGATTTCAATAATTTTGTATCATATGGAATTAAACTCAATAACATTCGTTTAATTCATATTTAAAAACCTCGTTACGTTTAATGACTGAACTCGTTGGGGTGAGCCTTCGCTAGAAAGATGTTCCATGAATTTCAATTAACTATAACCTATCTTCGATTGGCACGAGTTATCTACCTACTTACTTCTAACTAATTTTACAGTATAACTCGTCTTCCCTAGGCATAGACTATGAAAACATTCATTCATGAAAAACATTTGAACACCATTGCATGATCTCCATTCTTATGTCCGATACGCCTCCACCAAATATCGTTCAATAAGAATGGGTTGAATATAATTTAAATAATTAAATCTAAGACAAGGTATTAATCATTCAAAAACTATTTAATCATCAAAATCCAATTGAATTAAGTCAATTGCCCATAATCATGCAATCAAAATACATAATGTATTAAATTCTCAAAGTACAGAATAATCAAACCATAGTATTCGGATTCGGGCTACATCAACGCCATAAGAGAGGAATTAGCTACTCATGATGGTGCAAGATATCATCTGTGTTGTTGTAGACTTCATTGCCATAGACTGCCAAGAACTCCTTTGGATCTTTGTCTTTAAAACCCTAAAAGCCGCCGTGAGAGAGAGATATAAGAGGAAATAAAGAAAAGTGTTTTACACAATTCCGGTATGTATTTTTAACCTCCATGACGCCAGAGCTCGAGTTCTGGAGTCAAGGCTCGAGCTTAACCTGTCAGCAACTTGTTCTAATGTTGTAACGCGATTTTGACATATTTAGAGCACGAATCTCAAGATGGCTATTAGAGACAAAAACATCGGGCCTCGAGTCTTCTTTCCAGAGCCGCTGAGTCAAAAGTTATGCCCAAAATACTGAAGCAAGTCCCAAGTTTTCAGCAATGCTCAAGCCCTAAGTAGTTGTGCTCGAGCTTTCTGAGTTGGGCTCGAGCATTGAAGCTTGGGCTCGAGCTCTGGAAGCAAAATTTGTTTGAAACGTCTTTTTATTGATGGTGCTCGATCCCTCCTTCATGGTGCTCGATCCCAAGGTGTTAGGCTCAAGCTCTGGGGTTGTGGGCTTAAGATTCTTAGACATGTGCTCGATCATTGAGGCTTGGCATGAGGTTCGGGGAGCTTGAATCAACTTTTCACATTCCGACACATCATGTGCTCGAGCTCTTAGGCAAAGGCTCGAGCACCCTGTGGTTGGGCTTGAGCTCTGAGGGTCAGGGCTCGAGCTTTCTTGCCTTTAGAATTTCTTATCTTTTTTTACTAAGCTCGAGCCATAGAATTGAGGCTCGAGCTTTTAAACTTGAAACTCCCCAAAATTCACCATTTTGACTCTCGGCTTGCTTTGAATAAAATAACAACGACTCAGTAAACTTCCTTATCATTCTTTTCATCATAAAAGCCCGATTTTAACTGTTTCATTGGGAAAGTACCTAAAAACATGAAATACACAAAAATCAGTCTAATAATAGATAGAAGTATCACTTTAGGTCTTAACATACATATATTTAGGGGCTCGAATATGCAATATTCAGCGTTCATCACACCCCCAAACTTACATATTACTAGTCCCTTAGCAATACAAAACTAAAAAAAAAATAAAAAGTCCCTTTCATTGGAATTACGGTTGCATTTAGCTTATGCAACAAACCTTTAAACCCCTAGGTTACCCGTAGTGGATGAGTTGTAATCTCGTAAAGGTTCAATGAAAATACCCACAAACTTCAAATTAGTGCATTAATTGCACAGTAAGCTCATTTAAACCTATTTTCATGTCATAATATCCTAACAATACATCAATCAGTCAACTAGAACAAATAAAAGGAACTATATTAAACAGGAAAAATCTCCAACTCTCAATATCATATCAGTAGCCATGGTCCCTATATGTCAGTTTAATCACATGTTTAACAATCTTGACCTCCAAAATCCTTTTTAATAGTGAACTTACAATTTTAAACATGTGGCTTACTATCCATACTTATATCTAACTCATGTTATTCCTCAAATCACAAATAAACCTTTCAAATTATGATCCCCAACCTAATTTTCTATAAGTATGCATTTTTCAAAAATGATATTGTGCAATGCTTAGGTCTATTAAACTTTTTAAATCACCCTTATAACGAACTTTCGGCCAATAACTCCTAAACCAGATGGTTTTAAGGCATTAAGTGATAAAGCACCCCTCCGAACCTAGTTGTTCAAGTAATCTAGGCAACCTAAACCCCTTACATAACAAGCTTTCAGCCAATGACTCCCAAACCAGATGGTCTTAGGGCATTAGGTGTCAGAACACACCCCTAAGGACTTAATTACTCAAGTAATCTAGGTACAGACCTGAACTTAACCCTTTTCTACTTCTTTTCTTCACTTTTCCTCTTTTCTTTTTTTCTTTTTCTTTTTTTCATTCATATTGGTGAAGAATTTTTTTCATTTATTGCATATATACCAATTCTTTCTTTCTTTCTTTCGATATATTTTTATACCTTGGTTCTCAAAATCATCAAATTCACCTGCTCATTTCAGTTTAACACAGATCAGAATAAGATTTCAAATTTACACCCCACATAATACATATAAGTGTGAACATGTGCAAAGTAAAGTATTCTAGAAATCTAAATCATCAAATTGTAACATCCTGACAAAGTGGACCACAGGCCACCAACTGATTTCAAAAAATTTCAAAAATTCCTATTTAGCATATATAAGCCATCTTAAACCAATATCAGACAGCATATGGATATCACAACAATCAGCAGACTCAAAATCATGCTTAAACAGTTAAGTTGCATCCTCTTGTGGTCCACTTTTTAAAAGGTGCCTTAACCCCAAATTTAATGTGCACATTGTCCTTAATGTGTAAAAATAGATGTAGAGTTAAAAAGATATTACCAAATACAAAGAACCATCAAAAGTCATGAATTATAGCACAAAAGGGCAAAAATAGGTTTCTCACCCCCAAACTTGGTCTTTATTACCTAACAAAATAATCACACTCCAACACACATCAGAGTACCAAGTATATGGAATAAAACAGATATATATTATTACACACGAGTCAATTTTATTTTATTTTATTTTTCAATTTTTTATTATTTTTTTATTGTATTTTTTTTAAATCAAAACAAACCTAAACTAACCTAATCTAAAAATAAAAGAAAAATAAACAAATAAACTAAAAACCTATAAAAGCTAAAAAAAAAAAAAATAAACTATGGTACAAACATACAAATGCTAAGTTTAATGTCGATAGCTCGACAATATGCTAAGTTTAACATCGCTAGCTCGACTGTACACTACTCCTTAGCCTATATCTAACAATTCAACTACCTCCCTCATCCCAAAACCAGTCCTATGGGTGATTATGAAATTCAAAACAGGAGGAACCAATGTGGTTCCATCAAGACCCAAGAAAGAATACACAAGTGTTAGACCAAGAAGGGGGGGTTGAATTGGTCCTAGGTAGTTTCTTATCTTTTTCACTTGAGTATAAGCATGCATAACATAGAAGATAAAACCAATGCAAACAGTCAAATCACATGGACACAAGATATATAAGGAAACCCTATCAATAGGGAAAAACCTTAGTTCCTGGCCTCAGCCAATAAATGCCTCCACTAGTAGTATGAACTTTGTTACACACTTAGCTATCTCACTCACTACACACATCCTTGTACAAGAATAGATACTAGCTTTCACAACCAATTCACACACACTAGCTCACCATCTTCACTTGCTGCATGCAAGTAGTTACTCACCCAGCTACCCCACTTTCCAACCACCTTGTACTCACTAGGACACTGACTTTCACAGCCTCTACATACACACAAGGTCAAACAATGTGCACATAGGCACTCCCCCAGTCCACAGCCCCTTTGCTTGGACACACAAAGCTCTTAATAGCTTAACTGTAATGACTCGGTCATTTTCTTTTCTTTCTTTTTTTCGGTAATTTCTTTTTTTCGCCTTTTTCCCTATTTTGTCTTTTTCTCGGTTTCCATTTTTCCTTGCATATCCTCACTTTTTGTCCTTGAATTTGATTCCGACTTTGCATACATCCATGATATTTAATTTCCATGATATCTACATTTTTACTTTTGTAGAAAAGCGTGCTAAGTGTTTATTTTTCTTGTAAAAGGTATGGATGCATAACTTTTTTGTAATATTCTTAACTTGTGGGGTTTTAGTGTAATTAATTAAAGCAATTATTTTTCATCTTAGGGACCATTTTGGAATTTAATTTAGAAGATATTTTGAAAAATGACTTTTTTGCAATTTTTGAAAAGTGTGACAAGTGTCGCACTCCTATGGAACCACTTGTTGATATTTTGGTGGAACCACTTGGAAGCTTAATCTTGTAACACATGGAGGGTGGGGGATTCACCCACTTGTTGGCCTAGGATTGGACCACTTGTTGGCTTGGATGGTTGACAAGTGTAGGCTTAGGATTAAGCCTAGGAAGGAGCCTTAGATTAATGACAAATGTAAGGTTTATTTTAAGTCTTACACTATGTGTGTGTGAAGACCATGGTGTACACTCACAAGTGAGTGGAGGAATGCTAAATCCTCCACTCACCACATTTTAATTCATCTTCCTCACCATTTTGTTCTCAAACCCTAACCTAGCCTCCATGGAAGGAAAAGCTTGACTCAAGGCTTTGACTTCATTTTTGGCCTCCTTCCACTCACCCAAGACCCTCAAGCGTGGAATACTTTTGTTTCCTCTCATCCTCCTCTACATAACCCTTGAAGGGTTTGCCATTTTGTGTTGATTTTCCTTGGATTCAAGAGGAACAATCCTCTTGTGAGGTAGGGGGTGTTCTAGTTTATGTTTTTGATGTTTTATATGCTTTATGACTTGGTATAAATGAAATACATGTCTTAAATCTAAATTTTTAAGTTAATAGTTAAAGGTACCTTGCATGAAGTTAAGCTAAGACATGATTTTTGGAAAGGTCATGACTTGATTCATAAAATATATTAACTTGAAGTCATTTTGGGTTGTTTTGAAATCTAGAGGAATTTATAAATTAATGAAATTAATTTTTATTCATATGTTTCCATGATTTAAATTAGGTTTTGAAGGAATATATGTAATGATCATGATAATTTGTTCAACATATATTAAATTAAGCATGTTTGGATGAGAACTGAAAATCTAGAGGAATTAGGTATTTTGTGTAATTAATTTCCATCATTGTTGTATTAATGAGTTGAGTATGTATTTTGTGATGATTACCCATTTAAACCATGATTTTAGACTTGTATCCCAATTGTGAGATTATGTTCTTAATATGGGTTAATATTGCTCTAGAATGTAACAAGTTGTATAATGATGATCCAACATTCTTCATGCCATTGTAGTTGTGAACATAGGGCATGTATTGTGTTTCCAAAATTGGTTTGTGTATGGTAGATGGTTTTACATTGTGTATATATGTTTATGCTTATATATATACGTTGTTGCACAAATTGTTGATTTTGGAAACTTGGGATGTCGTTGTTATGACTAAGGCTAGGGCTGGGTTCTAGTACGGGGGATTGTCCCTCTATAAGTCTAGTGCCCACATAGGGAGGTTACCCATTGGCTAATAACCCTAAAGTAACTATGGTGTCGGTCTGATCCAACGTGATGTCCAAGTATCCACTTTCGTTTGATTTCACATTTTAAATTCCAAGTTAATAACTTTGTGAGTTTGCATCTTATTGCGTTATGTTAGAAGTTCCAATATAGGTTACTCTTTACTTTTGGAATGAATGAATTGCCAGAGTCTTTCTTAGGCACATTAGTGGCAAATTTCAAACTTTTGAAGGTATTGGATTTTGAAGATGCTAGATATCTAACTTATTTGCCCAAAGAAGTGGGAAATCTACTCCATTTGAGGTATTGGAGTTTGAGAAATACAAAAGTGAAGGTTCTTCTGAAGTTCATCGGCAAGCTACGCTACCTATTGACATTGGATCTGAAAAGAAGCCTTGTGGACGTGCTACCTATTGAGATCAACCAGCATAAGTTGCGGCATCTTCTTGCTGAAACTGATGAAGTACCAAATACGTCCCGTGAGACTGATGAAGTACCAAATACATCCGGTAAAACTGATGAAGTACCAAATACGTCCCGTGAAACTGATGAAGTACCAAATACGTCCGGTAAAACTGATGATATACCAAATACATCCCGTGAAAGTGGATCTCATGAAGTGTCAAATACGCCCCCTGGAAGTGAATCCTATGTAGAACCTCAATGGCCCCATATACCACCAGTAACTTATTATAAACCATATTTGCCAACACTAGATTATTATGCCAAAAAATATATCCATGGAGTAAAGATACAAGAAGGGTTTAGTTGTTTAAGGGACTTGCAAGAGTTGAAGTTTGTGGAGGCAAATGATCATGGAGGAGGCGTTATTAAAGAGCTAAAAAAGCAAAAGCAGTTGAGGAAATTGGGCATCGTTAACTTGAAAAAAGAGGATTGGAAGGACATGTGCATTGCAGTTAAAACTATTAGCCACCTTAATTCTTTGTATGTAAGGGCAGCTCAAAATCAGATTCTTGATTTACAACATATTCCGTCTCCACCCAATTCTCTTCAACGTCTAGTCTTGATTGGTCATTTAGAGAAGTTCCCAGATTGGATTTCCAAAGTTTAAAATGTGGTGAGAATACGTCTGAATGACTCAAGACTGACACACAATCCCTTACCATTCCTTCAAACTCAGTAAAGTTTACTAGAGCTTGTGCTCGATAATGCATATGATGGTGTGGTCTTGCATTTTGAGGGAGGAGGATGTCAGAACCTTAATCGACTTGATCTCAAATGCATGAAGAAATTGTCTTCAGTGAAACTCAACACAGGAGCACTGCCTCTCTTGCAAGCTACATGTATCTCTGAATGCCCGAGTCTAGCGAACGTTCATGAGAAATTTGGTAATATTATCATCTTTTAAATTAAATTAGCAGGAAACAGCCAATTGCATTTATATACTGTTAAATAAATATGATTATATTTAGTAAGCAAAAAACTACTTTTATTCTAAGATATATTACAATTTAGAAAGCCAAAATCTTAAACATATTTTGTAAACTTTTTATTAAAGTATATTAGCATCTCTATTAGAATTTTTTATATTTCTACATTTTTTGTAAGAATATTTTACAATGCACATAGGCAACTTTCTACATGTTGTGCGGCAGATATCCAAGTTTATTTTTAGACATTGTTTTTAGGAATTGAATTCTAGAATTTCTAATCATTTGATATCTACCATAATTTATGTTTTTATTACCTTGCTTTGTTAAAATTACAGACAGCTTCGGACAATTCTTCAGCGCGAGAATCCTACTTCATGCACGGTCAGATAATCTGTTATTTATTTATTTACTTTATTTATTATTTTTTTAACTTACCAATTAGCAATTAATCTAATGTTATAACTATAATTTCTCTATTTTCAAAGAGGAGGATTTATTTTATTTTATTTTATTTTTGAAATTAAAAACAAGCGTGTACACACCTGATATTCATAATGTCCTTAATAGAACTTGAACTCTCAACCTTCTCCTTTGAGGAGAAGAGAAATCATACCATTGGCCTTGAGGCCCTTTGCTATAAGTTACAACTGTTGGTTATTCTATTTCAAACTCTATGACTTACATATTCATGTTTTAATTGTTAGGTGATGTAATAGATGCTGCAATTTTAACAAATTAACTTCTGTTACTGGAACAAGGAGTCTTTGTGACGTCCACCAAATCATCCAACTCATGCTTAATTGTATTTTCATTTACTTTTTTCTCCTTGAATAAACTATGCATTGCAGGATTATGTTTTTTTTTTTTTTTTTTTTTTCGGTGTAGATCGAAAAATGTGTATCGGATGATTTGTTTCATATGTTTGCCAAGCATATGATCCATTGGTTGAAAATAGTGACCTAGTTATACACACGACACTATACTATTTGGAAGAGAATAAAAATTAAGGAAAACACTTTTTATTTCACTTGATTGAAAATGGGTACAATACATGGGTTTATATAGACGTCAAAACATAAATATAAATGAAAAATTAATATCCCACTAACATAACATTTAGTAGGCAAAACTCCCACTAACCCACAAACATAACCATTACTAGTTATAACTCTCATACCCCTCGCTAACTCCAATAAAAACTCACATAAACATAAAATTAAACATCAAATAAAAAACATCCATAACCTTCAAAGACATTTAAAAATATAATAAAGTTTAATTTCTAACCCCCCCCCCCCCCCCTACTTAATTTTTTTTCAACTCCAAGCAAACTCCTTAACTTATGAAAATTTGCAAACTTGAGGGGTTTGGTGAAAATATCTGCAACTTGATCTTGTGACTTGATGAACTTGAGCTCCACCACCTTCTTGGTTATGCATTCTCTAATGAAATGAAATCTTGTATCAATATGCTTGCTTAGTTCATGAAACACCGGATTCTTGGCCAAAACAATTACTGATTTGTTGTCCACAAAATCTCCGTTGACTCTTCTTGTAGCATGTGTAATTCCTTCAACAAATTCCTCAACCAAATTGCTTGACAAACACACGAAGTGGCTGCAACATTCTGCTTCACAAGTTGAGAGGGTGACAATGGGTTGCTTCGTAAAACACCATGTAAAAGCAACATCTCCCATGAAAAAACAATAGCCATAAGTACTTTTTCTATCATCCAAATCTCCGGCCCAATCACTATCAAAATAATCCATAAGCTTGAAATCATTAGAAAATGAATAGAATAACCCAAAATCAAGGGTACCTTTGATATAACGAAGAATCCTCTTAGCCGCCTTGAAATGAGTTATGGTGGGTCTTTCCATAAACCGACTAACAAGCCCACTGCAAATAATATGTCCGGCCTTGTGCATATTAAGTATCTCAAGCTTCCAACAAGACTTTTGAAAAATGTTGGATCCATCATCTCTCCATCTTCATCTCTTGACAATTTAATTCCAACTTCCATGGGCGCGTTCAACAATTTACAATCTTCCATCTTGAATTTCTTAAGAATTTCCTTAGCATAGCCTTCTTGGTGAATGAAAATTCCATTTTTCATTTGTTTGATTTCAATGCCAAGATAATTAGCCATGATGTCAATGTCCGTCATCTCGAACTCTCGAGCCATAACCTTCTTGAAATCTTCAAACATTTTTGGATTGCTACCTGTGAAGATTAAATCATCCATATACAAGCAAACATGCAAAAAATATATC
The DNA here is from genome assembly GCF_030987335.1 of Cornus florida. Lineage (NCBI taxonomy): Eukaryota > Viridiplantae > Streptophyta > Magnoliopsida > Cornales > Cornaceae > Cornus > Cornus florida. Next base: position 250,628 of record NW_026775579.1, read on the forward strand.
TCCATTCTCACTTACTTTGGAGTAAAGAGCATATTCATATAGGCACTTTGAAAAATTATTGTCTTGAAAATATTTGTCAATCCGCTTATTCCACACCCTTGGTACTTGCTTCAAGCTATATAAAGCCTTCTTCAATTTCAAGACTTTGTTTTCTTACCCCTTTACAACATAGCCCATGGGTTATTGAACATACACTTCTTCTTCAAGAAACCCATTCAAAAAAGCCGATTTCACATCCATTTGGTGGATTCTCTAATTGTTTTGGGCTGCTAAAGAAATTAACAATCTAATTGTTTCCAAACGAGCTACGGGTGCAAATACCTTATCATAGTCAATTCTGGCCTTTTGGTTGTACCCCTTGGCAACCAATCTTGCTTTATATTTTTCAACTTCACCATTTACATTCTTCTTTACTTTATACACCCATTTGACACTAATTGCCTTTTGCTCTTTTGGGAGTGTAGCAAGCTCCCATGTGTCATTCTTCTCTATGTATTTCATTTCTTTATCCATAGCATTTCTCTATTTTTTGTCTTGTGCCGCCTCTTGAAATCCTACAAGTTCATAATCCGCAAAGAGACAAAAAAGTGTTAGATCACCTAACCTTTCCGTTACCTCATCTGTTTCGTCATATATGTCACAAAGACTCCTCATGCAAAGTGGTGGTGTGTCACTTAAACTTGATGATGATGGAGTTGATTGATCTTGAATTCATGGTAGTGGAGGTGATGTTGGTGGAGAAATGGGCTGCTCCATGCCTTCATTTTCTTGTTCCTCATCCGAAATTGGAAAAATATTATAATCTTCATTTGGAGTGTTCCAATCCCATGTGGCTGGCTCCCTCTTCGAATTCAACATCTCTATTAATGACAATCTTTCCATTGCTTGGATTGTATAACTTATAGCCTTTGGAATTTGCGCCATAGCGAATGAACACCATTTTTTCACTTTTGTTGTCTAACTTGGTCCTCTTTTCATCCGGCACGTGCACATAGGCAATGCTCCCAAAAACCCGCAAATGAGAGACACTTGGCTTTCATCCGGCACGTGCACATAGGCAATGCTCCCAAAAACCCGCAAATGAGAGACACTTGGCTTTCTTCCGCTCCATGTTTCTTGTAGTTTTTTATTTTGCACACTTCTAGTAGGACACCGGTTAGACAGGTACACTGCACAATCAACCGCTTCAGCCCAAAATTCTTTAGGCATTTCCTTACTTTTCAACATGCTTCGAGCCATATTGAGAATGGTTCTGTTCTTCCTTTCTGCAACTCCATTTTGTTTGGGTGATCTTGGAACCGTTATAGGATAATGAATTCCATGTTCTTCACAAAATTTTTTAAAATTATTTGATGTGAATTCACCACCTCTATCAGATCGAAGAGTCTTTACATCATAGCCACTTTGTTTTTCAATAAGTGCTTTAAATTTCTTAAAAATTCCATACACCTCCGATTTTTGTTTAAGAAAATACACCCATGTTTTTCGGCTAAAATCATTAATGAATAATAAAAAATAATTATTCTTACCAAATGATGATGGAGAAATTAGACCACAAACATTCGAATGGATAAGTTGTAGTAGCAACGTAGCTCTTGTTGTGGCTTCTTTAGGAAAACTTTTCCTCAATTGTTTTCCAACAAGACATACTTCACATAATTGATTTGGATTGCTAATGAAAGGCAATTCCTTCACCATCTTCTTTTTGGCCAACAACTCTAATCCTCTAAAATTCAAAAGCACAAGTCTCCAGTGCCAAAGCCAAGTTAAATCATTAAAACAAGCCTTCAAACATTTAGCCTCATTGGCTTGAATATTTAGCAAAAACATCTGGTTCTTTGTCATTGGAACCTTGGCAATCAAATTACCCAATGGGTCTCTTATCGAAAGACTACAATCCTTCATGGAAATATTATAGCATTTTTCTAAGAGTTGTCCCAAACTCAAAATATTATTCTTCATATTAGGCACATAATAAACATTAGAGATAAATTGATGATGCCCATTCCTCAAACGAATCAATATTTTACCTTTCACTCTTACCATAATTTGTGATAAGTCTCCAAATGTCACCTTGCCATTTATTGATTCATCAATATATATCAACGAACTTCTATTTGCTACCACACATATGGTTGCTAGCACCGGTGTCAAGATACCACACATCTTCTTGATCACTCCATTCACCTTTGTATGCCAACAACAAAGTTTGCTCCACTTCTTTATCAACAACATTAGCCTTTTCTTCAACATTGTTAGCAACATTTTTACATTCCGAAGCATAATGACCATACTTTTGACAATTATAACATTGAATTTTAGACTTATCATACCTCCTTCCATATGACCTTGAGTAATTTCCTCTACCATGACTTCTTATTTGTTGTGAGTCATGGACTTTTCTTCATTATTGGTTGTGTGTTGACCGCTTCTTTCTCCTCTTCCACGGCCTCTTCCTCTTCCTCAGCCACGTGTATTTCCACGTCGGCCCCTTTGATTTCCTCCCTGTTTTTCGTCTCTTTCATTCAACGAAAACTTTGTTTGTAATACTTGCTCCAAAGCTTCTTGTTTCTTTACCACCTTTTCTTCATGAGCTTGCAACGAACCTATGAGTTGATCAACAGTCATGGAATTTAAATCCTTTAAATCTTCAATGGCTACAACAATGTAGTTGAATTTGGAATCCAACAACTGAAGGATCTTTTCAACGACCCTTGTATCAGGCATGGTGGTTTTGCCATATCTCCTTAGTTGATTTACAATAGCCAGGACCCTCGAAAAATAATCTAAAATTGATTCAGATTCCTTCATATGCAATGCTTCAAATTCACCCTATAACATTTGGAGGCCAACCTTCTCACTTTATCAACTTCTTAGAAGGAATTTTGAAGAATCTCCCATAGTGGTTTTTCATTTTCTGCGCTAGCAACTCTTTATAGCATTCCATCATCCAAAGTAATTATTGGTAAAAGGTATAGATACATAACTTCTTGGTAATATTCTTAACTTTTGGGGTTTTGTGTAATTATGCAAAGTAATTATTTTTCGTCTTAGGGACCATTTTGCAATTTAATTTGGAAGATATTTTCAAAAAGGACCTTTTTACAATTTTTAAAAAATGTGACAAGTGTCACACTCTCATGGTACCACTTGTTGATTTTGTGGTGGAACCACTTGGAGGTTTAGTTTGATAACACATGGAGGGTGGAGATTCACCCATTTGTTGGCCTAAGATTAGAGCACTTGTTGGCATGAATGGTTGACAAATGTAGGCTTAGGATTAAGCCTAGGAAGGAGCTATGGATTTATGACAAGTGTGGGCTTCACAATTGGTCTTACATTAGTGTGTGTGTGAGGTAGTGCAAGAGCACCTAGTGAGTGGAGGATTCCACCACATTTAGCTTAGGGTTTACACTTTAATTTCACTTCATCTTTTTCCTCTCAAGCCCTAACTTAGCCACCATTGGAGCAAAGCTTGATTTAAAGCTTTTGACTTCATTTTTAGCCTACTTCCACTCACCCTAGACCTTTGAGCTTGGAATACTTTTGCTTCCTCTCACTCTCCTCTACAAAACCCTTGTTTGGGTTCCCATTTTTAAGCTTGATTGCCTTGGATTATAGAGATACAATTCTCTTTTGAGGTAGGGGTGGTTCTAGTTAATTACCTAAGTGAATTAATTGTTTTTATAGTGATGTATAAGTTGTATGCATGTCTTATGCCATTTTAAGAAATTAATAATTAACTGTAGCTTACATAAAACTCACTTTAGACTTGGTATATGGCATGCCCATGACTTAAACCTTGTTATATATTAATTTGGCATGATTTAAATGAGCTTTTAAATCTAGAGATTTAAGTAATTTAAATTGATTTTAATTCTACTTATTTGTACCATGCTTGTAATCCATTTTGGACTTGATATATAGCATGGCAATAACTTACTCCTTGTTATATACTAAATTGGAACCATTTGAACAACTCTTGAAATCTAGAGAAATTAATTAGTTAGTCTACTTAATTTCTATTTTATTGATCTAATGATTTAGTCATGTAATTCATGGGGCTTTATTGTGTTTTTATCACGTATCATGACTTGTTGCTCAACTTGTTGATTTTGGAAACTTGGGATATCATCACGAACTTGACTTAGCTAGGACTTGGTTCTAGTACGAGAGATAGAGAGCTCCTTATATAGTGCACACTAGGGGAAGGTACCCATAAGTTAACAGCCCTAAAGTGATCCCAAGAGTACAGTTTTAGTCCGGGCGATATCCAAGTATCCACTTTGGTTTGATTTCACTCTTTAAATTCTAAGTTGATAACTTTGTGAAATTGCATCTCATTGTGCTATGTTGAAGGTTCCAATGTCATTTTAATAGTATGGATCAAATTATATTGAATTACAAACCTTGTAATAAGTTAAACTTATGCTTATTCATTCCCTACAAGTAAACTTGTTTACTCACCCCAAAGTTACTGAGTTGTTTTTCAGGCAAAGAAGCATTATTGTGGGATGCACAACACTCTTAGACTTGCTTGACTACTAGGAGCATTTTTGTTATATTAGAATATACACTTGTTAGCATATCATGTTTCCTTTTTGGTTTAATTTACCAAAACTTGTAATTATTGTTCTAACTATGTAAAGTGCACTTAAGTGCACCTTTTGTTAACCTATGGAGGTGTATGTAATGAAGCCAAGGGCCAAAGACATTTTATATGACATGTATGCTCTATATCTTCATAGTTGCTTATGGAATATATGGGATTTCATGTATTGAAGTGTCATATTTTGCATATGACATGCTATGAGGCCGTAGGCCATTGTAGCGCGTCTACTTCATCATTTTACACATGTGTGCATGTTCATATTTCATATAACTCTTAAGTTCCAACTTTTAAACTATTTATGGGTGATTTTATGAATTTTTATGAAAAAATCATGCATTGGGTATCATTTTATGTTCCTTTCGATTTAGCATGTTATGGATATTCGTATAAGGCTTTAAGATGTTTTGTATCATGTTTGGATCAAATGGAATGCATGCAGAACCTTAGGAATAGATCGGGCACCTCTTCCATGCTCTGCAGCAGCTTTTTCTGCTACAGTAGGGTGCATCAGCCGGCTGATAGCAGATATCAGCCGACTGACACATATCGAGTTTGCATTCCAATAGCCATTTAAGGAAAATAGTCATTTCAGCCAGCTGATAATTGGGTTTCGGCCGGCTGGTCCTTGCCGTCGGTCGACTGATCCTCCCAGGAGCCTTTAACTTCCAGTTTTTCTTGGACAACATTCATTCACGAACTTCAGAGGGTCATATCTCACTCGTTTTAAATCCAAATCAGGTCATTCTTGAGTCTAAGTTCAAGAGCTTGAAGTTAAATTTCTAATGGTAGCAACCACACACAAAAACTTCAACTTTAGAGAGAGTTATTATAGTTTTAGTGAGATAGGGTTGTGATAACTCTAAATCAGAGAACGTCGTTTTATCTTAAATTCATATCTTTTCCGTCCAAGCTCCGAATCAAGCGATTCTTGAGTCCATTTTCATCTATTTTTTGTTTTCCTTGTAATGGTATGCTTGGTAGCATCCATTTCCCCCATGAAATGACCATTTTACCCCTAGACTCATACTTGTTTGTTTTTGAATTATCGTTTCTGCATTTGTTTTCTTTAGGTTCCGTGATCTCAATGAGGATCACATTGGTTCCTTAGAGGTGTGTTGTATCTCTAAAGACTGTTGTTTTACCTTTTGCTTCCACATTCTGGGTTTTTTATCGGATCTATGTTCGGTTCATCATAGGACGCACAGGCCTAAAAATCAGGGTTGTCACATCGAGCAATGTTAAAAGAGATGAATCCCAAAATATTCTAAGTGTTGAAGGAAAAGACGCTTCAAAAAATAGTTGAAGAAATTTGACTAAGTGTAAAAGTGAAGATCGAGCACCACTCCTTGAAGCTCGAACAATAATTCCTCAAAGCTCGAGCCTTGTTCCCAAAGCTCGAGCCTGAACTTCAAAGCTCGAGCTCTACTTCCTAAAGCTCGATCCTTCCATGACAGATCAAATTTTAAGTTACGAGATTATTCTTTTCAAAGTCGTATTTCATTCCAGATGGGCCAGAAGACCTAAAAGCCCACCAAACCTGTATTTTCTTCTATAAATGAAGGCACAGGCCTTGATAGAAGAAGTCCCTTTTTCTCGTATTATTGAGAAGGCTAATACTGTGGTGGCAGCTTTTAAGGTTTCCATAACCTTAAAAGGTGAAGATCCTGAGAAGTGAAGTGTCATCTGTGACGATGGAGACGACTACAGCACAAATGATATTCGGCATTGTCATAAGTAGCTAATTCCTCTCTTAGGGCACTGATGTAATCCAATCTAGTACTATGGTTTGATTGTTTAACTTTGGGTTATTTTTAATATATATTTTAATTTTTATTACATAATTATAAGCAATTGAGATAACTCAATTGGATTTAATGCTTTAAATAGTTTTTGAACTGTTACTACCTTATCTTAAAAATAACTGTTCATCTTCTACTCTCAACCTATTCTTATTGGACAGTATCTGGTAGAGCCCTGTCAGACAATAGAATGGAGGTCATGTAATGGTGTTCCAATGTTTTTTTATAAATGAATGTTTTCATAGTCTATGCTCAGGAAAGATAGATTGTTTACAAAATTAGTTGTAATAACCCGGCCATTTTCCTTCCTTTCCTTTTTTTCTCAGATTTTCACGGATTTTTTTTTTTTTTTTTTCCGTTAATCTTTTCCTTTCTGAGTTCGGTTTCTCGTCACTTAGTGTCGTCTCGAGTGCTCAGGAATGGTTTCCGAGACTCTTTCCTTTGGATTGACAATTTCCTTTAAGGACCGCGTCATTTTCACATTTTCATTTTTTTACATTATTCACTTTTCGTCCTTTTCCTTATTTTGTCTTTTCCCCGTTTGTCACTTTGTGGGCACAACCTCACTTTTTGTGCTCGAAGTTGGTTTTTGACTTCGCGTACCTTCATTCTAAATGGTTTTCACGAAATACATATCTTTACTTCTACAGAAAAGTACTATGGTTGCTCCCGGTGTCTACAGGGTATGGATGCATAGTTCTTCAGAAACATTTTCTTTTTTTTGGGTGTTTTTCGTAAATATCTTTTGAAGATATTTTATTTCAAGGGTTTCTAAGAAAATATTTTTGGAAGATACTTTCATTCCGGGCCATTAGTGCAGTTAACCCTTTTTGTATGGGCCATTGTGCAATTAATTAAAGTTATTACAAAAATGCCTCGTTTTGAGCCTGGATTCTGGTACGGGATTCATTTTCACTTTTCGTCGAGTCTTGTACTCTTAGAATTGTCTTTTGGTCATTTTTCTCCAATTTTAGGGTTTTTAGCCCGGTTAACGCTGAACTTGTTTAGGGCATATCTTTCTGCTCGGGACTCGATTTTCGACGCTGTTTCTTCCGTTGTTCATTTTTTCTCATTTTGGTTCTTTTTCATTCACGGAGTTTCACCGTTTGAGAGCGTCTGCTCAAATTTCACTTTTTCGGACCCGGCGGGGCCCTTTCGAGGCACTTTTAGGGTTTTGCTATAAATAAAATGTCTTAAAGTGAAATGTGACGGCCTTGGTTTTTAGGCAAGTGCATTAGTGATGAACCGAAAGGATGATCAGATAACGGATTCAAAATACGAAAGCGAAAAAAGAAAACAAGACTCTAAGAAGTCAAAGTGACCTTCCATGAGGTCGTAGAACTCAATGAGAACTGAGGCGGAAGCAAAAGATCGAAAATATGACAAATAAGCCCCCAGGGGCAAAATAGTCATTTTACATGAAAATGACGTCCCTAGAATGTAAATTATTCTCGAGACACATCCATGACTTCCCGTGAAGTCACGGAACTCAAAAGAAAATAGCGTAAGCAAATTACAAGAAAACCGGATAAAAATAGTCCCAAGGGCAAAATAGTCATTTATAAAAATATAAAATCGGGTGCTACCGAGCACACTACTGGGAAGACAGTAAAAAATTAATCAAGTTAGACTCAAGAATCACTTGATTCGAAGTCCGGATGGAAGAGAAAAGTCAAAACAAAGTTTTGATATCACCGCGACCGTGAATAGTAACCTAGGCAAAATACTGAAATCTGTGTACCGTTTTAAGGCACTAAACGACATTTTCTGGAAAAACATGAAGAATAAACCCCACTTAAAATAATTTTTCCAAGCTGACCATGTCAAAAGAAAATTTTATTTTTGACGTAAAATTCCCAAAATGCCCTTAAAACAAACTTTTTCAAATAGTGCAAATACGCACAGGAAATTAGATTTGACGCGGGGTTTTCGGGTCCGAAATGACATTTTCTGGAAAAACACAAACAAGAAACCCTCACTAAAATCGAGTTTTCTACCCGACCATGATGAAGGAAATGAAAAAAATACACTAAAAAATCCCCAAAATGCCCCTAGATCATAACTGGACAAGAGGGCAAAAGTTGCTACAGTAACTGTCCTGATCTGAGAGCAAAAACGGGTTATCAAATGAATTTTTCTGGAAAAACACGAAAAAGAAGCCCCTCCCGAAATCAAATTTTTTACCCAGCAGCACTGGAGAAAATGAAAAAAAATACACTGTAAAATGGCCAAAATGCCCCTCCAAGAAATCTGATCAAGAGGGCTAAAAAGCTGCTGAAATGCAAAACTGAAAGTTGAATTTTACGAGAGATTTCTGGTACCAAGACGACATTTTCTGGAAAAACACAAAGAAGAAACCCCCCCCCCCCCCCCCCAAAAAATCACATTTTCTAAGTGACCATGTGAAGACCGGAATTCATTTCTCGAAGGAAAACCCCAAAATGCCCTAAAATCAAATTATACAAAAAATGTCAAAAGTAAATCCATAGAGTACTCATTTTGTGAGAAATGACTCTAGACTTGAAAACAATCATGCACGCAAACGTAACTTACCTAATAGGACATGTTACAATGGTCCACAACTTAAAAATACCGCTAATGCAAAATCCGACCCCCCAACAGCCAAAAAGGCAAAAATGAACATAAAAAGGAAAATTTGAAAACCAAAATTTTGAAATGGTTTTAAATTACCGTTTGGCCCTTGGCCATACTTCATGCATATTAAGTAAGTCCTAATGAATGTGCTCAGGCACACTTTGCATCACCCGATTTTGAAATGAACCCTTAAAGGCTTAGATTTTACTATTTTAGCCAAAAATACAAAGTATGAACCTAAAATGCAAAAATGAAAACAAAATGGCCACACCTCATACATATTAAATGAATGCTAGATAATGAATTTCATACCCGATGCACACTTGGGTGCAAAAATGTCATGCTAAAACCCTAATTTCTTATATATTCTCATTAAAGGCAAGATTTCAACATTCATGAATATACGTGAACTTCAAATATGGTTTGGCCCTTGGCCTCATATCATATACATAAAATGAGAATCAAAAAGTGTACTTAGGTATACATTACAAGTTTAGAACCAAATATACACATTTGACAAATAAGGCTATAAATGGCTTTTCAAGCCAACCTTTACAAGAATGGAATCTTCAAGTCCACAAATCATCCAAGCATAACTAGAATCTCAACCTTGATTCATGTACCTAAAAAATGTCCCTATTCCGTGGGTGAGTAACATAAAACTACTCGTTGGAAATGAGCATGCATCGACCTAACGTTTTACAAAGTTATTATATTAACTTAAAACAATTCAAAAGGGTCATGCCATCTAACGTCTATGTCAAAGGTGAAACTTGGGGAGCATCCTCAGCTACCTTAAAACATTTCTAACATAAATCACATCATTCATGCAATTCAAACAACATAGAAGCATGCTATACAAAACAACAAGATATAGATCTTCAAAGCCATTGACTTGAAATCTAAAATGCGAAAACAACTAAAGTAGGCCATGCCACCTAACGTCTATGTTCCAAATGAATCTATAAGATCATTCTTAAGTTGCATTTGAACAATATAGCATAAATGTACTTAACTACATCAAAAATCTGTAATGATTCATTAGAAATCATAATGCCTGAATGTACTTAACAACATCAAAACCTGCAATGATTCATTAGAAATCATAATGCCTGAATGTACTTAACAACATTAAATCGCCAATAACCAAAACCGCAAGTCACAATTAAACATTGGTTGCCAACTGGGAATTGAATGCGAAATCGATTAAGTGGTGGAAGACTTGGACATCAAATCTTGGATAAAGCCAAGACCTAAACGGTTATTCCGGGCATTAACCCACCGGGATACCACCCTAAGTGCGCATTATAAATGAGGAGAACTCATACCTCCCGCACTAGAGCCAAACTCTAGCCTTGTCTCTGTAACAATGTCCCAAGTGACTCCAAAATAAATAAGTTAACAACTTATATACAAAATATATATAAAGCACGAAACTACATTCCATGCACAAGCAGGTTGTAACCACACAACTCATGCTCTAAATCCACAACTACTATAGGATGACAAATGTCGAATCTTCAGAGCGCGATTCATTACGCGCTATAATAACATCACATGTCGAATCTTCAGTGTGCGATTCGTTACACGCTATAACAATATAATTCAATATTGAAAGCATAAACTAAAGAATCTAATACAAGTCTAAAATTATGCTTTAAACATATCACCAATGTCAACTTATGATTAAATCAATAATGCGATAGAAATGAAAATTAATCAAGTAAACTAATTAATTTATCTAAGTTTCAATTCTCAACCAAATTGTCCCTAATTAACACATGTTAGACAACATAACTTGATCATTACATATATCAATCCAAAAACTTAATTAGGCCATTGAAACAATAAAATAGAATTTAATTAAAACATGATAATCAAATCCTTAATTTCTAAAACAATATCAAATGGCCCCAAATTAACATACGCTAGTATAAAAGTCCTAGTCATCACAATTATCAAATTAAAAACTTGATTAAGCCAATGGAACCTTTAAATTGATTTTAATTAATCCTTTTAATTAAAATCTCTAGATTTTCAAACTCATTCAAATGCTCTCAAATTAAAGTATGTTAAAGAACATTCCAAGACTTAATTTAAAAGTATATCATAAGTTAATTTCATGCAAGGTACGGCCATGGGAATTAATCTTTCACCAAAAAAAAAATATTAAATAAAAATTGTAATTCTTATTCAAATGACACAAATTTAATATATGTTAACAAATATATTAAGGCCTAATTTATCATCATGCCACAATTCAATTCTAAGCTATATACATCCTTGTAAATTTAATCTTACACAAATAATTAAATATTACTAATTTTCTAGATTTAATACAAGGCATGCAAATAAGTTGTATAATTATGGAAAACACTCAAAACAATACATACAAAATCCTAAAACATCCCCTACCTCAATTTGAGATGGAAATCTCAAAAGCCAACAAAATGAAACGGCTCTGAATCCGACAATACTTCAAGGTTTTGTCAGAGACAACGCCGTGAACATTAAACTCCAAAGAGGACCTACCAAAATCCTAACTTGACCTCAAATTCGAACTCAAAAATTGGCCAAAAACGGGTTCTAATAAGGGGTAAAGATGCACGTAATCAAGACAAACACAAAACACAAATGCACTATGACTTTCTAACAAAGGGAAAAAGGTTTAATTGAGAAAAGAAGGGTGGCAGCCCCCCTTGGGCGGCCATGGGAGTTGCTGGTCGTGCATGAAGAGGGGAGAAGATAAAAATTGAAATGTCTCACCCCCCTTTTATAAGAAAACCCTAAAAGTGCCCCGAACGGGCCCCACCGGGTCCGAAAAAGTGAAATTTGAGCAGACGCGCTCAAAAAGCAAAACTCCGTGAACGAAAAAGAACCAAAATGAGAAAATATGAATAATGGAAGAAACGACGTCAAAAACTGAGTTCCGAGCAGAGAGATACGCCCCAAACAAGTTCGGCGACAACTGAGGCCAGAAATCCTGAAACTGGAGAAAAACGACCCGAAGGAAATTCTAAGAGTACATGACTCGATGAAATATGAAAATGAATCCTGTACAAGGATTTAGGCTCAAAACAAGGTATTTTGCAATAACTTTCGTTAATTGCATAATGGCCCTTCCAAAAAGGGTTAACTGCACTAATGACCCAAAATGAAAATATCTTCCAAAAATATTTTCTGAAAAACCCCTAAAATAAAATATCTTCAAAAGATATTTATGAAAAACACCCCAAGAAAAGAAAAAGATTCTAAAGAACTGGACACCGGGAGCAACCAGAGTACTTTTCTATAAAAGTAAATATATATATTTCGTGAAAACCACTTAGATTAATGATACATGAAGTCAAAAACTAATTCCGAGCATGAAAAGTGAGATTGTGCAAAAAAGTGACAAATGGGGAAAAGACGAAATAGGGAAAAGGACGAAAAGTGAATAGTATCGAAAAAATAAAAATGTGAAAATGACTCGGTCCTTAAAGGAAGTTATCAATCCAAATGAAAGAGTTTCAGAAATCATTTCCAAGCACTCGAGATGACACCCAATGACGAGAAACAGAACTCGGAAAAGAAAATTAAACGAAAAAAACTTATCCGTAAAATTTGAGAAAAAGGAAAGGGAGGCAAATGACCGGGTCATTACATGAAAAATCACTCTTTCCATCTTCTTTCTCCCTCTTGCCCGGCAGCCATGGAAGCCCATGGGGTTGCCACCTTCTCTCCCTTCTTTTGGAATTCCTCCATTTGTTAAAAAGTCATAATGCCTTTGTATTTTATGTTTGTCTTGACTACGCGCATCTTTCTCCCTTATTAGAATCCGTTTTTGACCATTTTTAAAGTTCAGGTTTGAGGTCAAGTTAGGATTTTGGTATGTCCTCTTTGGAGTTTTATGTTCACCATGTTGTCCCCGACATAACCTAGGAGTATCGTCAAATTCGGAGCACTTTTCTTTCGGTGGGGATTTGAGATTTTATCTCAAATGGAGGTAGGGGATGTTATAGTTTATATTTTTGTTATCTTGCATACTATTGATACTTATACAACTTGTATGCATGCTTTTGTTCATAATCTAGAATTTAATTTAATTATTTTCTATGTTTAAGATTCAATTCTCATGATGATATTTAACTTAGAATTAAATTGTGGCATGCTAGAAAATTAGGCTTTGGTATATTTATTAACATATATTAAATTTGGATTATTTGAAAAAGAATTGCAACTTTTATTTAATAATTTTCTTTTGTAAAAGTTTAATTCTCATGAACGTACCTTACATCAAATTAACTTGTGATATGCTTTTAAATTAAGTCTTGGCATGTTCTTTAACATACTTTAATTTGAGAGCATTTGGATTATTTTAAAAATCTAGAGATTTTAATTAAAAGAATTAATTAAAATCTATTTAATGGTTTCAATGGCTTAATTAAGTTTTTAACTTGATATTTGTGATGACTAGGACTTGTATACTAGCATATATTAATTTGGGACCATTTGATATTGTTTTAGAATTTAGGGATTTGATTATTATGACTTAATTAAATTCCATTTTATTGTTCCAATGGCCTAATTAAGTTTTGAATTCATATATGTAATGATCAAGTTATGTTGTATAACATGTATTAATTAGGGATCATTTAATTGAGATTTGAAACCTAGAGAAATTAATTAGGTTATGTAATTAATTTCCATTTCTATTACATTAATGATTTAATCATATGTTTGACATTGATTGTATATTCAAATCATGATTTTGAACTTGTAATGGATTCATGAGTTTATATTTTTAATGTTGAATCATATTGTTATAACGTGTAACGAATCGCACACTGAAGATTTGACATGTGATGTTATTATAGCGTGCAACAAATCGCACTCTGAAGATTCGACATTGTCATCCTATAGTAGTTGTGGATTTAGAGCATGTATTGTGTGGTTTCAACCTACTTGTGCATAAGATGTAATTTCATGCTTTATATATTTCGTATATAAGTTGTTAACTTATTTATTTTGGAGTCACTGGGGACATTGTTAATGAGATATGGCTAGAGTTTGGCTCTAGCACGGGAGGTATGAGTTCTCCCTATTTGATAGTACGCATCAAGGTGGTATTCTCAGTGGGTTAATGCCCGGAATAACCGTAGTTCTTGATTTTATCCAAGATTTGATGTCTAAGTCTCCTACTACTTGATTTCGCATTCAATTTCAAGTTGACAACCAATGTTTAACTGTGACTTGTGATTTTGGTTATTGGTGATTTAATGTTGTTAAATACAATTATGCATAATGATTTGTAAAAAATCATCGCATGTTTTGAATGTTGTTAAGTACATTTATACATTATGATTTGTAAGAAATCATCGCATGTTTTTAATGTTGTTAAGTACATGTATGCTATAAATGTTCAAATGTAGCTTAAGAATGATCCTATAGATTCATTTAAAACGTAGACGTTAGGTGGCATGACCCATTTTAGTTGTTTTCGTGTTTTAGATTTTAAGTCGATGGCTTTGAGAATCTATATCTTGTTACTTTGTATAGCATGTTTTTATGTTATTTAAATTACATGAATGATGTGATTTATGCTAGAAATGTTCTAAGGTAGCTTAGGATGATCCCTGAGTCACACATTTGACATAGACGTTAGGTGGTATGACCTTTTGAATGGTTTCGCATTAATGTGATAATTTTGTAAAACGTTAGGTCCTTGCATGCTCATCTCCTACGAATAGCTTTATGTTACTCACCCCAAAGTTGCCGAGGTCATTTTTTAGGTACAGGAATCAAGGTTAAGATTCTCATTATGCTTGGACGATTTGTGGACTTGAAGGTTCCATTATTGTAAAAGTTGGTTTGAAATGCCGCTTGTAGCCTTATATGTCAAAATGTGTATATTTGTTCAAAACATGTAATGTGTACATGAGTACACTCTTTATAATGTATTTGACATGTATGAGATGAGGCCGGAGGCCAACGATCATCATTTTGTATCCTATGTAAATTTTGACTTCATGAAATATTATGGAAATATTGAAAAATGTCAAGCCATTGCTTCACCATGTTTGCATAGGGTGTGGGAATTCCATTTTTATTCTTTCATAGGGTCTCATTAATCATGTATGAAATGTGGCCAATGGCCAAAAGGTAATTTGAAATCATTTGTTAATTTTGATTTTCAAATTTCCCATTTCTTGTTCATTTTCGCCTTTTTAGCCGTCGGGGGGTTGTACTTTGCATCGGCGTTATTTTTAAACCGTGGATCATTGTAGCGCATCCTATTAGGTAAGTTACATTTGTGTGCATGATCTTTTTCAAGAAAAACCTTTTCCTTAGTGATTTGAGCCTCCTATATACTCATGTTGCATTTTTATTGCATAATTTGGTTTAGGGGCATTTTGGAGTTTTTCTTTGGGAAATAAATTCCGTCCTTGACATGGTCACCTAGAAAACATGATTTTTGGGGAGGGGGGGTTTCTTTTTCGCGTTTTTCCAAAAAATGTCATCTTGGTACCTAAAATCTCTCGCGAAGTTCAGCTTTCCGTTTTTCATTTTAACAACTTTTTGACCCTCATGACCTGATTTTATGGAGGGGCATTCTGGGCATTTCACAGCGAATTTTTTTCATTTTCTTCGACGTTGTCGAGTAGAAAACTCGATTTTGGGGGGAGCGGGGGTTTTTTCTTTGTGTTTTTCCAAGAAATGTCATCTCGGCTCTCAAAAACCCATTTTTTTTTCAAAAAAACCCCTACTGTCAGCTTTTTGCTAATTTTTAGTACAAGTGTACGGGTGGTGGATTCATGTAACTGGCTACATGAGCTTGGGCAGATTGTGGTTGCCTTTGTTTTTGCTTCCTAACCGGTTAAATGGTCTTAGGTTGACTATTTTGACCTTTTTACCCCTTTTTCTTTTGTTAGCTATATCTTCTTTATCCGGACTCCGAATTAAATGATTCTTGAGTCTAAGTTTATTAATTTTTTATTTTGTTTCCAATGGTGTACTCGGTAGCACCCATTTTCATTTTGGAAATGACCTTTTTTCCCCTAGGTTCATTCTTGTCTGTTTTTGAAACGTCGTTTTCGCATTTATTTTCTTTGGTTCCATGACCTCATTGAGGGTCATATTGGTGTCTTAGAAACGTATTGTATCTCTAGAGACCGTTATTTTATCTTTTGCTTCTGCATTCCGGATTCGTTTTCGGATCTACGTTCGGTTCATCACAGGACGTACTAGCCTAAAAACCAGGGCCGTCACACTATGCATGCATTCCCAATGATCCCAACAAGTTAAAAACATACTTGTGAACTTTAAAAATTAATGGCCCTTGCCCTCATGTTATACATACACATAAAAATGAATACCAAAAGGTCTGCTTAGGCACACATTACATGTTTAAAATCAAATATACACATTTTGATATATAAGGCTACAAATGGTGTTTCAGCCAACCTTTACAAGAATGGAAACCTTCAAGTCCACAAATCATCCAAGCATAACGAGAATCTCAACCTTGATTCCTGTACCTGAAAAATGTCTCCAATGACTTCGGGATGAGTAACATAAAGCTACTCGTAGGAGATGAGCATGCAAAGACCTAACGTTTTACAAGATTATCACATTAATGTGAAACAATTCAAAAGGTTATGCTACCTAATATCTATGTCAAATGTGAGATTCAGGGAGCATCCTAAGCTACCTTAGAACATTTCTAACATGAATCACATCATTCATGCAATTCAAACAATATAAAAACATGCTATACAAAACAACAAGATATAGATTCTCAAAGCCATCAACTTGAAATCTAAAATATGAAAACGACAAAAGTGGGTCATGCCACCTAATGTCTATATTCCAAATGAATCAATAGGATCATTCATAAGATACATTTGAACATTTAAAGCATAAATGTACTTAACAAAATTAAAAACATACGATGATTCCTTACAAATCATAATGCATAAATATACTTAACAACATTAAAAATATGCGATGATTCCTTACAAATTATAATGCATAAATGTACTTAACAACATTAAAAACATACGATGATTCCTTACAAATCATAATGCATAAATGTATTTAACAACATTAAATTGCCAATAACCAAAACCACAAGTCACAATTAAACATGATTGTCAACTTGGAATTGAATGCGAAAACAAATAGTGGAAGACTTGGAAAATCAAATCTTGGATAAAACCAAACCTAAACGGTTATTCCAGGCACTAACCCGCTGGAAATACCACCCCGTGAGCACAAATGACTTAGAGGACTCTTGTCCCCGTACTAGAGCCAAACCCTAGCCCCCATCTTAACGTAACAATGTTCCAAGTGACTCCAAAATCATAGATAAGTTCAAAACTTATATAAATTAAATAATGCACGAAACCACCTTCCATACATAAGTAGGTTGTAACCACACAACACATGCTCTAAATCCACAACTACTATAGAATGACAAATGTCGAATCTTCAGAGTGCGATTCGTTACACGCTATAACAATATCATTCAATATTGAAAATATAAACTCATAAATCCATTACAAGTCCAAAATCATGATCTAAACACACTACCAATGTCAAACACATGATTAAATCATTAATGCAATAGAAACAGAAATTAATTCGATAACTAATTAATTTCTTTAGGTTTCAAATCTCAATCAAATGGTTCCCAATTAAAATATGTTAAACAACATAGCATGATCATTATATATACTCATTCAAAATCTTAATTAGGCCAATAGAACCATTAAATAGATTTTAACTAATTCTTTTAATTAAAATATCTAGATTTTCAAACTCATCCAAATGTTCTCAAATTAAAGTATGTTAAAGAACATGCCAAGACTTAATTTAATAGCATATCACAAATTAATTCCATACAAGGTACAACCATGAGAATTAAACTTTCATAAAAGGAAATTATTAAATAAAAGTTACAATTCTTATTCAAATAATCTCAATTTAATATATGTTGACAAACATACCAAAGCCTAATTTACTAGCATGCCACAATTTAATTCTATCACATATATAACCATGTGAATTAAATCATACACAAAGAAAATAATTAAATTAAATTATAGATTATGAACAAAAGCATACATACAAGTTGTATAAGCATCAATAGCATGCAAGACAACAAAAAAATAAATAAACTATAACATCCCCTGCTTGCATTTGAGATGAAATCTCAAATCTCCACTAAAAGAAAAGTGCTCCGAATCCGATGATATTCCTAGGTTATGTCGGGGACAACATGGTGATCATTAAACACTAGGAGGTCACACCAAAATCCTAATTTGGCCTCAAACCCGAACTCATAAAAATGGCAAAAAACTGATTCTAATGAGGGGGAAAGATGCGTGTCGTCAAAACAAACATAAAACACAAAGGCACTACGACTTTTTAACAAAGGGAAGAAGTCCAAAAGAAGAGAGCGAATGTGGCAGCCCCATGGGCTTCTATGGCTACCGGCCAAGAGAGGAAGAAGAAGAGAAAAATCTAATTTTTCTTCTTAAGTTGTCCTATTGATAGAAAAACCTTAAAAGTGTTCCGAAAGGGTCCCGCTGGGTCCGGAAAAGTGGAATTCGCACAGACGCTCTCAAACGGCAAAACTCTGTGAACGAAAAAGATCTGAAATGAGAAAAGATGAACAACAGAATAAACAAAATCAAAAATCGAGTCCCGAGCATAAAGATATGCCCCGAACAAGTTCGGTGGCAACCGGGGCCAGAAACCCTGAAACTGGGGGAAAACGACCACAAGGAAATTCTAAAAGTACGCGACTCGACGAAAAGTGAAAATGAATCCTGTATGAGAATCGAGACTCAAAACGAGTCATTTTTGCCATCATTCATTCGATTAGCTTTTTCCACCCAACATTATTAAAAGTTGTATTTGTACGATTTCCTTGCCTAACCTTTTCCCCCATTAGCAAAATAAATTTCTCTTCTAAATAGTCATCCCAAATATTTTCCCATCATCCATCGTGTCCATATCTACTTGCACATCATCACCCAAGCTCATTTCATTGGCATACTCATATAGATTATTGGGATTAAGATCCATTTAATAAACATAATGGTTATAAAATTATAATCAGAAATATTATTGAGAACCAATTATATAGGTAGCATGGTACACAATAACTCAAGTTCAATACAAATAAAAAGTATAAAAAAGATATATTATAACTCTTACTGAGAACCAATCAATTTTTTTTTTTAAATATAAAACAGTTACAAGTTAGAAGTCACTTTGCATACAGGTAGTATGATAAATAGTACAAATACACAGCAAAATAAAAGACAGAAAAATGGACCAATCTGTATATTCAGAAAAATGGAAGACAGAAAAAACAAAAGACAGAAGTTCAGCAATGTAATGTTCCTTTAAATAAGAAGATCAGTAAATCAAGAAGAAAGGCTCATGCATTTCTGGGATTAATGCTGATCAGAAAGAAAACTAAGGTGAGACACCTTTTAATGAGCTAACCATACAATATAATTTGATGGGCACAATTAATAAACCTTTACATTACAAGGGCCATACTTAGATTCCCATGAAAAGTTAAAATACCATTTTCTGTTTTATTTTTATCAAAATGCACAAAGCGGCCACTAAAGCAAATGAGAGCCATCATAACAAATGATGATATGATGCTAACATTCTGCTTCTCTCTTTCTCTCTCTCTCTCTCTCTCACACACACACACACACACACACACACACACACACACACAGGCATGTGATGCCATGCAAGTTAAATACAGAGTTTTCTATTAAAATAAGACTTAGTTTGAGAATATGTGATGTATGTAAACCAGAACAGCTGAAGCAAATCATAAAACACAGAACAGGAACCACAGGAACAAGAATATGAAGGAAGACTGGGAATATTAATCAAACCAAACTGTAAGAAACTGCGTCCTTCAGCTTGTCAACTATTATTAATCAAACCAAACTAGCTGTAACCAAAATGGGTAGATTTTCGATGTTCCAAAAGATTGACAGCTGTTAAGCATTAACATGTTCACAAAGAGTAAATCAACAAAGTGACTTCAAAACCAATTTACAAAATCTGAATCTTAAGTGACAAAACTTGAATTTCTGAAGTAGGGTTTTCAGATCCAAGCACAAATTCAACCAAAAATAAGACACAAGATAGTAAAATGTGAATCGAAGTGACAAAACTTGAATTTCCGAAGTAGGGTTTTCAGATCCAAGCACAAAGTCAACCAAAAATAAGACTGAAGATAGTAAAATCTGAATCAAAATGACAAAACTTCAATTTCCGAAGTACTATTTCTAGATTCAAGCACAAAGTCGACCCAAAATGTTACACAACATGAAAAAAAAAAACTCATCCAAGTAACAAAACTGAAACCCTCACCACTAGGGTTTTAGATCCAAGCAAAAAAACGAAGACGAAATAAGAAAAAATTACCATCAACACGAAGAAGAAGACGAACAAGAACAGAATGAAGCTATGTTTACCGATCGGAGCCTGCAAAAACGTCGTTTGTAGCGACGGGATGGTTGAAGCTCGGTGCACAGTGAAATCGCCTCCGAATCGCCTTAGGGTTGCTCTAGGTTGCTTCTCATATTTGTGGCGATATTTTGGAAATATTGCTTCAAGTATTTGGGCTACTAATGGGTTATAGTGCAGAAGCATTTTACGGGCTACAGTAGTGGAAGCAACAAGAAGCATCAAAATGATGCTTCTAAAAATAGGCCCAATAATGGAAGTGTTTCAGCACTATTTGGAAGCATAGCAGATTTCACCAAACATGCTTTGGGCCGGAGTTTTGCTACAGTAACTGACCCAAAGCAAAACACCAAACAGGCCCTTGGTAAAACAGATATGGTGAATTCCAAAAGCCCGGGGCAGCAAAAGATGGAAATGAGAGCGATGGACGATGTAGCTATGGGCCAAGACCTAACACCTCCCTGCCCGCCCCTCGCTTTTTCTCTCTACGACTCCACACTCCTCTCTCTCTGCTCCGCCTGCTCTTCTCCTCTCTCTCCTCCACCCCACCAATTCCCATCTCTTCTCCCCACCTTTCCCATCAATTCCCATCATGTCCACCAACCCTCTCTTCACTACTGTTCCTCACAATGCTCCGACTCCGACTCCGACCTCCACCTGTCCAGCGCCGAACACCACCTCCTACTCCTCCTCAGCCAATCCCACCCCTCCTCGTATCCATTCTCCGGCGACACGTCCGACCTCCGCGCCGCCCTCCGCCTCCTCCGTCGCTTCGAGAACCTCAATGCGGGATGCCTCCCGGAGAGAAATCGAGTCGGCGGTTTGATGAGCAATCGCGACGAATTGATGTCTCGCGGCGAGGACGAGGGAAACGGTGACGTTTTGTGCAGGATTAGGGGCGGCGCGAAGGCTATGGCGGCGGCGAGAAGGATGCGAGACGGTTTGGATTTGGAATTCTTGGGGGAGTGCTTGCTGGAGGAGGCGGTGCTGTGCCTGGTGCTAACGAACGCCGTGGAGGTGCAGGTTAAGTTGGGCCAAGGCGTTGGCGTTGCTGTCTACGATACGACCTTCTCGTGGATCAATCACAGCTGCTCTCCCAATGCTTGTTACCGGTTTCTGCTGCCGGAGGTGACTCAATGCTCTGGCGAGCCACGGTTGTGGATCACGCCGGCAGCCACTGGGGGCAGCAGTGATGAAATTGAAGTGTCACATAATAATAGTGTTGGTACCAAATGTAAATTAGTAAAAATTGGTTATTTTGTAGTTGATATTTCATTGGGATTAATTGTTGTTTTGGTTTATATGTAGGATGTCTGGAATATGGTCCAAGAATTATTGTTCGGAGTATCAAGGCCATAAAGAATGGGGAGGAGGTGTCTATTGCTTACACCGACTTGTTGCAGCCCAAGGTCTATTTTATATATTTTGTAAATTTTTGCATCGTATTATGACGTTTATATATGTGATTTTAGCTTGTGGAATCATTTATAAGTCAGTATTGCCTGTTTTTTTTTTTTTTTTTTTTTGAATGGTTTATAAGTCACTAGACAATGAACAAAAAAACCGTGCTGACAGATGTCATTAGTACAAATAAATACAGCTAAACCCAACATCCAGCAGAACCATTAAAAAAACAGAGCCTAGATCAGAAATGGATTCCTAGCCAGTTCAAGATGACTGTTACCACCATGCCTTCTTCAGTTTTCTATACCTCCAAATGCACCACAAGAGAGCTGTGAATAAAACACCTTAACAATGTATATCTCATTGCTTGACCCTTGGTATGCGCAAGGAACCAAGACACCACCTCTGAGAGATGCTGCACAGCCATTGCCTCCCATTAACACACCTGAGAAAGCCACTGCCACACACTTTGGCATAAGAACAACACCGGAACAAACTCTTTGGTATCATCATCAGAAAAACAGATGTGCCATATAGCTCATCCTATAAAACTTATGCATGATGAAGACTAAAGAACTCCACACATGCTTATACCATGGGACTTGATCACATTGTTCTCTACAACAAAACAGAGATGTCAAAGGAGAAGATTTTCAGAAATCCTTAGCTTCTAGGCCGGAGCAAAAAATTAAATCTAGATCAGCTACCATCAAGCTTTTATGGCCAGCTGTTGTGGAGTGTGAGTGTCTCCACCATGCACCCTTCTATTCCTTTCAGTCGATATACACCATAAGATAGCTGTAAATAGGCACCTCATCAATTTACTTTTCACTGTGTGAGCTGTAGTATGAATTTCGAACCATGGTACTACCTCAGAGAAGTGTTGGAAGCATAAAATACCATCCCAGTGGAAAGCATGAGAAATCCATTGCGAGGCACTCTGTTCTCTGCACACATTCCACATTGCTTTGAATGACATCAAACCATGCTTCCATTGTATTAAATCTGCAGAATTACTTGTTGGCAAGTTGTGAAAGAATTGATGAATTTCGTCAGGCCGGTTGTCACGTATGCACCATCCAGTAGGAGTCTTCAAAACTGATAGCCGATCAGAGTATGAGTAACCAGCAGGTAACAATCTTCTTAAACCAAATTTCTGCTGAAGGGAAATGCCATTGTAATTTGTACCAGGGATCATAATTCATAGAATAGGGTGAATGACTGACCATCTGTGATACCCTCAGATTTTCGAATGCGGGTTGGCCGGGCCCACGCCCGAACACCCGAGGATATTAAAAACGAATCGACAATAAACGAACACAGAGTACAAAAGAATAAAGAAGAATAAATAAAATGCTGACAAGAAACTAAAATGATAATCTAATTATAAACTTCAGAATATATTTCCATTAATTAATAAACTCTTCTGATACAACTGATCCTCCAAAATACAACTCGGGAATCCATACTGTGTGGACCCCTAGAAAATCCAAACTAAACAAATGACAGCAATAACTGTCTAAATCAGGAAACTGAATCATAAATGAACTCCTATGTAGCATCGGAAGAATGAAGTAGACTGATCCTCGCTCAGCACGAACAACCTCTACTCCTGACGAACACCTGAAAAATAATGGTGGGTCAGGTCCACAAACAAGTTCTACTCTACTACAGTCCAAGCAGAGATCCGATACACGTATACATCCTAGTCAATCCAACAGTAACTAGTAGTCCGTATATATATACACACACACACTAAAGGAACCTCACTAGACTATAGGGTTGTCTTAACATGAATAGTAGGCAATATGCAAAACGCACATATAGTGGGCATGAGTACCTAGACCTACCAGGGTACACAACTACACTATATCTAGCTACACATCCCTGGCGATATACGCGCCCTAACCACTGATCCTGATACTCAAGCTCATATCATGGCACCATACTTATATATATATAATCTAGTAACCATCCTATCCAGTATAAATTAATCCTCCATAAGTCATTCAACTTGCTCAGCTGACCTGACTTGAATATAAGTAGGACTTAACATTTTAGTTAATTCATTCCCTTATATGATAAATTAATCCTCCATAAGTCATTCAACTTGTTCAGCTGACCTGACTTGAATATAAGTAGGACTTAACATATTAGTTAATCCATTCCCTTATATAAAATAGGTAGGACTTAACTGATAAGTTAATCCGTCCCTAAAATGCCACCGTCCCATATCGGTGCATTAAACCACACAATCCAACAATTGATGTAACGATTAAGGAAATACATCAAACAATCCAAAAATAACTATGATAATATGATATCAGTTATCACAAAATAGGAATGACTTATTATTTATTTAAGCTTGCTATATCATATGTCCCACACAAACTGAATCTTATACATGATGATATTTTATTATACCGTCAAATAAGCATTCTCTATATCCAATTCATCCTACACATTTAATCTTAATTGCTAAAATATTTTAAAAGATTAAATCCATTCGTTTGTTTAAAACATTCAAATAGCAAACATCATTATGATTGAGTCTATTTAAATTTATTTAAACCCAAACCTAGTTCCTATTTAATGTTCAGGAATCCTAGGCATGTTTCTACGTTCCATCATTTCACAGATATGAAAAATACATAATTTAAACATGTAAAAATTCACACCGGAAATCAAATCAAAATCATGCATTTATCAATTCGTAACACAATAACAGATATGAACCAAATTCATAAAACCTATGTTTTAATCCAATTAAACATGCATAATTATTTAATTTTATGTGTTTAATAAATCCTGGAATTTCCTAGGCATGTACAGAAACACGAATCAAAGGGAAAGAGATAGAAGAAGAACTTGCCTTAAACTTTCGGATCGAAAGTTAAACTTCTTCTTCCTTGATCTTCTCTCTACAGGGTTTTTTCTCCTCCTTCCTTCCTTTTCCTCATTCATTCTCTAACTCTCTCACTCTCTAGAATATATCACGTGAATATTTCTAACCCCCTTTTATAACCTATAGCTATATATTTATAGGCTAAATAAAATAACCCTAACCCTTTTCCCAATCCAAGTCAACTTAAAAAAAAAAAAAATTAAAATATTAAAAAGGTAAGTAAAATATGTTACGTATATAATTTATGTATATGTTTATTAAATAAATAAATTATACACATTCCATTATTTATTAATGGATTATCCAATAATAATTAAGTTACCATAATATTATAAGGTAACTTAAAACATAACACGTATCAAATCTATGTATATTTTTATTATTTAAATATAAAACATATATATCAGATTAAATATTACTACCCAAGTTACCATAAAAGTAATTAATATATTACTTTCCTTTTTATATATGTATATAATATATAGCTATATATATACATACACAATTATCCATGGGCAATAATCCATACACATCCAACCTCCTATCCAAGTAGTCCATGGGACCCAATTGGTTGGCCCATTACTACTAACCATAATCATAAAAGAAAAATAAAATAAAATAATAAAAGAAAAGAAAATATTTAATTTACAACTAATTAAAATACCATTTAAGCACATAATCTAATTAAACAATTAACACATAGACAAATACAAATAATACATAGACACATAATCAAATAATCAAGTAATACATAATTCAATTAAACACATAAGCAAGTAGTCAAATAATCAATTAAATAATTAAAAATACAATTAAAACAAATAAATAAATACCGAGACTATCCTTTTAAAATTAGGGGTATTACACCATCATCATGGAGAAGTTCAAGTGTTGTAGCAAAGAGGCTCTGTTGTCCAGGATAGATTTTCATATGGCTGAATCAGAGGCTCTGGCATTCATTGTCCAAAAATAACTGAGGATGCCGAAGATAGAATGGGCCGGATTTGACCTACGAAGGAAGCATCGGATCGAACAGTTGGACTCAACCCATACTGTATCATTGAAGACTGGGCCTAACATCCAGGATCTACCGAACAAAGTCAGGCCCAAAAGGAAGGAGACCCGAAGCTAAGAGCCCTACATAAGAAGTTAGTTACAACACTCTAACAGCACTGGTAATTACATATAAATAGACCATTGCGAGAGGAAAAGAGGGGATTTTTTCTGTTGAAGTGTAAGAAGAATTCTAGAGAGAGAAAAAAGAAGAAGTTTCTTGCATCTTCAATTGGCGCCGTTTGTGGGAACGAAGAAGATTGATTTTCGATCGATTAAAAGTAATTTGATCAGGAATGATTTGTGGAGAAGAATCTTGATCTCTGAAAACTAGATCAAGATCGGCAACATCGTTGTTTGTTTGGCCGAATTCCGATTCTTCTTGATTTTGCAGAGATTTGCGTTCGATCTACGCAGCTTTGATTTGTGCCTGTTCAATCAATCAACGCAGCGTTGATTTGATTGTGATTGCAATTGATCTGTCAGAGCTTAACTTGACAGGTTCACGGTGGATGAGATAGGGATTAGGTCAAGAGAGGTCATAATTCGGCTGATTCGAATCTAGATCTGGTGTGAACGCATTAGCGAAACTCAAATCTGATCAAAGTGTTGGAGTTGATGACTTTGCTTCGATCCGGAATGATGATCGGAGGCGAGAGTTCAAATCTAGTGGAGAATGGTCAGCAGATGAAGCTCGATGAATTGATGAGCATGATCGAGGCTCTGAGAAAGGAAAACGTAGAGTTGAGAACTGAAAGGCAGCATCGAGAAGGTCCGGGTGTACCACGACTGCCTCCGGTGCGAGAAAGAGGTGCACAGCTTGATGAAGCACATCGCGACGAGTGAGAAGAAGATAACCACGAGGATCTTCACAGCGAGGAGGTCAGGTTGGAGGATCTACCGCCAAATCCTCGTCGAGTCGAAGATCGAGAAGGATCTATACACCTAGATCCGCATCGTGAGCAGACTAGGCGAGAAGAAGCTACGGCTTTCAATCCAAATTAGGAAAGGCACAATCGAGGACAGGCTACGGAGTTTGATCACCACAAGCCTATCTCATCATGGCAGAAGGGGTTCACTGACGAAAGGTCGTTGGATCCACCTTATCGGCCTTCGATGGCCACATACGATTATAGGAGTTCTGAAAGCAGACCTGCAGACCAAAGAATCGCTGCAAGGTTCCAAAGAGAGAATGAGGCCCTCCGTTCGGCAGTAAAGACGGTTGATTCACCGTTTACTGATGAGATCCTGAATGCCCCAACCCGAGGAAGTTTTCCATGCCTGTTTTCATTCTATTTGATGGAACAACCGATCCGATTGATCATGTATATCATATCCAGTTGAAAATGGCTCTGAACACTAAGAACGACTTGTTAATGTGCAAGTGCTTTCCTACCAGTTTAGTTGGACCAGCGCTCAATTGGTTTAAGAACCTGCCGAGGGGCTCAGTGGATAGTTTCCGAAGTTTATGCGATCGGTTCATAAGCCAGTACTATGGGAATAGGCGTTCGGCAAAGGACATTTCGAGCTTGTTCACGATGAAGCAGCATGAAGACGAGCGCCTCCAAGCTTTTCTTACTAGGTTTAACCTTACTAAGAGCATGGTGATTGAATGCCATCCTACAACGGCGGTTCAAGCGTTCAAGTTGGCCATGACTCGTGGCACTCTGTTCCACACGAGCCTGGTAGTGAACACGCCGAAGACTATGGACGAACTCAATGAAAGAGCTGATGGTTTCGTGCGTCTGGAAGAGGAGGAAGCAGCCAACGCTCGGAAAACATCCATCATATCAACAGAAGAGAAAACCAAAGCAAAGATCAAGCAAAAGCAGGCTCAGCCACAGCGTCAGACCCCCTGGAAGGCAAAGAAGAGGCTTAGAGAGGAAGATTTGATCACTCCGCTGAAGGTCACTCTGGCGAGGCTATACCAGGAAAACAAAGATAAGTTCCGTCCACCTCTGCCAATTCGGCAACCTCTCGAACAGAGGGATCAGACTAAGCACTGTACTTTCCATAGCAATTTTGGTCACCAGACTAACGAATGCAGGAACTTAAGGAGGCAGGTGGAGATGCTGATCGCCAGAGGCGAATTTGCAAGTTATATTCAAGGGCGTGCAGCAGAACATAACCGACCGATGGATCAAGTAAAAAGGAGTCAGAAACCGAGCTCCCATAACACACAACCAGTTCGGATAATAAATGTGATTCACGGTCGGCCTGAATCAAGCGAGGAGTCAGGCGAATTACTCCGAACGCGTCTTCGCCAAGCGCAAATGAAAAGGAGGGTAGGCAGTGTGAACGTTCTGCACCAGCAGAGCACATCAACACAGATAAAGTTTGATAGGACAGATCTGTTACGTGTTCAAATTCCTCATGAGGATCCATTAGTCGTCAGCTTGACAGTGGGGAATGCCTGGTACGAAGAGTTTTGATTGATCTTGGAAGCAGCGCAAATGTTATGCCGAGGGACACGTTCGATCGGCTTGAGATCAAGCCAGAAAAGCTCAAGCCTACTGGAAATCCCTTGCTAGGGTTCGATGGAAAACGGGTAGAACCCATCGGACTGGTAGAAGTAACTGTGCAAGCCGCGGAGAGAGTCTTGACAGAGAGCTTTGTTGTTGTTGAAATCCATCCATCTTACAACCTTCTGATGGGTAGAGGGTGGATTCACAGAGTCCAAGGTGTTCCCTCAACTTTGCATCAAGTAATGAGATGCCTGGGACCAGACGGCACCAAGGTGATTGACATTCATGGCGACCAAGTAGCAGCCAAGGAATGCTATTCCGTGACGCTGAAATCCGCTAAAAAGGGCAAAACTCCCATCCGTTTTGCGAGCCCGAAATAACAATTACAGGAACCTCCACCCACCAAGAGTGGGGAGGAGGAGCCTCTAAGCTTAACCGAAGAACCTCTTGTGGATGTGCAGATCGACCATCATAAGCCAGAACGAACGACAGAAGTGGGAATGAAACTCACCGCGGGGGAGAAACAGGGGTTAACTGATTTCTTGTCCCAGAACTCAGATGTGTTCGCATGGAGTCACTCAGACATGCCCAGAATCAGTCCAACAGTTTCCTGCCATTCTCTCAACGTCAATCCGAGCGTAAAACCTGTAAGGCAGAAGCAGAGAAGGTTCGCTCTAGAACGCAATCAGATCATACCCGAGGAGGTTGATAGGTTGCTTGATGCAGGGTTCATTAGAGAGGTGCAGTACCCAGATTGGCTTTCAAATGTTGTTGTTGTGCAGAAGAAGAATGGGAAATGGCGAGTATGCATTGATTTTACCAATCTAAACAAGGCCTGTCCGAAGGATAGCTTCCCGTTGCCTAAGATTGATCAAATGGTAGATGCTACTACTGGGTACGAACGTTTAACTTTCCTGGATGCTTATTCAGGTTATAATCAAATCCCCATGGACCCGGCTGATGAGGAGAAAACTTCTTTCGTTACTGAGCGAGGGACCTACTCTTACAAAGTAATGCCGTTCGGATTAAAGAATGCTGGGCAACTTATCAGAGATTGATCAGCAAGATTTTCAAGGCTCAAATGGGAAAAACTGTAGAGGCTTACATTGACGATATGGTGGTGAAAAGTAAGAGGAAAGTTGACTATCTGAAACATCTGCCGAACGTGTTTGATGTGTTGAGAAGATATGGAATGAGGCTTAATCCGACCAAATGCTCATTCGGCGTGACTTTCTGGTCAATTCCTGGGACATGTGGTTAATCATAGGGGAATAGAGGCTAGCCCAACTCAAGCAGAAGCTCTGACCAAGAATGCCGAACCAAAGACAGTCAAAGAAGTACAAGCCCTGACAGGTCGGATAGCTGCATTAAGCCGTTCATTTCTAAGTTGTCAGATCGTTGCAAGCCATTTTTTGACACAATACGAAGCCATGGGAGACAGGCCTGGGGGGATGAACAGCAACATGCACTAACTGGTTTGAAAAAATATATGCAGAACCCTCCGGTCTTGTCTGCCCCCGAACCAGGAGAAAAGCTATTTTTGTACCTCGGGGTATCCAGTATTGCGACGAGTGCCGTTTTGATCCGTCGCAAGGAAGGAGCACAGTACCCAGTGTTCTATATTAGTAAAACAATGACCGAGGCCTAACGCAAATATTCAAGGGCCGAACGAGTGATACTCTCGCTCGTAATGCAAAAAGGAAGCTCAGGCATTATTTCGAGTCTCATCCTGTTGTCGTTCTGACCACTTTTCCAATCAGAGTAATCCTGCACAAGCCAGACCTCTCGGGGAGAATGACGAAGTGGGCCATAGAGTTAAGCTCATTTGACATAACGTACGAACCGCAAACAGCTATCAAAGGGCAGGCAGTTGCTGATTTTTTATTAGAATGTGACTCAGAAGATGTAGAAGAAGACCTTTGAAGTTACTCGTGGAAACTCTTTGTAGATGGATCCTCAAATTAGATGGGGGTAGGCATTGGGATCAAACTACAGACGCCAGAAGGCACATCCCTAAGTCAAGCGCTCAGACTAGAGTTCCACACCACCAATAATGAAGCAGAGTATGAGGCGTTGCTGATGGGGCTCAAATTAGCCAAAGAATTGAAGGTCAGGCACTTAATTGCTTTTAGTGACTCGCAGCTAATCATTCGGCAGGTGAACGGAGAATATGGAACCAAAGATGAAACAATGGAAGCATACCGCTCTGCCGTTATGCGCAAAGCAAGAGACTTTGAAAAAATCGAGTTCGTCCAGTTGCCAAGGGAACATAACGTAGATGCCGATCGGTTAGCGTGCAGTGCGTCGAGTTCTGGAGAAACACTGGCAAGGGTGGTTCCAATAAGCGTACTGACCCAGCCGTCCATCTTTGAAGAACCTTCAGGCTCAAATCCTTGGCAAGTGAATGTCATTCCATATGAGCCAAGTTGGATCGATCCGATCATAACTTATACGAGATGGTGTGTTGCCTGAGTAGCGAGATGAAGCAAGGAAAATCAAATCGAATGCTGCAAAATGCGCTATAGTGTATGACCAGTTGTACAGAAGGTCTTTCTCCGGACCGTACTTGAAGTGTGTCACTCCTACGGAGGCTCGGCAGATATTGCGAACCATCCATGAAGGAGTATGTGGAAATCATTCAGGGGGGAGGTCTTTAGCGTATAAAGCAATGACGCAAGGGTATTTTTGGCCGAATATGTCACGAGATGCAGAAGACTTCTCTAGAAGATGCGATAAATGCCAAAGATTCGGACCATTAATCCACCAACCACCTGAAGATTTGCACGTAATGGCCACACCCCGGCCTTTCGCGCAATGGGGGATGGATGTGGTTGGCCCTCTACCGACTGCGAGGTCACAGAACAAGTACGTTCTGCTAGCAACAGATTACTTTACCAAGTGGGTGGAAGCAAAGCCATATCTAGTGTGACCCAAACTCATGTGAGGCGCTTTATCTGGAATAATATTATTTGTCGCTTTGGGGTTCCAAGGTCGATCGTCATGGACAATGGGACCAATCTCGACAGCAAGCAAGCAAGCAAGGGAGCTGATGGAAGAGTATGGAATAAACCAAAAGTTGGCAGTGGTAAGTCATCCGCAAGCAAATGGCTAAGCATTAATTACAAACAGAACAATCTTTGCTTACATCAAGAAGAAGCTCGAGGATTAGAAAGGAAAATGGTTAGACGAACTTCCGAACGTCTTGTGGGCCTACAGAACGACCCCGAGACGGCCGACAGGGGAGAGCCCATTTGCCATGGCATATGGCACCAAGGCAGTCATACCGGTCAAGCATTTGGTTCCAACTATCCGAAGTTGCATGGAATCAAGAGCAAAACGACAGTATGTTGAAATTTTACCTTGATAAGTTGGAAGAAAAAAGAGATGCAGCAACAATAAGACTCGCGTGTTATAAGCAAACACTTGTAAATAGCCACAACAGAAGGGTGAAACATAGAGATTTCGCCCCTGGCGACCTGGTTATGAAGAAGAAGGTGGGGATAGTTAAAAAGATGATGTCGCCCTGGGAAGGCCCATACAGAATAGCAGAAGTCACAGGGAAGGGGGCATATACCTTGGAGACCATGGCTGGAAATTTGGTTAACAAGCCATGGAATGCTACATCTTTGAAAAGGTACTATCAGTAGAAAGTCGAGTTTCAATTCTGGTAATTGTTCATTTCTCAATAATATACGTATGAGTGTACGAAATTTAGAGATCTATAAAAATATTGTTTTCCCATGAGAAGTTGATTAAGTGAAAAAGTGAAAGTGGCAAGTGGCATTCTTGCCGAGCGCCAATCAGTCAGCAAAGTAAGTGGCAGCTGGCACTATGAGACGAACGCCAAAAACTTCCCAAAAATCAAAAGTGAAAGTGGCGAGTGGCATTCTTGCTAAGCGCCAATCACACAGCAAAGTAAGTGGCAGCTAGCACTATGAGCTGAACGCCAAAAACTTGCCAAAAATCAAAAGTGAAAGTGGCGAGTGACATTCTTGCCGAGTGTCAATCACTTAGCAAAGTAAGTAGCAGCTGGCACTATGAGCCGAACGCCAAAAACTTGCCAAAAATCAAAAGTGAAAGTGGCAAGTGGCATTCTTGCCGAGCGCCAATCACTCAGCAAAGTAAGTGGCAGCTGACACTATGAGCCGAACGCTAAAAACTTGCCAAAAATCAAAAGTGAAAGTGGCAAGTGGCATTCTTGCCGAGCGCCAATCACTCAGCAAAGTAAGTGGCAGCTGGTACTATGAGCCGAACGCCAAAAACTTGCCAAAAATTACAAGTGAAAGTGGCGAATGACATTCTTGCCGAGCGCCAATCACTCAGCAAAGTAAGTGGCAGCTGGCACTATGAGCCGAATGCCAAAAACTTGCCAAAAATCAAAAGTGAAAGTGGCAAGTGGCATTCTTGCTGAACACCAATCACTCAGCAAAGTAAGTGGCAGCTGGCACTATGAGCCGAACGCCAAAAACTTGCCAAAAATTAAAAGTGAAAGTGGCGAATGGCATTCTTGCCGAGCGCTAATCACTCAATAAAGTAAGTGGCAGCTGGCACTATGAGCTGAACGCCAAAAACTTGCCAAAAATCAAAAGTGAAAGTGGCAAGTGGCATTCTTGCCGAGCGCCAATCACTCAGCAAAGTAAGTGGTAGCTGGCTCTATGAGCCGAACGCCAAAAACTTGCCAAAAATCATAAGTGAAAGTGGCAAGTGGCATTCTTGCCGAGCGCCAATCACTCGGCAAAGTAAGTGGCAGCTGACACAATGAGCCGAACGCCAAAAACTTGCCAAAAATTAAAAGTGAAAGTGGCGAATGGCATTCTTGCTGAGCGCCAATCACTTAGCAAAGTAAGTGGTAGCTGGCACTATGAGCCAAACGCCAAACAATTGCCAAAAATCAAAAGTGAAAGTGGCAAGTGGCATTCTTGCCGAGCGCCAATCACTCAGCAAAGTAAGTGGCAGCTGGCACTATGAGCCGAACTCCAAAATTTGCTGTAGCAGAATGAAAAGTTGATTGTTATCACCGATACACAAATGAAGTCAATGAGAAAGTAGCAAAAAAGTTTGGGCAAAGTTCAACCAAAAAAAAATCTGTCATCTCATTTATAATAAATTTTTAAAGTTACAAAAAGTAAAGTATTCAGATGACATGAATACAAAGGAGTAGGAAATTAAGGCATCAGAAGAGCCCTAGCTAGCTGCCTCTGCTCCATCAGCCTCTTGGTTGCGTTGACTCGTCTCTTCACTATCATTGGTCATCCCATCTCCACGAGGAGGAGAGTCGAGATGAATAACTGAATTGTTCTGCTGAGACCCGACCTCAGTAGTGGTTGTGGAAGGGACCATGGAGGACAGAGGATGAACGTCCAGAGGCTGAGCAGTGGAGGGAGTTGAAGCAACCCTGGAAGAGGCAATCTCCTGACACTCATTAAAAATATGTTCAGCAGGAGTAGAGTCTGGATCAACATAGACTCCTGGGGGGTCGATATCTAACTCCTTATCAACCTCATTTGGAGAAGAACCGGTCTGACCTTCAGCAGGAACACGATCGATATAACCCTCTCGGAACCCCTGTGTATACCTGAGGGCACCGATCCTGGAGAAGCGCGCATGAAGAGCTATCATACCGCCATTCACCTTACCAATAGTGCTGAGCAAGGCGTTGCGCTCATCCAAGGCCCTCTTTTCAAAAGCCATCTGCGCAGTCTGTTCATCACTTAGTAGGCGTTGAAGTTCCTCTTTCTCAGCCTTAAGAGACTCTCATTCAGTCTGCCAGACGCTCTTCTCAATTTGGAGAGCATCGTTCTCATCCTGAAGGGAGTCTGCCTCCTTTTTTAGGGCATCCCTTTCCTTCTCGACCTTGTTCAGTTGCACCATCAACTCAGCATTCTGGGTATTCAAGATCTTATTCTCCTTCTTGGCAGCATCAAGGCTGTCAGCAGATTTACGAGCCTTGGCATTTCCCAACTCCACTTGCTTCTGCATGGCCATCATCCTGAATAAAGTCTGCACAGATATGCACAAACATTGGTTAAGCCGAACGTATGGTCAGAGGAATTCAAGTATAAAGACTATGTGAAGATCTGTTGATTGAGGGATAAAAATTACCTCCATAGCAGATAAGGGAAAGCGGCTGAACACCTCCTTCTAAGACAGACCTTTGGCTACCTCAATGTCTTTGGGAGTCCACATGTTCCTGTAAAATGCCATAGCAGTCTGACCATCCTTGAACATGGTCTTGTTCGGCTTCACAGTTAACCCATCCGTTCGGACGAGAAGAGGAGTCCATGGCAACATCACGGAAGTGGAGGCAAAAATTGTAGCAGACCCAGAGGGGGCAGTAGGTCTGACTGGGCGATGCGTGGGTAAGCTCGGCCCAGAGGTCTGAATCTTCCTTGTCAGAGGGATGTCATCAAGGTTGGGTTCACTGTCAGGTTGAGGCCTTTTGCCTCGCTCTTTGTCATGAGCACCCATAGTGACAGCAGAAGAGGTATTGACCTGAGGAGATGCGTTCGGATTGGTAGGAAGAACGCTAACAATTGGATCAACGGCCACAACGTTCGGAGTGGAGTTAGAAATAGTGGCAGAGGAAGATGCCGAGGCAGGGGAAGAGGTTGCTGCAGCAACAGCAGTGACTCGGGGAGGATCTTTTCTTCTACCGAAGAGAGGAATCTGAAGCTGACTTATGGTTTTGCCAAGGATAGAGATGTTAGCAAGGTTATCGGACACAAGAAGGTCGAAGCAGGAAGGGACGTCGTTTAGAACATACTCGTTCAAGTAGTTGATCCTATCCCTGCAAACACCATAACCCAAGTCCTTATAAGGAATGCCTAGGGAATGGCATAGAAAAGTACAGAAGCGGGGAACGCAAATTTCACAAGCGCAGGTGTTTTTATGTGTTTTGAATTTCTTATAAGAGGAAACAGAACATTCGCCGAAAGCGTTCGGAATTGGGTAATCCTTTGCAGCTGGAGAGGACCAGGCCCCACTAACCCCTATTATGTTTTTTCTCCAACCTTTCTCAGATTTGATTTTATCTTTACATATGGATCTCTTATCAATCGGGTAGAAATGGTAGAACGGTTCGTCAAGCCGGATTTTACTGACATTGTAACAGAGGAGAAGATCTATGATGTCAAGATCTAAACCCCTATCACGGTTCAGGAGCAGCAGAGCGGATAGAACCCTAAGGAAATTTGGGTTTACCTGCAAAGGGGAGTGCTTTAATTTGTTGAAAACAAAGCTAAATAAGGGATCAGTGGGAACCTAATGATGTTAAGATGAAGATGGGAAAACAGAACCTCGCCGGGAAGAAGACCGGCACCAGTTCTAACATTGACATCTTCAGGACACATTCTAATATGCACATCATTGGGAAGTTGAAGTTTCATACGCAGGACGTCCAAATCAATAGACATGATGAAAGTAAACAGAAATTCCGAGAAAATAAAAGAAGCGTTTAGAAGGAGAAGTAGAAACGAAACTAACCGTAGAGGTTGAAGATTGCAAAGAACACTACAGGATCGCTGAAAAGGAAGAAACTTTTGCAGGTATTCGCCGGAGGAAGTTTGACTTATTTTGAAATAGAGCAAGTAGCGATGTGATTGACAACAAGGTGAGATAAGACAGTAAAGAAGGGCAATGGAGTCTCTTTGGAGTTTATAAAGGCAAAGTGGGCCCTAAGGTCGAGACGTTAGGGAAACGAGGAGTTTGCAAGTTTCGAGGCATCGGTTCCAGATCCAACCGTTCGATTTCCCATGCGATCTCCTTAAGTCGTCAAGTCATAATTAACAGCCATTAATAATTACCCCCTATTTAATAGGGAATAATTATGGGGCCAATTGAGGATGCCGAAGATAAAATGGGCCGGATTTGACCTACGAAGGAAGCATCGGATCGAACAGTTGGACTCAGCCCATACTGTATCATTGAAGACTGGGCCTAACATCCAGGATCTACCGAACAAAGTCAGGCCCAAAAGGAAGGAGACCCGAAGCTAAGAGCCCTACATAAGAAGTTAGTTACAACACTCTAACAGCACTGGTAATTACATATAAATAGACCATTGCGAGAGGAAAAGAGGGGATTTTTTTTGTTGAAGTGTAAGAAGAATTCTAGAGAGAGAAAAAAGAAGAAGTTTCTTGCATCTTTAATAACCATGTCTCATGTATTTGTCCCTAAATCACTTGATCCACAAATCCTCCTTTGAAACCAAAA
Organism: Cornus florida; assembly: GCF_030987335.1. Lineage (NCBI taxonomy): Eukaryota > Viridiplantae > Streptophyta > Magnoliopsida > Cornales > Cornaceae > Cornus > Cornus florida. The sequence continues at coordinate 287,162 of NW_026775579.1, forward strand.
AGGTCCAAGTTCGAAGGCAAGAGCAGGTTTTATTGATACTGTTAAAGCTTCGCAAACCCAAACCTCCTTCTAATCTAGTTAGAGTTATTTTATCCCAAGCCAAAAGATGAATTTTCTGTTTGAGGAGTACTCATCTTGAACACCAATAGGGATTGAAAACACTGTAGCCCAAAAATAATAAGAGGAAATAACTAACTTGATCAACTCAACCCTTCTTGCCATTGAAAGATTGAATGATGTAATGTCGCTGGTAGCGGTTTTTTGTTCTCTTGGGAGCGCACCCCTTTTGAGTGCCTTTAATGAATTTTACTTATCAAAAAAAAAAAAAAAAAAAAAAAAATTGAATGAGTTCCATGCAGAGAGTTTTGAATTGATTTTGTCCAGAAGAGAAACACAATGAGACCTTTAGATTCTGCCATCAAACAATGGAAGCCGAATATAAGTAACTAGGAATTTGCCTTCCTTAAAATTCAGAATTCTTAAGATGCTTTTTTTTTCTTCTCACAGACCTGGAGAAGAACACTGAGCTCTTTTCTTTGCTGACCTTCATTCCAGAACTGATACCATACTCTTCAAATAAAGCCATAAGATTTCTAGCATTTTTCACAGATGCTTTCAGGATCAGAAATAAATCATTAGCAAAAAAACAATGTGAAAAGGTTGCACCCACCTTCCTCACTGAATCACACAGCTCCAATTTACCTTCAGACAGCCTTATTCAATAATTGAGACATATAGTCAGTTACTAGGCAAAAAAGAAGAGGAGAGAGAGGGTAGCCCTGTCTTATACTCCTACCAGCTGAGAAGAAGTCCACTGGAACTCCATTCACAAGAACAGAATAATGAACAGATGTAACACATTTCATAATCCATTCTGTCCAGGTATTATCAAATCCATACCAAATGAGAAGATGATGTAAAAATGGCCAAGACATGGAGTCAAAAGCTTTAACAAGGTCAACCTTGAAGGCCATTGAAGGCTTTGTAGATTTGTAAGAAAATCCTTTTAGAAGGTCATAGGCAAGGAGGACATTATTATGGATTCTCCTCCCTTCGATGAAAGCTACTTGGTCATGCCCTATGAGATGAGAGAGAACTAGAGAAAGTTTAGATGCAAGTAATTCGGACACAAATTTGTTGGTAGAGTTACAGAGAGATATAGGTCTAAAATCACTCAGTTGAAACCAATTGTTCTTTTTGGGGATGAGAGATATGAAGGTGCTATTGATCCCAGTAGGCAAAGAGCAGGTAGAGAAGAAATGTTGAACTGCAGTAACAACCTCATTACTCACTATGTTCCAGTATTTTAGAAAAAATCTGTTTGGAAATCCATCTGGCCCTGGGCTTTGTCAGTACCAACAGAAAATACTACTCTCTTGACCTCCTCTGCAGTTAGGCCAATAAGGTCACACCTGTCTTCATCTGTAATCATGAATCTGGGCTTCATGGGAAAAGGCTGGTTAGCAGTTGGCACCTCAGCATAGAATCCATTGTTTCATTATAGTTCGGTCCCTTAAGACAACACCCTAATCATTCTGAAGTGTAGTGATATAGTTAAAAGCTCTTCTTTGGTGAAGCTTTTGATGGAAAAAATTTGTGCATTTATCACTGCCCTCCATCTGTAGAATCCTAGACTTTTGAGCCAAGAGAATTTCCTCATAGCCCAAAGCAGTCTCAAGAGCATGTCTAGCATCACTTTCAGAAGAAAGAAGACAATCATCAAAAGGATTTTGAAGGAATTTCAACTGGATGTCGTGGAGTTTATCTTTGCAAAGAGACACTTCTTTTGAGACAGAAGGTCTGGTCTTGTAATGACCCGGTTATTTTCCTTCCTTTCCCTTTTCTCGAATTTTACGGATATTTTTTTTTACGTTGATCTTTTCTTTTCTGAGTTCGGTTTTTTGTCACTTAGTGCCGTCTTGAGTGCTCGGGGATGGTTTCCGAGACTCTTTCCTTTGAATTGACAACATCCTGAAAGGACTACGTCATTTTCATATTTTTATCTTTTCCAACACTATTCACTTTTCGTCTTTTTCCCCCGTTTGTCACTTTGTTGGCACAACCTCACTTTTTGTGTTCGGAGTTGGTTTTTGACTTCACGTACCTTCATTCTAAGTGGTTTCCAGGAAATATGTATCTTTACTTTTGTAGAAAAGTATTCTGGTTGCTCCCCTTGTCCATAGGGACATGGATGCATAGTTTTTTCGGAAACATTTTCTTTTCTTGGGGTGTTTTTCATAAATATCTTTTGGAGATATTTTATTTCGGGGATTTTTAAGAAAACATTTTTAGAAGATATTTTCATTTTGGGTCATTAGTGCAATTAACCCTTTTTGTAGGGGTTATTGTGCAATTAATGAAAGTTATTACAAAATGTCTCGTTTTGAGCCTGGATCCTCGTACGGGATTCATTTCCACTTTTCGTTGAGTCATGTACCCTAAGAATTTCCTTCCGGTCGTTTTTCCCCAGTTTTTGGGTTTTTGACCCCGGTTGCCACCGAATTTGTTCGGGGCATATCTTTTTGCTCGGGACTCGGTTTTCGACGCCGTTTCTTCCATTGTTCATTTTTTCTCATTTCGGTTCTTTTTCGTTCACGATGTTTTGCCGTTTGAGCGCGTCTGCTCAAATTTCACTTTTCCGGACTCGGCAGGGTCCGTTCGGGACACTTTTAGGGTTTTTCTATAAATAGGGGGTGTAATAAGAAAAATTGGACTTTTTCTTCTTCTTCCTCCCTCCTTGGCCGGCCATCCATGGTAGCCTTGGGCTGCCATCCTTCTCTCTTCTTTTCCTGCCACTTCCCTTTGGTATTTTGCCGTAGTACCTTAGCGTTTATTGTAGGCCTTGGTGAGATCTTCCTTTCCCCCTTATTAGAAGCCGTTTCCGACCATTTTTGAGTTCGGGTTTGGATTTTCATGGTGCCTCAAAAGTTAAAGTTGCTTCCCTCGTTGTCCCCGACATAACTTAGGAGTATCGTCGGATTCGGAGCGGTTTCCTTTCGATGGGATTTGAGATTTCATCTCAATTGAGGTAGGGGATGTTATAGGTTTATATTTTTGTTGTCTTGCATGTTATTGATGCTTATACAACTTGTATGCATGTTTTTATTCATAATCTAGAATTTAATTTAATTATTTTCTTTTATGAAAATTTAATTCACATGGTTGTAGCTAGCATGAAATCAACTTGTAATGTGATATGAGGATAGGACATGGTATGTTCTTTGACCTATGTTAATTTGAGGCCATTTGAAATTGTTTTAAAATCTAGAGAAAATTAATTAATTATTTTAATTAATTTTATTTTAAGTGTTTTAGTCACTTAATTGAATTTTTATTTTGATATTGTTGATGGCCTTGGTATGTTTTTGATATATATTAAATTGGGAATATTCGGATAATTTTTGAAATCTAGAGATTTTAATTTAATGAATTAATTAAAATCTATTTAATGGTTCCCTTGATATAATCAAGTATTTGAGTAAATATAACTTGTGTAGAAAAGTTATTTAATTTAGTATATTACTAAATTCTTATGATTTCATAGTATTATGAATATGGAATGCTTATTGTGCATTATTGGAAGTTAAATTGCTAACTTGTTACTATGTAGTAGTAATATAAGATTCTTGTGAATTATTGATATTATTAGCCTTGTAAACTTTTTGCTACAATGTCGTAGAATTAGTGTTTAAAGTTTACCATGGAGGCATGATTTAAATTGTTAAGCAGATGATATTGTTTTGTACATTGTATCATAGTAAAGACTTGACATTATATATGCCATTTTAGAATTGAAATCCTAAGACATGGGATTGAGTTGTTTCAACCTACTTGTGCATGGAAGGTGGTTTCGTGCATTGTTTATTTGTGTATAAGTTGTGAACTTATTTATTAATTTTGGAGTCACTTGAGATATTGTTACAAAGACATGGCTAGAGTTTGGCTCTAGTGTGGGAGGTACGAGTTCTCCCCATTTTATAGTGCGCACTAGGGTGGTATTCCCAGCGGGTTAGTGCCCGGAATAACTGTTTAGGTCTTGGTTTTACCCTGAGATTTGATGTCCAATTCCACTATTTGATTTCGCATTCAATTTTAAGTTGACAACCAATGTTTAATTGTGACTTGTGATTTTGGTTATTGGCAATTTAATGTTGTTAAGTACATTTATGCATTATGATTTTTAATGAATCATCGCAGTTTTGATATTGTGAAGTACATTTATGCTATAATGTTCAAATGTAGCTTAGGAATGATCCTATAGATTCATTTGGAACATAGACGTTAGGTGGCATGATCCACTTTGGTTATTTTCATATTTTAGGTTTCAAGTTGATAACTTTGATAATCAATATCTTGTTGTGTTGTATCGTATGCTCCTATACTGTTTAATTGCATAAAAATGCGTTTTATGCTAGAAATGTTTTAAGGTAGCTTAGGATGCTCCTTGGGTCGCACTTTTGACATAGACATTAGGTGAAATGAATCACAAGGATTAATTTATACAAACTTGTAAAACGTTAGGTCTATGCATGTTCATTTTCTACGAGTACCACAGGATACTCACCCCTCGCTGATTTCAAGCACGAAGACGTGGTATTCGGGATGCACATCATTCCTTGGATGACTTGTAGACTTGAAGTTTCATTTCATGCAAATGTTAGCATAAAATGCCATTTTTTAGCTTTATATGTCAAAATTTGTATATTTGGTTCTAAATATGTAATGTGTACTTAAGTACTCCTATTGTAATGTATTTGACATGTATGAGATGTGGCCGGAGGCCAATGACGTTTACTTTGCATCCTATGTACTTTTGACTTCAAGTTATATTATGGAAATATTGAAAAATGATAAGTCTTAGCTTCATCATTTTTGCATGGGGTGTGAGAAGTGCACTTTAGCACTTCCATAGGGTCTCATTAATCATGTATGAAGTGTGACCAAGGGCCAAACGGTAATTTGAAACCATTTCATAATTTTGAGTTCCAAGTTTTCATTTCAAGCTTCATTTTCGCCATTTTTGGCCGTCGGGGGGTCGTACTTTGCTTCGGCCATTTTTGGGAGCCGCGGACCATTCCGGTGTGCTTGATATCACTTATTACGTTTGCGTGCATATTCGTTTTAGCCTAGAAATGCATTTGGGGTCAAAGTACACTTGGTGTAAAGTTGCATTTTCATAGCTTTTGACCTAAACTGATCTATGGGCATTCTGGGTATTTCACAGTGTTTTTTTTTTTTTTTTTTCTTCCGCGTAGCCAGGTAGAAAACTCGATTTCAAGGAGGGGGGAGGGGCCCTCAAAACCCTTGTTGTCAGCTTTTTCCTGATCTGTAGTACAACTGTACGGGTGGGCTCAATCTCGTACCCGGTTAGATGACTTGTGGCAGTGTTATGGTCATTCTGTTTTGCCTCCTAACCGGTTAGAAAAGGCTTTGTAACCGGTTAGATGGTCTTGGGTTGACTCCTTTTGACCTTTTTACCCCTTTTTCTTCCATTAGCCATATTTTCTTCGTCCGGACTCCGAATCAAGTGATTCTTGAGTCTAAGTTTATTAATTTTTCGTTGTCTTTCCAATGGTCTGCACGGTAGCACCCACTTTCATTTTGGAAATGACCTTTTTGCCCCTAGGTTCATTCTTGTCCATTATTGAAACATCGCTTCCGCATTTATTTCTTTGGGTTCCGTGACCTCATTGAGGGTCACATTGGTGTCTTAGAGACGCGTTGTATCTCTAGAAATCGTTGTTTTATCTTTTACTTCCGCATTCTGGATTCGTTATCGGATCTACGTTCGGTTCATTACAGGACACACTGGCCTAAAAACCAGGGCCGTCACAAGTCTTGTTCCACATTTTGATTTGAGTCTTCACATTTCTCAATTTCTTTGAAAGTTTATGAAAAGGGGATCCATGAACCTCAAATTGCCAAGCTTCCTAAACAATATCAATAGTATCATCCATTTGGCACCAGATCTTTAGGAACCTAAAAGGCTTAGTACCTGAGAAGCAATCCATGGAAGAGGACAGAACCATCCTATAGTGATCGGACATGGATGAGGCAGACAACATTCATTTGGAGTTTGGAAAAGTGCAGTGCCAATGTAATGACCCGATCATTTTCCTTCATTTATTTTTTCGATGATTTCTTTTTTCGTCCTTTTCCTTATTTTGTCTTTTTCCCGTTTATCGTTTTTCCTTTCATAATCTCACTTTTTGTGCTCGGATTTGATTCCGGCTTTGCAAGCATCCATAATATTTGAATTCCATGATAATTGTATTTTTACTTTTGTAGAAAATACATTCTAGTTGCTTACTTTTTGTAAAGGGCATGGATGCATACTTTCGTGGAATTATTCTTGATTTTGGGGTTTTAGTGTAATTATGTAAAATAATTTATTTTTCGTCTTAGGGACCATCTTGCAATTTAATTTGGAAGATATTTTGAAAAAAGACCTTTTTGCAATTTTTGGAAAGTGTGACAAGTGTCACTCTCTTATGGAGCCACTTGTTAGCATTTGGGTGGGGAGACTTGGAAGCATAATCTTGTGACATTTGGAGGGTGGGGATTCACCCACTTGTTGGCCTAGGATTGGTGCACTTGTTGGCTTGGATGGTTGACAAGTGTAGGCTTAGGATTAAGCCTAGGAAGGAGCCTTGGATTTGTGACAAGTGTAGGTTCACATTTTAGTCTTGCATTGTGTGTGTGTAAAAGGTAGTGTAAGAGTACTTAGTGAGTGGAGGAATACTAGATCCTCCACTCACCATTTTTCACCTTATCTTTTTCATTTCACTTGTTCTCAAAAACCCTAACCTAGCCACCATTGATGAAAAGTTTGGTTTAGAGCTTCTAGCTTCATTTTGGCTTCCTTCCACTCACCTTAGACCATAAACCTTGGGAGACAAAAGTTTCCTTTCACTCTTCTCTTCAAAACTCTTGTTTTGTTTTCCATTTTGAGCTTGGTTGCTTGGGATTATAGAGATTCAATTCTCTATTGAGGTAGGGGTGGTAGTATGTTTGTACTTCAAGTATTTTAAGTCCTTTAGGGTTTAATATATATTGTGTACATGCTTTTAAGTCTTGCATATTATAGGAAACTCTCACTTTTGACTTAGGGTTTATTGATTTAAGCATGTATAATATGTATATACCTTGTGTAGAAGAAATATATGATTTAGTAGTATACTAAATTTTAGTATTTTCACATGTGGTAGTGATGTAGAACTATTGTAGAATTATTAATGTTATATACAATTCCTATAGTCTTGAATTGCTATAATTATGGTGGTGATAATTCTATATCCTTGTTGATTGATAATTGTGATTATCTTGGAAGCTTGTTATTATAATAGAGATTTAGTATATAAAGCTTATTGTTGAGGCATGATTTAAATTGATAAGTTAGAAATATTGTTTTGTATATTATATCATGGTGAGGACTTGTCATTTATTATGCTATTCTAGACTGGAACCCTAAGACATGGTTTGTGTGGTTTCGAAATACTTGTGCATGGAAGGTGGTATATATGCCTTAATATTTGTGTATAAGTTTTGAACTTAATAATGATTTTGGATTCTCTTGGGACATTGTTACAAGTGACATGGCTAGAGTTTGGATCTAGTGCGGGAGGTATGAGTTCTCCCCATTTATAGTGCGCACTAGGGTGGTATTCCCAGCGGGTTAATGCCTGGAATAACCTTTTAGGTCTTGGCTTTATCCGAGATTTGATGTCCAAGTTTTCCACTATTTGATTTCGCATTCATTTCCAAGTTGACAATCAATGCTTAATTGTGACTTGTGATTTTGGTTATTGGCGATTTAATGTTGTTAAGTACATTGATATTAATGTTGTGTTGTGATGGAAACATTGCATTAGTTTAAGATGATCCCTTAGAATACCTTGAACATAGACGTTAAGTGGAATGATCCCTTGTATTCGTCTATATTAATCTTGCAATGATATTGAAACTTTAGGGTATACGCATATGCTTCTTCCTACGAGTAACTTGGATTACTCACCCTAGTTGTGTGGGTTATTTTATAGGTAAGGAGACAATGTTCTCGGATGCTCATCATCCTTAGGGGCCAATGAGCCATTTGTAGCATTTTTATATATTGACATGCACTTGTTTAGCATGCTTTACCTTTTGGATGTTATATTTTGTATACCATGGATGTATGGTATCTTGCAAGCTAAATGGCTTCTTTGATGTATAATGTGTATTTAAGTACACTTAGCAATGCTCTTTTTGTATGTGAAACATGAGGCCAAGGGCCATTAAACTTCAAAGTTATATGTATGCTTTTAAAACTCAAGTTTTGCCTTAATAGCCTATTTTATGAAAATGGAGGTTTGAAAGGTTAAATTTTGTAAACGGATTGAAATGAGGCCATAGGCCATTGTAGCGCGTCTAAAACATTATTTTTCGTTTGCGGGCATACTCACATTTCATAAAACTCTTAAGTTGCAACTTTTGAACTATTTATGGAATGATTTATGGATTTTTATGCAAAATTCATGCATGGGAGGGAGTTTCATGCTTCCCTTTCATTTTAGCATGTTATCTATGCTTGAATAAGTTTAAAAAATGTTTTCAAACTCGTTTAGGATCAATTGGAATATATGCATAGCATCAAGGTTGGACCAGGTGAGTTTTCATCACATTGCAGCAGCAGCTTTTGCTGCTGTTTACTACGTCGGTCGGCTGATGAGGGCCATCAGCCAGCTGACACATGCTTGAGGAGTCATTCCAGTAGCCTTGTAAGGAAAATCATCGTTCGGCCGGCTGATGATTGGAGTTCGGCCGACCGAAGGTTGAGTATCGACCGGCTGATGGTTGCATTTCGATCGACTGATCCTCCCTGGGACCTTTTCTTCCCAGTTTTCTTGGACAGTCTTGTTGTACCAACTTCAGAGGGTCATAACTCCTTTATTCCTAATCCAAATTGGGTCGTTCTTGAGTCTAAATTCAAGAGCTTGAAGTTAGCTTTCCAATGGTACTAACCACACATCAAAACTCCAATTGTAGTGAGAGTAATTCCAGTTTAAGTGAGATAGGTTCGTGGTACCTCTTAAACGGAGAATACCGCTTTGTTCCTTTTCATATCTTTTCCATCCAGACTCCGAATCAGGTGATTCTTGTGTCTAACTTCATCCATTTTTCGTTGTATTTCCAATGGTATGCACGGTGGCATCCATTTCAGCTTGAAATGACCCTTTTTACCCTTGGTTCATTTCTTATCGAGTTTGGCATTCTTGCATTGCTTAGTTCATTTGAGTTCCATGGCTTCATAGGGAGTCCTTTTGGTACCTTAGGGATGACGTACATCTCTAGAGGTCATTTTTGACATTTCGCTTCCGCATTTCGGATTTGTTATCGGGTCATCTTTTAGTCATCACTGACGCATCGGGTTTACAAAACTTGGGCCGTCACAGCCAATCTGAATTAACAAACGGCAAAACCCCGGTCCAGTTTGGCCCAAATTCTTCTTTGGGAGTGCTTTTTATTTGTCCAAGACCAGGCTCCATTTACAATCACTAGTTCCAGCAGATTACAGGTGGAAATGGCATCATTGAAATCATTTAAGGTTGCCTGAGGGACTGCACAACCTCCCAGTTTGTCGCCATGGGCCCTTAATCATAGTTGAATGAAGCGCTAGAGTAGTCCATAGTATTCTTCTGTCCTTAGGAGAATTAGCAGCATACGCAGCAGAAAAATAGAATGTTGAACTAGTAAGGCAAATAGCAAGGTTTGGGAAGAGCTAGCAATGGTACATACATGGAATATTGACGAATTCCATCCTACCCAAATTCTACCACCTGAGCTATCATTATAATTAGCTTCCCATTTCCAATTTCTCTTAATTCTAGCGGCAATGTTTGGAAATTTGCAAGGCTGAACCATTGTTTCAACAAGACACACCAAGGAGAGGTTAAACGTTTTAATCCAATTTGTCACCTCCTTTTGCATCTTTAGGCTTATTAAGGCCCCTAACATTCCATGAGCCTAACATAAATTGGGGGCAGGGGGTAGTGGAACACTACCTGCCTGCTGTACCCCTTGTCACTCTGTCTGTAGGCACCCCATTGTACTTTTTATTTTTATTTTTCTTCTTCCCACCCAGGGGTGGTGGAACACCACCTGTAGGAGGGTTCAATTGATCTCGCACATTGTCAGCTTCTGGGGAAGAAACTTTAGGAAGATGCTCAACAATCAAGGCTTCGGTTCTCTCAGGCATTTCATCAAGAATGGCGAAGGCATTAGGGGAAAGGACTTGCTGCTGAGTTACAATACTTTTACCTTTGTCTCTAGACTTGTTTTTGGAGTTTGATTGAGTAACAAAACCATCAGAGCCATTCTGATCCACAATAGCTGGGTTTAATTGATCAACCTCTGGAACACTTGCAGAAGCTATGTGCTGAGGTTCTGGAATGATGTCATCACAAGCAGCAATGAGCTTTCCTTTAGACTTGACTACCCACTGCTCTGACATCTTTGGTTTAGGATTATGTTGTTTGACAATTGAAGGACAGTTTGCTTCAAGATGATCGAATCGTTTGCACAACTTACAAAATTGCGGCTTCCATTCATATTCGACCCTAACTGAACATTGCGACCCATTAAGCGTGGTACGGATATTAAATTCAGGGAACTGACCTTGGACTTCCATCTCAGCAATGGCACGAGCAAAGTGTCCTCTCTCATGGTGTAGAGAAACTTCGTCCATGTATAATGGGTTTGCAATTTTTGAGACGATCTTTGATACTGCAGTGGAGCTTCTAGCATGAATAGGCCAATCATAAAGCTTGAGCCAAAGAGGAATGATTGAAAGAGTTTCTCGTTCCAGTTTGATGTTTTTGTGCCAACACTTAACAATAACTGGGCGTCTTTAAAAGGTGTGCAATCGAGATAACACTTGGATAACCTCCTCTTCATTCGAGAGACGTATCTGGAAAAACCCATCTTTCAATGAAACAACTACTGCATTTTGATTCCAGTGTTTCTGTACGTATTTTGAAATGAGGGTAATAAGGCTTGCTTCCCATGACATTACAATAGAATGAGACCAGTAAGCCACTTCATCAGCTATGTCACCATCTTCAATATCGATTATTTCTTTGTTCCGACTTTCACTATGGAACGAGTGGTTTGTGAAACCGGTTGGAGAGGAATCCATCAGGAGGGAACTCCCTGAAGGACGATGAGTAGAAGAAGTAGGTTGGGATTGGACAACTCCCAAGGTTGAGGAGGAGGGATGACCCTCCTCCGTGGTGTAGTGTTGTCTTCTGCCTTGCAAACCCTAGGAATTGCAGAAACCCTAGTCGCCTCACAAACCCTAGTCGCCTCTCCATTTTATTTTTCTATTTTTAAGTCAATAATGCCCTTATATTATAAGAATATACTCTATTACATTTTAGACAAGGAAAGGGCAAAATTGTCATTTTATAAAATTTGGTGTCTTTGAACAAACCTCCAAATTCGAGGAGTGTCGTTGCAGCCCTAGGTCTATATATATATATATATATATATATATATAATTTGTAATTTTCTATTGCATTATGACATTAATATGTGCGATTTTAGCTTGTAATTCTGGTCATTGTTTATGGAATAAAAGTTGGGTATTGTGGTCTATGTTGTTACTATTTTACCCATGAAGCGAATTATTAAATTATATGCTTCATGGCTGCATGAACCAATGAATTTAATAATTTTTGTCAACTAGTTACTGTTTAATCATCTGAAGTTGAATAAAAATTATCACAGTGAGGGACATAGGGGGGCAATACCACCAGACAAAAGTGGATGGGGAGGGGGGATTTTTCGGTGTCAATGTCCTTTTTTACAAATGACTTTGCAACATACTTAGGGCATGGATTCATCACAGTGAGGGACATAGTTACTTTCACAACAATACTTTCTAAGCGACAAAAATGGAAAAAAATTAATTTAAAAGTGTTCTCATGCACTACACTAGTCTTATCTAATCACATTTTATTTAGGACCTGGTCACATTCCTCATAAATTATGTAATTGCTGCTCTTACACAAGTCTTAATGTGGACTCTAAAATTATGAACACCACCACACCACCCTAATGCACAGGAAGAATAAACTTCTTAATTGATTATAGAAAATGGCACAAAAGGATATTGTTTGAAGTAAACCTCTTTGTGTATAATTTCTGGTTTTGGCATATAGCGTAAGTACAATTACCATATCTGCAGGATTTGTAGTGTTGTTGGGTTTCAACTCTCTTTATTCTCAATAGTGTCTTTGATGCCTTTTAATGTTCACAGTTTATTTAAATCTATTTGATCAGTGCTCCTAATTTTTCTTTTCACGCCATTATATATTTCCAGGCAATGAGGCAATCAGAGTTATGGTTAAAGTATCGGTTTGTTTGTCGCTGTAGGCGGTGTATTGCCTGGCCCCCAACTTATGTAGACCAAACTCTGGAAGTAAGAATTTTCTGAATTTGAAAATATTAAATGTTCATATATCTTTGCAAGGATCCTTGTAGCTTGTAATTGCAACCTGGTGACCCATAAATTTCATCTTCCTCTTTCCTAAATCCTAACACATGATTCATTGTTGTTTCTGGATGATAAGCAGATCCTGCTTGAGTTCTACATACATTAGATTTAGATTCCAATAATTACAAGGCATTTTTTTTTGGTAATTGAGTTGTATGCCACATTAATTGGTTCCCTTTCAGTATTGTGTTTCTCACTAGGAAACAATATACCAACTGTTTTCTACATTTACCCTGCACTTTTGTGTCACATATATCGTTTTTTCCTCTCAAATAACCCTGGTATTTGCAGATTCTTTCAACGCCGTCATGTACGGCTTAGAATTTATTTCTCATTTATTTTTGGAGAAAAGAACGTTCTTCCACCAAGGGCTGTAACCTAGTGGTACATCCTCACCTTCTAAACAAGTCCTGTAGTTGCAAATTGGGAGTTTGAGTCTCAACTAGGAAAAAAAAGTAAAGATTGTTCTCCCATCTGTGTACATGTTTTGATAATATTATTATTATTATTTTATATATATATATATATATATATATTTGGGGTGGGCAACTTTTTTCCAGCTTTGAACACTAAGCGCCGTAGTCACTATCTCCTCTCTTATCAATTCTCTGGACTTCTTATTCTTTTCTTCTTTTTGTTAAACAACTTGGTAAAGTTAACATAATTATCTCGTCTAAGAATTTGACCATTCATAAATTTATTAAATGAACCTTGTGAACAAGCATTAACACTTGATCATTTTGTGGTCTAGGAATTTTCTGCTGTCAATCTCGATTATACCAACTTGAGTTCTGATCATAATTTCTACAGAGATGAGGCAATTAAAAAGTTGACTGATTACGTAGATGATGCTACAAGTGAGTATCTGTTATATGGTAATCCTGAATCCTGCTGTGAGAAGCTTGAAAAGATGCTTGCACATGGGCTTCTTGATGAGCAGTCAGAACCAAAGGAGAAGAAATCACAGAACATCTTTAGGTTGCATCCCCTGCACCATCTCTCTCTGAGTGCCTATACCACACTGGCTTCTGCATATAAAATCCGTGCAACCGATATATTTGCAATCAGTCCTGATTTGAATGAACATCAACTGGAAGCTTTCAATATGAGCAGACTGAGTGCAGGATACTCCTTGTTGCTTGCAAGTGCTACCCACCATCTTTTTCTCTCTGAATTTTCTCTGGTTGCGTCTGTTGCAAACTTTTGGACAAATGCAGGGGAGTCCTTACTAAGTCTTGCTAGAAGTTCAGTATGGAATTCATTCTTAAATCAGGGGTTCGTTATTCCAGAAGTTTCATCACATCCTAGTCATAAATGCTGCAAGTGTGCGTTGGTGGATGTGTTTGAAAACAGTTTTGTTCATAGCCATGCTCAGAATGCAGACTTTGAGGACATCTCTAGGGAGTTCCTCAACTGTATGAAAAATATTACACCAAAGGTCTGGGGCTTTCTAGTTCGCAAAGGCTGTTACTTAAAACTAATTAAAGATCCTATCGATTTTAGATGGCTTGGGACGGTGAAAGACTTGGAAATTTTTGATTGCATAGCTCATTTAGGCGACTGTGATACGAAGAGAAGTGTTTCTACATCTGAAGAAATCTTTCATCTTGGTGTCCATTGCTTACTGTATGGAGGTTTTCTATCAAGCATTTGTGGTGGTAAGCATTCTTATTCGACATCTTACATTCGAAAGATTTTATATGGTGATTGCTACCCAATTGATATTTGATTGTTCTAAAGTATTAGTGTAGCTGTATGCTGATTGGCCGGGTTTGGAAGAATTTCAAGTTCACTATTGGAAAGTGTGGATTTTGAAGTTGGGACTCGTAGCCGATAGCTAGTATCAAATTAAGATTGGTGGAAGATTGGAGACAAGATTCTTTTTTGGATACTTGGATATTCATCAAGGGCTTGGATTTCTTACACCACATATAGAGATTATTCAAAATTTTCATGCATGTTTATTATAATTATATTATATAATGTGAATTGCTTAATATATAACAAGATATATTGTGTAGTTTTAACTTTTAATAGGTTTATACTTTAATATTTTGATGCATATACATTATTAAATGAGTAATGATACGGCAACCGAATTTAATCACCGAATAAGATGAAATTGCCGCATAACTCACGCATTCATTAAATGGAAAATTCTACCATTTTAAAAAGACTACTTTACCCTCAAAATATCATCCAAGCTTCCCCACGTTCTCTCTCAAATAATCATCCAAATCCTTCCTTATTTTTCTCTCAAAATTCCTTCATATGTCCTACCCGCCTCTCCACCTCCACCGCCACCGCCACCATCTCTGTGTTGCCCCCATCCCTCCATTGCCACAACCCTTAGCTTCACATCTCTCCCTAAAAGACTTTCAAATTTGTTCCTTCTTAATGACCCATCAAACTTTTCAAATTATTTATTCATTTCTATTGTCTTCTTTATTCAAAGAAGGCCCAAATCAATAGTACACAATGACATAGATGAGTAGAGCCATTTTCCTTCACAAAGCCCTAATGAAGTTAGAGATTAGGGCATATGTGTGAGAAATGCAAAATTGAAGAGAGAGAGAGAGAGAGAGTCAAATTCGGAGAGAAGAGAGAGAAGAAAAATTATGATTTATTTGCTGGTTTGATGGGTCACCATTAATTATTCTAGTGAATTGTTAAATTGAATGTTGGATCGGTGATGATAATACAGTCTTCCTTGTTCATCGCTTGATCCAATTGGATTAACTAAAGATTGTAGATCATGGAGGGGAATTGCATACTTATTGATGAAACCATGGGGTTGTGGTTGATATATATATTTATATATAAATATATACATATATATATATATAGAGAGAGAGAGAGAGAGAGAGAGCCATTTTGAACACAAAGATATTTATTTGAGAGAGAGAACGTGGAAGAGTTTGAATGATATTTTGAAGGTAAAGTAATCTTTTTAAAATGGTAGAATTTTTCATATAATGAATGAGTGAGTAATGTGGCAATTTCGGGTCTTATTCGGTGATTAAATTCGGTTGCCGTATCATTACTCTTATTAAATTATTATAACAAATTCATTGGTTTTTCATGTATGTACGTGTACATGTGCTGTGATTTGCTTCATTCAGAATCAGTTTTCTGTTATAGATCTATAATTATTTTATTTTATTTTTTAAGCGTTTGTAGATCTATAATTACAGACACCATGGATACATGTATTTCATTGTAAATCTTTTTTATTTTCTGGGATTTTTTTTGAATCTCTTCCCTTGATTAATTTCATGTGTAAAACTCACAGGCTATTGATAATCTACTGAAGAAAAATGTTTCGGGTTTGTTATTTAGTTGGGTAACACCAAAGGTCCATCCCTTGCTCGGGACTTGTTGATTTTGTAGAGAAATCTGTCTCTTTTGTTTTCAATAGGGATACACTCAAAATTAGAAAGAAATAATACAAAAAAATATTTTTTGTTTTATGTTTTTCGTTCACTGATATATATATATATATATATAATACGGAGTACTATTCAACAAAACACTGAAATAAAAATAAAAATAAAATAGAAGTTGGGATCGCAAACTCCAATCGCACCTAATTTTGGGCTGGGCTTATGTCGATTCTTGCATAACCTGATCCATGTGTGCTTCTAATGTAAGTAACTAATGAAATGTAAGGAGTCTGAAACAAAGTACATTCAAGATGCGGTAAATGTTGGTTGCAAATTTTTTTACTGCATACCATTTCTCTCCATTTAGTCAGTTTTCTCAGTTGCAGTGTTTTTTAAATTTTGGATAAATTTTGGCACCCACATTAACGTTTTGATCTCTTTGCGTGTGTTTAATGATATTCGTTCTCTTTTTGGTATACATGTTGACCAAATTTTATAAAATGAAAATTTTGCTCTTTATGCAATAAAGCTTATTATTTATAAAATAAGGGCATTAAAAATAGGTCAAGTAAACATGTAAATAGGAAGGCTTTCCTTTGAATTTTTCTATCAGCCAAAAATTGGGGGAAACATAGGAAGGTGAAAATTATAACTACCAATAAATATCTAATTTCCATTAAACCTTTATAAAAATTAGAAATAAATATTTACTTTTTATTATTGTATATAATGAGGTCATATTAGTAAAAAGACTATAAATACACTCTTTCCTTTCTTTCCAACCAAACAAGAAAAATGTATTATCGCATCCATCCGTTCTACTATTCATTCTATTCAACCAAGCAAAAAAATAAAATAAAATGAGAGATGTCTTACTTTCCATAGGGATACTTTATCCATCCTTTCCGTTCTCCATTTCATCTATTTTTTTATCCCTCTAACCAACTGAAGCATAATAGATGAACTCCTTTAGACTTGGTCTAAAGGTGTTGTATTCAATTTCTAGAGTTGTAGATTCACCTCTAAATAAATATATTGAAAACTGTCTTCGGCTCCATCCTTTCTACCACCCCCACCCTTATTACATACGTAGGTTAATTTTACAGTTGCATGCAACTGTGTTTATTTGGAGTAATCAAATTATTCTAATTAAGCTTACTGTACTCGTGTAGAAAGAACCATAATAAATGCAAAGAAGAGGCATCTTTTATCTAGTAACAAAGAGTTTGAACCAAGATTTCCAAATAGACGGAATAGGATATTTGTATATCTAACACAGTTATTTAAATGTAAAAAAATATCCTCTGAAAAAAAAGAAATATTGAATGAATTAATAGTAAATTCTGAAATTTTACTCTCTTTTCCTTCGGGAGGGAAGATATTAATCGTACATCACATGAAGCTACCCACTCACTCAAAGTTTGTGTGGGCCTCACTACTACTCATCTGTCTTTTTATAATGCCCTTCAACAATCGCGGCAAAACGATTGTGGCTGTGTAAGTAAAAATATTCAAAATTTCTGTCCAAATCTTCATCTTATCTACTTTAGGTAACCCGACAGATCTCTTAATAATATTAATTCAAATTTTTTATATATTTTTTGGTTTTAGAAGTAGATCAATTATTTTTTAAGATGTTGAATTAAAATATGAGGGCAAGCTACCAAAGGTAAGGGTTTGAATTCACGGGAAACAAGATGGACGGGTGAGTTTTTTAAGATTTTTTTTTATGAAAATGTTGTTGGGAAGTTCTTCCAATGAATAGTGCTTTAAAAACCCGGGGGATTGTGGAGTGTGAGTTATGTCCTCCATGTGGAATGGAGGAGGAAATGGTGGTGCATCTATTATTTAGGTGTCCATTGCCGATTCAGGTTTGAAAAATCTCTCCCATTCGATTGGATTGGTGTGAACATTCAATCCTTTGCGGACTGGTGGAAGAGTGAGGGACATAGGGGCACCCCATTGTTGTTTTTATGTTTATTTTTCTTCTTCCCACCCGGGGGTGGTGGAACACCACCTGTAGGAGGGTTCAATTGATCTGGCACATTGTCAGCTTCTGGGGAAGAAACTTGAGGAAGATGCTCAACAATCAAGGCTTCGGTTCTCTTAGGCATTTCATCAGGAATGTAAGAGGGATGAGAGAGATTGAGTGGGAGTGTGTTTTTTTTATTAAATGTTGGACAAAACTGTAAGTTCACATAAAAGATTTTTTAAGCGTTAAAATGTGAAGGGTATAATTGACTTTTCACTCATCATAAGGGAGATTAATGTAATAAGTCTCAAACGCTCCATCTATGTGTAATTTGACCAAACCTCAGGAGAGGTTGATGTAATTTACCCATATAAAAAACATGCAGGCTTTCGCTACTGTAATCACATGTAGCCATTTATAGTTGCAATCACTTTCTGATTGTAGCTGTATACCAATTAGTTGGGTAATCACTTACTTCTTGGTTTCGACAAGAAGGTTGTGAAATATATATGTGTGTGTATATATATATATACACACACAAGCAATCATGTGTTTAAAATCTAATGCTATATTTGGTGTGTAGGAATGAAATAGAATGAAATGCTCATTTCAACCATTCATTTGTTTGGTATTCAATTTAAAGTGAAAATGACCATTCCAAAACTAAACCTATGGAATGGTCACTCTATTCCCAAATAATTTTTTTTTAAAAAAATCAATTTCCCAAAAAACCCTTATGTTCCAAGTCCAAAAACTACCACTACCTTCTACCACAACCATCTCCATCTTTCACCACCATCACCACTGACTTCCACCACTACCACCACCTTCCACAACGACCTCCATCTTCCAACCATTCCTTTGTTCTGGGATTTTTTTTTTCCTGAATATTGTTCAGGGATTCAACATGGTCAGTCAGTGACGTGGTAACTTTGAAATCATTTTATGTAGTATCTACAACTTCTGTTGAGGCTTATTGCATTCGTCGGGCCTTATAGTGGTCTAATCACCTGGGGTTCAGTGCATTTGGGTGGAAAGTGATGCAAAACTGGTGGTTGATGCGGCCTGTGGTGCTGTAACTCTTGATAGAGCATGTGCCTTCATCAAAAAAAGAACAATGCTAGAGAAAAGAGAATTGCAAAGTTGTAAAGTAAACTTTATTTGTTGTAAAAATAATAATCTATTCACTAATCTCTAAACCCTAGCAATTACAAGGCTTTAAGACTAGCTAATTACTAAATATAAAATAAAATCAAAATAGGAAAGCTGCTGAAAATCAGAAAACTACTTTAAAAGGAAAGCTATTGAAAATCAGAAAACTTCTTAAAATAAGGAATCTTATAAAACATGGAAAGTTTCTAAAAAACACAAATTCCACTTGCAGAAATTTGAAATTTTGCTTGCATCAGTCTTCCCGAGTTGGAAAGAACTTGCCCTCGAGTTTGGAGCAATTTTTCCACAATCAATCAAAATCAAAGCATAGATTTCCATCCCTTCTTTCGTCTTTTCTGAACTCGAATCAAATACGTTAATCTTCTTATACTAACAAAGAATACATTCATATAATAAACATAGATTTTTCTAGATGTTCTTTGAAATTAGGTAGATTTGCAAAACTTGTGTAGCGCCACGGGTTCCCCCCCCCCCCCCCCCCCCCCCCCCTCTCGGGGTGAGGAGGAACCTCACTTTAGCTCTTTGTCCCCAGGGATTCGAGGGTTGGCTCGTCGCTGTCGACACTTATGTGTGACAAGGGTGTGATTTGGAACTGATTCTTGATAGGG
The DNA here is from genome assembly GCF_030987335.1 of Cornus florida. NCBI lineage: Eukaryota > Viridiplantae > Streptophyta > Magnoliopsida > Cornales > Cornaceae > Cornus > Cornus florida. The sequence goes on from NW_026775579.1 coordinate 306,830, forward strand.
CCAAATTCAAAGTTTTTGAAGGAGTCGCCACCTAACATCCAGTTCTGGTGTGTCAAGTCACCAATGGTTGGGAAGAATTTGGTTTAAATTTGGGGGCCTTGAATGATTCATGGTCTGCTCTACCAAAGGTTGGATTCAGGGGTTGCACCCCAAGATGCCCGTTCCAAGTACGATTACCTATACTCTATACTAAATTTCATTTCCATTCATATGATTGTGTAATAATCAAAAGGGAGGTACATGTATGCTTTTTCAGTCATTTGGTGGTGGATAGTGGTGGAGATTTGGATGGTGGATGTCAGTTCGAGTGTGGGAATGACATTGGGGTGATGAGGAACATGACTGAACTTAGGGAGTATCTTAAGCTAGCTATGTATCCCATAGCGTGAGAATCAAGTCAAAACGTAGTTAAGGATTGGTATAATAAAATGGGAGATGATTCAAGATCGACTCTAAGCGAGTTTAAGGACCTCCGTCTAAGCTGAGAGGAATTGAACCTTGGGTGGTTCAAAGGGTGAGTTTTGGGGCTTGCGCCCGCAAAAGCAAGCATCGGTGTGCTTATTAGAATGAGTACTGTGAAGGGTCTCCACCCAAAAAGAGATAAGATAAGTATTGTAAAGGGTCTCCACCCATAAGGATGAGTATTGTGAGGGGTCTCCACCCAAAAGAAGATGATGAGTATTGTGAAGGGTCTCCACTCGTGCTGATTTAAATTGCTAAGATAGACAAGGATACCTTAGTAACCATGAATGAGTATTATAGGGTCTCCACCCAAAGGTTGGGATTGATAGACATGGGCTTTTTAGTGTCCCTGAATGACTATTATAGGTCCTCTACCCAGAGGTTAAGGATATGAGCGCTATGGTGCTCATGTTTTAGTATTATAGGGTCTCCACGCAAAAGAATTGATAGACAATGACTTTTTGGTATCCCTAAATGAGTATTATAAGGTCTCCACCCAAAGGGATGATATGAGCGTTATAGTGCTCAAGGTTGAGAATTATAGAGTCTCCACCCAAAATATGTAAGGACTTGTCAGTTTTTCATTTTTTACTATTTTCTTTTTTTGTCATTTACGGGTTTTGGGTCCGAACGGGGTCAAGTGTTCGGGATTTTTTCTCGACACTTTGCATTTATTGTTTTGAGATTATTTTTGACCTATATAATTAATTTGAGATGTTTCGGACATCATATTTTATTTTGGGACATTCGTGTTATTATTTTTTAGATATTTTCTAATTTTTGGGCCTTTTGTAATTTTAGCTTTTGTGGGGTTCACAAAATATTTTGAATTTTAAGTTAGATATTTACATATGTATATATGTAAGGAGAGAGGCCCCTTTCCTTTTCTTTTTATTTTTTCTTTTATTTCCTTTTATTATTTCTTTTGTATTCTTGAGGATCTTACCCTTTTTGACCCGTTTCTGTCGGAATTCATGCATCGCCATAGAAGAGAGTTAGGACCGGGTCGCCATGGGGAACAAAACCTTTTGTTTTTCATTTCGGGAGTTTGGGATTTGGGGGCCGAGTTCGGGTTTGGATTTGGATGTTGTCGTAGGAGGCATTGTTGTTCCTCGCACCTTCCTTGTTGTAGGTTTGGAGTGGCAGCATATTTGGAACATTTTCGCTTTTGGGATTTTAAGATTTTGATCTCAATGAGGTAGGGATTTGTTGCGTACGTAAGGCTACTCCTTCTTTGCGTTTTGTGAGTTAATTACGGATTTTATATGCATATGTGTGCATGCGTATACTTAGAATTGTATATTTGGAATTAATTTGCATTATATAGATATTTCTAGGAGGAGATTACTGATTTCAGATCTAGGATGCTTCGTAGGTGCATTATTTCATTAATTGTGTATTTATATTAAGCAATGCGTTTAATGAGTTAATATATTGCTTAATTTGGGAAATGGAAATATTTTGATTATACCATGCTTTAAATTGTTGTCATTGCATTGTAGAGCGTACCATGATAAATCCAATCACAACCCATGTTCCCCACAAATCGCTTCACAAATCAAGCCCTAAATCATCCACCCTGCCGTCGCTACCTTAATGTTGCCCTAAAACACGTCGCCGCTTAAAGTTGCTAGTGTGAACCACACCACCGTTTCCAGCCTGCCTCATTTTCGCCACTATTGATTCGGTGTGGTTGTTTCACCTGAATATAGAGTGGTTAATGGGGGTGGGGATGGTGGTGGTGGCTACTACAGAAGTAATATATATATATATATATATATATATAGCATAAGAAACCATAAAGATATAGTATAATATAATTTGTAAATTTTAAAAATAGTTAGGGATATTTTAGTCTTTTAATAAATTATTTGAATGGTAGTTCTGCTGTAAACAATTCTGAACTATAAGCTTCGTTTGAATAAACATGAGGAAAAAAAGAAGAAGATAACATTAGTTATAAGAGAAAAGAAAAGAAAAGAAAGGATAACAATAACCTTTATTCGTGTTTCAATAAATTATGAAAGAAAAGAAAGGAAATTATAATATTCTTATTTAGAAAAGATAGAAGGGGAAATAAATGATAAAAATTACATTACTATCATAACCTTTTTATAAAATGTTATAAGATAAAAGTCAAATATTATAAGAGGGTAATTTTGGGATTATGAAATATTACTTACTCACTATCCTTTCTCTTCAGATCTTATATGCACACTAAGGTACTATATATATATATATATATATAATCATATCGGTAGTTCAGTCATTTACCATAATAGTTTGAGGGTATTTCAGTAAATTAGACAAGTCCGTTAGTCCTTTTGACGGTCCGTCAATAAGAGATGAGGCCCGTGTCGGATAGTTTCATTTTTGGGGGAGGTTCAAGTAGTTTTTCAAACCACATGGGAGGTCTCTGTAATTATGACAAACCATAGGGGAGGTCCATATAATTTTTCTTTTTTTAATTTTATTTTTTATTTTTTTATAATCTATTCCAATAATAATAATAAATAATAAAAGATTAAGTGTAATTCAATAAGAAAATTTGTTATGGTCATTTAATGAAAATAGTCATGGCATTGGGGTATTTTGCAACTAAATGCGATAGTTTAGAGGTATTATGCACAAAATGTACTTCAAGGGAGTTATCTGCAAATTTGGACATAGTTTTTTTTTGGGGGGGGGGGGGGAGAATCTGAAATTACATCGCAGGACCAACTTGCACTCGCATATTTCTATTTTTCTTTGGTTCAAAGCTACTTAAATAAATAAGTAAAAACTTCTATTTTATGCAATATATTCATGAAAAATTAAAAAATTACTTAAAGTGTTTACTTAAGATTTTTATTTAAATAATTAATTTCAAAAATTAAAATTAAATTTATGCAAATTTAATGGGGAATATGTCATCAAATTAATATGATTTTTTTCATAATCTATTTTAATAAGAAAAATAGATTAAGTGTAATTCAATAAAAAATGTCATTATGGTCATTTAATAAAAAATAGTCAAGGTATTGTTGCATTTTATAACTAAATGTGATAGTTCATGAGGTATTATTATGCACAAAATATACTTCAAGTAGGTTATTTACAAATTTGGACATAGATTATAGGTTTTTTTCTTGCACTTTACACTTAACTTTTTTGGGGAAGAATATGAAATTGCACCTAGATGGACCAACTTTTTTTCTTTAGTTAACCCGGTGTGTCTGGGATTGCACGAACCCTTAGGGCCCCTCAACAACCCGACTAATTTTCGAGGACCTGGAAGGGCACCTCTCCACCCGGGCCGAGTAAGTCACTGCAGGCGTAACGGAGGATAGCCACAAAGAACACCCAGCGGGACTCGAACCCCAGATCTTGGACTTACTAAACTCCAAAGTCCAGCGAGTAAACTGCTGGGCCATATCCAAAGTGGATGAGATGGACCAACTTACAGCCTCACATTTCTGTTTTTCTTTGGTTCAGAGCTAAACAAATTAAGAATGGGCCTTCAAAAGTGAAGGGTGGATCGTTCAAGTCCCACGAGAATACAATGGGTCGATCTCTTCTTTTGAACTGAATGAATAAAACCCTCAACACGTACGATAAGAGCCCACAATTATCCCATTAGACCAACACTTTTAAACCAATTTCAGATAAAAGTTGCGAGACGACTGTGGGAGGCAGTGAACAAAAAACTGCCAATTGATGATATAAACCAAAAATATTCACCCAGGCTGCCTTCTTGAAGTCTATATACTCAACCCAACTAAAAATTATAAACACTTCATATCATTTATTAATGAAAGCAATCATTTGATTATTTTTAAATAATCATATATTAAAAATTTTAGAGAAAACAATAATATTTAATAAATTAAAATAATATGTATTAACCTATTAAGTGAAATAAATGCATGTAAGTAAATATACAGATGCACTAAGGACGCTCCAGCTCAACTCTATCTACAACATCATGGTAAACCACCCAACCCCCGCGTGTGCGCAGGCTGACCCATTCCTTCAAAATCATGCAATAAATTCTAGTAGAATTTTTTTTAAAAAAATAAAATAAATAAATAAATAAAACTTAAACTAACAAAATTTATCAAGTTATCCCCAAACTCAAATACGTTGTGAAATGTCAAATTTGACCTTACTATTTAATATTAAATTAAAGGGTTAATTTCACTAGCATCCCCTCAGGTTTGACCAATTTTCACCCTCTAATATATTTTGAAAATAACTATCACTTAAATCTATTTTTACTTTTCCGTCACAGTCTTTGTTTAAAACATAGAACAAAAAAACTTTGCTCCTAATTTTTTAATCCCATTTATTCCAAAATATCAAGTTACTTCAATGACCATTATACCCTTCATCATTCTCTGCCTCCGTTTTAGAGAGAAAAAGCAACGACTTCAGAAGAGGTGGATTCTTCAGTGGTAGGGGGTGGCTACGGATCGGATTAGGCATAAATCCTAATTCGATCCACTCGTAAAAGATTGGGAGATTTTGAATCCGCCACCAATCCGTTAGCCCACGGATTGGATCGGATCGAATCCGTGAAATAACGGATCGGATCGGACCCAATCCGCAGATCTCATCTTCATCTCCATCTCCATTTTCTTCTCCGATCTCCTCCTAGGGTTCATGTGGTTACGCAGTCTTTATACATGCGTCCAATTCACCGATTTTCATCTTCTTCGATATCCTCTTAGGGTCATTATTTCTTCTTCCACTCTCTCTCAACATCATCATCATCAACAAATGAGACCCAGACCTTTCCATCATGTTGATTTTCTTCTTCAAGTCATTCTCGATCTCATTGATTCATCATCAACGAGAACAAGAACAATCAGCTGTTGGTAGTTTCTGATTTCTTCGGTCGTAACCGAACCCTAAATCCGAAAGAAATTCAAAACGATTCGACTGACTCTTCATTGGCCATGCGACCTTGGTTCGCTGTGATCTCCCTCTCGAGAGAGGACTTGTTCAATTCCAAGCAACACCGTAGTCTCTAGATGCTTCTTTCAAATCTAACTACCCCAAGTGTTATAACACTGAAAAGATGTGTGCTTAATAAATTATTTTTCTTATTTATCTTTGCCCTAGGAATCAATTGGTGGTCCATTGGTCAACTCCCAAAGTAATAAATAATAAATAAATAATTATATTGTATAATATTAATATTATATATATACAGATTGGGTACGGATTAGCCACGGATTAGATTCTTGGATCAGATCGAATTTTTAACAGGGTAATTCGTAATCCGATCTGTTAACTACGAATTTACATTTTTTGAATCCACCATCGATACGTGGGTTTAGCAATTCTATCCAGGATCCACGAATTCAGGAATTTTTTGCCCAGCCCTAGTCAGTGGGTCGCCGAAATCATATCACCACCAAAAAATCTTCACCACCTAGTTCAATTGACATCTAAGTCATCGTTGTGGAGTAACCCAATATATGTTCCACCACAACAAAATCGAAAAACTAATTCGTCCCAACCGCTTCTCCAGTCAGATTCCCTTCGATTTCTTCAATCAAAAGCATATCTGGAGCCATGCGTTACTCTCTCATCCCCGACTGAAAGCGTGTCTCACTGGTGTTCTGCATCGTCGCCTGAGGCTCATCGACGACAAGGAATCTGATGTGATCCTTGCCACTTGCGCCCTTGAGATGATCCACTCCATGTCGTTGATTCACAATGACCTCCGTCGCGGCAAGCCCACCCCCCACAAGGTCTTCGGTGAGGATGGTAACATCCTCGCCAGCGACTCCTTCCTTGCTTTCGCCACCGCCACAACAGAGGTCTCATTGGAGGCGGCGACTCCTTTCTCGTTTTCTCCTCTTTCTGTTACTAAATCTCATCCTCTGTCTACGGCGTCGACAAATCCAATCGCAACCCATGTTACCCACAAATCGCTTCACAAATCAAGCCCTAAATCACCCACTATGCCGTCGCTACCTTAACGTCGCCCTAAAACACGTTGTCGCTGCTGTCGCTTGACGTTGCTGGTGTGAACAACGCCACCGCCTCAACTTCGCCATATTGATTCGGCGTGGTTGTTTCACCTGAATACGGAGTGGTTAGTGGGGGTAGGGATGGTGGTGGTGGCTACTACGGGGATAATATATATATATATATATAGATATATATATATAGCATAAGAAACAATAGAGATATAGTATAATATAATTTGTAAATTTACAAAATAGTTAGGGATATTTTAGTGTTTTATCTAATTCTTTAGATTAAAGAGTTGTTTTTACAAAGTTAAAGGGTATTTAACTCATTTTATATTATGTCAAAATTGTGTAAATAACTATTTTTGAAATATGTTTGAAAGTAATATTTGGCCAAATCTGAGAGGTTAAATCCTATAATTATTATTATAAAATTAAAAAAATATACTTTTATATAATATTATTTAACGTTAGATGGGTTGTTATCTTACTAATGATCAATGACCCATTTCTCACCTTATTATTATTTTTATAATTTTAAAATAATAATTATAACCTTTAATTTATTGTTAAATAACAAGATAAAATTTGACATTTTACAACCTCTTTAACCGGTCAGTCAAGAATTTGAAGTAATTTGATCAATTTTATTAGTTTATGAGGGTTCTTTAATTGTATTGAGAGTTATGCACGATTTGAAAAGTAGAAAAGGATTTTATGATTTTAACCCAAATATATATACACCTGTAAATGGGTACTTTTGTCTAGTAAATTGTATATTAATATTCTTTCATAATTGTACAGAACATATTAATAATACTCCTACTTGCCAACAAGAAAAAGGAAAAAACGGAATAATTCTTCCTTGAGCTTCGGGCCAAACAGCCCTAAAATTTCTCAATCACTGCAAGCCTGTAAGTTTCTGCATCACTTCATTGAAAAAATAAAATTGTGCTTGGCTACAACGATTTGTATTATACAAACACTTTGCATGTGAATCAACAATGTTCCCTTGCCTTACAAGGAGACAACATTGAGTATGAGCTGTGGTTGCTGAACTTTTCTTGGGATATGAGGAATTTATGAACAATGATAATAATCGGCACCAAGTCCAGACATTAATTTTAATAGCTTTATTCCGGGGTTTTCAGCCCATTTATTCCAAAAGAGTACATACTTTATTTTATTTTATTTATAAATATTGGGATAAAGTACATTAAACCCTCTTGAACTATTAGTCATTTATAAGAAACTTCCCTGAATTACAAAAAACTCCCATAAACTATGATTTTATTGCAATTTACCCCCTTAAACTATTGGTCATTTGCAAGAAACCCCCCTAAACTACAAAAAACCGCTGAACTATGATTTTGTTGCAATTTACCCCCCTGACATCAACTTTCGACACCGAAAATTTTGAAAGACCAGTTTACCCTTATAAAACACTACGTCGTTTTAACTTATACACTTCTTATATATTTTTTTTTTTCTGCCAAAAGATATTTTTCACCCAACACAACCCAAAACAGAGAGCTAGAGAGAGAGAGAGAGAGAGAGAAGACCAAAGAAATCTGAGGTCGGCGGAATGGCTCGGTCTCGGATGATGGCGGCTTATGCACGGAGGACTCAGCTGTGATGAGAGCTCGGTTGACTCGGCCGTGAACTAAGGAGGCGGCGGTGAGCTCAAGGGGGCTCGGTGGTGAACTGTGGACAGCTGTGTGCTCGAAACCCGGACGGTGGTGTGCTCTGTTATGGAGATGGCGGAATGGGCCAGCGAGCTTGGAATGGACCGGCGAGCAAGGTGAGCTGAACGGCAGGCAAGGCGGTGACGGCGATGGGCTGACGCAACGGTGCAGAGAAGTGCGATATATATGGCCGACGGATCTGGCGGGTGGTGCAACAGCTATGATGGAGCTATGACAGGAGACCCACCGATCCCAGCAACAAATTCCTCGGCTTCATCGTCCCTTTCAGTCAATTAATTCGCGCGGATGGGATAAACTGCAAAGAAATATATAGTTCAGGGGGGTTTCTTGCACATACCCCAATAGTTCAGGGGTTTTTTTTGCAACTTTTATAGTTCATGGGGGTTTTTTGTACATACCCCAATAGTTTAGGGGGGTTTAATGCACTATACCCTAAATATTGAGAACTTTAATGGCTATATATATATATATATGTAGAGAAAAGCTTGGCAATGACACTAACCTCTCTTATAAAGCTCCAAATATATTATAAAGTCACGAAATTTATTGTTTTTCTTAATGTGAAATAAGAATTTTAATTTCTAACCACACCCTTTTATTTTACATTTTGATGTAGGACAATTTTATTAGGTTTTACATTATTTTTAATTTTATTTTATTTTTATATAATTTTTAGAGAATTTAATTTTAAAAATTTAATTTCTTTCTACAATTAGTTTCTTTATATTTTTAGTTTACTTGAGCAATTAATTTCTTCTAGAGTTTTAAGGTTTTATTTCTTATAAATTCAATGTACTAAGTGCCGCAAGAACGAATGAATTCATTCATTTATCAATGAAATATTAGATTTCTCTGTGAAATACTCAAGATACTATACCTTATGAATTTAAGGCAACCCTTGTTTGTGAATTTATTTTTATTTTTATTTTTAGGGTTTTAAAAATATTAGATTTCTCTGGAATTTAATTTTAGATTTTTAATTTCCTTCCACAATTAGTTTCTTTATATTTTTAGTTTACTTGAGCAATTAATTTCTTCTAGAGTTTTAAGGTTTTATTTCTTATAAATACAATGTACTAGGAGAACGAATGAATTTATTCATTTATCAATATAATATTAGATTTTCTTGCAAAATACTCAAGATACCCTACCGTGTAAATTTAAGTTAAATTCGTTTGTAAACGTTTAATCGCTTTCGCTACGTCACATTTCATGACAGATATATTAGTGAATTTGTACATGTGATGAGATTCCAAATGTAATGATTATTACAATGGACATAATCACGGCGGTTTCTTCCGAGACCTGTTGAGTGCTTGTGTGTTCTTTATTTCTCTGTTCCCTTTTTTCTTTCTGGGCGTTGCAACAGCTAGTTGGTGAAGCTGGGTTTTGTTTTGCCTTGTTGGGCCTCTGTTTTTTCTTTTTTTTGGGCTTCCTTGTATTCTTCTTTTTTCTAATAAATTGGTTTGACTTACCACAAAAAAAAGTTTATCATTTTTCAAGTAACAAAATTATATATATATATGCAACTTGGTAGAAGTAATATGCGCAATTGTGCATGATAGGGCTGCAACTCGGGTTGGGCGGGCTTGGCACTTATCTCGGTCTAGGCCCATATAGAAAATCTTCAACCCAAGCCTAGCCCGAACCCGACTTAAGCCTGCCCAAGTCGAGCTGCCCAGGCCCAGCCCATACACTAAGCCCACCTCAGAAGAAATTGTGTATAAAATAAATCAATTAATGTTATACTCATGACTTGAACCTAAAACCCTAAGTATAAATCCCAAACACACTATCAATTTAGCTATTACACTCTTATCACTTAAGTATAATTATAAATATATATAATATTTTCGGGCTCGAGTTGGGCTGTGGGCTTCGTCCATATCAATCCAAGTCCAGACTAAATTGAATTCGGGCTCAAAATATGCCCAAACCGAAATTAGAAAAACATTGCTGAAACCCACAAAATTTTGGATTAGACTCGGATTATTTCGGGTTGGGTCAGCCCGAGTTACACCCCTAGTGCATGATGGAAATAGTCAAATATAAATGACTTTTCTTAATAGGTACTCATCATTAGAGAACAATTGAGTATAAACTAGACAAGCCCTTTTCAAGGGGCAGGTCGATTTCATACTTAAATACTACTATAATCGAACTTAGTATAATAATACTTGTCACTAAACTTATGAAATTTGATATTTGCCCAGATACTTGGATTCAGGTAATTATTTCTAATACGCGGTGCACGTGGAGGAAAAAGATCGACGGTTAGTGCCCGAGTATTGTTTTTCATGTTAGAGATGTATTAATATATATTACTTACTACTATAGATAAAATAATTTTATGTTAGAGATGTTAGAATTTATTTTGAAGCAATAATTTTATGTGGTCAACTTTCACGCAAATGATAAACTCTGGACATTTTAGGTTCTACTATTACAAGTTCAAAAACACTCTCAGATTTTAAACGATATATGTGATTTATGATGTATTCGAGATTAACCTTGCAGTCTCGTGCATCAATCAAAATTCAAAGATTGAAAGGATTTCTCAAAAAATTATAATAATAATAATTGATGTAGCATTCACCCTACTAGAAAGTTCTACAAGATCTTAGATTTTATTAGAATACATAGATTCCTACTCTGATTTCATAGCAACTTACCAAAATGATCTGTATCCATATCGGTTCACACTTCCGTGTAGCTCACTAGGTACAACTCATGTTTAACAGAGATGTCCATAAGGTCTTACCTAAAAACATGATTCTGTCAGATTGGATGATAATACTCCCACTACAACAATGTACCGATGCAGGAATATGTGTATTAGATGATGCTGGCGCATCAATAGGGAATTCATATATGATTCTTAATCTCTATAATAAGTGTGTTCATTTGTGGTACATCTGGTACTCATACCATATTCTCTAACATTATGCTACTAGGTATGTGATTCATAATATGATCCTCCTATAGGTAAACAGTGAGCGTAAACAATCAACTTTTATCATTGAGATCATAAAATAATCCATCTTAGCGCCTTTAGAGTAATTATCAAATCTATTATGCGTATGATCTGCTTCAAACTTACTTGTCCATATCAAGTACACATGTGCAAGACTACCCCATATGTGCATATGATTCAAACTAAGATTTAGTAAAAAACACAGCTCAAAAGGTATTCTTGAGACAGACTAAGATAGAATGCAGTTCATAATATGCATCGATATCAATAAGGCTAAACTCTAAAATGAAAGAGATAATGTAGCATAACTGATCAAAGATCTAACCATGTTTAAGCAGAATTCTGTTATTCATATTTGACACCTCAATTCATTAAGCCAATGAAATGTGGGATTCTCTTCAGGCAGCTCATGAGGGAAATAAGGTTATTAAGGAGAACAAGATACAACTATTCAAAGTTCAGTATGAGGTCTATAAAATGGAAGAAAGAGAAACTGTTACTGAGTACATGTTCAGGATCAATGACCTTGTTAACAATATGAGAGCTCTTGGTGAAGATATTAAGGATGTTGATGTTTGTAAGAAGATACTATGGTCACTCACTTCTAGATTCAATCCTAAAGTGGCAATTCTCGAAGACAAAGATCTTTCTCAGGTGAAGATTAATGAGCTTCAAGCCTCTCTCACTACCTATGAAATGAGAATTGGTGTTCCAGCTGTTCATAGAAGAGAAGCTGCTCTTAAAGCAAAAGAAGTTGTTGAAGAAATTGAAACAAAGTCTGAAGATGATCTTGAAGAAGATAAGGTAGCCTACCTTGCTAAGAAATTTAGAAAGTTCAGGTTTAAAAAGAAGAATTAGCTGCAAAATTTAACCTATTATGGTTGGGATAAACCTGGTCATGTTGTATCTAATTATCCTAACTCAAATGGGCAAAGTCAGAAGAAGAATGAGGGAGGAAACTACAAAGGAAGGTTTTATAGAAAAGCACTTATCTCAGACTGGGATGCAGCTCTTGAAGAAGATAAACCTGAGGAGACACAAGAAGATGAATGTCTCTTTATGGCTATTCTTGAAGCACCACAAATTCCAATTCAAGTTGAAGAAGATAGTGACACTGAGATTGAGTAAATTCTTGAAGAATATGATAGGCTTACAGTGAAGTGTAATCAACAGAAGTCTTAAATAAAAAGGCTAAATTCAGAATTGTTAAAGTCCAAACAAGTTCTTACTAAACACTTCAAACTTAAACTGTCAATGATGTGTTCAGTTTCTCTTATTTTTCAAAGCCTATTGAAATCAAATTAACACTCAATGGTCTACCAAGAAGTGTAAAGAAGAACTATCTCTCATTCTTGAAGAAAGATCCCTAAAGATGGCTGAGATCTGGAAGTAATCCACAAAGCAAATTGGGAAGACTGGAATTGGCTATGTGTGTGATTCAGCCACAAAGGTCAATCAAACTTACTTTGTATTTGTCAAAGCCACAATTGGTGAAGTGTATGCAAGGTATCCTGTTATAAAACCCTTGAGATCAAAATTTGATTTGCTTGATAATAATTTCAACTCCTCAAGACTAAACAAAAGTGATTTTGTTACAACATCTATAAAGAACTTTAAAGTAACCAAAATGTATATGAAGAAGTCTGATATAGCTCAAGTTCAGAAGGTCAAGAACAAAGATTCTATTGTGAAATCCAGGATGATGTGGATTCCCAAGAAGTTAAATTCAGTGAATTTACTTGTGTATACAGCCTTCAAGGCTTGTAACAAAGTGGACAAATGGTAAATTGATAGTGGCTGCTCAAGACAAATGACAGGTGATGGCTCTAAATTTATCACTCTGAAATAATTTGATGATGGAGATGTGATCTTTGGAGACAATCAGAAAGCTAAAATTGTTGGTATAGGTATTATGAGCAAGTCTGAAGAATTACCTGAGATTCAAGAAGTCTTACTTGTTGAAGGACTCAAACACAACCTTCTTAGTGTAAGTCAGTTATGTGATAGTGGGAGGACTGTGTGTTTTGACAAAGAAAAGTGCAATGTGGTTGATCTTAAATCAAAACAAGTTCTCTTCTCAGCATGTAGATCATCAGGAAATGTTTATACTATCACTGAAGAATTCTAAGCTACTCAATGCAACTTGACAACCTGTGATGAAGCTAATTTGTGGTATAAAAGACTAAGGCATCTTCATTTAAGAAATTTGTCCAAGATTTTGAAGCTAAAAGCTGTCAAAGGACTTCCTGAACTCAATTTTAAAGATGATCACCTCTGTAAAGCATGTTAACAAGGAAAACAAATCAAAATTTCATTTCCTTCAAAAGAAATCAACACCTCAAGAGCACTTGACCTGATACACATGGATCTTTGTGGTCCTACTAGAACTACTAGCATTGGTGGGAGTAAGTACTTCATGCTTTTTATTAATGACTTTAGTAGAATGGTGTGGGTTTACTTCTTAAAGGAGAAATCAGAAGTTATTACACACTTCATTAAGTTTGTTAATTTTGTTAAAAATGAAAGAAGTAGCATTGTGAAGAGACTTAGGTCTGACTTTGGCTCAGAATTCATCATAAAGGAGTTTGAGCACTACTGTAATGATAAGGGTATCAAGAAAGAGTTCTCAGCTGTTACTACTCTACAACAGAATGGGGTTGTAGAAAGGAAGATCATGACAGTTCAAGAAATGGGTAGAACAATGCTTTTAGAAAAAGGTCTAGCAAAGGGTTTTTGGGCTGAAGCTGTGAGTACTACTGTGAACATCATAAATAGGGTTCTTCTCAGACCTAATTCAACCAAAACACCTTATGAATTGTGGTATGAAAGACTTATAACTGTTCACTATTTCAAAATATTTGGCAACAAATGTTATATATTGAATCACATTGATAGTTTGGGTAAGTTTGATTCAAAGGCAGATGAAGGCATATTCTTGGGATATTCTACAAAAAGCAAAGCTTACAGGTGCTACAATCTAAGGTCTTCAAAGGTGGTTATTCATGTGAAGTTTGATGAGAATCCTAAGTCCACACCTCTTGAAGATTGTGACAATACTTTTGGTTCGAATGAAACCAGTTCCTCAGTTACTAAACCGGAAGATCCAAGAGAAACCACTTATCCAGTGCTGCAAAAGCAAGTTCAAGCTGAGAACATCATTGGTTCACCTCAAGCTGGAGTTCCAAACAAGAAACAAAAAGAAGCTAAATGAATTAGAAGCTATAGATGGTGAAGAATACAGTCACTTTGCTATGCTGTCATCCATTGAACCAAAGTCTTATTTTGAAGCTCAGAAAAATAAAGATTGGCTAGCTACTATGTAAGAGGAACTTGATCAAATCAATAATAATGATACCTGGACACTTGTTCCCAGACCTGAAGACAAGAATGTAATTGGCTTAAAGTGGGTTTTCAGAAATAAAATGGATGAAAAGGGATCAGTTATCAGAAACAAGGCAAGACTGGTGTGTAAAGGTTACTCTCAGCAGGTTGGTATTGATTATGATGAAACTTTTGCTCCAGTTGCAAGAATGGAATCCATTAAAATGCTTTTATCTTTTGCCTATCACAAACAGGTCAAAGTATACCAAATGGATGTCAAGTCTGCTTTTCTTAATGGAGATCTCAATGAAAAAGTCTACTTGGAATAATCTGAAGGCTTTGAAGATTTAGAGTTTCCCTCTCATGTTTACAAACTAAGTAAGGCTTTGTATGGTCTCAAACAAGCACCCAGAGCTCGGTATGAGAAGCTGCATCAGTTCTTAGTTGAACAAGGATTTCACAAAGGCAAGGTTGATAATACTCTTTATATAAAAACTTATTAAAAACAGTTTCTAATTTTGCAAATCTATGTTGATGATATCATGGTTTGTGGCCCAGACACCTCATTAGCTTCAGAATTTGCTAATCTCAAGAAGACAACTTTTGAAATGTCACTTTTGGGGACTCTCAGATACTTTTTAGGCTTGCAAATTACTCAAACATCCACTGGATTCTTCATCTCTCAGTGAGCTACTTAAAAAGTTCAAAATAGATGATTGTAAGGTTGTCTCAACACCACTATGTCCTAATACCAAACTCTCACTGGAGTGTTCCACTGAAGCTATTCCTTCAACACTTTATAGGTCAATCATTGGTAGTTTGCTGTATCTTACTGCTTCAAGGCCTGATATAATGTATTTAGTAGGTTTAGTGGCTAGATTTTAAAGTAATCCAAAGGTGTCTCATCTTCAAGCTGCCAAAAGAATTCTCAGATATGTTAAGAGAACCTTGTCAAATGGTTTATACTACACTTTCTCACCCTCAATGTCTATTACAGCCTTCTCAGATGCTGATTGGGGTGGATCTTTACCTGACAGAAAAAGTACATCTAGTTGCTGTTATGTTGTTGGTTCCAATGTAGTTTCTTGGCTAAGTAAAAGCAGGACACTATCTCTCTCTCAACCTCTGAAGCTAAGTATATAGCTGCCTTACAAGCTGGCTCTTAACTACTTTGGATAAAAAATACACTTTTAGACCTTGGACTTCAATTTCCAGGACCTCCAAAGCTTTTCTGTGACAACCAAAGTGCTATTACTATCAGCAAAAATCCCACACTGCACTGGAAAAGCAAACACAGGGATATCAGGTATCACTTCTCAGAGACAAAGTTTAAAAAGGCCTTATTGATATTACTTACTTGCCAACTGAAGATCAACTTGTAGATATCATGACCAAACCTCTTCTTCCTCAGAGATTTTCAACCCTTAGAGATCTTCTCAGGGTTGTTCCTCCTCCCTTCTGAACCTATATTGTTGGTCCTACTCACTTTTTGACCTTCAATGTCAAAAAGGGGGGAAAATGGACTGAAATAAAGATAGCTTAAAGCTATTCTTTTTGCATTTGGGTTGTTCTAATTTATTGAATCTTTATCTTTGAAAGTTCTCATTCTCAATATCTTATTTCAAGGTTAATTGGCTTTTGACATTATAGGCAAAAGAGGGAGATTGTTGGTCCTAAGTTATCATAAGAAATGTTTATCTTTTAATGTCAAAAAGTGTGGTTTCAGTGGCTTCAAGTATGATTTCTTTCTACATTGTGTATTGAAATAACGTTCAGGGGTTATATTGACATTTACTACCTTGTATCATATTGTTCTCAGTGATTTGTAATAGTGCAGTGCTATGTTTCAGTCTGTTTTGATCAAAATCACTGTGACAGTGAAGGTTCAGTACTCCAGTGTTAGTTATGTAATGACCCGGTCATTTTTCTTCCTTTTCTTTTTTCTCAGATTTTAACGGATATTTTTTTTTCCGTTGTCTTTTACTTTTTGGGTTCGGTTTTTCATCACTTGATGTCGTCTCGAATGCTCTGGAATGATTTCTGAGATTCTTTTCCTTGGATTGACAACTTCCTTTGGGGATTGTGTCATTTCCATATTTTATTTTTCCGAACACTATTCACATTTTGTCTTTTTCTCGTTTATCCTTTTTCCTTACACAACCTCATTTTTTGTGCTCGGATTTGATTCCAGTTTTGCATGCATTCATGATATTTGATTTCCATGATAGTGGTATTTTTACTTTTCTAGAAAAGCATGTTGATTGCTTACTTCTTTCATAAAGGGGCATTAATGCATACTTTAGTGTAATTATTCTTAACTTGTGGGGTTTTAGTGTAATTAAATAAAGTAATTATTTTTTATCTTGGGGACCATTTTGCAATTAAGTTTAGAAGATATTTTCAAAAAGGACCTTTTTGCAATTTTTGAAAAGTGTGACAAATGTCACACTCTCATTGGTCCACTTGTTGACATTTGTGTGAAAACACTTTAATGCATTGGATGATGACATTTGGAGGGTGAGAATTCACCCACTTGTTGGCCTGGGATTGGTGCACTTGTTGGATTGGATGGTTGATAAGTGTAGGTATGGGATTAAGTCTTGGAATGAGCCATGGATTGGTGATAAGTGTAGGTTCACAATTTAGTCTTGCAAATATCTTTGGTCCACTTTGGGATCATGGTTTTAAAGGAGGGTTTTTGTGCAATTGACCATAGATGTGTGTGTTGACTATGGTGTAAGAGCACATAGTGAGTGGAGGATTTCTATTTCCTCCACTCACACTTAACCACATTATTTCATTCTCTTCCTTACAAGAAAATCCTAGCCTCCATGGATGGAGCTTGAAGCCTTAGGCATTGACCTTGATCTTTGAGGCCCTTCGACTTACTTTAGACCATAAAGCTTGGAATACTTTTTGTGCCCCTCATCCTCCTCTTCAAAACCCTTAAAGGATCTAGCCTAACTCCTAGTTTTGCTTTGGTATCTAGAGATTCAATTCTCTAGTGAGGTATTGATCTATTATTTTGAAGTATTTTTATGTCATTATTGAGTGTTTTACATGCATAGAAGTGAAGAACTTGTATTTTGCCCTTAAACTGTTTTAACTTAAAATTAATCTTGTTAAATTAAATATAGAATATGAAAATATACTCAATTAGATTTCATTTAGTTTTGGTTTCATGTAATTTGGATTTAAAATGAATTAGTTATGAATTTTTGAAGTTGAAAGCTAGTTGCTGGAAATTTGAAGCTTTTCCTTTTCAGTCCGGAAATGAATTTTTATATGGAGCTGTGATGCTTAAATTGCCTTGAAATTTTTACTGGAACTTTCCCCATAGGTTTTATACTACTCAGAATTTTTTCACGATTTTAGAGCATTTCTAAGTTTTTTTGAAAATCCAAAACTATCTGCTGTCCATGTTTTTATTGTAGCTGGAAAACATATTTTTAGATGATTTATTTCACTAACCTTTTGACATTGGATCATGGCTTAAAATTTTATTTTTACACTCTCATATGTTTACTTCCAAAATAAATTAGGTTTGCCCAATTTGGATGTCAAAATGAATTTTTCATGAATTTTCAAAGTTGGAAGCTACAGGCTGAAAATATGTTTTCTGGGCAGAATTTGTTTCAAATTTGTGGGGCAAAACTGTTTCAATTGGGAAAATATTTTGTTAAACTAAATTGATATTATCAAATTAAAGTGTTTAAGCTTTCATTGGGCTTTGGATTCATTCAATTTGGGTTAGAATTGAATTTTTTATGAATTTTACAAGTTGAAGGTAGCAAGCTGAAAAATCTGTTTTGCGGACCGAAAATTTTGGGCGATTTCATTTCAGTGGTAATTGGGATTTTCATTCCAATTGAGGTAGGGAATGTTTTAGGATTATTTGTGTGTTGTATTGTGTGTTTGTCATGATTATACAACATATATGTATGCCTTGTATCAAATTTAGAAAGTTAGTAATTTTTATTTCTTTGTATAAGATTTAAAATTTATGATGATATATAACTTTGATTTGAATTGTAACATGCTAAGAAATTATGCTTAGATATATTGGTTAACATAAATTAAATTTGGATCATTTGGTTAAGAATTACAACTTTTATTTAATATTTATCTTTAGTAAAAGTTTAATTCACATGGTTGTATCAAGCATTAAATCAAGTTGTAATGTGATATTTAAATAGGCCTTGGGATGTTCTCTAACATAGATTAAATTGAGGGCATTTGGAATTGTTTAAAAATCTAGAGGAAATTAATTAATTAGCTTGACTAATTTTGTTTTAAGTGTTTTAATCACTTAACTTGTCATTTGATATTATATATATGATGACCTTGACATGTCTTTCAATATATATTAAATTGAGGTTATTTGGATTAACTTGAAATTTAGAGAATTTAACTATTTATGTTTAATTAAATTCTACTTTATTACTCCATGGATTTAATTGCATTTTGGAAGTTGTTTCTATATTTAAATCATGGATTTGGATTTGATGTATGTTCACTTGATTACTTTTAAGTATTGGATAACATAGTTGTTACTTTTATATTCATGAGAATATGTTTTTCCTTATTTAATATATTGTTGCTATGTGTAAGGAATTGCACACTTTATATTTGACATTTTACATGCTATTGTAGTTGTGAATTTTGAGCATGTATTGTATAAGTTTCCAAATTTTGGATTGTGCTTGGTAAATAGTTGATATCTTGTATATATATGTTGATATATATATGTTGTTACACAATTTGTTGATTTTGGAAACTTGGGGATGTCGTTGTTTGGTTACGGCTAGGACTTGGTTTTAGTACGGAGGATTGTCCTTCTATATAGTCTAGTGCGCACGTAAGGAGGTTACCTATGGGCTAGTAACTCTAAAGTAACTATGTTGTCGGTCTGATCTGGCGTGACGTCCGAGTATCCACTTTGTTTGATTTCGTATTTCATTTCAAGTTGATAACTAGATGATATCGTAACTTGTTGTTCCTTATTTGATTTCCTATTTTGAACTTAAGATGTAGCTTTGTGAAAACATGCTTCATGCGTTATATTAGAAGTTCCATTGTTGGTTAAATTGCATCGATATCATAATTTGTGTTTTGATATTCAAATGTAGTTTAGGAATGACCTTATAGATTCATTTTGAACATAGACGTTAGGTGGCATGACCCACACTTGTTGTTTTCATATTTTGGATTTCAAGTTGAAGACTTTGAAAATCTATATCTTGTTGCCTTGTATAACATGTTTCCATGTTGTTTGAATTGCATGAACAATGTGATTATGATAGAAATGATCTAGGTAGATTAGGATGCTCCCTGGGTCTCATCTTGACATAGACGTTAGGTGGCATGAGCCCCTTTAACATGTTTCCCCATAAGGTGATAAAGTTGTAAAATGCTAAGTCGATGCATGTTCATCTCCTACGAGTAGCTTTATGTTACTCACCCCTACGATACTGGGGCATATTTTAGGTACAGGACTCAGGATTTGAAGATTCCATTGCTTCTTGGATGGCTTACAGTTTCTAAGTTTCTATTTTATGCAAGTGTTAGCATAAGATGCCTCTTTGTAGCCCTATTTGTTTAAACTTGTATTCGTTGATTCGTATATGTAAAGTGTATGTAAGTGCACTCTTTTCAATGTATTTAACATGTATAAGATGAGGCTGGAGGCCAATGACATGTATCGCGTTTTCTATGCACTTTTGTTTTCAAAGTTTATTATGAAAATATTGGAAAATGTTAAGTCATTGCTTCATAACTTTCGCATCGGGTGTTGGAATTTCATATCTTTTCTACCCGGACTCAGAATCAGACGATTCTTGGGTCTAATTTTGTTCATTTTTCATTGTCCTTCCAATGGTGTGCACGATGGCACCATTTTCAGTGAGAAATGACCATTTTGCCCTTAGTTCATCTCTTTTCGGGTTAGGCATTCTTGCTTCATTTGCTTTGCTCATTTGAGTTCCGTGGCTTCATGGAGAGTTATTTTGGGGCCTTAGGGATGATGTACATCTCTTGAGGTCATTTGGCTTCTTTTGCTTCCGCATTTCGGGTCCGTTATCGGGTCAACTTCCAGTTCATCACTAACGCACCGGGTTGAGAAATCCGGGTCGTTACAGATTACAAGTGCTTATGAGGGTAATATGGTCTTTTCTTAGTTGTATTCATTGTTAAACGTTTGTCTTGATAGCTGCATTGCACTGAACAGCCTTTAGTGAACCTGCATTATGAATTATATAGTCTCAGGACTATTTGTTGGCTGAGAAGAATAACAACTATTACAAGGGTATTGTGGTCTTTTCCAGCTGTGCTCAGGAGTGTTCCACGTCTCAGTGGTCCTAGTGAGTTGATATATGTAAAAATATTGTATTGCTTAGAGGCTAAGTTTGGATAGAATTGGAATTCAGTACTCATACCTGTAACCTGCTGCAACTGGTGAGAATAGTGACAAATTAGCTGAGGTGGCAGGCCTACATTGGTGCATTGCTCTGAAAAATATCTGAAGTATGCTTTTTCAATCATGGGCTAGAGGTGACAGGTGTATATCCTTGGTCTATAAGGCCTTGTGTAATTCAGTGTTACTACAAATATGTTGTTATAGTGACCTTTAGGGTTGAAGCCTGATGAACAAGTTTTTCTCGAGAGTTGCAGTTGGTAGTCTCTCGAGAGCTTTGGATGAACAAGTTTTTCTGAGTATTTTGATGATGATCCTTACAAGAAAAACCCATTGAATCAACTCAGGAGTATGTAAAAGGTGCTGAGTTGATGCTGTTGTCAGATTTACTGCTGCAAGGGCTGGATTGAGTAGTGACTTTGTGTTTCAAGCTGTTGTGGTCTATTGTGAAGGTTGACATAGGTATAATTCATCTTTTTACACTTGCTCAGACTGTGTTTGTGTTGAGAATATGCTGAAAATGAATTTGACAGTGTGATCACTAGTTAAGCTTGTTTTTCTGAATTAATCTTGGATTCAAGTGCTATTTGATTATACTTAACTATTTCATGATGATTTATGCTGGTAGCAAGTATATTTTGATGAATCAAGATTGTTAAAGTTGAGCTTGTGACAGAAATATGGAATGCTTTGATTTTGAGTATTCAAACCCTAAGGCTGAAGCTGTTTTGTGCTGAACCAAGGACTATAACTGAACTTTGTGATACACTCATGCTATGTTTCATTATGCAAAGCTATGAACATGAGTACAACAGTGGAAGAAGACTGTGTAAGGTGCTGGTGAATTGATCTCGAGAGGAATTTCTAATTTTACCCCTCAAACCCTAAGTGTTGTAGATTATGGTTTTGAGGCAGTATATTGGATTTCAAAGTTGTCCAGCTTATTCTTATTGTTGTGAAGACCCTCTTAAATTAATATACATCTGTAATGGTGTGTGTGGTGAGCTATGAGAGCTTATTTGGTCCAAGCATGGTTGCTTAGGATAAGGGGAGTGCTTGTATGCACTGTAATGTACTAGTGTGTGTATTGGTTGTGAAAACTAGTATCTATTCTTGTGCTTGCGTGTGTGTAGAGAGTGAGACAGCTGAGTGTGTAACAAGATACATACAGCTAGTAGTGGATTGCTTATTAGCTGAGGCCAAGAACCAAGGTTTTCCCTAGTTAAGAGGGTTTTCTTATAAACCTTGTGTTATCTGTTCTTTGAATGCTTGTTTAATTGTGTAGAGAAAGTTTTATAAAGCAAAGTTTAACCAATTCACCCCCCTTTTGGTTCAACATTTTTAGCTAAAGTTGGGAACAAAACTTAGAACCCTAACAAAATGGTCCAATTTCATTTAAATACAAGCCTATTTGAATAGGCCTTTGACTGGTCTAATCCCGCAGTTACAAAAGTTGGTGGAGTTCTGTGACGACCCTGGTTTTTAAGCCAGCGTGTCCTGTGATGAACCGTAAGGATGATCCGATAACGGATCCGAATGCAGAAGCGAAAACAGAAAACAAGACTCTAAGAAGTCAAAGTGACCTTCCATGAGGTCGAGGAACTCAACAAGAACTGATGCGGAAGCAAAAGATCGAAAATATGACAAATAAGCCCCCAGGGGTAAAATAGTCATTTCTGAAAACTATAGATTCGAGTGCCACCGAGCACACCGCTGGAAAGACAACGAAAAACTAATCAAGATGAACTCAAGAATCGCATGATTCGGAGTCCGAACGAAGGAGAAACGGCATGACGAAGAAAAACGAGCACTTAGAGCAAAAAGGGTAAACTGGTAATTATTCAGGAAGAACCGGGTGCAACTGAGTACACCGTTGGAAAGACAGCGAAAAATTAATCAAGTTCAAAAAAAAATTCACTTGAATCGGAGTCCGGACGAAGGAGAAAAGCCCAAAAGAAGAATTGACGTCGTGGCGGCCCGACGAGGGGCCATGGCGCACACGGCGTCTATGCGCGAGCCCACCAGCGTGCACGCCGGCGCCCAAAGACATGGCTGGTGGCAGCCCTTGGCTGCTGCTACCTTTTTTTTTTATCTGCCCAGAACTGAGGCTTGAAACGGAGGTCAAGACGAGTTTTTCTGGAAAAACACGAAGAAGAAACCCCCCTAAAATCAAGTTTTCTACCCGACAACGCAGAGGGAATAAAAAAAAACCTCACTGTGAAATCCCCAAAATGCCCCTAGATCAGAACTGAACAAGAGGGTCATAAAGCTGCTAAATGAAAACTGGAAGCTGAAACTTCACGAGGGATTTCCGGTACCAAGACGACATTTTCTGGAAAAACACGAAGAAGAAACCCCCCCGCCCCCTAAAATCATGTTTTCTATTCAAACATGTCAAAAGAAGAAAATAAAACTGATGTGAAAGGTCCATAATGTCCCTAGACCAGAATATGCAAAAAAAAATGCGAAATGAATTCACAAGAGGCTCAAAACACAAACGATAAGGTTTTGCCCGGAAACAACCATGCACGTAAATGTAACTTACCTATTTAGATGCGCTACAATGGTCCATGGCTTAAAAATATAGCCAATACAAAATCCGACCCCCCAACGGGCAAAAAGGCAAAAATGGACTTGAAATGGAAAACATGGAATCCAAAAATGTAAAACGGGATCAAATGACCGTTTGGACCTTGGCCACAGTTCATACAAGATTAATAAGACCCTATGAAAGAATGAAAATGGAATTCCCACACCCGATGCAACCATGGTGAAGCAATGACTTGCGATTTTTCAAGGTTTTCATAATATTTCATGAAGTTAAAAAGTTGTATAGAATACAATACACATGTCATTGGCCTCCGGCCTCATCTCATACATATCAAATACATTGAAAGAAGTGTACTTAAGTACACATTACATACATGGAATCAAATATACATATTTTGACATATAAGTCTACAAAATGACATTTCATGCTAACATTCGCATGAAATGGAAACTTGAAAGCTACACGACATCCAAGGAATGCTAGGCGTCACGAACCAAGTCTTCGTACCTGAAATATGCCCCAGTATCGTAGGGGTGAGTAACATAAAGCTACTCGTAGGAGATGAGCACGCATCGACCTGACATTTTACAAATTTATCACTTTAAGGTGAAACATGTTAAAGGGGTTCATGCCACCTAACGTCTATATCGAAATGAGACTCAGGGAGCATCCTAAGCTACCTTAGAGTGTTTCTAGCATAAATCACATCATCTATGCCATTTAAACAATATGGAAGCATGTTATACAAAGCAACAAGATATAGGTTCTTAAAGGTATTAACTTGCAATCTCGAATACAGAAACAACTAAAGTGATCATGTCACCTAACGTCTATGTTCTAAATAAGTCTAAGGAATCATCCTAGGCCATGCTGAACAATCAAACTACAATTTACAACTTCAATGCAATCTAACCACAGAAAAGCATATTATACAAGGCAACAAAATACAATTTCTTAAAGCTATCAGCTTAAAATCTAAAGCACGAAAACAACAGAAGTGGGTCATGCCACCTAACGTCTAAGTTATGAATGAATCAATAGGATCAATCCTAAGCTTTGTTAGAACGTCAAAACACAATTTTCAATATCGATGCAATTTAACCAACATTGGAACTTCCAATACAACGCATAAAGCACAATTTCGCAAAGTTAACATCATGTAACTAAAAATGGAATGACAAATAAGAAACAACAAGTTACAACATCATCTAGTTATCAACTTGAAAATAAAATGTGAAATCAAACAAAATGGATACTCGGACGTCACGCCAGATCAGACTGACAACATAGTTACTTTAGGGTTACTAGCCCATGGGTAACCTCCCTATGTGCGCACTAGACCATATAGAGGGACTATCCCTCGTACTAGAACCACGTCCTAGCCATAGTCAAATAACGTCATCCCCAAATTTCCAAAATCAATAAGTTGTGCAACAACGCATATATCAACAAGAATATACAAGATAATCAACTATATACCAAGCACAACCAAATTTGGAAACCTATACAATATATGCTCTAAGTCCACAACTAATATGATGTGATGAATGTCGAATCTTCAGTGTGCGATTCGTTACACGCTATGCATGAATGATGTTAAATACAAAATGTGCAAATCATTACACAAGGCACCAATATATTCAATAAGGAAAACATATTCTCATGAGTATAAACATAGCAACTATGTTATCCAATGGTCAAAACATAACCAAATGAATATACAACAAGTCTAAATCCATGATTTAAATATAGAAACCACTTCTAAAACACAACTAGATCATGAAGCAAATTGAAAGAATTTAAATAGATAAACACAATTAAATTCTCTAGATTCTGATTCAATTCCAAATAACCTCAATTTAATACATGTTAAAGGACATGATATGGTCATCACCTATATCCATTCTAAAACTCAATTAGGTTGTTGGAACAACAAAGTAGAACTTTAATTAAATCATGCTAATTTAATTACCAAGGTTCTAAAACAACTTCTAATAGTCCCAAATTAATATATACTAGTAAACAAGTCATGACCAATACAAATATCAAGTTAAAACCTTAATTTAGCTAATGGGACCACAAAATAGATTTTAATTAATTATTTTAATTAAAATCTCTTGATTTTCAAACTTAACCAAATGCTCTCAAATTAACCTATGTTGGAAAGCATGCCAAGAACTAATGTAATATCACATTACAAGTTTATTTCATTCAATTTAAGATCATGTGAATTAAACTTTCACTAAAGTTAAATATAAATTAAAAGTTTCAATTCTCATGCAATTAATCTCAATTTAATATATGTGAACAACTATACCTAAGCTTAATTTTCTAGCATGCCACAATACAATTCCAAGTTGTATATCACCATGAGGATTAAATCTTAAACATGGAATTTAATTAAATAAAAGGTTTCAAAACCTCACCGAATATTCTAAATCAAATATATGTGAAGCTATATGGCATGTAGATCAAGAATATCAAGTCAAAATTCGAATGGAGTGAATAGTGCACTCGGGGCAAATTAATTAATCAAATTAATTAATAATTACTAATTTTCAAAACACCTTCAATTACTTTCAATTTCAACTATGTTGAAGAGCATGCTAAGGCCTAATATAATATGCTAAAATATATTAATTTCAAGCTAGTTAAGGCCATGTGAATTAATCTTTCACCTAAGATAAATATTAAATAAAATCTTTAATACTTATTTAAATGTTCCAATTTTAATACACGACAATTAGCATATCAAGGAGTAATATAAAATCATGCTACACGTTTAAACCAAGTCATGAGCAACCAGGAAAATTAGATCCTGTACAAGAAAAATAAATAATAAAATCTCTAGATTTTATATTTAATCATGCAAACAAGTAGTATAAGTATCACAAGCATGCTATATAACAAGAATTTAAACCTAAAACATCCCCTACCTCAATTTGAGATGAAAATCCCAAAGCCCCACCAAAATAAAAGTGCTCCAAATTCGACGATACCGAGAGGTTTTGTCGAGGACAACACCGTGAACAAGAATCCGCAAGAAGCCCCATGAAAATCATAACTTGACCTCAAAACCAAACTCAAGAAATGGTCAAAACTAAATTCTAATAAGGGGGAAAGGTAGAGCACGGCGAGGGGAACAACAAACGTTAAGGCTGAAGACTTTCCATCAAGGAAAAGTGAACTAAAAGAGGATAGAGAAGATGGCAGCACCCCTTGGGCTGCCATGGGAGCTCCAGGTCGTGCATGAAGAGGGGAGAAGATTAAAAATGAAATATCTCAGCCCCCCTTTTATAGAAATCTCAAAAAGTGCTCCGAACGGGCCCTACCGGGTCCGAAAAAGTAAAATTTGAGCAGACGCGCTCAAATGGCAAAACTTTGTGAACAAAAAAGATTCAAAATGATAAAATATGAACAACGAAAGAAACAGCATCAAAAACTGAGTCCCGAGCAGAAAGTTATTCCCAAAACAAGTTTGGCGAAAACCGGGGCCAGAAACCCTGAAACTGGAAAACATAGACCAGGAGGAAATTCTAAGAGTACACAACTCGACGAAATGTAAAAATAAATCCCGTATGAGGATCCAGGCTCAAAACAAGACATTTTGCAATAACTTTCGTTAATTGCACAATGGCCCCTATTAAAAGGGTTAGCTGCGAAACTGTCCCAGAATGAAAATATCTTCCAAAAGATATTTTCTTAGATGCCCCTGAAATAAAATATCTTCAAAAGATATTTATTAAAAACACCCCAAGAAATGAAATTAATTCCAAAAATTTATGCATCCATGTCCCTATGGGCACCGGGAGTAACCAGAGTACTTTCTTGCAAAAGTAAAGATACATATTTCGTGGAAACCACTCAAGATGAAGGCATGTAAAGTCAAAAACCAACTCCGAGCATGAGAAGTGAGGTTGTGCCAAAAACTGACAAACGGAGATAAGACAGAATAGGGAAAATGACGAAATAGCGCATAGTGTCGAAAAACAAAAAATGTGAAAATGACTCGGTCCTCAAAGGAAGTTGTCAATCCACGGAAAAGAGTCTCAGGAACCAATTTCGAGCACTCGAGATGACACTAAGCGACACGAAACAGAGCTCAGAAAAGAAAATTAAACGAAAAAAATTCATTCGTAAAATTTCATGAAAAATGAAAGGAAGACAAATGACTGGGTCGTTACAAGTTCGGGCGCGCTCGAGAATTAAATAGCTCACTGCCAGCGATTGAAGATGGCTTCGATAGATCGAAACTTACTTCGATCGATCGAAGATGATGTGGCATAAATATCTTGACAATTGGCGACCTTATCCACTAAGTTGGCACCACCTTAACTTCGATGGATCGAGAAGATTTCGATCGATCGTAGAGGAATCTTCGATTGATCGAAGATACTCCAATGCACTTTTTCTGACTTTTTTCAGATCTTCATCTTGACTCCAAAAAAGAGCTAATAAGCTCTTTTTAGCTTTGTTTGAACCTTATTGACCTGAAATAGATAAAAACATATATTAGAACTGAAACCGGAAAGTAAGATAGATGAATGAACTAAAATATCTTAACTTAGGTGCTAAAATTTACAACATTTGAGCATTTATCAAAATGTATAGTTTTTTAATAGTTAAAAAAAAAAAATGTCTTGGTTCATTTCATTATTTTGGGAATCATATATTGAGTATTTTATTTTTTGTATAAAGTTAGCCTAACTGATTTTAATCTTTGGATAAAACTCTTTAAATTAAATTGAGTTAGATTCATTGTGACATTAGTTATTGGGCTTTCTTCTTTTAACGTGAATGTAGTCATAAAAAAGTCTTAAAATTCTTCACTTTTGTAATTGCAAATGCATCCAACCAACTAAATGCTTCCCACTCAGGTGAGTTAACCAAGTAAAAAAAATGAATTTCGTGGAGCCGCGGAGGATTTGCTCCCAAACAAAACAGACGTCTCTTGTTCGGTTTCGGAGTATTGGGAGACTTTCAATTACTGTGGAGAAATCGCAGGGCTCAAATCCCTTGCTGTGAGTTACCCTACAGTCCCCTACTGTGAGCTGATGAAAGGCCTTAGTTTAGCCACGTATGCTTCAGTTTGTAATATGTCTGTGGGCTCCACTAAAATGGTGCAAAACGCATTATTCCGTTAAATCTGCCTTCCGTTAACTTATATGGTAATTTATTACATAAAAAGAAAAAACAAATACTCAAAAAGCTAACCCTATCAACAAAAGAGTTAGCCCTAAACCAAGATAATCTGAGAAAAGACGAACCCCTGCAAAGAAAAGAAAATGGCGGCAAAGAACCCTAAATTCTTTGGGTTTCGATCAAAGAAAGGAGAGTCAAAATTCAGCGTTTGTTGGTCGCGATCTTCGCTGGCCTTGGTTTGCTTCCCGTCAAATTCCGGCGCCGTGATTCTAGGTTCTTCTCTGGCCACGGTTTGCTTCGCTATCTTCGCCGGCCTTGGTTTGCTTGCCGTCAAATTCCGGCCACGGTTTGCTTCGCTATCTTCGCCGGCCTTGTTTCTGTTTAGTTAAGTCGAATTTACTCTTTTTTTTATGCTCTTAGATGCTGCTATTTTTCACGAATAAGAAGGTCACAGTTGTGATTACCATTGATATGATTTATTGTCTAAATTTTATCTGCATTTGTAAATTTAATTAAATCTTTACAACTTGCTTGTTGAATTCAGTTTTAATTTTTTTACTAGTGAGGCAAAATTGATTAAATTTATAATGGTGATGAAAAGTTCACCATTTAAAGTGTCAGAAAAATCTAAGTAAATGTGGTGGTTGAGAAAACCTCTAGGATGAGTGATGGATTGCCCCTGACAAGGTCATGAGTTGGTGACAAAGAAAAGAGTAGTTCATAATTGAATAGCTTTAACAAGTCGAGTTAATCAGGAGAACTAAGAATTTACTTGGAAAATATGATTCTGATCAGTTTATGTATTATGTCTTGGTTTTTTTTGTGTTACTCTTCCACATCAAGTTCCAAATTTTAATTTTATTCTGTCTGTTAGGTCA
Source organism: Cornus florida (assembly GCF_030987335.1). Taxonomy (NCBI): domain Eukaryota; kingdom Viridiplantae; phylum Streptophyta; class Magnoliopsida; order Cornales; family Cornaceae; genus Cornus; species Cornus florida. Next base: position 336,239 of record NW_026775579.1, read on the forward strand.
TTCCACCAGTAGCTTGGGGGGCTCATTGTTTCTAGTATGTCAATAAAGCTCCTTATTAGATTCAATCACAGAATATCAGTGTACTTGGTTTCTCAAGTACCCTAAATCACTTTGAAACTTGCTGTAAATGAAGACCAATCTCTCTCCTATGTTAGAATTAAATCTTGACAACTTGCTTGTTGAATTCAGTTTTAATATTTTTACTAGTGAGGCAAAATTGATTAAATTTATAATGGTGATGAAAAGTTCACCATTTAAAGTGTCAGAAAAATCTAAGTAAATGTGGTGGTTGATAAGCGCCGAATATTATATATTCAAGCGCCCTAAATTGCATTAGTTAAATCCATTATTTGATTTTGCTATGTAGATTATCTTCATTTGTGCATTTTTTTTTATTTTCAGGTTCATTGGCTTAAAAGAAGCAAGAATGATGTTTTGTTGAAATTTTGGATAAGAGAGGCACAATGCTGAAGCTTGGCAGCAGTGGAACCTGACTTTTGTCGCCATTTTCGACCTAGCAAACTCAAGAACTGGACTTCCCTCATAACATGAAAGATTTAGAGCTCTGAATCAGCTTTCCAAATCTTCAAGCGGTTCATCATTCGGAGTTCGTAGCATAGAGTTATGATCTTCTTATTAGAGGTGCTCAGAACTGCCTGGTAGCAATGAATTTCTGCCTTGCTCTTCAATTTCGACCAACCAGACTTGAGAATTGGATCTCTACCAAAACATAAAGTTTTTAGAGCTCTAAATCAGCTCTTCAAATCTTCAAACGGTTTGTCATTCAGAGTTTGGAGCCCAAAGTTATGGCTGTTTTACCAAAGTAGGTTTGGGCGAATCAAAGCAAGCATGGAGCAATCTGCTCCATTTTCGAGTGCTCGAGGCCTTGCTTAGAGTGCTCGAATTTGGGGCAGAATTGCCTTCGGGAATTCTCATTTTGGCAGCCACTTGTGCATTGGTTTCCTCATTTTCTACTTACTTCTTTATGAGGTGGTTGGTGATGTTTTTGGAGGAGAGAGAGAGCTTTGTTGAAGGAGATAAGGCAAAGAAGGCCACACATATCAAGGAGACACATTTTGCAAGATAGAGGAGAGAGAAGAGAGTAAGAAAAGAAGGGGTTCTTCAAGCTCCAAGAAGGTTGCACGAAATGGCCATGAAGATGGAGCTTCTTCCTTCTTCTAGCTTGGCAATGGGTAACTAACTCCCTATCTAGGGAGGTGATGAAGCCCTACTTTGTAAGCATGTCTTAGTTTTGGTTGAATCTTGGGAAATATGTATATATATGGCACTTTCATGGTCTAGAGCTTGTATTTGATGTAATGAACATAAACTCTTATAAATGATCATATTGAATATATTATCTTCTCTTAGAGTGTATGTTCTCATGGTTGTATTGCTTTCATTTCCATAGTGACAATGGAAACAAGATTGTGAAAGTGTTTTTATTGGCATGTATTTGAGAATCTTATTAATCCATAGCTTAGGGTCCCCCTTTGATGGATTTATTCTTGATTTTTAGCTCCATGTGCTATCACCATAGTTATTGAGGGGTTTGATAGTCCCTAGCTTAGTGAATATGTGAAGCTACAATTTCATTTAGGTAGTCAAGCATGTATAACTTTGAGGGATTATGCTTAAATCTTTATTCTATGAAATTCTTGGAGATAGTGTAGTAATTTTGTATTGCTACATATCATTGCCATATATCTAATTTGTTTCCCAAGTTAACCACATACTAGCATGTTAATAGAATAGGTAGTGGATTCATCTCCCTAGTCTTTTCTACTTGTATCTCACTTCTTTACATTCCTTGCAATCTACTAGTTTATGCATCTTTACATTTCTAGTTTAGTGACAAACAAACAAACCCTTATTACCCCTTATCATTCTAAGAATGATTCTAGACATTTAGGTTGCCTTAGACTAGCGCAGTCCTAGTGGTTCGACTTACCCGACCAATAGCCCTATTTTACAATGATTTGTGTTATTGCGAAGGTTGATGTATAATTGACCAGCCGATCAATTTTTGGCGCCGTTACCAGGGACTTGCATACGGTTTAGCAACCAAAGTTTTAGGGTTAAACTTAGTGTGATTGTTAATATTATGTTTTGTGCATATTTTTCGTGTGGTTTAACCATTTTCGTGTTGTAAGATTCTAGGGACTTGACTCTCGCCGTGGGAACGCTAGCAAAGTGTAAGTCTAGAGGACCCTAGGTAAGCTTCTTGACCTTTTAGTTTCGCATTGTTATATATTGTGCATGTGTTAAGCTTAGAAGTAAATTTATTTGCAAGCCCTTGTTGAGGCTATATTATTGTTTTAATTTCGTGTTCAAGCATCGGTCCTTGTCGTGGCCATTTATTTTCTGTCTTGATAATTGAAGAGAAAGGGAACATCGTATGTGGAGTTGTGGATAATGAATTGCTTTGTTGATTATATGCTGTGCTGTTGATGTTCGGTCGTAGGTCACTCTCTCTACCCACAATTGATTCGCCCATTGATATCAATTCTCTTGAAAGAACTCTTAGAAGAAACCTTAGGGAATCTACTCTTACAAGGGATCTTGAAACTGAATTTAATACAATGGGAGATAATATAGGAAATCCGGGGAATGAAAGGGCTGAAATTCCTAATATCGAGCCAATGACTCTTAGAGATCATTTCATCCCTACCACCTATGCTTCTCCTTCTTGCATAGTAATGCCAAACATCGATGCAGCTCAATATGAGATCAAATCAAGCACCATCCAAATGCTTCCATCATTTCATGGCTTTAATAATGAAGATCCATATAAGCATCTTGATGAGTTCCTTGAAATCTGTTCGACCATCCGGTTGAGAGGTTTTCCGGATAATGCACTCCATCTCCATCTTTTCCCATTCTCCCTAAAGGATAGGGCAAAATATTGGTTGAACTCCCTTGCTCCCAATTCCATTACTTCTTGGGCTCAATTGCAACAAGAATTCCTTAAGAAGTATTATTCGGTGAGTAAAACCAACCAAATGAGGCGTTCCATTCTAAGCTTTTCTCAAATTGATGGAGAACAACTCCATGAGACTTGGGAAAGGCTACAAGATCTTCTTCGGACATGTCCTCATCATTTGATCCCAAAATGGCAATTAGTGCAAGCTTTCTATGCCGGCTTGACCGAAACCCATAGATTCATGGTTGATTCTTCTTGTGGTGGGATGTTCATGTCTAAGAATGCGGATGAGGCTTAGACCCTACTTGAGAATTTAAGCGAAAATTCACTTCAACATAATTCTCGTAGGGCTCCGACCTCAACCATTGCAAAGAACACCAACCCTTGTCAACCAAAATCAATAAGGGAGGAATCATCTCAAGTGGATGCCATAGCTCATAAATTCTACCAATTGATGGCACCACATCTTCCTCCTTCATTGTCTCAAAATTCGGCAAGTTCGGTTTGTGCTTCATGTACTAGTCCATTCCATCTCTCGGAAGATTGCCCCACACCGGAGCAATTTCCCAATCCCAACCAAGAGCAAGCTAATGCCATGTTCTCAAGGCCCGGGCATAACCCGTATTCCAATACATATAATCCTGGTTGGAGGGACCATCCGAATTTTTCGTGGAGGCAACAAGCCCCACAAAATTCCCAACTTCAAAATCAAAGGCCTCAAAATCAGCCCTCTTCTCAATATCAAGGTAGGCCTTTCCAAGCCTCTTCAAGCTACCAACCTCCATACAATCCAAATGTCTCCACTCAACCTCCTGTGAATCCAATTGATGAGATAGTGGCTGCAAACAAGCAAATGATGGAATCATTAAATGTGCAAATGATGGAATCATTAAACAAGCAAATCATGGAGTCCAACAAGCATCTCTTGACATCCTTGCAATCTACTCTCCAAATGGTTCACTCCCATACTCAATCCATAGCTAGGCTCGAAAATCAAATGGGACAAATAGCTAACCAAGTGAACCAACTTCTTCAAAAAGCCAAGGGTAAGCTTCCCGCTCAACCATTTGAAAATCCTAGAGGGATACATGCAATTGATGAAACCCCTCTTCCGAGTGGGCCGAGTCTTGAGCATGTTCAAGCTATCACCACCCTTCGGAGTGGTAAAGTGGTTGACAACAAGGTCGATGGAGACAAAAGTGAACAAAATCCTCCTTTGAAAAATCCAAATTCAAGCTCTTCCAATCCAAATCCAAGTTCTTCTTGTCCAAATACCATTCACGGAAATCCCATGCATGTCACCCCAAATGTGGAAACTACTTATGAGCCAAAAGCTCCATTCCCTCAACGTCTTCAAGAGTCGACACATTTTGGGAATAAGAATTGCAAAATTTTCCATGCATTGGAGATGAAATGCAAAGTTTGACAATTTTTCATCCAGGCCTTAGAAATGTTGAGCAATTTGACATTTTTTTTTTTTTCCAAAAATATTCCATCCATGCATTACATTGGAATGAATTTACAAAGTTTTAAAATTTTTCTCCAGAAATTTCATTCATCCATGCTATGTGTGATGTTGTGCAAGTTGGAAATTTTTCCATGCAATTGAAATTCATGCATGCATCATTAAAGAAAAAAAAATTTCCATGAAAAATTTCAATTTTTCCATCCATGCAACATTTCAACTTTCAAGCCAATGCATCCAGGCAAATTGCAAATTGCATCATGTATACACAGTCTATCTATGCATAGGAATTTTGCATGCATTCACAATGCATAAGAATAAAAAAATTCATGTATGCATCCATGATGAAAAATTTTGCATTCAATGGATAAGAATGGATTCATGCATGCATAAGAATGAAATTTTTTTGGATGCATCCATGCATCCATGTCGGATGAAGAATTCAACTTCCATGATGCTCAAAACCCCTCACCTTTCTGTGCTCATTTCGAGCAATCCAAAGGCCCTTTGGAGTGCTCGCAGCTGCACACCAATGTCAGCACATCATCCTAAGGCTACTGTCTCCATTTCGCACACTCGAAGTCCATTTTCGAGTGCTCGAACACTTCATGCATCACAACCCGAGACACTGCCTTCAATTCGAGTGCTCGCAGGCTCAGTTCGAGCACTCGAATCTGCAACCCTCTCCTCTCGGCAAGCTCTCCATCTAACCCCTCCCTCACAAACCCAAATCATCCTCAACCATGCACCATGCCGAGTGCATCTCAGCATCTCTCATACCAACCAAACCAACTTTTCACCCCAAACTAACTCACCCCTAAACTCCCTCTCTCTCGGCAACATACACCACCACCCATCAAACTATCCTGCATGCCATCCCTCACATTCTCTCCCTTTCGGCTCCAACACCCCAACCCTCCTTACCACCATCTCTCTCTCTTCAACCGAGCTCATCTCTCACCTCAAAACCAACCATCTCTCATCAACCCATAAACCACACCCAACCTAAACCACCACACCTCCTCCTCACCCTTCCCTGCAAACCCATTTCCATGCAATCCAACTCACCAATCCCTTCACCCTCACCTCACCACCACCCCCCCACACTCTCGGCCACCACTCAACTTCAGCATCACCAACCCAACACAAACCTAACGCCGAGCCCTCTGCCAAAGCTTCGCGCACTCGCCGAGCCCATTCGAGTGCTCGATGCTAACCCATCTCCTTCACCTTCCTCTAGAACCCAAAACCATCTCTGCAATACCCCATGCATGACCAACCTCTCTCTCTCATCAACCCACAACCTTCCAACCATTTCTCCCTCTCGGCACCAGCCAACTACCTTGCATGCCAACCATGCAACCATTCACCACAACCCAAACCAACCAACCCAACTCTCGGCTTCTCCTTCTCCTTCAACCAACATCCCACCCCAAACCAACCTCTCATGCATACTATTTGCAAAAAAAAAAAAAAAAAAAAAAAAAAAAAAAAAAAAAAAAAAAAAACATAATACTATCTATATATATATACATATATAAATAATAATAATAATAATATTCCTATATATATATAGATATAATACTAATAATAATAATACTACATCAATAAATAAATACATAAATTTTTGGGTTTTGTTTGGATTTTTATCTTGCCATATAATTCATGTGACTGTTTTTATTTCTGTTTTGATTTTTCTTAAAAGCCTATGCTTTTACTTGTGTATAGTAGTTATGTTCTGACAGGTCTTCCTGTCCAAGTTTGGGGGACACCTTTGCGCATTCACATCGATGGATATTTTTGCATTCGTCACTCCACTTGGTAATATTGTTCTTTTACCTTCTTTGCTCTTATTTTGTTTCACTTGTCTTCACACATTGAGGACAATGTGACATTCAAGTTTGGGGGTGCAATAGGACATTTTTGGTTTCACATTTTTGCTAAGCAATGATAGTATAACTTGACACGACGAAGCATATGTTTAATACCTTGTGTATAGAAGCAATTGACATTTTTGAAAATAAAAAAAAAAAAAAAAATTTGAGTTGAAATGATCATGTGGATTCAAAGTAATCTGTATAAATGTCTCAATTAGATTCTTGCTGGACTTTACACTCTTTTAAGCTTCACAATGCACAGATGCACATTGGAAACTTAACTGTGAGGCATGCAACTTAATCGACCTTGACCTTGGCCTAGTTAATCTAATTTGATGAACCTAATAGATGAATATCTTTGGCATGATTTAATTTGTCTAAAAAAAAATGAGAAGGAAAGAAAATAATGACCAGTTGACGTCCGTAGCCTTTCCAACTTGAGCTATTAAGCCTTTGGAGTGTCTTTACACTTAACACCCTAAAGCCATCTGGTTTGGGAGCTGTTGGCCTAACGCTTGCTACAGGGGTTGATTAGAAAGCTTAAAGGACTTAAACATTGCACGGTCATTCAAAAAAATTTGTAATAAACATGGTTCGTTAGAGTTCGTAGCCTTTCCAACTTGAGCTATTAAGCCCTATGGAGTGTCTCTACACTTAACACCCTAAAGCCATCTGGTTTGGGAGTTGTTGGCCCAACGCTTGCTACATAGGTTGGTTAGAAAGCTTAATGGATTTCAGCACTACACAACCATTCTATGTTTCATTTTTGAGCTTTAATAAATTGTCAGCAGGCAACAAAAGTTGTCTTGTAAATAAAATCATGCCTTAGGGACTTCATTTAAAGGGGAATTCAATGATTTGAAAACTTGTGCCTTGAAATTGGAAAAGAAAGTAAAAGCCGCATGTTGAGAATCCAATTCACTTTCACTGAAGTAGAGTTGATTTCCATTTAAGAGATGACAATTGAGTTATTTATATGGACGATGATGTTGATGCATGCATGTTGAAATGGTTTTTGTCAATTTTTGTATCAATGTTTCATATATGCATGGTAGTTTTCCCAATGACCCCGTCTCCAGCTCTTTGTCTGTTTCAAGTTGTATTTGAGCTATGTATATATTTATTTTTGCCATGGTTGATATTTTTATTTTAGCATTCCCATTTTTTTCATTCCATCAAGTTTTTCATTTTGGTTTTGCTAAGGGACTAGCAAAATGTAAGTTTGGGGGTGTGATAAACGCCGAATATTATATATTCAAGTGCCCTAAATTGCATTAGTTAAATCCATTATTTGATTTTGCTATGTAGATTATCTTCATTTGTGCATTTTTGTTTATTTTCAGGTTCATTGGCTTAAAAGAAGCAAGAATGATGTTTTGTTGAAATTTTGGATAAGAGAGGCACAATGCTGAAGCTTGGCAGCAGTGGAACCTGACTTTTGTCGCCATTTTTGACCTAGCAAACTCAAGAACTGGACTTCCCTCATAACATAAAAGATTTAGAGCTCTGAATCATCTTTCCGAATCTTCAAGCGGTTCATCATTCGGAGTTCGGAGCAGAGAGTTATGATCTTCTTATTAGAGGTGCTCAGAACTGCCTTGCAGCAATGAATTTCTGCCTTGCTCTTCAATTTTGACCAACCAGACTTGAGAATTGGATCTCCACCAAAACATAAAGTTTTTAGAGCTCTAAATCAGCTTTCCAAATCTTCAAACATTTTGTCATTCGGAGTTTGGACCGCAAAGTTATGGCTATTTTACCAAAGTAGGTCCGGGCAAATCAAAGCAAGCATGGAGTAATCTGCTCCATTTTCGAGTGCTCGAGGCCTTGCTTAGAGTGCTCGAATTTGGGGCAAAATTGCCTTCGGGAATTCTCATTTTGGCAGCCACTTGTGCATTGGTTTCCTCATTTTCTACTTACTTCTTTATGAGGTGGTTGGGGATGTTTTTGGAGGAGAGAGAGAGCTTTGTTGAAGGAGATAAGGCAAGGAAGGCCACACATATCAAGGAGACACATTTTGCAAGATAGAGGAGAGAGAAGAGAGCAAGAAAAGAAGGGGTTCTTCAAGCTCCAAGAAGGTTGCACGAAAATGGCCATGAAGATGGAGCTTCTTCCTTCTTCTAGCTTGGCAATGGGTAACTAACTCCCTATCTAGGGAGGTGATGAAGCCCTACTTTGTAAGCATGTCTTAGTTTTGGTTGAATCTTGGGAAATATGTATATATATGGCACTTTCATGGTCTAGAGCTTGTATTTGATGTAATGAACATAAACTCTTATAAATGATCATGTTGAATATATTATCTTCTCTTAGAGTGTATGTTCTCATGGTTGTATTGCTTTCATTTCCATAGTGACAATGGAAACAAGATTGTGAAAGTGTTTTTATTGGCATGTATTTGAGAATCTTGTTAAACCATAACTTAGGGCCCCCCTTTGATGGATTTATTCTTGATTCTTAGCTCCATGTGCTATCACCATAGTTATTGAGGGGTTTGATAGTCCCTAGCTTAGTGAATATGTGAAGCTACAATTTCATTTAGGTAGTCAAGCATGTATAACTTTGAGGGATTATGCTTAAATCTTGATTCTATGAAATTCTTGGAGATAGTGTAGTAATTTTGTATTGCTACATATCATTGCCATATATCTAATTTGTTTCCCAAGTTAACCACATACTAGCATGTTAATAGAGTAGGTAGTGGATTCATCTTCCTAGTCTTTTCTACTTGTATCTCACTTCTTTACATTCCTTGTAATCTACTAGTTTATGCATCTTTACATTTCTAATTTAGTGACAAACAAACAAACCCTTATTACCCCTTATCATTCTAAGAATGATTCTAGACATTTAGGTTGCCTTAGACTAGCGCAGTCCTAGTGGTTCGACTTACCCGACCAATAACCCTATTTTACAATGATTCGTGCTATTGCGAAGGTTGATGTATAATTGACCAACCGATCAGTGGTTGAGAAAACCTCTAGGATGAGTGATGGATTGCCCCTGACAAGGTCATGAGTTGGTGACAATTTAAAGAGTAGTTCATAATTAAGTAACTTTAACAAGTCGAGTTAATCAGGAGAACTAAGAATTTACTTGGAAAATATGATTCTGATCAGTTTATGTATCATGTATTGGATTTTTTTGTGTTACTTTTCCACATCAAGTTCCAAATTTTAATTTTATTCTGTCTGTTAGGTCATTCCACCAGTAGCTTGGGGGCCTCATTGTTTCTAGTATGTCAATAAAGCTCCTTATTAGATTCAATCACAGAATATCAGTGTACTTGGTTTCTCAAGTAACCTAAATCTCTTTGAAACTTGTTGTAAATTAAGACCAATCTCTCTCCTATGTTAGAATTATGTGACATAGCCTACAACCAAGTATTCTCCTTGCTTACATGTCAAGACCACAGTTGTTCCAAGCGTCATACTTTATGCAGTTAAGTTTACATGTGCATTGCATAAACTTACTTAAGTAATGTGGAGATCTCCATGTTAAAGTCATAAAACCAGAAATCGCTAAAAACTAACATATAACTCAAGTAATTACTATTTATGTGTAAAATAACTAAACTATTTATAAGTTCTACACTACATCACTTTGTGAACTAAAATAATCCAATATGGACTGCAAAAGGTAAAATTATATATATGTTTGTAAAGTCTGTATGCTTTTTGTAATAATTGCAATAATTTCTTATTTACGAATACATTGAAATTCTATTTTTTTTTATTTACATTGCACAAAATAAAAATTGATGAATACGAAATTTTGTGAAGTCTGCCAAGAGAGTAGCTTGCAAACTTTCATTATTTAGTCATCAGGCATCTAATCCCTTCAATATGCTTCTTCTTCTTCTTCTTCTTTTATTGTACTAAATAAAAATTGATGAATGCGAAATTTTGTGAAGTCTGTCAATTCATTATTTAGTCTATAACCACACAATATTCATTCTCCAATTTTGGAGTAGGTTCGTGATTGTGTTAAAAATTCAATTACATAAAAGTAAAAATTGTTGACAACTAAATACCTCATAATCCCTTTCAAAATCCTCTTTAAATTAACATGTGACTGTGTTTTTTTGGATGCTTTTTTTATATGATAAAATTTAACTTTTAACTTTAAATAAAATATAAATAATATGATCTTTTAAGCTTGTAACTTTTAACTTTTATGCTTCTAAATTTACTTAAAGTCTTATTATGATCTCTGTTTTTATAAGTGCAACATCTCATTATGAACTCATAATCTAGGAACATCAAATGGGAAGGATTAAGCATGTGGCCAAGCGCATTGAAAAAAAGGGAAAAATTGCAACAAAAGCCAAAGAAGATGAACCAAAAAAAAAAAGATGTGGCATCTAAACGCGATAGAAAAAGAATTGATATAGATAGTGAAAGTAATTGTAATGATGCTTCATACTCTCTTTCTGCCAGTTCTCCATCTCAATCATCAAGTAGTAGCAATGAGATTGAAGGTGGAGGTCATTTAAAGCGTAGAAAGGTTAATTGTCAATCGAGACAGAGTGAGAGTGTGAAAAACACTGTAGGAAGTTCAAAACTGAAGCAGAAGGGACGAACTGTAAGCCATCATGGACCTTGCTTCTGCAAATTTAGGTATATTTTCAAAACCCTGAATGACAATGAGATCAAATTATTATAAATTTCATGTATTCTGTTATTATTTTAAAAAATTTCTTTTTGTAATGATAAATTATGTTGTTTTCATATATTTTTTATTGAAGTTATTGATTTGATTAATACAAAAATTTGATTAGAAAGAAATAAAATAAGAAAATATTGAGACTAAGGTACTGAATATATATTGATTAGAAAGAAATATAATAACTCAATATATATATATATATATATATGTATATATACAAGAATGCTTTGAGACTAAGGTACTGAATATATATTAGCATATAAGTATGTATATATAACATCACTATCTTGAATTGACTTAGATTTATGAGTGACTATTAGTTTTTCAGCACTATGTGAATACCTTAATTAGATGGTGAAGGTGTTGAGTGTGGCGATTAATAAAAAATTTTGCCAAATTTTTTCTTTTGACGGTGACGATGAAAGTGGTGAGTGTGACAATTAACAGTAAACTTTGCCCAAAAATTTTCAAAGATATGTTAAATAATCTATAACTAAGTGTATGTTTTTTTTAATATTTGGAAGAAAAAAAACGATGTCGCTCTTTTCATTATTTCACTTTAGAGGATTCGCACCAATTTAAAAAGGCACATGAAAAATTGTTTGTGCTGGACTTATTTTATGGACTGTGATGTTATCAAGTAATGTTATGAAGATCCTTGGTACTGATTTTAACTTTTCTGTTTTTTTACTAAACTTGATTTAATTATATTTTTTGTTTAAAGTGATGTATTGCACCAATGTTCTTACCTTAGTGATATATATGTTGATGTATGGAAAACAAAGTCGCAATGTAATTAATCAATAAAGTTTAGAAAATTTTAAATGGTATTAAAATTTTTAATTATTCATTGTGTTTATAATTTCAGGAAATATTATCAGGAGAAGTGCAAAGCAGAAAACCCTTCCAAGAATTGGAGAAAAGTTGATTATGCACAAATCAGTAAAGATGCCGGAGAAGTTTGGAATAAAATGAGTGAAACTGAAAAACAACCTTTCAAGGATGAGTGGGAAAAGGAAGAAGCGGAAAGGGAAAAAAATGCACCAAAACAAGCCCCCAAACAAAAGGTATTATGTCATTTTGCTTTCCCTTCCGTCCTATTATTGTTTCATTATTTGAGGCACGATCCCTTGTTTATAGTATTTTTGTTTTGTAATTGATCATTTAATTGAACTTTTATCCATAGAAAAATCAGAATCATTGGCACAGATGCTCGATCGATCAATTTGTCAAATGTGTATCCCAACTTGGTGCTAAGAAGATCAAAGCGATTGAAGAAATTGGCTTTGGGAAGTTGCTAAACTTGAAATGCACACGTCTGGATCGTAACCTCTTTCGTTATATATTCAGTAACTTCGACTACCACACCGGTCTTCTTAGAGTCGGCCATAATGAATATATCTCTATATCAGCACATGATGTCAATTTCATATTTGGCTTGCCTTGTGGGGAGACGGACGTGCCAGAAGGTTCTGATGTTGAAGTAGAATGGATAAATAACTGTGGATTTCGTAGTCCGGGAGGGATGCACATAAATGCTTTGCAAGACAAGGTTACACAACTTGATGTTGGTGACGATTTTAAGTGAGCATTTGTTTTATTTGCATGTGCAACAGTCCTAAGGCCAAATGGTCGGAGTAATGCCCACCTAAGGGGGTTTGAATCTGTGAACAAAGTCAATTCAATTAGGACTTACAACTGGTGTGGTTATACTTATAAACATTTGGTTGAACCCCTTAAAAAGCCGGGAAAAGAAAGACAGAGTTGGACAGGGTGTTTAATTTTTCTGCAGGTATAATATTTTTTTTTAACTGAATGTTACCTTTTAAAATACTTAGTATATTGGATAAAGAAAAGCCTTTCCTCAAACCTCTATATCTCAGGGCAAGTGTATATATGTTAATTATTTGATGTCATTAAATTCAGTTACTATATCTCATCCGAGTTGATGTGAAATGGCCCGGCAAAGGGGATGTCCAATCTGTGAGTTTTTGGACAAATGAGAATGTAAAGAAACGCCTTCAATGGGAGGAAAATATGGGAGGCTTTGGACATGGTCAGGTAATTTAAATTTTTTTCGTACTTGTAGTTTTTAATTTTTAATTAATTAAAGCATCATAGTTGTATTCATTTTTATAACCGAGTGTAAAACACTTGTGATAGACTCGTCCCATAACCAATTCTACAAGTGGTCATAAAGTCCCTATCAGTGATTATTATTTGTCACCCTCACATTCTACATCTCGTATGACCAATCCAACTGCCGATACAAGTTCGGACTCAGAATACGAGGTAAATATACATTCCATTAATAAATGGATATTTTTATGAAGTTTACATTACATTATGTTATTTTTGTATATTTGTTCTTATTGTCATAAGATCGCAACTTCTTAACCTATTATCTGATGTGTGCAGCACTTCTTTCAAGAATTGAAGATGCAACTTCAAAATACTAACCAAAATTTCAGGAGACTTCAATCCATTAGGGAAAGGCGACGGGAGAAACGAAAGAAAGGTACTGTGAAGGGTAACACCAGTTCAGGTCGCACGAGTATTGGAGAAGAAAGTGGTGAGCATTTGAATATGCAGCCGCAAAGCAACTCATCCGATCCCCATTTGGTGGTTCATGAAATAAGTGGTGAAGGAGTAAATATTGATGAAAATGACATTATTGAATTTGACGATGAATGTGGAGTTGATGACAATTCTAACCAAGTTGAAAAGTGCTTTAATCATGTAGAAGAATCAAATGTCGAAGCCAATATCTCAAATACTGACCAATCCATGGCTTATACTGGGACGGGTAATCTGGAGGCTGCAGGGGAGGGTGTTGAAGATGGCTTAAATGTTGTGCAAGAGGCACAAAAGGATATCAATTTCTCAAACATCCCTATAGGTATAATTCTTTAAATGCTCAACCATCTTTTCATTTCTCCTATTATGATTTCCTTAAATTAGTAATTGATATTGATTATACATGACAGGAGTTGATGATTATGTCCCCAAAGAAATTGTTAGTGGTCGTCGACGAGGTAGGTCACGATATGCACACTCTCCCTGGGACCAAACAGAGTCTAAGAAAAAAATTAGACTTAGTACTGATGACAAAATGTTGTTGAAATATGTCAGAGCCCCTGACCGTGACAAAACGTAAGTAATGGATATGACAGATTCTAGGCATGCCCTTTTTTATGCTTAATCTTATGTTCAATGTTTTTTAAATACTTATTTTATTCTGTTATGTTAGTGAAACTTTGGTAAGTATTAATGCTGCACAACTAAATCGGGCTGATGTTCTTACGATGTTCGGTGATGAGTGGGTGGCAAATGTTGTGAGTGGATTACATGAATATTAACCCCATTCATATTTTTAGTCCATGTTAAATTTGGTTGTTTTTTTTTTTTTTTTTTTTTTTTTTTTTTTTTTTTTTTTTTTTTTTTTTTTTGTCCTTAACATATGATTTTCCTTTCTTATAGGTAATTGATTGTTATTCGACGCTTCTAAACAAAAAACAGGATGAGAAGAAAATGAAGTACTATTTTTCCAGTTTTGCGGTAAGTTGCATCAGGGATGAGAATGTGGAGTTTGTAAGTAATAAGGAGGAGCGCAGGAAACGCTTGGTGAGCGCCTGGGACAAATACTGCAGAAAATTAAAAACAAAGACCAGCGACTTTCATAAATCTGAGTTGGTATGTTATTTTCTTTAACAATCCATGTCTTCTGCCTATGGTTTCTGGTTGTGACAATATTCCACTACTAATATATGTCATGTGTTTAACAGTTCTATTTCCCTGCATGCGTCAGTAATCATTGGTTCTTGTTTGTCATTCACCGTCCAGATAAGCTTATTCATTACATATGTAGCAGAAGACTTGGTTTTAGGCACACAAATTATGGTTTATTGGTGGTATACAACTCTTTTATTCTAATTCATTTCATTTTTTAATTTGATATGTCATATTGTTAGTAATTTTGTTTTTGTATTGCAGAAAGATTTTCTTGACATTGCACTAGGAGAAAAATTGGATTTTTATGATATCATAAAGCATCAAGTTTTACCTGTGCAGCCTGACCCGTATGTTTGACTTTATACTTTTGAAATCTTTTTGTTATTTAACTTATTACTTGTATGTTTGACATGAACTTCCTCAGTAGCTCTCTTATACAATTTTTAATTATTGTTCAGACATTCATGTGGACTTTTTCTTATGAGGTTCATGGAGTTATGGGATGGCAGAAGAATGTTGGGAAGCTTCAATGTTAGTATAATGTCATTGTGAAATATTTTTCTATTTTACAGTGGTTTAAACATAATATATATTTTTTCCTAACAGTATGTTACTTCTATGTAACGGTACAGACGGACTCTACTGTGATCCGTATAGAAATGGCACTGCAACTTTTGACCGATCCTTTAGACGAATGTAGGCAAGAGATTTTGAACAACAGTGCCAAGCATGGGAGAAAAGTTAAATTTGCACCAGGTTGCAAGCTTTAATTTTAGGTGGTGATGAAACTGGTGCTATGTTAAGGTTTAATTTTTGTCAATGGAATGCCTTTTGTAATAAAAGTTACTCCGTTTTATTTTTGTCATACCTTGTAACGATTCAGGCTTGTATGGGGCTGTTATGTGAATGTTTTGTACATGTTAGTTTTGTATAAATTTGGGTACAAGGTAGTTTTGTAAAAAGTTGGGCTCTGTATTCATATACTGAATCTGGTTAATCTTTAAACTACTTTTCATATCTCAACATGTTTATTTGGTTGATTCATTTAGGAAATCTAAACTTATCAGAGCATATATTTTATTATTTTTATATGCTTTGCAAGTAAATGGTTGCACCCACTATGGTGTTTTTGAGTAGTTCACAGTTAATATTGGCGTATCAAATTAAATAAATAAATACCTACTAGTGAGGTCTGAAACACACTCTACCCTCTGCCATGCTTGAAACCAAGGCCAAGACACATTCTCACTGCCTCCAATCTTGCGTCAATGGGGCTAAAAAGGGATTACAATAATGTGTGGTTTTATCCTAGGTAACGAAGGTTGGAAGAGGCTCGAGCTAGAGAAGAAGAGATTGAGGATGTTGATGATAGGGATGAAGACGACCATGAAAGTGATGACGATGATGAAAATGAGGAAGTTCCAGTTGAAAATCGTACCAATCGTGCTCTCTTGTTGGAAATTCTCAAAGGGACTCGTCAAAACCAAGCCACTCTTGAGAAACAACAAACTCAACTTGACAAAATGCACATGGCAATCGCTCATCTTAATGACGATTTTACAGAATTTCGAAACCAATATGGACCTTCTTCTCCTTTAGACAATTTTTCTCCATTTCAAACCCTCTTTTGTGTGCACTTATTAGCTTTATTTGCTTTAGAGAAGCATTTTTCTGTGTTTTATAAACTATGCCTTTATCTGTCATATGGTACTCGTGTTCACAGTCTCTTTCTGTTATCTATAAATTGTCATATTTGCTTATCTTTTGCCCTTTAATTCATTCTTCTCTGATATTTCCTGAAATGGCAAGTTATTTTTCTTTATCTATTAATTTAGTCTCCCATTTTTTTTGAGATGACAAAGGGGGAGAAAGATGTGTTATCATGCTAATGTGCTATTCTATTGCTTTTTTAAGTATCTTGATAGATGCATATTGATTCATACATATCATTCTCATCTCATCTCTCAAAGAACATAAAATTAGCTCATTAGGTTTTTAAACACATTCATATGAGCCTTACATCATACTGGAATTCATTTTAAGCCTCCTACTGAAAGTAGAGAAGGCTTTACAAAAATTAGAGAAGGCTCAAGGGAAAGTAGAGAAGGCTCTACGAAAGTAGAGAAGGCTCTAGATTTCTAGAGAAGGCTCAGAAAATTAGAGCAGGCTCCATTTCAATTAGAGACGGCTCTAAAAGCTTTTTTCAACGAAATGAAGTTTCCATCCAAAGAGCAGGCTCCCAAAAAGGAGAGCCGGCTCTCAAGGCTAGGGAGCCGCCTCCTCTTGTTTACAAGAGCCGGCTCCTTCTAGGGTTTGGCTAATTTATATAGTTTTGTATGTGATATTACTTATATAGCAGGGTGTGAATACTTAATTATGAAGGTGAAAATTGTATTTTTTTAAAAAAAAAAATTTAATTTTTTTTATGCTTTCTTATTAATACACACACACGCGCCCACACACACACATATTATTTTCTCTATATTCACTTCAAATCAGAAAAACAGTATGGTGAATTCAGATAATTTCATATGTGCTATTACTTAAATAACAGGATGTGAATACTTAGTTGAGATGGTGAATGTACTTAGAGGAGATTTGCCGGTTCAACCAAATATCTATATATAATAGAGGAGTTGTAGATATACTTAGTCATATCAAACAAGCAGTGCATTTAATTATACATTTACAGCTAATGTTGTGAGTTATTACACAATTTCGTGTTCAACTAATCCTAACCTACCACATTAATTGGCTATGCATATTGACTATATATCCACCATAAGTTCTTCCCTTTCTGGTAAACCAATGGTTAACCTTCCCCCAAAAGGTAACCAGCATACACAAAACAAGTAGTCTAAAAATGAAAATAGAAGAACTCCCACCGCCGTTGCTCAGTGAGGTGGTTAGTAGAGTGGCAACAAATAATTTTCAAGACCTACTACAACTTCAACAATGGTAAGGATTTAATTGTACATTATTGTTTTATGTTTATAATATTTTTTTCATTCACGAAATTTTTTGTTAAAAGTGTTTAAATATGTGCAGTTCTCATAAGCTAGCTATGGTGTGTTTGGAGCCACATATGTTACGACTTCTCAGTTTTAAATCCTTGTACGAAATACAAACGGGGGGTACCAGTGATACTTACTATTTGCGATGCGTGTTCATGCAAAAGTGTTGATGATGGCAATTTGGAGGCTATGTTTGTCTCCGGAGTGGTACGTTGCTTGCACTCACTTTACTAAATTGTGAAAGTAATTTAATCGGGTTTATTTTTAAGAACTTTATGTTGGATGTAGGAGCTATTTTTCTTCCATCAAAATCGGGCAGATGGGCTAAGTATTCTAACCAAAGGTGCATATCTTCAGCATACTGGTTGTAAGTTTGCTTTAGCCATTACATTAATATATGGCAATGATGCTGATAAAGTAAATGGTATTCTACAACTTTTGAATATGAACACAGACATAACAAATAAACTGATCATAAAACATCGGAGGGAATAAATGATTTCAATAGTGAAAAGAGGGTGGTCAAATGGGTTATTTCATAACATTCCTGCTTGTTGTGAGGAAGATTATGGACCACCGAACTATGAAGGTGACATGGTTCACGTCAAATGGTGGATGGTCGAGCGAATAAATGAGGAAAAAATAAAATGTAATCTTTGCCATTGCGATCTCCACATATTGATGGTGTCTGGCATCATTGGAGAAAAAGTCATAGTCAACTGATGACAACCGTTGATGTCGTTTTCTGTATGTAATGTGATATATGTGTATGTATGTAATGTGATGTATGTAGTGTGATATTGTATTTAACTTTTGAAGTAACAAAATGGAACTTTTGGGATGGATAATCTAATTAGCACTGTCTAACATAAAATTGCCATATGCAAGAGGCAATTAAGTATCGCAATCATTGGAGAAAATAGCCAGATGCCATTCACGGAACCATGTCACCTTGAAATTAATGGTTTCAACCTGTCCCAAATCACAAACAAAATGGACTAAACAATATATGTACACATACATATTTCAATTGACATAAGTAGGCCTGAATAAAAATTCATTTCATTTTCCATATATACAAAACCCAAAAAACAAAAGTGAATAAGTTATCCATACATTTACAAATCTTTACTCAAAAATGAATATATTTTTTATGCCACCATATTCTGTTATCATCCATCAACCATAATATACCTATACACCATCAATTTGTCAAGAATTTCTTAACTCAAAACAAATTTTGCTGAGCTGGAGGATTGATCTCGAATGTTGTCTCCTCCGACATTGGCATCAAATTACGATCACCACTGGTGTGATCAACATCCTTAAAATGGATCATACAAAAACAATATTTGTACATACGTTAATTAATGCAAAGTTAAAATATACATGTTTAGAATATATTGCAGAAGCATAAATTTTATAAGAGATAAACTTACAAGATAATCTGAGAATCGGCATTCATGATACGAAACAAATGGAGTCCCCTGCCATTATATTCTCAATGTTCATTAACTAATGGATTTCAAAAATATGAAATAATGTTCATTAATTTTTATATACCTAGTTCAGAATAAAAGTTTGTTTATACCTGTTTAGTTGGTGGAGTCCTGGGATGACTGAAGTTAGTGGTAGGGCAATATGTCATTTGGTCGATATTTGTTTTCGAATGTAAACGTGCACATGGGTGATGATCTTCGTAAATCCAAGTGGCGTCGCTAGGAATGTCACAACCCTTATTTCAATATAAACATTCTTAATTAAGAGATTATCATACTGAAAATTATAATAATATATAAAAAATAAAAAATCAATGTTTTCATTTAAGAAAAGGAGAAAACTCACATTCGGACGTACATATGTAATAGGTGGCACGGTACTACTGCCACCTACACCTGCACTAACACTGTTGTTGCCATTTGATTTCTACAAAATAATAGATTTATTCATTGTAAAAACAAAATTATGACGTTGCTAATATCAAAATATTAATGACATATACTGGAAAATTAAATTATCAAATAATAAAAAATAAATTAAATTAACATTTCGTTTCGCATAGTTTTTTTTTCTCTGCATGTATTGTTCAAACTTATTCTTCCTCCTGCGCCTTGGTCCCTTACCACCTGTTTCTTTATTCTTTATACCCTTGGCATTACTTCCGGTCACGGCTTGCCCAATGATACTTTCATTATGTTCATAATTATTACTTCTTTCAGTTGAAAAGGCTGAATTGGTTGCCTCTTGTTCAACATCGAAACATTGCCTTTCAACATTAATGTGTTTCCTTTTCCATTTCATCCTCTTTAGCATCAAATTATTGAATACCTCTTCTTTCTGGGATGCAAATGAGCTGATTTCTGTAAAAAAACGACATAACATCCTATACCTTCTGCGTACTTCAAGTTTAGGATCAGCAATAACTTCACATCCACGGATGTCTTGTACGCTGTTATCCCTAGCTTTTCTCGTCCACCTTTTTAGTATATACATAGAAGGTAATTCTTTGAAATACTGAGTGTCGTCTTTCAGTACTTTAAGTACATGGCTACACAAAATACCTTCCATTACATATTTCCCGCACGAACAACTTAGAAAGCCATCATCCCACCTTGTCACAGTCCGATCCACACTGCCATCATGAACAGATACTCTAGAAACACGTAATCCATTTTCATCAAAACTTGTTCCTTCCACGGTAGCAACCACACAAGCTTCTATGAATTGGTCCTGGAAAAGTTCAAAAATCTTCAATGTGTACATATTGCCCACTTGTTTTAGAATGGGACAATTTTGTTTAAGTCTAGGTAGTTTACTGAGTAAACCATACTCAGCTTGATATTCCTTGTACCGTTTGTCTGACAATAGCCTATCAAGGTGCATGAAGAAATCTGGAATACTCATTTTCCTGGTTAAGTACTCTTTCAAGCAGCTATTTAAACTTTCACTCAGCTGCGTTGTCCGCATTCCAGCGGTAAACCAATGTTTAACAAATGGATAACCCCATTTTTCTCTTAAACCAAACAAATTGTTCAACCATGTGTTACCAACAACATTGTAGTCCCTTAACATTACATCCCATTGTATACAAAAATCATCCCCATCATCATAATAGTACATGAATTGACTCAGCACACTTTTAATCCCTTCATCATTCCTAAAAATGGTGCCTACATGCTTCTGTGCACTTGCCATGATGTGCCACGTGCAAAGTAAATGTCTTGTCCTCGGCATAACTTGTGCCAACGCCTTTGCCATTGCACCATATTGGTCAGTAAGAATCGTTTATGGTGCTTTACCTAACATCACATTCAAGAATATATCAAAAAGACATGTAAATGAATAGGCAATCTTATCATACATCATCACTAAAATTTTTAACAGTATTGACAACTTCTGCTACTAAGTTTTGAGAAATATTGATTTCGGCAACGATTGGAATGCTTGTTCTCACATCATTAATACTTAAGTCATTATCCATTGGGATAACTTCAGTATGAATGCTACAATAAGCAAAAGGTCCATCAAAACGTTAAAGTCAGTTTCTATAACTTATGACAAAAAAAATATATACTAAATATTTACCGAACTAATGAAAAGGCCTAAAAAATCGTACAATTATTCAAGATTTCAGATACACTAGAATGCTTAACCAAAGTCAATTTCAAGTAAAAAAAATATCATAATTTAAACAAACTGATGACAAATGAAAGAATTAAAAAAATTTAACTTTAGGTATGAAATTAGTTTTGCAAAGGTGTGAAATTAGTTTGCAGAACTGTGTTAATTGCTTATTTTGATGGTGAAGGTGATCAGTGTCCCTACTTATTAAACTTTACAATGTTCTTTTCCTCATAAATATCACATAATAACCTGTGAAATGCGTAATTGCCTCATACATGAGAACACAAAATATTTGGATAACACATTGGTACCTAATGAAGCCGACTCAGTTAAAAAAAAAAACAATTATGGAAGATTTTACATTCACTAGAATAGTTATTGAATATTATAGAAGAAAATCCTACAATTATCCAGGATTTCAAATGTCCTAGAATGCTTAACCAATGCCAATTTCAAGTAAAAAAAATCATAATTTACACTAACGGATGACAAATGAAAGAATAAAAAAATGTTAAATTTAGGTGTGAAATTAGTTTTGCAGAACTGTGTAAATAGTTTATTTTGATGGTGAACGTGATCAGTGTCCCTACTTATCAAACTTCACAATGTATTTTTTCTCAGAAATGTAACATAATAACCTGTGAAATGTGTAATTGCTGCATACATGAGAAGACAAAATATTTGGATAACACATTGGTACCTAATGAAGCCAACTCAGTTAAAAAAACAATTATGTAAGATTTTACATTCACTAGAATGGTTATTGAAGATTATAGAAGAAAATCCTATAATTATCCAAGATTTCAAATACGCTAGAATGCTTAACCAATGCCAATTTCAAATAAAAAAAATCATAATTTACACTAACGGATGACAAAT
Source organism: Cornus florida (assembly GCF_030987335.1). Taxonomy (NCBI): domain Eukaryota; kingdom Viridiplantae; phylum Streptophyta; class Magnoliopsida; order Cornales; family Cornaceae; genus Cornus; species Cornus florida. The sequence continues at coordinate 358,421 of NW_026775579.1, forward strand.
GAAAGAATTCAAAATTGTTAAATTTAGGTGTGAAATTAGTTTTACAGATGTGTGAAATTAGTTTTACAGATGTGTGAAATTAGTTTTTTAGAACTGTGTGAATAGCTTAATTTTATGGTGAAGGTGATCAGTGTCCCTACTTATTAAACTTCACAATGTATTTTTTCTCATAAATGTGACATAATAACCTGTGAAATGTGTAATTGCCGCATACATGAGAAGACAAAATATTTGGATAACACATTGGTATCTAATGAAGCCAACTCAGTTAAAAAAAAACAATTAGGGAAGATTTTACATTCACTAGAATGGTTATTGAAGATTATAGAAGAAAATTCGACAATTAACCAAGATTTCAAATACTCTAGAATGCTTAACTAATGTCAATTTCAAGTAAAAAAAAAATCATAATTTACACTAACGGATGACAAATGAAAGAATTTAAAAATGTTAAATTTAGGTGTGAAATTAGTTTGGCAAAGGTGTGAAATTAGTTTTTTAGAACTATGTGAATAGCTTATTTTGATGGTGAAGGTGATCAGTGTCCTTACTTATTAAACTTCACAATGTATTTTTTCTCATAAATGTGACATAATAACCTGTGAAATGTGTAATTGCTACATACATGAGAAGACAAAATATTTGGATAACACATTGGTATCTAATGAAGCCAACTCAGTTAAAAAAAAATAATTATGGAAGATTTTACATTCACTAGAATGGTTATTGAAGATTATAGAAGAAAATCCTATAATTATCCAAGATTTCAAGTACGCTATAATGCTTAACCAATGTCAATTTCAAGTAAAAAAAATATCATAATTTACACTAACGGATGACAAATGAAAGAATTAAAAAATGTTAAATTTAGGTGTGAAATTAGTTTTGCAGAGGTGTGAAATTAGTTTAGTAGAACTATGTGAATAGCTTATGTTGATGGTGAAGGTGATCAGTGTACCTACTTATTAAACTTCACAATGTTTTTTCCCTCATAAATATCACATAATAACCTGTGAAATGCGTAATTACCGCAAACATGAGAAGACAATATTTGGATAACACATTGGTACCTAATGAAGCCAACTCAGTTAAAAAAACAATTATGAAAGATTTTACATTCACTAAAATGGTTATCGAAGATTATAGAAGAAAATCCTACAATTATCCAAGATTTCAAATATGCTAGAATGCTTAACCAATGTTAATTTCAAGTAAAAAAATATCATAATTTACACTAACAGATGACAAATGAAAGAATTAAAAAATGTTAAATTTAGGTGTGAAATTAGTTTTGCATAGGTGTGAAATTAGTTTTTCAGAACTGTGTAAATAGCTTATTTTGATGGTGAAGGTGATCAGTGTCCCTACTTATTAAACTTCACAATGTATTTTTTCACATAAATGTGACATAATAACATGTGAAATGTGTAATTGCCGCATACATGAGATGACAAAATATTTGGATAACACATTGGTATCTAATGAAGCCAACTCAGTTAAAAAAAAAAACAATTATGGAAGATTTTACATTCACTAGAATGGTTATTGAAGATTATAGAAGAAAATCCTACAATTAACCAAGATTTCAAATACGCTAGAATGCTTAACTAATGTCAATTTCAAGTAAAAAAAATCATAATTTACACTAACGGATGACAAATGAAAGAATTAAAAAATGTTTAATTTAGGTGTGAAATTAGTTTTGCAGAGCTGTGTAAATAGTTTATTTTGATGGTGAAGGTGATCAGTGTCCCTACTTATTAAACTTCACAATGTATTTTTTCTCAGAAATGTAATATAATAACCTGTGAAATGTGTCATTGCCGCATACATGAGAAGACAAAATATTTGGATAACACATTGGTACCTAATGAAGCTAACTCAGTTAAAAAAAAAAACAATTATGCAAGATTTTACATTCACTAGAATGGTTATTGAAGATTATAGAAGAAAATCCTACAATTATCGAAGATTTTAAATAAGCTAGAATGCTTAACTAATGTCAATTTCAAGTAAAAAAATATCAAAATTTACACTAACAGATGACAAATGAAAGAATTAAAAAATGTTAAATTTAGGTGTGAAATTAGTTTTGCAGAGGTGTGAAATTAGTTTTGCAAAACTGTGTGAATAGCTTATTTTGATGGTAAAGGTGATCAGTGTCCTTACTTATTAGACTTTACAATGTTTTTTTCCTCATAAATATCACATAATAACCTGTGAAATACGTAATTGTCGCATACATGAGAAGACAAAATATTTGGATAATACATTGGTACGTAATAAATCCAACTCAGTTAAAAAAAAAAAAAAAACAATTACGGAAGATTTTACATTCACTAGAATGGTTATTAAAGATTATTGAAGAAAATCTTACAATTATCCAAGATTTCAAATACGCTAGAATGCTTAACCAATGTCAATTTCAAGTAAAAAAAAAATCATAATTTACACTAACGGATGACAAATGAAAGAATTAAAAAATGTTAAATTTAGGTGTGATATTAGTTTTGCAGAAGTGTGAAATTAGTTTAGTAGAACTGTGTAAATAGCTTATTTTGATGGTGAAGGTAATCAGTGTCCCTACTTATTAAATTTTACAATGTATTTTTTCTCATAAATATCACATAATAACCTGTGAAATGTGTAATTGCCGCATACATGAGAAGAAAAAATATTTGGATAACAAATTGGTACCTAATGAAGCCAACTCAGTTAAAAAAAATAATTATGTAAGATTTTACATTCACTAGAATGGTTATTGAAGATTATAGAAAAAAATTCTACAATTATCCAACATTTCAAATATGCTAGAATGTTTAACCAATGTCAATTTCAAGTAGAAAAATATCAGAATTTACACTAACAGATGACAAATGAAAGAATTAAAAAATGTTAAATTTAGGTGTCAAATTAGTTTTATAGAGGTGTGAAATTAGTTTTACAGAACTGTGTCAATAGCTTATTTTGATGGTGAAGGTGATCAGTGTTTTCACAATGTTTTTTTCCTCATAAATATCACATAATAACTTGTGAAATGCGTAATTGCCGCATACATGAGAAGACAAAATATTTGGATAACACATTGGTACCTAATGAAGCCAACTCAGTTAAAAAAAAAATAATTATGGAAGATTTTACATTCACTAGAATGGTTATTGAAGATTATAGAAGAAAATCCTACAATTATCCAAGATTTCAAGTACACTATAATGCTTAACCAATGCCAATTTCAAGTAAAAAAATATCATAATTTACACTAACGGATGACAAATGAAAGAATTAAAAAATGTTAAATTTAGGTGTGAAATTAGTTTTGTAGAGGTGTGAAATTAGTTTAGTAGAACTGTGTGAATAGCTTATTTTGATAGTGAAGGTGATCAATGTTCCTACTTATTAAACTTCACAATGTTTTTTTCCTCATAAATATCACATAATAACCTGTGAAATGCGTAATTGCCGCATACATGAGAAGACAATATTTGGATAATACATTGGTACCTAATGAAGCCAACTCAGTTAAAAAAAAAAACAATTATGTAAGATTTTACATTCACTAGAATGGTTATCGAAGATTATAGAAGAAAATTCTACAATTATCAAAGATTTCAAATACGCTAGAATGCTTAACCAATGTTTATTTCAAGTAGAAAAATATCATAATTTACACTAACAGATAACAAATGAAAGAATTAAAAAATGTTAAATTTAGGTGTGAAATTAGTTTTGCATAGGTGTGAAATTAGTTTTTCAGAACTGTGTAAATAGCTTATTTTGATGGTGAAGGTGATCAGTGTCCCTACTTATTAAACTTCATAATGTTTTTTTCCTCATAAATATCACATAATAACCTGTGAAATATGTAATTGCCGCATACATGAGAAGACAAAATATTTGGATAACACATTGGTACCAAATGAAGCCAACTCAGTTAAAAAAAACAATTATGGAAGATTTTACATTCACTAGAATGGTTATTGAAGATTATAGAAGTAAATCCTACAATTATCCAAGATTTCAAATATACTGGAATGCTTAACCAATGTCAATTTCAATTAAAAAAATATCATAATTTACACTAATGGATGACTAATGAAAGTATTAAAAAATGTTAAAATTAGGTGTGAAATTAGTTTTACAGAGGTGTGAAATTAGTTTTGCAGAACTGTGTGAATAACTTAATTTGAAGGTGAAGGTGATCAGTGTCCCTATTTATTAAAATTATGGAAGATTTTACATTCACTAGAATGCTTATTTATGATTATAGAAGAAAACCCTACAATTATCTAAGATTTCAGATTCACTATAATGCTTAACCAATGTCAATTTCAACTAAAAAATATCATAGTTTACACTAACAGATGACAAATAAAATAATCATAAATTCTTAAGTTTATGTGTGACATAAGTTAGTTCGTACTGTGTGAATAGCTTATTTTGATGGTGAAGGTGATCAGAATTCCTATTTGTTAAACTTCGCAATTTTTTTCTCTCATAAATATCAAATATTAACCTCTGAAATGTCTAATTGCTGCATGCATTTAATACCAATTTTTTTTGATAACACATTCATACCTACTGAAGCCAATTCAGTTCTAAAAATCAATTATGGAAGATTTTACATTCATTACAATGACAGATCGATGACAAATGAAAGAATCATAAATTTTCTAAATCTACATTATTGCGTTCAAAACAAAAATTTCACTGTAAATGAACAATATATTAAATGCACAATATTAATAAGACTTACCAACAATCAAGCATTAATTAAGTCAATTGTAAATACCACATCAGGTCCATTGTAGATTTCCTTTCTGTAGATGAATAGTTGACATTGCATTGAGAAATCAGCACACTGCAATCTGGGTTTTGATTCAAAAAAGATTATAAAAAAGTAAGAATAGAGGAGAGAGGAATTAGGGTTTCCAATAAAAAAGAAATTCAAAAGCAATATGTTTTTTTGATGGAACAAAGAGAGAGGAATAAGGGTTTGGATTAAAATGAAAAAGGAAGGAGGGAAATAACAAAAGCAAAAGGGAAGAAGGGGAAAGTGAGCGGGGGCGGCAGCTTATTTCAACTTTCTTTTTTTTCTTTTTTTTTTTTGAGCCCGAAATGGCACTTCTTCTTAGACCCGTTCCTCACGAGCCGCACGTGACAGTCTTGAGCATAAGCCATTTGCCTTCTTCTTTCCTGTTTGTTAGTCTCTCTCCTCAGTTCTCTCTCTCTAGTCCCTTACATATTACGGTAACACGTATATTTTATATTTATATGTCTTTCTCTCTCTTTCATTTGACAATATATAATATACAGCTCACTCAACCGTGAGAGACAGCCCAGGGCCAGAAACGTCACAATCATCGACACTGTATTTACGAAACTACCCTTCTTTCAACACCACACCAGCAGCTCCGGTGGGCCCACCACCACCACCACAGATTTGGGCCCACTCCAAAAACCCACCCGTTTTCTGATCCATCAAACCATCTCGGTATGTCCCTTCTGCATTACGCGTAGAAATTCAACGCCCTCCATCATCATAGACTCTCTCTCTCTAAAAAACTCGTTCTTGTCTTTGTTGATCTCCCCTCTACCCCAGTCACATTGATTCTCTGAAAACCCATTGATCCACACCACACCAGTTTAACAGAGACCCAACCCTCTTTCCAAGCTGAGTTTCTCTCAAGGAGGGAATCAAATTACCAGAAAAAGGACTCTACTGATATAACTACTATACATTTTCTCATATTATATTACGTTACATATATATCGCTTTTGGTCATTCTTTTATGTGGGGTTGGTTCTTCTTGTGATGGGCTTTTAAGAGTGTTTGCTAAAGAAGAGAAAAGGCTGTGCTTTTCTTCTTCTTGATGGGTTTCGAGTGATTCGTGTGATACTGAGACGTGGGTCTCTCTCTCTTAATTATTTTGGAGGGTTTGTTTGTGTCTGTGAGAGTGAGTGATTAATTGTATTGGGGTTTGATGGATACCAAAGGACGACTCGTTGCGGGTTCACACAACAGAAATGAGTTTGTTCTAATCAATGCTGATGAGATTGGACGAGTAAGTGCCCTCAAAATCTCAATTTGTACATATATATTTTTTGTAGCTATCATCTCTTTAACTCTGAACTACTTTTTAACTCCATTTTTTAGGTTTTGGAGCTATTGGAGGAATGAATGACCTCAAAATGTGATTTTTAAGTTTTTCTTGTCTTCATTTGTGGATTTTGAACAGACCCATCCGCTCATTTTCAGTTTCTCTGATGCTTGTTTGATTTTAATATAGAAAGTCCTTATTTTGGGATATTTTTGGTGGGTTTATTTGTTTGATTTTATCACCTTATTGAGCAGTGATAAATCTAAACTTAATCATGGGTTTAAGTTAATGATGCATATTTCCTTTTAATTTAGGATGCTCTTTTATGAAATTTCTCACTCGTTCGTGCTCCTTCTTCTCAGTCAGTTATCTATCTACCCAAACAGAACAGAGCAAACCGATTTCTCTTAATTATTTGTTTGCTTAATGTGCCCTAGATTCACTATGGACGGCTTTCGCAAAAATGGTGCCTTTTGTGTTCTTAGTTTCTGTATTTCAGATCCAGTCAAAATCACCATTGCTTCAGTCTTGAGTTGGGTTTTTTTATTTTATTTTTTATTTATTTTTTTTTATAATCTTAAAACTTTTTGTGATTTAATGCTGATTTATATATGGCCAATTGTTTGTGTATGACAGGTTACATCTGTAAAGGAATTGAGTGGGCAGATTTGCCAGATTTGTGGAGATGAGATCGAAATTACAGCGGATGGGGAGCCTTTTGTTGCCTGCAACGAATGCGCATTCCCTGTTTGCAGACCTTGCTATGAGTATGAAAGAAGAGAGGGCAATCAGGCTTGCCCTCAATGCAAAACTAGATACAAGCGCATCAAAGGTAATGCTCTTGCCAACGTCATGTTGACTTGGTTACTCACCAGTACACTATTCAATTTTGGTAAGATTATAAAAGAATATCCACCCAAATATTTAGGGAGTCCCAGAGTTGAAGGTGATGAAGAAGAGGATGAATTTGATGATTTGGACAATGAATTTGACCAGAGGGAACCTCAACATATCATGGAGGCGGTGCTCACTTCTCGCCTTAATACTGGCCGTGGCGCCCAAGTCAGTGCTTCCAGGGTTACTACGCCATCGGAGATGGATTCCTCTTCCATCAGTCCAGATATCCCTCTTCTGACCTATGGCGAAGAGGTGAATGTAAATCGATTAAGATTCCCTTAGTTTTTGCTCTTTCTTTGTTGAGGTTTGGGATCAATATATGACAAATTTTGATGGTTGTATATTCTCTGATGAAGGATGCTGGCATTTCTTCCGACAAGCATGCTCTTATAATTCCTCCGTTCATGGGTTGCGGGAAGCGAGTGCATCCTGTGCCATATCCTGATTCCTCAATGTCATGTAAGTTTACTGATTCTGCAGAGTAAATATTTTGTGAACATTTTACATGTTTTTTCACATAGTGAACTTGATGGTGTTGATTTTGCAGTGCCACCTAGGCCAATGGATCCTAAGAAAGACTTAGCAGTATATGGGTATGGTAGTGTTGCATGGAAGGACCGAATGGAGGAGTGGAAAAAAAGGCAGGGTGATAAACTTCAAATGGTTAAGCACCAAGGAGAAAATGGTGGTGGGAACAATGATGGAGATGTTTTGGATGATCCCGATTTACCTACGTAGGTCATTTCTTTCTTTCTATATATATATGTTCTTTTACTAGTACCATATCGTTGGTGTTTTAACTTCTTGTAACTTGTGGTTATTAACTTACCTACATTAGTGGGGTTGGCACATGCCAAGTATGCGAACTACGTTGGTACAAGTTATTGTGGAAGGTGGTGGTACAAGTTAATGCCAAGTTAGCCTATTATATATATGCTCTGTATAAGTTGCTGTGGGTTGGGCCCGTTGAGGTTGGGGTGGGGAGTCATGGAAATGTCTTAGTGGTCGAGTGAAATAGATACCGGGCATGATGTTAAAAAGTACTAGTAGTACGTGACGTTGGCATGAATGCATGACGAGTTACCAAAAGTGAAATGTATATTGGTACTCACAATAAAAATATGCTACACAATCATGTTGATTGTGTAGCAACTATTGCTCTTGCGATTACCAATACAAATTTCATTCTTGTCATGCACTTATGCCCATTACACGTACTGTTTTATTAGCATCATATTTGCATGACTCCCCACCCCACCCCCCACAACTTACACAAAGCATGTGTATATGTGTGCAGAACCTTATATACATCGTAACAAACTTGAAGGAGCTGTCTTGTGTAATCCTGAAATTCGAATTGCAGTATACCCTGTTTGCATGCCTACAAGCCATAGATTAATGGACCAACAAAGCGTTGAGTTGAGTGGTTTGTCCTCTTTCTTTCCAAAAGGGGGTTGAGAGTCCAAGTCTACTAAGAGACACAGCTGGGCATGTGTTATTTTGCTCATGCTTATCTATTAAAAACAAAACCAGTTGCAGTTGTCTAGTCTAGAAGCCATCTAACAAACAAATTATTTATGAAAAGAAATGGATATCCTCTTCCATTATTTATGCACTGCCTTTTCTTTGACTGATGAACCTTCTCATTCTTTTTTATAGGATGGATGAAGGCAGGCAGCCGCTTTCGAGGAAGTTACCAATTCCTTCAAGCAAAATAAACCCGTACAGATTGATCATTCTTCTCCGACTTGTGATTCTTGGATTCTTTTTTCACTATAGGATTCTCCATCCAGTCCATGATGCTTATGGATTGTGGCTTACATCAATTGTTTGTGAAATATGGTTTGCTGTATCATGGATCTTCGATCAGTTTCCTAAATGGTTCCCAATTGAGCGAGAAACATACCTAGATAGACTATCACTGAGGTACATGGGCTCCTCCCCCCCTCCCTCTCCCTCTATGTGTATGTCTGTCATTCTGTTGTCTCTCTCTCACGCACATACAAACAGTGAAACAGATAATATGTTCTAAAGCTAGTGCACATAATATTCTATCAGGTATGAGAAAGAAGGGAAGTCATCTGAGTTGGCTAGCATTGACATATTTGTAAGTACAGTTGATCCTTTGAAAGAGCCTCCACTTATCACTGCAAACACGGTCCTCTCGATCCTCGCCGTGGATTATCCAGTCGACAAGGTTTCATGCTATGTCTCAGATGATGGTGCTGCCATGCTGACTTTTGAAGCCCTCTCTGAGACATCTGAGTTTGCAAGGAAGTGGGTCCCATTCTGCAAGAAGTTTAACATTGAGCCCCGGGCACCAGAATGGTATTTTGCTCAGAAGGTTGACTATCTGAAAGACAAAGTACATCCGACGTTTGTGAGGGATCGTCGTTCAATGAAGGTTTGCAACTTGGTCTTTTCTTTTTTTGACCATATCTGTTTGAGCCCTACAGTTTTGCATGTTGTTTGAACTGCCATGAAATTAACGATGTTGTAAAAATTGCACAGTTAACAATAAAAATAAATTATGGACTTGACATGTGGAGAAATCATATTTTTTTTAGTATTACACAAAGTAGATGATATATTGGTTTTTTTTTTTTTAACTTTTTTTTTTTTATAAATCTTCAATTAATTATAAAACCTCATATTCTTTAGAATAATTTTAAATTAGTATGTATATCTCTCTACTATAATGAGTGGTATTCATTTGCTGTCATGGTGTTGCTACAGAGGGAATATGAAGAGTTTAAAGTGCGGATAAATGGATTAGTTGCTATGGCACAAAAGGTTCCTGAGGAAGGTTGGACAATGCAGGATGGGACTCCATGGCCAGGGAACAATGTCAGGGATCATCCTGGAATGATCCAGGTGTGGAGCGTACTCTGAGTGCTTCAATATATATTTGGGCTGATTGACATATTTTAGGACTCACCCATATTAATGTTCAGATATTGAAAATTTTGACGAATAGAACTTTGCATCTGCCTTTAACAGGTATTTCTAGGTCATAATGGTGTCCGTGACATTGAAGGAAATGAATTACCTCGTCTCATATATGTTTCTCGTGAGAAGAGACTTGGGTTTGATCACCACAAAAAGGCTGGAGCCATGAATGCTCTGGTAGCTTTCGCTCTCTCTCCAAACTTTTGATAAATCATTCTTTCTCCTCCTCCCCGCCCCCGCAAATTATTATTATTATTATTTTAATTTTCCTAGTTGGTACTCTCACGCCCCAATTATATGTGTGTGTGTGTGTGTGTGTGTATGTATATGTATGTCAAGTCAATTTTGCTATTTTTTGATAATTTTGACTGATGTTTCTAGGTGCGGTTCTCGGCAGTCATCTCAAATGCTCCTTACCTACTCAATGTTGCAAATTATTATTATTATTATTATTATTTTAATTTTCCTAGTTGGTACTCTCACGCCCCAATCATATGTGTGTGTGTGTGTGTGTGTGTGTATGTATATGTATGTCAAGTCAATTTTGCTATTTTTTGATAATTTTGACTGATGTTTCTAGGTGCGGGTCTCGGCAGTCATCTCAAATGCTCCTTACCTACTCAATGTTGATTGTGATCACTATATAAACAATAGTAAGGCACTTCGGGAAGCTATGTGCTTCATGATGGATCTCACCTCGGGGAAAAAAATATGCTATGTGCAGTTTCCCCAAAGGTTTGATGGGATTGACCGTCATGATAGATACTCAAATCGCAATGTTGTATTCTTTGATGTATGTATATAACTTCTTGGCAGTTTGATATTATCCATGCATACATAATATACAAGAATGGGCACACATATTTTTTTATATTGATTTTTATATTATACTATTAATATTCTTTCAGCAAAACTAAATTCTTTTCCGAACTGAAAACAGATCAATATGAAAGGACTGGATGGGATCCAAGGACCGATTTATGTTGGAACTGGATGTGTCTTCAGGAGGCAAGCACTCTATGGATTTGATGCCCCCATAAAAAAGAAACCCCCAGGGAAGACATGCAATTGTTGGCCTAAGTGGTGCTGCTGCTTTTGTGGGTCTAGAAATAAAAATAGGAAAGGGAAGTCAAAGGAGAAAAAGAAGACGACAAAGAGGAGGGAGGCTTCAACACAGATACATGCACTTGAAAATATTGAGGAAGGTATCGAAGGTGAGGAGCAAATTTAAAGCGGCTATCAATATTACATTTTTCAACATGTTATGAAGTTTGCAAATATACCAAGTAATTCATGAATGAGATATTCCCCCGAATTCCTGAATAAATCCTCCAACAAATCATGCTTATTTCTTACCCCTAAAATGCAATATCCTTATGATAACCCAGGAAAAAAAAAAAAAAAAAAATTTATTTATGATTCTTAATATATGATAATTATTTCTTGATTTATTTATGATAGTCATCCTACTATTAGTTTCACCAAAAAATCCCAAATTTGTCACTTTCGGGGTTTGTAGTTTTTATTGTTCATGCTTAAATGCTAGGAAGCACGGATACTCCAAAATGGGCGAAGAATCCGTGTCCGACACGGACACGCGTCGGACACGCCAAAAAACGTGTCTGAACTTTTTTAATTTTTTTGAATTTTCGGACACGGCAAAGATACTCCGCGGACACGGCATGGACACTCCGCGGACATGGACACGGACAGGGACACGGCATGGACACTTATGGAAATTTTTTTTTTTTTTTTTTGAATGCTGATATGTTCTTTTTTTTTTTGTTTTGTACTACCCTTTTGGTATTGTAAATGGTAAAAGTCCTAGGTCAAATGATGGATGGGAAGAGATGATAGTACACTGACTTGTTTTTGTATCTTTTTTGGGGACTAGCCTTTAGGATTTTGTGAATGTTAATAGTCCTTGCTGTCTATGCTTTTGTATTTGGAGTAAAGTTGCAATGATGATCAAATGATACTAGTTATTATTTTAATGTCTTATTTTTTATTTAGTTTTATAATTCTGCAATATTGTTCTTTTATAGTTTATTAGTTATGAGTTATGATTTGTGTTTTTTTTTCATTGTGAGGTTGATGAAAAATAGTAACACTCAGTAATTTTTAAAGTACTACATCATATATATATATATACTATTCACCGTGTCTGTGTCCTAATTTTTTTGGATTTGCCGTGTCGGTGTCGTGTCGTATCCGTGTCCCGTATCCGTGTCCGTGCTTCTTAGCTTAAATGTTTTTATTTTGGTAAAGCATTCTTAAATTTTGTTATGTTACCATATATTTTGCTAAAGAGTAATCTGCATTGCAGGAATAGATAATGAAAGGTCATCTCTCATGCCCCAGATAAAGTTTGAGAAAAAATATGGGCAGTCGCCAGTTTTCATTGCTTCAACACTTCTCGAAGAAGGTGGAGTTCCACCGGGAGCAACTTCTGCATCGCTATTGAAAGAAGCCATTCATGTTATCAGTTGTGGTTACGAAGATAAAACGGAATGGGGGAAAGAGGTATGCTGCTAAATGCTTCAAGTTCTAGAGTCTTTGAGCTTTCTTTCAAGTGGGATATACAATTTTATCTCCTCTTCATTTCTATTATGTTCCAGGTCGGATGGATATATGGTTCTGTTACTGAGGATATATTAACTGGGTTCAAGATGCACTGCCATGGCTGGCGATCAGTGTACTGTATGCCCAAAAGGCCTGCATTTAAGGGATCGGCCCCCATAAATCTTTCGGATCGTCTGCACCAAGTTCTCCGGTGGGCCTTGGGATCTGTTGAGATTTTCTTGAGCAGGCACTGTCCAATATGGTATGGATATGGGTGTGGTTTGAAACCGCTGGAGCGATTTTCGTATATAAACTCAGTTGTTTATCCATTGACATCCCTTCCTTTGGTTGTTTATTGTACCCTGCCAGCTGTATGTCTCCTTACTGGGGAGTTCATTGTCCCCGAGGTAAGCCCCAGCTGTATCAGATTTTGAATAGTATCCTTTTTACTCATGATGACCATTTTAAGAATGAAAACAGTGCATTTTGAATAGTATCCTTTTTACTCATGAGTTGAAATAATTAACAAAGCATCAATTATCTGATGTTTTATTAACATTTCGAATTTTCATTATTATTATTATTTTTGAGTGATACGAGTAACTTTTATATATTTATTTATTTTGTTTTATGGATCTTAAATATCAAACTTGTTTCCATTTTGACTTCAACTGCTGTGTAATAAAATGGAAATTTAAAAAAATTATGCATCCTAATTCCTATTGGTTCAAACTCTTCTTTACTGGGTAAAGGATGCCTAGGCGCAGATGGCTCCCATCCGTTATGAAATTGAGTATCAAACGTCAAGAGACTTTGTTGATTTAAAAACTTGGAAACATGATTGTTGCTGTAGCTGTGGTGTAAATAGATCTCTGCCAGTGGCCTGGCTTTGGGCCCATCTCTACAGAGGTGCTCGGAGATAGACTGTACCCATAGATTAGTAGACACATAAACGGCTCTCGGAAAGATAAAAATGTGTTCAAAAATCTAATCTTGCATTGGCTTGTAAGGTTTTCAGGTAATAAGTTTCTTAAATTTTTTGCAGATTAGCAACTATGCCAGTATAGTCTTCATGGCCCTCTTCATATCAATTGCTGCAACAAGTGTCTTGGAGATGCAGTGGGGAGGTGTTGGCATAGACGACTGGTGGAGAAATGAACAGTTCTGGGTGATTGGTGGTGTCTCATCGCACCTTTTTGCCCTCTTCCAAGGCCTTCTTAAAGTTTTGGCAGGAGTCAACACAGCTTTCACTGTAACGTCCAAAGGAGGAGATGATGGGGAGTTTTCCGAGCTGTACCTCTTTAAGTGGACGTCTTTGCTAATCCCTCCCATGACTCTGTTGATTATAAACATAATTGGGGTCATGGTTGGTGTATCAGATGCCATCAATAACGGATACGAAACATGGGGCCCACTATTTGGCAAGCTATTCTTCGCTTTCTGGGTCATCGTCCATCTTTATCCCTTCCTGAAAGGACTAATGGGGAAACAGGATAGTGTTCCTACCATAATTGTGGTATGGTCAATTCTTCTGGCTTCAATTTTCTCACTTTTATGGGTTCGAATCAACCCATTCTTGTCAAGAGGTGGTATTGTATTAGAAGTTTGTGGTCTAGATTGTGATTAAGATACATATTAGAAATTTTTGATGGTTTGAGTTATATGTAGAAAGATTGTTTGGGAGTTACAGAGGAGGGCTGCATCTTGAGGTGAAGCTGAAGACTACTTGAAAATGCTACGATCATTGATAAAAGTCAATTAGTATAAATGAGTTGGAAGGGAATTCTTGATTGGTTGTGTAAATAAAAAAAAGGAGTGGGACTTGACATATTGATATTTGTTTTGCAAATTCTCGTTGATTTTTTTGGTACATTTGGTTTTTGGGTTTTGTTTGGAAGGGATGGAATTTAGAGAATCTGTCTGTAATCCCCACAAGACCAAAAAGTTAGTTTTCTTCAGAATTTATATAATACCACCCTTCTCAATAAGGGATATCAAGCAAGGAAGTCTTCGTTTCTTTTTTTCCAATCCTTCTTTCATTAATTTTTTTCCCTCAATAACTTGGATTGAATTCCTTAGTGGTCAGATTTCGTCCAGTAGTCTAATGTTGATGAGATAGATCAATGTGCCTAACAACCCCAAACAATGCAAAAGTGGGATTTCAAAAGCATTGGATCTCTAGACTTGTTGACAAGAGATGCTTGTATACCAATTACAAGGATCACTTGGTCTTACATAACACATAGGCTTTCACATAGTGGTTATTGCATTCTCCTGCATTTAAAGTCTCTTGATGAGCTTCCTGAGTTTACCCTACAAGTTGAGTAAGTATCCGCAACTGCTGGTCCAATCTCCACCCGTGATGGAGTACATAACCCTCTCCAGCTCGCTTGGAGGATCCAAGTCGGAATAAATTGCCTTTTAGCATTATTCTCACTGCTTTTCCATAATTAAGTTCATGGTAAGTTTGTGTTAGATAATACTTCTTCAGTCCCACCACTTTAGATGTTCACTTTTGAAATTCTAACTTTTAAAGGGATTTGACCTTTAATACTTTTTTATGGGTAAATTGCATTGACACCCCCTGAGGTTACTGTCAATGTCACTCAGATGCGGATCAACCATTTTTTTAGCAATGACACTCGTATGGTTTCAAATGTCATATTTGCCCCTAATTATTTAATTCAATTAATTTACAAAATATCAGCCCTGTTAATTGACAAAATTACCCTCATCATTAAGTCTTTTTCTCTATCATAATCTCTAACTTTTTTTTTTTGTTTTTTTGGTTCATTTTAGTATCTAGCCGCCGACATTTCCTCTCTCTCATTCTCCTCATTCTTACTATGTTTATTTTATTCTCCTCATTCTTACTGGTGGTCGATGGAGGGAAACATAACTAGCGGTGAAGGAGATGGCGGCTAGGGCAAGTTAATTTGTAGAATTTTGGGGAAAAATGTTGCGGTTTAGTGGTTGTGGCGGTGTTGGATTTGTGATTGAGATGAGAAAGGGAATGAAAGTGGATGTGCCAGTAGAAAAGAGAATTGGTGGGAATGGTGAGATAAAAACAGCCATCGTTGTTTTTAATTTTTTTTCCGTTCTCTTGTGGCTGTGCCTGGTGGTGGTGGGGTTGTCTGGGTTGGACATGTCTACTTTTTTTTTTTTTTTTTGGTCCTATTGTGGTGGGTCTAGGATTGCCGTGGCTGTTTTTACTTTTTTTTTCTACTTTGGTGGTGGTGGTGGTTGTTGTTGTGTTGTTTGGGTGTGTTTGTGGTGGTACGTGTGTAGGTTATCAGGGTGTTTCAAAAGTTAAATTTTTACTTTTTCTATTGTGGTGGTGGTAGTAGACCTGTCAATTGAGCAGATCCTGATCCGGATCCGATCCAAATCCTATCCGATTAGTTGGATATGGATTGAACAAAAAATTCGCTAACCCAATTACGATCCGAATCCGATAATCCGTTAGCCTAACAAATCAGATATGGATTATGCTGATCCGATCCGAACATAATTATATATATATATATCTCAAGGTAACGCAAAAAACCAAATATATATATATATATATATATATATATATATATATATGTATATATATAATATTATATGTACAATAGTGTGATGTTCTCATCCACATACTAATAAATATTCTAATATATATACGAATAATATCACTCTTTATTCATTAACAAAGAGTAAATAATTTTTTCTTTTCTTTCCTTTCATATTTTACTTATCTTTTATTTTATATCTTTTTCTTATAATCATTATTTTTTTAAATTTCTTTTGACATTAATTTATATTTCTTTTTCTTTTTTCTTTTTTATTTTTTTATTTATAAAAAAAAAATTTACATTTTTATCGGATCGGGTCGGATTATCGGATCGAATATCCGTTTATTAACAAATTGGATTTGGATCGACTTACAAAATATCTGTCGGATTATCAGATCGGATCGACTAAAATTCTTATTGGATTCGGATCGGATCAGGCTTGATCCGATCTAAATATGATCCGTTTACAGGTCTAGGTGGTGGTGGTTCTGGTAGCGTCTAGGTGTGTTGGTGGTGTTGCCTTAGTGTGGTGGTGTTTGGGTATGTTGTGGTGGTTATGGTGATGTTTGGATGTGATTATGGTGGTGTACAGTTATCTGGCTATTTCAAAAAAAAAAAAATTTAAAAAATTCTTTTTTCTTTTTATGTTGTGGTGGTGGTTATGGTGGTATAAGTATTGTTATATATAAACTATATCTATATGTATAGAAGAGATGAAGAGGTTAGCTTGGACAATAAAAATTAGTTAGGATGTTAAATTTGTAATTTCATGATTTAAATAGAGTTGTTGACAAGTTAAAGAGTTAAAAGGTAATTTTATATGGTCTTAGAGGTCTGGAGGAGGTGTTAATGCATATTTTTGAAACCTCAGGGGGTGTCAATGTAAGAAAAGCCATTGATTCTCTACTGAGTGGCGTTGACCAAAACCTTAGGGACGTCAGTGCAATTTACCATTTTTTATTGCATTGGAATGAATAAATTTTTAAATTTACCTTTTGTTTTGAATTAGTGGGGTCCATAATGATGTTTATCCTTTCGATAAATTGGGATGCTGAAAGACTTTTTTATCCCTATTTGGCCAAAATTACTAACTTTGTTAAAAAAATTGGGAATGTTACAAAACATAGTATATTGATTTTTGAAATAGGACAACTATTGCAAGACAACTAAAAAAAGAAAGATAGACTACTTATATTGGACGGAGGAAGTAAGTTTTTTGTTCACGATAATAGTAAGTTCATTCTAATTAAACAGAATCAAGATGACGAATTGTAAATCCATAGGCATCACTGAATTGGTATTTCGATGATAAAAAAACAAGAAAAAAGAAGAAGTACAACTTAAGTTATTTCTTTTCCTTTAGCAAGCCAAACACTATTGGATATATGGTAATGAAAGGAGTGAGAGAGGCTGTATAATAATAGAAGGTGATAGGGAAATTTGAATCTGATAGGAAGTTGGAAAGACATGGAAGTTCAGAGGTTTGGATAAACTATAAGTGGTAGGGATAATGACAACTACTCTTCCCGAAAACAGTCAAGAGAACCTTTTCTTTATGTGAACACTGTTAGGGAAATGGATATTTTCATAAATTAGAAGAGGGCTTTTCATCAAATGATCTTGATCCATCTCTAGAAGCTACTTTAATGCAAAAAGAAAATGATGATATATTCATTTGATTTAGTAAACTTAATTAGAGATTTATGAAAACATCAAATCCATCCACAAAAGGAATGTTCTCCCTTATGAAGATCCCTTCAGCTCCTTCTTCCTTATTAGGTCACCATAATCACCATGGTAGTCTTGCTAGGAATAACTTATATAACGTCCATGAAGACCTTGGAAGCATAGCTTGTGGGAACCTCCATTAGATGAGAACTGTGATACCCCCCAATTTTAGAATAAGGGTTGATTAGGTCCGGGCACAAAACCGGAGAATATCAAAACAATTAGGTATTTAAAATGAACACATAATACAAAAGCATAAATAAAGAATAAATAAAAAAGCTGAAAAGAAAACTAAAATTATAATCTAATAATTAAATCCTCATAATAAACTTCAATAAATAATAAATCTCTCTGATACCAATAATCCTCCAAAATACAACTCAGGAATCTATACCATGTGGACCCCTAATAAAATCCTAACTGAAATAACAATAATAATTGTCTAAGTCTGAATGCTGAAAATAAAAGATAGAATCCTATGTAAATGACTGGAAGAGTGATGATAACTGGTTTCTGCTCTGCACGAATAAGATTTACACCTGGTATTGATGATGACCTGAAAAATAAATAGTGGGTTAGGCCCATGAAAAGTCATTTCTACTAGATCCCAAATAGAGACCCGATAAACGAATATATCCTAGTCAAACTCATGCAATAGCAACGTAGTCGGTATATATATACACGCATGAAATACTCTCACTAGATTATAGGGTAGACTTAACTGGATAGTAGGCATCATGCAAACCGCACACAAGGTAGTCATGAGTACCATCATCTACCAGGGCACACACATCCTCTATATCTAGCTATCCCAGAGCGATATACGCCTCCTAACCATCGATCCCGAGATCTTAAGCTCGTATCATGGTACATAAATATATATAAAGTCATATCCTAACAATGCCATATAAAATACCGAAACCATATCTATACAATAGCACGGTTACATATAATAAATAAAAGTCATATTCTGACAATGGCACATCATCCATATCCTAACAATGGAATGCTAGCTCACCCTTAATATACAACCATATCTTGACAATGGTGTATAATGGAACCATATGTTGACAATGGTCCTTAAACAATCAAACAGGTAATAGATTAAATATATATATATATATATATATATATATCATATAATACAGCCACAACATGATTATAATCATAAATAGATCAATTGTAATTGTTAATACAATATAAGCAATAATAAACATCATGTAAACAACTTATAAGTCATTTAAAATTTGTTATGTCTTAAATCATAATATATTAGTGTATATTATGCATTCTGTGATTTTACCAAGTTCATATAAATAATTTAAATTCATTAAAATAGGCCAAAACCTCATCTGAAAACCCAAAACACAAATCCCAGTCCTAGGCTAAACTGAGTCGGCTCATTCTTGAATGAGTCGACTCCTTTAGCAACTGAGCCGACTCCTTTTCACTTGAGTCAACTCATCCCTACCACGAGTCTTCTGCTTCATTTTCCAGCCTCTATAACTAAGCTGGACTCTATTGTTAAAGGTCTTAAGCTTCAGTTCTAAGTCCCAAACGTCTCCAATAATTTATTTAAAGTAATTAGACATGTTTAGATCAAGGTGAAACAACAATTCATGCATTAAATCACAGGAATATATGTTGGTCGTATGCTGTACCAAGTATGTTTGCCTATTTAATGTTAAAAACAGGTATAATAGAGCTTACAAGGGCTTATTCTATTAGCATTATGGTGTACAATGGCTTAAATCATCACATAGGGGTAGTATTATCTTTTACTATTTTGTGATACAATTACACAAGGGTTTGAGATAGTATATTGCAGCTATCTAGCCTGTTCAGGCTTATTTTTTATGCAAATTGAGGTTCAACACTTGAAAATTAGCCACAAGGTTTTGTAGGGGCATTATAGTTTTTTACAATGATATTATATGTTTATATATATGTTCAGATACATGCATTGTATTGAACAACTGTGGTTTAGCCTTCATTGTGACTTATACAGTCTCAGGATCTGTTTTAAGCTATAATTGACAAGTGGCTGTTATAAGGACAATTTGGTCTTTCTACATTGATCTCAGATGAATGACATGTTGCTGTGGTCCTAGTGTGAGAGTGTATACACTACTATTGTATTTCTTAGAGGCTAAGTTTAGATAAGAATGCTATTACAGCTTTATCTTAGTGAGGTGTAATTTTTGGTACACTAGAGGACAAAACAGTTGAGGTGGCAAGGGTGTATTGGTCCATTCACATGAAGAATGTTAGAACATTCTTTATGCAATCATTGGCTAAAGGTGATAGGTGGATATCCTTATTGAAGAAGGACTAGTGTAGTGAGCTTCACTATATATATGTTGTGATAGAAGTTTTAGGCTTTAAGCCTTGTTAAAAATCCATAAAAGCAACCTGCATTATACTATACTCGAGAGCCTCCTTTGAGCAAACATTTCTAAGACTTTTGGTGATGATCTGAGCTTGCAATCTTCAAAGAAATGTCATTGGATTGATCCTTGTTACTGTACTCACTATGGAGGTTGATTTGTTGTCAAAGATTGCTGGTGCAAGGATGGTTTGAAGGTTGAGTTTAAGCCTAAGGTTACTGTGGTGCCAATTGAAGGTTGTTGTTTAGTGGTCGTTTTAGGAGATGATTCTTTTTCTTGCAGTAAGAGATTGGACTCATCCATGGTTTGGGATACGCTTTCTGTGAGATTGTCCTTTTGAGAGACATTTCATTTTATTTTTGATTTTATGGCATTGCTATTTATATAGTCACCCTTGCATGTGTATATGCCTTATTGTTTTTGCGCATGCCTTAGAGACATGTTTAGGATGTGTGACTACGTGTTGGTTTATGTGATGATAGAAATGATGCATTTCTCACATGTTATATTTGCTTATTATGCTAGTATTATTAGTGATGTATAGCATGCTGTTGTTTATTTGGATCCCTATGAGATATGTGATCTATTTGGTTGTCGTATGTGGCCTATATGATATACTTGTAGAGTATTATTTGGGTCATGTGTTATGCTTTATGAGTATGTGCAACGTGAGTTTCGAGTACATACATTGGTGCATTGTAGTTGCATACATGGTGTGCATTTATTTTAGGATTTGTGACATGGTCACTATATTTGTGGTTTGTTTTATGAGGAGGCACATGGGACCATTGTTTTTTTTTTTTTTTTTTTTTTTCGGTGTTTCATTGATAGGTTTCATCATGACATGAGTTCATGGCATTATAGCATGGGTTGTTACCTACGGGCGTGTGACTCAAAAATAACTATATTGCATTGGGTTGTTACCTGCGGGCATGTGACTCAAAAATAACTATTCATTCACGATGTTCATACCATTTTGTCATTCATGCATTGATGCATGGGGTTTTGTGACCTTGGTTGTTGGGATGGTGATGTGTGAACAACATGGTGGACTTGTGTTTTGAGGATTTGGTTATTCATGATACGGATTTTGATTCAACATGGTGATTTTTGTGTGTTGCCTTTTGGTGGATTTGTTTCAGGATGGTGTGGGAATGTATAATTTTGTGATCATTGATGACTTCTTTAGAGAGTTTGACTTTGGAGCTATTTTGGGAGACTTGTTGACACTTTTGTTTTCTGATTCGTTTGGTTTGTCGCATTGGTGATAGGTGATTGTTTTGTGGTGACATCTTTCTTTGATTCTCTTGTAGAGAGATTTTTATTAAAGGATAGGTTCGAGGTGTGATACTCAGTTTGGAGACTTGATGTATTAAGGGGACCTTGTATATAAGATATCGGTGTATTGTCTTGTGGTAAGGATTATTGTGACTTAGAAAATATTGATGTTTTTCTGATTTTGTGGAATTCGATCCATTTTGGTTTTAGGGCACAGACTTTTCAGGCTTTGGATTCGTGTTTGAGAGTTTTTTGATAGAAGTGTTTTAAGGAGTCCTTGATTTGGTTGAGTGAATTGATCTATGTATTTAGTGATTCATGAGTTGTTGGTTTTCTTCGTATTGAGGATTTGAGGTCTTAAGCGTGATGGTGCTTATAACATTGTTGTTAGAGTTTTGGGATTGTCTAAGATGGTCTGGCCAGAAGTCTTTGGACCATACCCCAACTCTCACAGGATGTCTAGTTACCACAATGCTTTGGCAATGATTATTTTGTGACATTGATGTCATTTGTATCAAGAGATTTCATGGGTAGACTTGGTGGGGGCATGTTATGAATTAGCGTTTTATATTGTCATGCTACTGTACGAAATTGTGTGTTATGGGTGAGTGCTAGTTGCCGTCAATGCTACCTTACTGAGGATTATGTGTGGGTGGGCTCTAGACACTGTCAATGCTACCATGCATTTGAGTACATTATGGGCGGGTTCTAGTCACTATTCATTCTACCATGTTGCCCTTAGCTAGGTATCAAAATTCGATGTGTTGCTGTTTGGAGTTCTTTTGGTGATTGTCATTGGATTGTGTGTTGATTCGTTTGGAGACGTATTTCACGGTTTTGTAGTTCCCTGTTCTTTTGTTTGATCTTGAGGTTTTGGGAGTTGTCCTTTAGTACTTGATGATGTGTTTCTGAATGTGACCTTGCGTTTGGTCCTTGTTTTGTTCTCTATAGGATGTGTCTGATTTCAGAGATGAAATCTCTTTAAGGAGGGTAAGTTGTGATGACTGTGTCATCTTTTCCTTTTTTCCAGCATTTATTTATTTTTATTTCGTTTCTTGTCACCTTAAAGGGTTTTGTAGTACCCGAGGTAGGGTTTAATGTCCAGGATATGATTTCCGGTACTTCATGCATTCACTTTAATTTATTTTATTGTTAGTGCATAGTTTAATTATGTAACAAAGCATGCTAGTTTATTTTCATTTCTTGGGGGTATAATTGCATTGTTTCTTTGGGAGACATTTTCGTTTTTAGGGTTCTTTGTGTGATTATCTTTTTGAGATATTTTTGGTTAGGGACCTTTTTGCAATTATTTTTGTGAGATATTTAGAAGAAGGACCTTTTTGCAATTTTTGAAAAGTGTGACAAGTGTCACCTTTTCCTTGGATCATTTGTTGACTTTTAGTTAAAGACACTTGGAAGGCTTAGATTGTGATAAGTGTAGGGTGGAGATTGAATCTTGTGAGGGTGCATAGGATTGTGACAAGTGGAGGGGTGAGATTTGTGTGTGTGTGTGTGTGAGGTAGTGTTAATATAGTTTTATTGTTTTACAACTCATTTAGTTAATGGAAAACCTAGTAATTTCATTGTCTTCTTCACTTCCTCTCACCTAACCACCATTGAAGACATTAAACCCTAGCCTTGGAACCTTGAATTCAACCATCTTCCACTACCTTTTTGGCCTAGCCTTTGAAAGACAAAAGCTTCCCTTCACCTTCCTTTACAACACCTTGTTCTTGGATTCCATTTTGTTCTCATTTTTCCTTGGATTATAGAGATTCAATTCTCTAATGAGGTAGGGAGTATTTTATGTTTATATTCTTATTGTTTTATTATGTATTTGAGGTTAATATATATTATATGCATGTTATATGAATTGTTGGGTTGCATATAGATGAATATTTTATGTAATTAACCTAGGGTTTCATATTGTTCAAGGCTTGTATATGATATACCTATTGCAAAGATGTTATTTCATTTGGTGGAAAATTGATTTCTAGTTGACCGCCTCCTTTCTAAGTGATAGAAAAATGGACTTTATAATGCGAGAGGTCGCTTCGCAAGGTCAAAATATTCGAATGTGGTTTCGGAAGCTTTAAAAAGTTAAATTTACATTTTTAAAACCACTACTACAACTAATGAAGCATAGCGAGTAGGGATCGTCCGTAGGGATTAAACACGTAGTCGGAATTCAACTTTGAATCTAGTGGATCGCAAGATTACAAGGAGAGATTGGTTGATTAAACTAAGATGCAATGAAATTAAAATGCAATTAAAAACAACTAAATTGAGATAGGTTTTGATTGGTAGGAAAAGAGGTCTTGGGGTGTTGGAATCACCGCTGAGCTCATTCACCAAATCACACACTTTTAACTAATTGGGGAAAACATTCTTATGAACAAAATGCAACTACCAATTGCGATATTAAGCATGGACCATCAAATTCAAGTATGAATTGTCTTTTTAACCAACAAATAAACTAAGTGTAGAACAACCCATCAATTCTAAGCATGACCCATCAAAGTAGTCAACAATTGTAGAAAACATCAATCTAGAGAATTATGGAAATTGCAACAATAAGCCATGGAATATTAAATCAAGCATAGATTGTGTACCTACTTACAAGCATGAATTAAATTGTAGAACAACCCATCAAGCATAAGCATAATCCATCAAATTAGTTGACAAATCCATTCAATGAAAACCATACATAGTCATCACTAGGTTCTCTATCAACCATACATAGACATGCAATTAACATAGAAAAACTAGTGTAGAGATTAATTCTCAAATAATCACACATAAGACAACATGCAATCACAAAGAGAATCACTAAGAAGAATTAAAGCATATGAATCATAGAGATATAATCCTCAATTAATTACACATAGACATGCAACTAATCTAGAGAATTAATAGGAAGAAATAAACCATAGAAATCATAGAGATAAACCAAGATTCATTTTATACACAAGGTTATAGCGCTAATCATAAGATAAATTCCCCAAGAAGTCAAGAGAAAGGGTTTAGTTTACAAGCTTGGGGTTCATCCAAACACCAAGCCTAGTCAATCATGGAGAAGGTGGATGTGGTCATGGAACCCTCAAAGGATATCTCCAAACATGGCTCCATCTTCTTCTTTGATGAATTCTAGAGAGAGACTGTGTAGATCTTCAAGTGTGCTCTTGGTGCCTCCACTCTCCTCTTTTCCCAAAACCCTAATCTCTAACTTTTCTGGAGAGAGACTATCAAATTATTACAATGTAAATTCAAACAATAAATTCAAGACCTCTACAAAAATGTTCAATTTAATTTTAATACAAGCCTTTTTGTGTAGGCAACAAGTCATAAAATAGCCATTTTATTGGTCTAATCCCGCAACCAAAAGTTAGGTGGAATTTGGACGCGCTCAGGTTTTAAACAGCTCATTGCCAGCAGGTTTTCGATCGATCGAAGGAGACTTCGATGGATCGAAGATAACTTTAATCGATCGAAGATGATGTGGCTAGAAAATATCTTCTATTGGCCTTATCCTTTGCTAAGCTGGCATGTTGACGTGGCTTAGATGGATCGACAAGGCTTTGATCAATTGTGGTTGAATCTTCGATTGATCGAAGGTACTCTAATGCACTTTTTCTAACTTTTTTTAAGATTCTCTTCTTGACTCCAAAAAGGGGCTAATAGGCTTTTTTTTTAGCTTGTTTGAACCTTATTAACCTAAAATAGACAAAAACAAGGATTAGAACTAAAACGAGAAAGTAAGATAGATGAATGAACTAACATACCCTAGCTTAGGTGCTAAAATGTGCAACATTTGAGCACTTATCACTAATAATTTCTTATAGTTGTAACTATAAAGTTCCGATATGATTCTTGCCAATGATTTCCTAGTGACTTAGTACTATGTTGTTATTGAATCAAGGATTTGAAACTTACTATCTATTAACATGAATGGATTTCTTAAGTTGACAACATTGTATTAGGGTATTTTCATTCACATTGTGGACTTATCATTGCAAATGCAATGGTAGTTGAAGACTTAGGGCATGGATTGTATGGTTTCCAAACTTGGTCGTGCAAAGAAAGTGGTTAAGTGCATTATATACTTATGTATACATTGTGATATTACTTGTTGATTTTGGAAACTTAGGGCATTTTGTTTATGACATGGCTAGAGCACGGCTCTAGTGCTGGAGATATGAGTTCTCCCTAATATAGTGCACACTAGGGTAGTTACCGGCGGGCTAGTAACCCAAAATAGCTATTTCGTGTGACGATCCAAATTTCCACAAACCCGGATAAGTCAATGTGACCCGAAAGTTGATCCGATAATGGATCCAGAATGTGAAAGCGAAAACAAAACATAAAGTCGGTGAAAAGAGAACAAATGTGGAAGCAAAATGGTGAAAATAGACCAAGTATGCCACCAAGGGAAAAATGGTCATTTCACATGCAAACAAAGTCTCAAGAGATGTATGTCATCCTTAAGACACAAACATAGCTTCCCATGAAGCCATGGAACTTAAAAGAGAACAAAATGCGGAAGTGAAGTTTTAAAAACGGACAAGTTTAGCCCTAGGGGCAAAATCATAATTTCCAGAAAGATACCAGTACTACTGAGCACACCAATGGAATAGACTAAAAAATCGCTTGATTCGGAATCCGGAGAAAGAAGCTATGGCCTAACGACGAAAAATGAACAATAAAAGCCCTAGGGGCAAACTGGTAATTTTTTAGAAAGATCTAAGTGCAACCGAGCATACCGTTGGATAGACTACGAGAAATTAATAAAGTTAAAAAAAAAAAAAATTCACTTGAATCGGAGTCCGGATGAAGGAGAAAAGCCAAAAACAAAATCGGTGTCGTGGCGGGCCAACAAGTGTCAGGCCATGCACCCCCGCGCCCGCGCGACGCCTATGTGCGGGTTCGCGCACCCACCAGCGCCCCAACTAGCGCCCACCATGGCACTCAGCTGACAACAACCCAACAACACTGATTTTTCGGATTGAAATGCAATTTTGGACCCTTAGATGACATTTTTTTGGAAAAACAAGAAGAAGAAACTCCCCTGAAAATAACTTTTCTAATCAAATCGTGTCGAAAGAAAATTTTATTTTTGAGTTGAAATGCCCAAAATACCCCTGAGTTCAGTTTTGACAAAAAATGCAAAAAATGAAGTTTGCTTCAAGTGTTCAAATGACCAAATATGAAGTTGTGGACTAAAACGATTGTGCGCACAAATGTAATAAGTGTTTTGAAGTGTGTGGGAATGGTCCATGACCCCCAATTATGCCCAATGCAAAATCCGACCTATCAAACCTAAAAAATGTCTTAAAATAGGAAATTTGAAGCCTACCATCAAGTATAACATGCAACCATGATATTTTGAGCAAAGTAAACATTCTCGCAAACGTAATATACATAATAAAATGCATCCCAATGGTTCATAACCTCAAAATACACTATATGCAAAATATGACGTGCTTGAACCACAAAATCATGAAAAATATCCTTTTTAAGTACTTTGTGAAGTCAATTATCATAGATGCATTCAAAAGACCGTTTGGCCCTTGGCTACATGTCACATATGATATAAGAACACTACAAAGAATGATAAAACACACTTCCTACCATCCAAGCTCAAAATGACATGCTAAAGCTTTTCATTTTTCAAATTTTCACATATTTAAGTATAAGTTCAAGTTGCATGAAAGTAAAGCATAAGGTCATTGGCTCTTGGCCCCATCACATATATGTCAAATACATCACAAAAGGTATACTTACGTACACATTACATATTTAGAACCAAATATACAAGTTTTGACATTTTAAACTAAAAATAGCATTTCATGCTAACATTTGTATGAATAAAATACTTCAAGTCTACAAATCATCCAAGGCATAATGCAAATCCCGAATCTTGATTCTTGTACCTGAAAAATGTTCCCACCACGTGGGTGAGTAACATAAAGCTACTCGTAGGGAATGAACATACGTATAACCTAAAGTTTTGTAAGTATTTACAAGTTGATATAAATCAATCCATGTAGTTCATGCCATCTAATGTCTATGTCCAAGCTGAGACTAAGGGATCATCATAAGTTATATTAGAACATCGACAACATAAACCACAATAAATAAGCAATTAAACAACATGAAACTTCAAATACCAAGTAATGAAATAAAAATCCACAAAGTAAACAACTTGGAATTGAAATGCAAAATCAAACAAGCGGAAACTTGGACATCATGCTGGAATAAAACCGACACCAAGCATCATTTGGGTTACTAGCCCGTGGGTGATTTCCCCTTAAGTGCGCACTAAAAATAGAGGGCTCTCATATCCCTCGTACTAGAGCCGAGCCCTAGCCATAATTATATTTACGACATCCCCAAGCTTTCAAAATCAACAAGTAGTGCACAACAAGTATATACATATATACTAAATGCACATAATCAAATACCACACACAATAAAAATGTGGAAACACACAAGACGTGCCCTAGGTTTTCAACTACCATGGCATGTAACATAATAGGTCTTGAAAGCATCAAAGGTGCAATTAAATCATAATTTCATTCAATAGAAGCTAATTAAATAAAAATTAATTAATTCCCCTAGATTGCAAAATATCACCAAATGACATGAAATTAACATATAATGACCAACATACCATGAATAACTCAAATATCAAGTCAAAAGTCTAATTAAGTCATCAAAACACTTCGTTAATTTTTAATTAACTTAATAAATAAAAAATCTCTAAATTTCAAAAGTCATCCAAAAATTTCAAAAATAATATATGATAAATAACAAGTCATGGGCTCTCCAAATATCATATTACTAATTAAATCTAAGCATGCTTCAACTATAAAATTAAATCATCATTTAATTAAAATAAAAATTATTTCTAGATCTAAACTTTAAACATGCATATAAATTATATAAACCTCAAAAACATGTAAAACACTAAGATTATAAACATTAAACACCCCCTACCTCACTTTGAGATGAAATCTCAAATCTCACCAAAATGAAACTCCACAAAATGCGATGAAACTTCGGGGTTTTGAATGGGACAATAAGGAGAACAAGAAATCCTCAAGAGATAAGACCCAAATCCAAGCTTGAACTCCCAGCCCAAAAAATCAAAGTGTTACAAATGGAAAACCGATCGGATAGAAATGATCGCGTTGTCGAGGAGATCAAAAAAGTCTAAATCGCGAAGATGAAAATCAAAGAAGAAATAGATGAAAAGAGGAGAGAGAAGGGGCAGCTCTAAGGTCCTTCAATGGAGGCTATGGCTACTACTTTTACATGGAAGAAAAAGTGAAATGACTTTCTCTCTCATCCACTAACCCTAAATAGGTAAAAAAGGTGACCCAAACAGTCCGAACAGGCCCCGTCCGGGTCCAAAAAGTGAAATCAGTGAATACATGCTCAAATGCAGATGGTCCATGAACAAAAATGTTTTGAAATGGAATTCTAAGGTCAACGGAAGAAACGGGGTCGAAAACCGAGTCCCGAGCGAGGAGATATGCCCTAGACAAGATTGACGACTAACGAGGTTCAAAAATTCAAAATAAATGGAATAAAAATCCAAAAAAAATTCCAGACATGCCAGAGTCAATAAAAAGTGAAAATAAACCCCTCATGAAAGTTTAATCCCAAAATGAGAATTTTTTTTGAAAACTTTCCATAATTACACAAATGCCCCCCCCACTGAATAACTGAAAAAGTGAATTTCTTAGAAAGCTCAAAATGAAGTGCCATTCAAAAGATACATTTAAAAAAACCTTAAATACAAAATTTTATCAAAAGATAATTACGAAAAACACCCCAAGTAAAGAAAACCATTTTCAAGAATCTTTGCATTTATACCCCTACGGGCAAAAGTAAACATCTAGCATACTTTTCTACAAAAGTAAATATGTATATCACATAGAAATCAAGCATAATGAATGCATGCAAGGCCAAAATCAAATCTGAGCACAACCCGATAGGTTATGCAAAATGAAAAGATAGTGAAAAATTTATCCGTAAAATTTATGGGAATGGAAAAGAAGGAGAATGACCGGGTCATTACATTTCATTTAGTTGATAATCGGCACAATGTCCAAGTATATTCATATTGTTTGATTTCGCATTTTATTTCAAGTTGGCAATACTACGTAGTTGTAACTTGTTGTTTGGCATTAGAGGTTCCAATATTGTTTAAATGCGTTCCTTACTGTGGATTACGTTTAAAATGCTTCGAAATTAGTTTTAGGATGATTCCTTAGCTTTACCTTGAAACTAGACATTAGGGGGCATGATCTACATGTATTGTCTATATTACACTTGCAAAATCATAGACACTTTAGATTATATGCATATGCATTGTCCTACGGAGTAATTCAATTTATTCACACCCGTTGATTATATATTTTTCAGGTAAAGAAGCTCTCTTTATGGATGACCACTTTCTTTAGCTTGTTGTGGATTTGGTGTCATGGACACCTTTATTTTGTCTACATGTAAAGTGTTTAGCATGTCTTTTGGTGTAGTATTGTAGCTTGGATGATTATAGAATTGAATACTCATTTTTGGACTCATTTATGGACTTGTATCCATTTTTCACTTTTCAGATGTATTTCAAATGTAATCATGTTGTCTTGTATATTTTTAGATTTTGAACTAGATGATGTACCTTTTTTCTTTAGAAATGTAAACCTGTAATTTACCTTTGAGAATGTATGCTTTCCTTGCAAATTTCACACTTTTGTATGATGTACACACTCATTTGGATCACTATGTTCATTTCTATGTTTTGAGAGCTTGTACATCATTGTCGGATGCTTAGAAACCTTTTTCGGGTCATTGAAAATGCATGGATTAGAGTTGGACCGAGACCATTTTCATAGTCTGTAGCAGGCCTTTTTTTTTTTTTTTTTTTTTTTTTCTTGCTATCTGGTGCATCGGTTGGCTGACAACATCTATTTGCGCCACTGACAAGCCATTTTTGGCTTTGGCAGTGTGTTTGCTAGCAGCGAAGGTCATTTTGGTCGGCTGACAAGGGCTGTCAGCCAGCTGATGATGGTGTTTCAGCTGGCTGATGATGTAGGTTTAGCCTGCTGATCCTCCTTGGAACACACCTCTTTTTCAGTTCTTGGAACAACTTTGTTGCACTGACTTTGAACAACCATATCTCTTTTATTTCCAACCCAAATGGGGTCATTCTTAAGCCTATATTTTAGGATTTTGAGTTAGCTTTCCAATGGTACCAATTTCATTCTCAGATTCAAACTGCAGTGGGAGTTATCCATATTTTAGTGAGAGAGTGTCAGATTTTACTTAAGCCGGGAATGGGTAAATTGTGGGATTCATGACCAAAGTCCTTATAACATCTGGAATTGTTGTGCAATCATTAGAATGGGTTGTATAGACCCCATTTGACTTGTTTAGAGTCAGATTTCTCTTTTTATTTATGAAATGACCATTTTACCCTTTGATTGACGGATTTTGCCTGTTTTGTTTTTAGCTTCTGCTTTTGCCTTTGAGATGAGTATTGTGACATCTTATAAGGTTCTCTTATCCTCCTAGAGGTGTTGTTTACCTCCAGTGACCTCTTCTTTTGTTTTCCCTTCTGCATTTCAGACTTGTTATTGGGTTAGGGCTTCGGGGTACTCGCTAACGCTCAAGATTCTTGAAATTCGGGCCATTACATCAGAGTTGTAAGGTAGAACATCATTTTTTATTGCCACCTTTTAAACTCTACCCCATTCAATTTTTTGGGCTTCTCCCTATGACTGACGGGAATATTAAACATAGTTGTACTCGTACTTGTCATTCGTTTGTTATATTTGAAATATACAGACCACAAGTCAATTTACAGCAATATAACAACAACAATAATATTTAAATAATCAATACTATAGTAAAATCATAATATGTCTTAAGATTGTTGTCCAAAATGGTTAAGTATACCATATACTATAGTATTATTATTTTCAATATTATATAAATATATGATGTATATATATAATTATTATTATAAAAAACAATAATAATATATATAATTTTATAATAAAATATAGTTATATATAATTAAATAAAACTATATAAAAATAAAAGAACATGAATATAGGTCGAGGCTAGAATTTGATTCTATATCCTTAAGACAGATTTACCCCGTTATAGTGTTTACGGACTCAGTGGCGTCTATCTCCTAGGATGCAATGACCTTTCTTTCTTCGGTAGTAGCACTAAAACTGAATAAATGGGTGAACCAGCTTGGTGTAGCACTTTCTCCTATAGACTGGACTGGCACTCATACTATGCTCTGTGTATGCAAGTATGCAGAAGGAGAGAAGGAGGAAGAGAGGAAAATTCAGAAGAAGAGAAGTATTCTAAATTTTGGTGTGTATTGCAAATGATCCCAAGGGGGGTTTATATAGGCAACAATGTGCTTTTTGGGTGGGTGCAACCATGGGTCATGTGATGGCCCTGGTTTTTTAAGCCAGCGCGTCCTGTGATGAACCGAACGTAGATCCGGTAACGAATCTAGAATGCGGAATCAAAAGATAAAATGACGGTCTTTAGAGATACAACACGTCTCTAAGACACCAATATAACCCTCAATGAGGTCATGAAACCCAAAGAAAATAAATGCGGAAGCGACGTTTCAAAAATGGACAAGAATGAACCTAGGGGCAAAAAGGTCATTTACAAAAGGAAAGTGGGTGCCACCGTGCACACCATTGGAAAGAAAACAAAAAATTAATAAACTTAGACTCAAGAATTACTTTATTCGGAGTCCGGACGAAGAAGATATGGCTAACGGAAGAAAAAGGGATAAAAAGGTCAAAATAGTCAACCCAAGACCATCTAACCGGTTACAAGGCTTTCCTAACTGGTTTGAAGGCAAAACAGAATGACCACAACACTGCACCAAGTCATCTAACCAGTTACGAGATTGAGTCCACCCGTACACTTGTACTACAGGTCAGCAAAAAGCTGACAGCAGGGTTTTTTTTTCGAAAAAAATGGGTTTTTGAGGGCCAAGTTGAGGTTTTCTAGAAAAACACGAAGAAGAAACTCCCCCTAAATTGAGTTTTCTACTCGACCATGCAAAAGAAAACAAAAAGAAACTTACTATGAAATACCCAGAATGCCCTCTCAAGAAATCAGGTCAAGAGGGTTAAAAAGCTTCTAAAATGTAAGACTGAAAATTGAATTTCGCAAGGGATTTCTGGTACAAGATGACATTTTCTGGAAATAAATGAAGAAGAAACCCCCTCTAAAATCATGTTTTCTAAGTAACCATGTCAAGGAAGGAATTTATTTCTCAAAGAAAAACCCCAAAGTTCCCTCAAACCAAATTATACAATAAAAATGCAAAATGAGTCCATAGGAGGATAAAATCACCAAGGAAGAGGTTTTTCTTGAAAGCAATCATGCACGCAGATGTAACTTACCTATTAGGATGTGCTACAATGATCCATGGCTTAAAAATACTGCCGATGCAAAATATGACCTATCAAAGCTCAAATGCGAGAAAAATGCACTTTTTAAAGACAACCATTCAACAACCGGACTTAAATGCTTTCAAAAGGCCGTTTGGCCTTTGGCCACACTTCATGAATAATTAATAAGACCCTATGGAAGAACAAAAATAGAATTTCCACAGTCGATGCAAACATGGTGAAGCAATGACTTACCACTTTTCAATATTCACATAATATTCCATGAAGTCAAAATTTACATAGGATACAAAATAATTGTCATTAGCCTCCGGCCTCATCTCATACATGTCAAATACATTGTAAAGAGGGTACTTATATACACATTACATGTTTAGAATAAAATATACACATTATGATATATAAGTTTACAAGTGGCATTTCAAGCCAACCTTTACAAAAATTGAAACCTTTAAGTCTACAAACCATCCAAACATAATGTGAATCTTGAACTTTGATCCTTATACCTGAAAAATGTCCCCAGTAACTTTGGGGTGAGTAACATAAAGTTACTTACAGGAGATGAGCATACAAGGGCCTAACTTTTTATAATGTTATTACATTAACATGAAACAATTCAAAAGGATCATGCCATCTAACGTCTATGTCTTAGTGAGACTCAGGGATCATTCTAAGCATATTTATGCAATATTTATGCAATTACAATATTTATAATTGTAGAATTTCTAGCATAAACTTTAAAGCATCTAACTTCAAAGCATTTCTAGCATAAACTACAATATTTATGCAATTAAACAATATAGAAGCATACTATACAACGCAACAAGATATAGGTTCTCAAAAGCATTAACTTGAAATCTAAGAAATGAAATCAACTAAAGTGGTTCATGCCACCTAGAGTCTACGTTCCAAATGAGTCTAAGGAATCATCGTAGGCTACATTAGAACAATAAAATACAATTCACAATATCAATGCAATTTAACCAACATTGGAACTTCTAATACAACGCATAAAAAATGATTTCTCAAAGTTAACATATTGAAACTTAAAATGGAAAGTCAAATAAAGAATAACAAGTTACATCATCATCTAGTTATCAACTTGAAATGAAATGCGAAATCGAACGAGGTGGATACTCGGACTTCACGCCGGATCAGACCGACAGTGTGGTTACTTTAGGGTTACTAGTCCACGGGTAACCTCCCTATGTGCGTACTAGACTGTAGGGGGACAATCCCCCGTATTAGAACCATGCCCTAGCCGTAGTCATACAATGACATCCCAAGTTTCCAAAATCAACAAGTTGTGTAACAACGCAACAAGATATAGGTTCTCAAAAGTATTAACTTGAAATCTAAGATATGAAATCAACTAAAGTGGTTCATGCCACCTAGAGTCTACGTTCCAAATGAGTCTAAGGAATCATCCTAGGCTACATTAGAACAATAAAACACAATTCACAATATCAATGCAATTTAACCAACATTGGAACTTCTAATACAACGCATAAAACATGATTTCTCAAAGTTAACATATTGAAACTTAAAATGGAAAGTCGAATAAAGAACAACAAGTTACATCATCATCTAGCTATTAACTTGAAATGAAATACGAAATCGAACAAGGTGGATACTTGGACATCATGCCGGATCAGACCGACAATGTGGTTACTTTAGGGTTACTAGTCCGCGGGTAACCTCCCTATGTGCGCACTAGACTTTAGGGGAACAATCCCCCGTATTAAAACCATGCCCTAGCCGTAGTCATACAATGACGTCCCAAGTTTCCAAAATCAACAAGTTGTGTAACAATGTATATATTAACATGTATAAACAAGATAATCAATTATCTACCATGCAAATTTGGAAACACATACAATACATGTTCCAAGTCCACAACTACTATGGCATGAAAGATGTCAAATACATAGTATGCAACTCATTACACAAGATAACAATATATTCAATAAGGGAAACATGTTCTCATGAATATAAATATAACAACTATGTTATTCAATGCTCAATACGTAACTAAGTGAATATACAACAAGTCCAAGTCCATGATTTAAACATAGAAACAACTTCTAGAACACAATTAAATCTATGGAGCGATTAGATAGAATTTAATTAAAAAAAATAATTAAATTCTCTATATTTCAAATCAATTCCATATAATCTCAAATTAATATATGTTATACAACATAGCATGGTCATTATATATATCAAATCAAAAGTGCAAAATGAGCAAGGTATCATCATATAGAATTTAATTAATTAAATCTCTAAATTTCAAAAGTTATTCAAATGATCCCAAATTAATATATAACAAGGATTAAGTCATGACCATGCCATATATCAAGTCTAAAATGGAATACAAGTAAGGTACAATTAAGTAGAATTTAAATCAAATTATATTTATTAGATCTCTAGATTTGAAAACTCATTTAAATCATCCAAAATTAATATACAACAAAGATCAAGTCATGGCCATGCCATATATCAAGTCTAAAGTGAGTTATATGCAAATTACAATTAATCATTAATTTCTCAAATTAATAAAAGTCTTGCATACAACTTATATATCACTACAAAAGCAATTAATTCATTTAGATAATAAACTAGAACACCCCCTACCTCCATATGAGATGAAATCTCAAATCCCCATCGCAAGAAAAGTGCTCTGAATCTGGTGATACTCCTAGGTTATGTCGGGGACAATGAGGGAAGCAATTTTAACCTTTGAGGTACCATGAAAATTCAAACCCGAGCTTGAAACTCGAACTCAAAAATGGTTAAAAACGGGTTCTAATAAGGGGGAAAGGAAGATCTCACCAATGCCTACAATAAATGCTAAGGCCTTATGGCATTTACCACGAGGGAAGAGGCCGAAAAAATAAGAAGAAGGGTGGCAGCCCAAGGCTGCCTTGGATTGTCGGTCAAGGAGGGAGGAAGAAGATGAAATGTTAAATTTTCATTTCATAACCCCCTATTTATAGAAAAACCCTAAAAGTGTCATGACCAGGTCCTACTAGGTCCGAAAAAGTGGAATTTGAGCATACGCGCTCAAATGGCAAAAATTCATGAACAAAAAAGAATTAAAATGAGAAAAGAAGAATAACAGAAGAAACGGCATCAAAAATTGAGTCCCGAGCAGAGAGATATGCCCTAAACAAGTTTGGCGCTAACCGGGGCTGAAAACCCTAAAACTGGGGAAAAACGTCCAAAAGGAAATTCTAAGAGTACACGACTCGGCAAAAAGTGAAAATGAATCCCGTATGAGGATCTAGGCTCAAAAGAAGGTATTTTTTCAATAACTTTCGTTAATTGCACAATGGCCCTCAAAAAAGGGTTAACTGCAGTAGTGATCCAAAATGAAAATATCTTCCAAATATATTTTCTTAAAAACCCTTAAAATAAAATATCTTCATAAGATATTTATGAAAAACACCCCAAGAAACAAAAATGTTTCTGAAGAACTTTACATCTATGCCCTTATGGACACCGGGAGAAACCAGAGTACATTTCTACAAAAGTAAAGGTAGGTATTTTGTGGAAACCACTTAGAATGAAGGTACGTGAAGTTGGAAATCAACTCCGAGCATGAAAAGTGAGGTTGTGCCGAAAAGTGACAAAAAGGGAAAAAGACGAAAAGTGAATAGTGTCCAAAATTTGAAAATGTGGAAATGACTCGGTCCTTAAAGAAAGTTGTCAATCCAAAAGAAAGAGTCTCGAAAACCATTTCTGAGCACTCGAGATGACACTAAATGATGAGAAACTAAACTCAGAAAAGAAAATTCAACGGAAAAAATTTATCCGTAAAATGTAAAGAAAAAGGAAAAGAAGGAAAATGACCGGGTCATTACAACCTACCCTCTTTAAAGAAATTTTGTCCTCGAAATTAGGAACATCTGAGGAGAACCGAACTGAGACTGAACGCAAGGTCAAACCAAAGGACAGATCATAAAGTGCTAAAGGACAACTTTGAAAGCCTGAAGATCATTTGAAGGAACGCGAAAACTAAGAACTGAGTGACACCTCCCAACGAATCGGCATATTAACCCAATGTTAATCACTGAGAGAATCCCAAGATAACGATAAGTCGAATCAAAATAGATGGCTAAGAATGATATGGCAGTATGAACAATGACCAAAACCCGCCCACACGTACTCGTCAGTAAGGTAGCATGATAGTATAAAACACTAGTTTATAACATGCCCCTAACAGATCAACCTAGAAAGAAACTTTTCAATACAAATGACATTAATGTCATAAATGATCATTACCAAAAGCACTACGGGAACCAAGCATCTACGAGAGTTGGGGTAGCTAATCCCAAAACTCTAATAACAATGTCATTGGCATCGTTACGCTTAAGGCCACAAATCCCTAACGCTGGCGTAAGTAACGACTCTCACATCTGAAAATGCTACAACAACAACAACTATCACGAATCCAAAGCCTGATAAGTTTATGCCCTCAAGCCAATGGATCTGTGACGACCTTGGATTTTTTTACCCAGTGTCTCTTGTGATGACCCGAACTGGATCCAGAATGTGGAAGAAAAAGATGAAACAACAGTCTCTAGAGATACAACGCGTCTCTAAGACACTAATGTGACACTCAATGAGGTCACGGAACCCAAAAGAAACAAATGCGGAAGAAGCGTTTCAAAAATGAACAAGAATGGACCTAGGGGCAAAATGGTAATTTATAACCTAAAAGTGGGTTCTATCGACCACACCATTGGAAAGACAATGAAAAATTAATGAACTTAGACTCAGAAATCGCTTGATTCGGAGTTCGGATGAAGAAAATATGGCTTACGAAAGAAGAAGGGGCAAAACGGTCAAAAATAGCAAACCCAAGAACATCTAACCGGTTAGGAGACCTTCCTAACCGGTTAGGAGGCCAAAATTTATGACCAAAACACTGCCCATGCACATGTAACCGGTTACGAAACCCCTCGTAACCGTTTACATGTGAAGAGGGCAGTAAAGTGCAACCCAAAAACCTAGCAGCAGGGGTTTTTCCAGGAAAAATGGAAATTTGAGGGCAATATGACATTTTCTGGAAAAACTCAAAGAAGAAACCCCCCTCAAAATTGAGTTTTCTACATGAATTGTAAGAAAAATCTAAAAATACGCACTGTGAAATACCCAAAATTCCCTCCCATGAAATCCGGTCATGGAGGTCCAAAAAGCTACTAAATTGAAAAACTGAGAGCTGTACTTTGTAAGTGATTTTTGATGCCAAGACGACATTTTCTGGAAAAACATGAAAAAGAAACCTCCCCTAAAATCATGTTTTCTATTCAACCATGTTGAAAAAAGGAAATAAAACTGAATTGAAAAGTCTAGAATACCACTAGATCAGAATATGCAACAAAAACGCAAAATGAGTCCGTTGGAGGCTCGAAACACAAACGATGAGGTCTTGCCCGAAAACGACTATGCACACAAACGCAACTTACCTATTTAGACATGCTACAATGGTTTATGGCTTAAACACATAGCCGATGCAAAATCTGACTCCCCAACGGGCAAAAAGGCAAAAATGAACTTGGAATGGAAAACATGGAATCCAAAAATACAAAATGGAGTCAATTAACCATTTGGCCCTTAGCCACACTTCATACAAGATTAATGAGATCCTATGAAAGAATGAAAATGGAATTCCCAAACCCGATGCAACCATGGTGAAGCAATGACTTGCGATTTTTCAAGATTTTCACAATATTTCATGAAGTTAAAAAGTACATAGAATACAATATAATGGTCATTGGCCTCCGGCCTCATCTCATACATATCAAATACATTGAAAGGAGTGTACTTAAGTACATATTACATACATGGAATCAAATATACATATTTTGACATATAAGTCTATAAAATGACATTTCATGCTAACATTCGCATGAAATGGAAACTTGAAAGCTACACGACATTTAAGGAATGCTAGGCGTCACGAACCAAGTCTTCGTACCTGAAATATGCCCCAATATCGTAGGGGTGAGTAACATAAAGCTATTCGTAGGAGATGAGCATGCATCGACCTAGCATTTTACAATTTTATCACCTTAAGGTGAAACATGTTAAAGGGGTTCATGCCACCTAACGTCTATATCGAAATGAGACTCAGGGAGCATCCTAAGCTACCTTAGAGTGTTTCTAGCATAAATCACATCATTTATGCCATTTAAACAATATGGAAGCACGTTATATAAAGCAATAAGATATAGGTTCTTAAAGGTATTAACTTGTAATCTCGAATACAGAAACAACTAAAGTGATCATGTCACCTAACGTCTATGTTCTAAATAAGTCTAAGGAATCATCCTAGGCCATGCTAAACAATCAAAACGCAAATTACAACTTCAATGCAGTCTAACCACATTAAAGCATATTATACAAGGCAACAAAATACAATTTCTTAAAGCTATCAGCTTGGAATCTAAAGCACGAAAATAACAAAAGTGGGTCATGCCACCTAACGTCTATGTTATAAATGAATCAATAGGATCAATCCTAAGCTTTATTAGAACGTCAAAACACGATTTTCAATATCGATGCAATTTAACCAACATTGGAACTTCCAATACAACGCATAAAGCACAATTTCGCAAAGTTAACATCCTGTAACTTAAAATGGAACGACAAATAAGAAACAACAAGTTACAACATCATCTAGTTATCAACTTGAAAATGAAATGCGAAATCAAACAAAGTGGATACTCGGATGTCACACCGGATTAGACCGACAACATAGTTACTTTAGGGTTACTAGTCCATGGGTAACCTCCCTATGTGCGCACTAGACTACATAGAGGGACTATCCCCCGTACTAGAACCACGTCCTAGCCATAGTCAAATAACGATATCCCCAAGTTTCCAAAATCAACAAGTTGTGCAACAACACATATATCAACAGGAATATGCAAGATAATTAACTATCTACCAAGCACAACCAAATTTGGAAACCTATACAATATATGCTTTAAATCCACAACTAATATGATATGATGAATGTCGAATCTTCAGTGTGCGATTCGTTACACGCTATGCATGAATGATGTTAAATATGAAGTGTGCAAATCATTACTCAAGATAACAATATATTTAATATTGAAAACATAAGCTCATGAGTTTAAATACAATAACAAGGTAGAACTTTAATTAAATCATGCTAATTTAAATCCCAAGGTTCTAAAACAACTTCAAATAGTCCCAAATTAATATATACTAGTAAACAAGTCATGACCAATACAATTATCAAGTTAAAACCTTAATTAAGCTAATGGGACCACAAAATAGATTTTAATTAATTCTTTTAATTAAAATCTCTTGATTTTCAAACTTAACCAAATGCTATCAAATTAACCTATATTGAAAAACATGCCAATAACTAATGTAATATCACATTACAAGTTTATTTCATTCAATTTAAGACCATGTAAATTAAACTTTCACTACAGTTAAATATAAATTAAAAGTTGCAATTCTCATACAATTAATCCCAATTTAATATATGTGAACAACTATACCTAGGCTTAATTTTCTAGCATGCCACAATACAATTCCAAGTTGTATATCACCATGAGGATTAAATCTTAAACAAGAATATCAAGTCGGAATTC
The DNA here is from genome assembly GCF_030987335.1 of Cornus florida. Lineage (NCBI taxonomy): Eukaryota > Viridiplantae > Streptophyta > Magnoliopsida > Cornales > Cornaceae > Cornus > Cornus florida. The sequence continues at coordinate 398,967 of NW_026775579.1, forward strand.
AAATAGAGTGAATAGTGCACTCGGGGCAAATTAATTAATTAATAATTACTAATTTTCAAAACACCTCCAATCACTTTCAAATTCAACTATGTTGGAGAGCATGCTAAGACCTAATTTAATATGCTAACACATATTGATTTTAAGCTAGTTAAGGCCATATGATTTAATATTTTATACAAGATAAATATTAAATAAAATCTTTAATACTTATTCAAATTCCCTGAATTTAATATATGTTAATGACCATATTATAGAGCATTATATTACCATGCTACATGTTTAAAACAAGTCATAAGTAACCGGGAAAATCAAATCCAACACAAGAAAATTAAATAATAAAATCTCTAGATTTCATATTTAAGCATGCAATCAAGTTGTATAAACATCAATAACATGTTATATAACAAGAATTAAACCTATAACACCTCCTACCTCAATTTGAGATGAAAATCCCAAATCCCCACCGAATTGAAACGGCTCCGAATCCGACGAAACTCCTAGGTTTTGTCGGGGACAACACGATCTATATGAATCCCCAAGAAGCCCCATGAAAATCCAAACTTGACCTCAATCCCGAACTTGAAATTTGGTCAGAAATGGTTTCTAATAAAGGGTAATGGTAGAGCACGACGAGGCGAACAACAAATGTTAAGGCCGAAGACTTTTCATCAAAGAAAAGTGGATCAAAGGAGGAGAGAAAAAGTGGCAGCCATGGGAGAGGAAGAAGAAGAAGAAATCTGATTTTTTTGTTCTTAAGTCCCATATTTATATTAAGTCTCAAAAAGTGCCCCGAAAGGGCCCCGCCAGGTCCGGAAAAGTGGATTTTGAGCAAATGTGCTCAAACAGCAAAACTCTATGAACAAAAAAAAAATTAAAATGAGAAAATATGAACAACGGAAGAAACGGCATTAAAAACTGAGTCCTGAGCAGAAAGTTATGCCCCAAACAAGTTCGGCGGCAACCAAGTCCAGAAACTCTGAAACTGGAGAAAAATGACCAGAAGGAAATTCTATGAATTTACGAGTCAACGAAAAGTAAAAATGAATCCCGTATGAGGATCCAGGCTCCAGACGAGACATTTTTGCAATAACTTTCGTTAATTGCACAATGACCCCTATAAAAAGGGTTAACTGCGAAATTGCCCCAGAATGAAAATATATTCCAAAAGATATTTTCTTAGATGCCCCTGAAATAAAATATCTTCAAAAGATATTTACGAAAAACACCCCAAGAAATGAAAAAATTCTGAAGAATTGTGCATTTATGCCCCTATGGACACCGGGAGCAACTAGAGTACTTTCTTGTAAAAGTAAAGATACGTATTTCGAGAAAACCACTCAAGATGAAGGCATGTGAAGTCAAAAACCAACTCCGAGCATGAGAAGTGAGGTTGTGCCAAAAACTGACAAACGGAGATAAGACGAAATAGGGAAAATGACAGAATAGGAAAAATACGAAATAACGCATAGTATCCGAAAAACGAAAAATGCAAAAATGACTCGGTCCTCAAAGAAAGTTGTCAATTCACATGAAAGAGTCTCAGAAACCAATTCTAAGCACTTGAGATGACACTAAGCGACACGAAACAGAGCTCAGAAAAGAAAATTAAACGAAAAAAATTCATTCGTAAAATTTCAAGAAAAAGGAAAGGAAGGCAAATAATCGGGTCGTTACAGGATCGGACCCACAAAACTGAAAACCTAAGCACAGATCTGAAGTAGACCTACCGTAAGGCTACATGCAGAAGACAAAACGCTGGGTCAAAGTCCCTATAATGGACAACTAAAGTCTCAAAACACAAGTCTATTATGTAGTTCACACATTACAATCCTGACAACCAAGGTCACAAAACCCCAACATAAGTGCAGAAAAGATGAAACAGTATAAACCAAATACTCGAATAAAAGGTACTCATAAAATTAAATGACATAAATCAAATAATAACTTAGTACTAAGCACACATTACATATAAGGTAAACCAAATAAACCACCTATCACATAGGGGTCAAACAATGATGACACGCTCTACATCACTAATGGCATTAACATGTTAAACGGATACAGTACATGAAAATGTATCATCTATATCCTCACACAAACTACCACATAGTTATATATCCTAAACATGTTTCTAAGGCATGCCCGAAAACAATGGGGTTCATAAACATGTAAAAGTGATCTCACAAATGGAATTTTCACAAAATAAGAAGAAAAGAATGAAATGTCTCTCAAAAGGATAACCTCTCAGAAAATGTAACACAAAACCTAGATGAGTCCAATCTCTCACTATGAGGGAAGGAATCATTCCCCCCAACGACCACTAATGTCCTTGAGACATAGAGTCAGCAAATCTTTCCTAAGACTAGCTCATACCAAGATGGAATCCCAACATCACATGAAACAAGGCAACAACGAAATGGATAACCCCAATTCAAGATGCAAATAAGTTTGATAAGAACTCTACAGGATTCTACCAGAACCCTAACACAATGTCCCAAGCTCCAAAGACAAGGGAGTGTAATTAATTGCACCAACGCAATTAATTACACGAAACCTCTCACATCCCAACCGTAGCTTGTAAGAGATGTCCAATGTAAAACAAAAAGGATCCTAGGTTAACACACCTATCCAAATCCCATAACTATCATCCTAAGAAAATAAGACACGAGAACCTCGCCCCGAGGCTCACAAAGTAACTCCTGACTCCCCAAGGAATGACTCGAGTCAGTTCTGACTCATCGTCCTATGACACTAGAAACAAAGACCTCAATAACATCAATGACGTCAAGACCACCACGAAGTCCTAAAAGATGTCACCGACACCTTTGACACTACTATGACTATATCACGAAGAGATAAAAGAAAATAAAATGAAACAGTACCTTTGTGGCTTACGTCTCATTTCATTAGAAGGAGACTATAACCCTATTCTCACTTGAGCCCTAACGAGAAGACTCTCCGTGAGTCCAGACTGTGACGCTATATGCGTGAAAAGGAAACAAGATCAATAATAACACGAGTTATTATGATCGAATGCAACTCATACTATGAATGCATCAAATAAATAGCATGTCAATGTATGCAACATATGGTCATGCTAAAGTAATCAAAGAAAACCCTTTAAACAGTTAATCACTTAAGCAAATAAGTATACATGTCAAACAAGGATGCTTTTAAACACATAAGCATATAAGAATGGAGACATGTCATAATACCATGCGTGTTATCAAGAAACATGTAAACATGTTATAATATCGAAACATGTTAACAAATAACATATACACATATATAACATAGCAACAAAAATGTGATATGCACCCAAAACTTGTTGTCCCGAGGTATTCAAACTTGGGAGCTCTGATACCACCTGTGACGGCCATAGTTTTTTGTGATGGCCCTGGTTTTTAGGCCAATGCGTCAATGATGAACCAAAAGGATAATCCGATAACGGATCCGAATGCGGAAGCGAAAACAGAAAACAAGACTCTAAGAAGTCAAAGTAACCTTCCATGAGGTCGTGGAACTCAACAAGAACTGATGCGAAAGCAAAAGATCGAAAATATGACAAATAAGCCCCCAAGGGCAAAATAGTCTTTTTAAAAACTATAGATTCGGGTACCACCGAGCACACCGCTGGAAAGATAACAAAAAAATAATTAGGATGGACTCAAGAATCGCATGATTCGGAGTCCGAACGAAGGAGAAACGGCCTGACGAAGAAAAACAAGCACTTAAGGCTAAAAGGGTAAACTGGTAATCATTTAGGAAGATCTGGGTGCAACCGAGCACACCGTTAGAAAGACAGCGAAAAATTAGGCAAGTTCAAAAAAAAGTTCACTCGATTTGGAGTCCGAATGAGGGAGAAATGAGGGTTTGAAGTTGAGACGTCGCGGCGGCCCGACGAAGGCCATGACGCACACGGCACCCATGCACAAGCCCACCGGTGCCCATGTCGGTGCCCAATGGCTTGCACAAGCTGACAGCAAGGAAAAAAAAGAAGTGAGGTTCCAGAATTGAGGCTTGAAACAGAGGCGAAGATGAGTGTTTCTGGAAAAACACGAAGAAGAAACCCCTCCTAAAATCGAGTTTTCTACCCGACCTCATAGACGGAATCGAAAAAAAACTCATTGTGAAATCCCCAAAATGCCTTTAGATCAGAACTAGACAAGAGGGCAAAAAGCTGCTACAGGATCTGTCTACATCTGAGATAAAAATCGGGCAAGAAGATGAATTTTTCTGGAAAAACACAAAGAAGAAACCCCCCTCAAAATTGAGTTTTCTACATGATACAATGTAGAATGCCCAAAATACCCCTCCATGAAATCTGGTCATGGAGGTCCAAAAAGCTGCTAAATAAAAAAATAGAAAGCTGAACTTTGCGATGGATTTCTGATACCAAGACGATGTTTTCTGGAAAAACACGAAGAAGAAACCCCCTCTAAAATCACGTTTTCTAAGCGACCATGTTAAAAGAAGAAAATAAAACTGATGTGAAAAGTCTATAATGCCCCTAGAACAGATTATGCAACAAAATTGAAAAATGATTCCATAGGAGGCTCAAATCACAAAGGAAAGGGTTTTTCCCGGAAACGATCATGCACATAGACGTAAATTGTGATTTTGAGCATACAAAAATGGTCCGCGGCTCCCGAAAATGGTCGAGTCAAAATCTGACCCCCCAATGGCCAAAAAGGCGAAAATGAAATTGAAATAGAAAATATGGAAACCAAAATTAGGAAATGGTTTCAAATGACCGTTTGGCCCTTGGCCACACTTCATACAAGATAAATGAGACCTAGTGGAGGTGCCGGAACACACTTTGCACCACCTGATTTGAAAATGAACCCTTAAAGGCTCAGATTTTACTATTTAGCCCAAAAATGCAGTATGTAAACTAAAATGCAAAAATGAAAACTAAATGATTTTTGGCCCTTGGCCACACCTCACATATGGCAAATGAATGCTAAAGGATGAATTACATACACAATGCACACACCGGTGCGAAAATGACATATTGAAACCCAAGTTTTCATGCTTTTCTCATTAAAAGGCAAAATTCTATATTTTTGAATATATATGGATTACAAATGAAGTTTGGCCCTTGGCCACATATCATATACATAGAATGAATACCAAAAAGTGTGTTTAAGCACATAATACAAGTTTGGAATCAAATATACACATTTGACAAAATGGCTACAAATGGCATTTCAAGTTGACCTTTACAAGAATTGAAATCTTCAAGTCTACAAATCATCTCAGCATGATAAGAATCACGAACCAAGTCTTCGTACCTGATTAAATCCCCCAGTAACTTCGGGGTGAGTAAACAAGACTAACAAGTTTACTCATAGAGAATGAGCATGAATTGATTCGATTTCTTTAGAGATTTTTAGGACTAACATGATATAGTTCAAAAGGGATCATGCCACCTAACATCTATGTCAAAGATTAGACCCAGGGATCATCCTAAGCTACCATGGTGTATAAGCAACAAGAATCATGATATATATACATATACGAAATAAGTCAGAGTTGGGATAATCTAAGAACATAATAAGAAGGATGCTAGAATACAAGGATCACATTATCAAATGCAATTAACATGATTGGGAATGATACATGAAATCAAGAACAAGGCATAATATCTATGCAATTAACAAGATTAGAGCATTCCAATTAACATGATAGAAGTAATATAAGAAATCAATGACAAGGCATAGTATTTATGCAAGTAAACAAGGATGGAACATTCCATGAAACACGAAAAGAGTTATATCAAGAGCAAGGCATAATATCTATGCATTTAAACAAGGATAGAATCTTCCATACAACACGAAAAGAGTCTTAAATCTTCAAGGAATACAACACTTGAAATTTAGGAGTTAAATGACGAATGAAGCATAAAATCTATGCAATGAGATAAGATTGGAACATTTCACATACACGACAAGTTTAAATCTTCAAGGAATAACAACTTGAAATTTAAAGAGTGAAATCAACCAATGTGAAAACTTAGATATCGCCCAAATTAAAACCGTACTCTTGAGATCACTTTAGGGCTGCTAACCTATGGGTACCTTTCCCCTAGTGCGCACTATAGTTTAGAGGGACAATCCCCTGTACTAGAACCAAGTCCTAGCCATGTCAATTCTTGATTGATATCCCAAGTTCCAAAATTAACAAGTTGTGCAAGTCAAGATTGTATCAAAATACAAGAAATGCGTTAACCACATATCATACACAACTAAGATTTTGGAACACACAAGTCATGCCCTAAGTTCTCAACTATGATGGCATGTGAAATGTCAAGAAATTAAAGTGTGCATTTATATAGACCATAACAAAGAAAAATAGCACATGGAATCCATCGAAGCAAATATACCACAAGTATAAGGTACATGATATCAGTTGCAGATTAAACAACACGTGTACATAAACCATTCCAAGACAAATGAACATGTTCATTAACCACATTAATGAAACCAAGATACAAAAGTCTAGATATGTGATATCAAGGCATAATTAACTCGAGGAAGACATAAAAGGAAATTTAATCTACTTAAAGGATTAAATTATCAAGGTTACATGGCAAGTCCAAATGTTCTACGAACAAGGCATGTCAAGGATCATGTCAAGGCCAAGTTCAATGTCAAGTTCATTTCATACACGACACAACCATGTGAGTTAAGTTCCATACAAAGGAAATGAATAAATATAAGTTTCAAAACTTATCCGATTATGCTCAATGTAATACACGTGAAGGAACTTATCAAGGAAATCATGAATACAAGGGTAGAAACTTAATCAAGTGCATAGAACCATTGAATGGATTTTAATTATTTCATTTAATTAAAATCTCTAGATTTTGAAAGTCATCCAAATGACCTCAATTTAATATATGTTATACAATATGTCATAACTTTATTTAAGAACACATTACAAGTATATTTCATGCAAGTTACAGCCTTGAGTATTAAACTTTAATACAAGAAAAATAATAAATGAAAGGTTTCAAAACTTAATCAAATATTCTAGATTTAATATATGTGAAACTATAGGGCATGCATATCACGAATATCAAGTCAGAATTCCAATGGAGTGAATAGTACACTCGGAGCAATTTAATTAATCTAATTAATTAAATATTACTAGATTTCAAAACTTCTTCGATTACTCTCAAATTAATCTATGTTGGAGAGCATGCTAAGGCCTAATATAATATGCTATCACATGTTGATTTAAAGCTAGATAAGGTCACATGATTTAATATTTTATTCTAGATAAATATTAAATAAAATATTCATTACTTGTCCAAATAATCTAGATTTAATATATGTCAATGTACATATTAAGGGGTAATATTCTATCATGCCACATGATTAAACAAAGTTATGGAAAATCGGGAAAATTAAATCCTTCATAAGAAAAATAAATAATAAAATCTCTAGATTTTACATCCAAGCATATAATCAAGTTGTATAAGCATCACAAACATGTAATATAACAAGAATTTAAATTATAACACCCCCTACCTCAATTTGAGATGAAAACCTCAAATCCCCACTGAAAAAAAAGTGTTCTGAATTTGCCGAAACCGAAGGGATTTATCGGGGACAACACGATCTACATGAATCTGAAGGAAACCCCATGAAAATCATAACTTAATCTTAAACCCAAACTCAAGAAATGGACATAAATGAATTCTAATAAGGGGGAATGATAGAACACGTCGTGGGGAACAATAAATATAAAGGCCGAAGGATTTCTACCAATGAAATCAAGTGGAGGAGAAGAAGAAAGGGTGGTGTGATACCCCCGGATTTTTGGATGCGGGTTGGCCAGGCCCACGCCCGATTACCCGAGGATATCAAATCAATTAGCAATAAACGAACACAAAATAACAAATAAGAAAACAGGAATAAATAAATTACTGAAAAGAAACTAGAATGATAAACCAAAACTGGAAACCTCAGAATAAAATTTTATAAATAAATAATTAGTCTGATACACCCAACTTCTCCAATTCTAATACAACTCGGGAATCCATCTCTACTGGACCCTTAATAATAATCCAAACTGTAATGGAAGCTACTTAAAGAACATCCAGAGTAAACCATGGAGGAAAGTCCTACGTCGACGGAAGAGTGAGTAGTAGTCTCTGCTCAGCACGATCAAGTCTAAGTCTGGAATTGACAAGTATCTGAAAAATAGAGGTGGGTCAGGCCCACGAACAAGTTCTAACCTACTACAATCCAAGCAGAGACTCGATACGCATATATATTCTAACCAACTCAACAATAACTAAATAGTCCGTAGATATGTATATTCACACTACAGGACTCTCACTGGACTATGGAGAGGGCCTCAACTTGAATAGAAGGCAACATGCGAAAACGCACCCATAGGTGGGCATGAGTACCTAGACCTAACAGGGTACACCTCAATCTCTCATATCCAGCTACGCATCCTACTGCATATACGCATCCTAACCAACGAGCCTGAGACTCAAGCTCATCTCGTGGTACCATAAAAATATATTTAAAATCCATACATATCCATCCACAGGAAATCCAATAAATCGTTCAGCTTATTCAGCAACATAGACTTATACAAGAGATCCCATAAGTCGTCCAGTTTATTCAACCGCACAGACTTAAATATAAGGAGAATTATGTTTTTATAATTCACACCCTTATTCCAAAATAGGTAGGACTGAGTATTTTGAATCAGTCAGTCCCTAGTATGCCACCATCCCATACCGGTGCATACCATCCACAAAATCCATATAATTGATAGAACAGGTAAAACCGTTCAGCAATTAAAATCCATATGGTAGGAATTAGCGTTTTGAGCTAAACCATACCTAGTATGTCACCGTCCCATAACGGTGCATACAATCCTCCATATCCGTGTAAATTACAATACATAAATAATAAGCAAGTAATTTACAGTCCTAAACCAAATATTCATACCATTGCAAAAAAGTAATTAAAATTTCAGCAATTTAAATCCAAGATCTAAACCATGTATTTGCAAGAAACGGTGTAATAATTCAACAACCAGCATCCAGAGCATGCATAGATTAGTTTTAATAAATCAACAACTCTATCATGCATTTAAACCAGTTTTATAATCATGTTATAATCCAAACAATTGCTAAATTAATTTAAGCAATTTAGTTCTTTCCATCCGGTAACAGTGTACTAAGTGTTATACTCGTCTTCTGTTTCATCCTTTAACACGGAGCCATACCCTATGCCCCAAGTCCAATTTGTTAATTAAAATACTCCACCGTGCATCTAAAACCTAATTTAGAATCATGTTATAGCATCTTAAATTGTCAAATTTAACTAGACAATTAATTGCCTTCTAGTCGTTAATCGTACGCATAGTTATTAAATAGCGCACTATTAATTCCATTAACACAAAAGGGGTATTTTATGAAATTAAAGACCTTGATTACAGGTTAAACCAATTAATGAAAACCCCATTAAAATTCTAAAACTGTTCAAGAATCCCAAGTGCCAAAACAGTAGCTAAAAACATTACAGTACGCGTCAAATTCCATCAAATTGGAAAGAGCCTGCTTTTGGCAAAGTAGAGCAGGCTCCAAAATAGCCTAGAGCCGGCTCTATACAACCTTGGAGCCGGCTCTAATCAGGTGGGAGCCAGCTCTTGGCATTCCAGAGCCGGCTCTCCTTCCCCCTGTGAGCCTTCTCTCCGTTCTGCTCTGTTTCAGCTTCTCTACTCCTTCAACGGATCATTCCTATCACTCTATTGGTTTTTAAAACTAATCATAGGAGTCTAATTTACACCTAATAGCATCCCATCAGATTGTTATAACAGTAGGAATTTAATATGACATCAAAACAACAATCGACTTAACATGTCTTTATGCTCAAAACTGAAACGAGTTAAGTTCTATATAACAGTTAATCCATAGCTAGCAGTAATTAAAGCTTAGGCATACTTGTTCCTACCATAATTCCATGTTTAAAATGGTGTAACCATCCTTAGTAATCTGCTAGATTAGATTAAAGGCAATTAAACCTCTACATCTCCAAAAACGGTAACCAGATTTGCCTCTAACAATTTATGCATTGTTTTACTATAAACACCAGTGTTTTAATCCAGCTAACCAACCCTTAGAACTTTAATATGGTCTTAGAACATACTGAAAACCCCAATTATACCTTCTAACAGGATCTGAAATTTCCAAAATCCAACCTTTATAGCCCAAACGGTCGCCGAAACATCAAAAACTGGAAAAACCTTGAAGAAGCCTGCTCTTCTAAAAGAAGAGCCTGCTCTCTTTCGCTAGGAGCCGGCTCTCCTAGTCTTGGAGCCGGCTCCAAGTACCCTAAGAGCCGGCTCTTTGATTTTAAGAGTCTGCTCTTTGTTTCCAAAGAGCCTGCTCTTTAAACTTTGAGTCGTCTCTCTTCCCGTGTGTTTATCGTCTCTACGTCCGGTAAATTTCTGAGGAACTGTCTTCCAATCCTAAGGTTCTTAGATGTTTAAACTAAGTTTCCACATGTTCCAAAATCTATTGAATTCTTTGTTCAATTACCAAACTCAATTTAATACATGGATTTTGCAACAAGAATTTAATACGAGCAGTTTAAGCATTCTTGAGCATCAACTGTTGCAGCAAATCAAACTTACAACCTAAATTAATTCTAATGTTTCCCAACATGTTATAGAACTAATTAGAATCCTTACTCATCAGATTACAGGAATTAAACAGAAGTTACACAAGGAAGACAATTAAAACAACCAGTACACATATTACAACTACAATCAGTTTTTAAAACAACAGAGGTACAAGAAATCCAGTTTAATTTTAATCCTTAACAGTTCCCTGGAGTTGTGTTAGACATGCAAAAAACACGAATCAATGGGATAGAGTTAGGATTAGAACTTGCCTTACACCAACGTCGTCCTAAAGTCCCCGGCCAACCCTCTATTTCTTCCCTCTCTGTTGCTTCCCAGACTTCTCCCAAATTACTTTTGCCTTTTCTATATCATGAATACAACCCTCAGCCCTAGGCAGAACATAACTGGTATATTTATAGACCACCAATTCTAGGTTCCATTAAACCCTAAATGATTTATTCGGCCCATAGACCAACCTATAGTATACCAAGGTCAGCTGCATAATTGAAGGTGATAATAACACTAAAACCCTAACCTAATCCTACCATAGTGGAAATTAAATAGAACAAATACAAATTCACAATTTAATTAATTCAAATAATTTACATAAAACAATTAAATCCATTTAATTCAAATCACAAATAATAAATGCAAATCAATAATCAATTATTGTAATTAAACCCATCAATACCTAGCCATGTAAGCACCTCCAACATAATTAAAATAAATACTGAAAATAATAAAATAAATAATAAAATTCTGATTATATTCTTTTTACGTTTTAGGGGTATTACAGGTGGCAGCCAAGGAGCTCCTATGGCTGCCGGCCAAGAGAGTGGAGAAGATGAGTGAAAATCTGATTTTTCACTTTAGGGCATCATATTTATAGTAAGTCTCAAAAACTGCCCTGAAAGGGCCCTGTAGGGTCCGAAAAAGTGAATTTTGAGAAAACGAGCTCAAATAGAAAAACTCCATGAATGAAAAAGATTCAAAATGAGAAAATATGAACAACGGAAGAAACGGCGTTAAAAACTGAGTCCCGAGCAGAAAGTTATGCCCCGAACAAGTTCAGCGGCAACCGGGTCCAAAAACTCTAAAACTGGAAAAAAACAACTAGAAGGAAATTCTATGAATTTATGAGTCAACAAAAATTGAAAATGAATCCCGTATGAGGATCCAGGCTCCAGACGAGATATTTTGCAATAACTTTCGTTAATTGCACAATGGCCCCTACAAAAAGGGTTAATTACGAAACTGCCCTAGAATGAGAGTATCTTTCAAAATATATTTTCTTAGATGCCTCTGAAATAAAATATCTTCAAAAGATATTTACAAAAAACACCCCAAGAAAAGAAAATAATTCCAAAGAATTGTGCATCCATACCCCTATGGACACCGGGAGCAACTAGAGTACTTTCTTGCAAAAGTAAAGATACGTATTTCGAGGAAACCACTGAAGATGAAGACACGTGAAGTCAAAAACCAACTCTGAGCATGAAAAGTGAGGTTGTGCCAAAAACTGGCAAACGGGGAAAAGACAGAATAGGGAAAAGGACGAAATAGGGAAAAGGACAAAAGTGAATAGTATCCCAAAAAGTGAAAATGCGGAAATGACTCGGTCCTCAAAGGAAGTTGTCAATCCACACGAAAGAGTCTCAGAAGCCAATTCTGAGCACTCGAGATGACACTAAACAACAAGAAACAGATCTCAGAAAAGAGAATTAAACGGAAAAAATTTATCCGTAAAATTTCAAGAAAATGAAAGTAAGGTAAATGACCGGGTCATTACATTTTTTAAGCCAGTGCATCCTGTGATGAACTGAAAGAAGATTCGATAAAGAATCCAAAATGCGAAAGTAAAAGATAAAACAATGGTCTCTAGAGATACAACACATCTCTAAGATACCAATATAACCTTTAATGAGGTCATGGAACCCAAAGAAAATAAATGCAGAAGTGATATTTCAAAAATGGACAAGAATGAACCTAAGGGCAAAAAGGTCATTTCCAAAATGAAAGTGGGTGCCACCATGCACACCATTGGAAAGAAAATGAAAAATTAATAAACTTAGGCTTAAGAATCACTTGATTCAGAGTCCAGATGAAGAAGATATGGTAATGGAAGAAAAAGGGGTAAAAAGGTCAAAATAGTTAACCCAAGACCATCTAACTGGTTACAAGGCTTTCCTAACCGGTTAGAAAGCAAAACGGAATGACCACAACACTGCCCCAAGTCATCTAACCGGTTATGAGATTGAGTCCACCCGTACACTTGTACTATAGGTCAGTAAAAAGTTGACAGCAGGGGTTTTTTTCCAGAAAAAATGGGTTTTTGAGGGACAAGATGAGGTTTTCTAGAAAAACACGAGAAGAAACCCCCCCTAAAATCGAGTTTTCTACCCGGCCACACAAAACAAACAAAAAAAATTATAGTGAAATGCCCAGAATGCCCTCCCAAGAAATCAGGTCAAGAGGGTTAAAAAGCTGCTAAAATGTAAAACTGAAAGCTGAACTTCACGAGCGATTTCCGGTACCAAGATGACATTTTCTGGAAAAACACAAAGAAGAAATGCCCCCTAAAATCACGTTTTCTAAGTGACCATATCAAGGACGTAATTTATTTCTCTAAGGAAAACCCCAAAATTCCCTTAAACAAAATTATATAATAAAAATGCAAAATGAGTCCATAGGAGGCTTAAATCACCTAGGAAGAGGTTTTTCTTGGAAATGATCATGCACATAGACGTAACTTACCTATTAGGATGTGCTACAATGATCCACAGCATAAAATACCGTCGATACAAAATATGACCTATCAAATCTCAAATGCGAGAAAAATGCCCTTTTTAAAGACAAACCATGCAGCAACTAGACTTAAATGCTTTCAAAAGGCCATTTGGCCTTTGGGCACACTTTATGCATAATTAATGAGACCCTATGGAAGAACAAAAATGGAATTCCGACACTCGATGCAAACATGGTGAAGCAATGACTTGCCATTTTTCAATATTCACATAATATTCCATGAAGTCAAAAATTACATAGGATACAAAATAATTGTCATTGGCCTCCGGCCTCATCTCATACAAGTCAAATACATTGTAAAGAGGGTACTTATGTACACATTACATGTTTAGAATGAAATATACACATTTTGACATATAAGTCTACAAGTGGCATTTCAAGCCAACCTTTACAAAAATTGAAACCTTCAAGTCTACAAACCATCCAAACATAACGTGAATCTCGAACTTTGATCCCTATACCTGAAAAATATCCTTGGTAACTTTGGGGTGAGTAGCATAAAGCTACACGCAGGAGATGAGCATGAAAGGACCTAACTTTTTACAAAGTTATTACATTAACAAGAAACAAGTCAAAAGGATCATGTCATTTAACGTCTATGTCTTAGTGAGACTCAGGGATTATCCTAAGCTACTTCAAAGCATTTCTAGCATAAACTATAATATTTATGCAATTAAACAATATAAAAGCATACTATACAATGCAACAAGATATAGGTTCTCAAAGTATTAACTTGAAATCTAAGATATGAAATCAACTAAAATGGTTCATGCCACCTAGTGTCTATGTTCCAAATGAGTTTAAGGAATTGTCTTAGGCTACATTAGAACAATAAAACACAAATCACAATAGCGATGCAATTTAACCAATAATGGAACTTCCAATACAACGAATAAATCATGATTTCTCAAAGTTAACATATTGAAACTAAAAATGGAAAGTCAAATAAAGAACAAGTTCCATCATCATCTAGTTATCAACTTGAAATGAAATGTGAAATCGAACAAGGTGGATACTCGGCCATCACGCCGGATCAGACCGACCGCGTGGTTACTTTAGGGTTATTAGCCCACAGGAACCTCCTTATGTGCGCACTAGGCTGTAGGGGGACAATCCCCCGTATTAGAACCACGCCCTAGCCGTAATCATACAACGACATCTCAAGTTTCCATAATTAACAAGTTGTGCAACAATGTATATATCAACATGTATAAACAAGATAATCAATTATCTACTATGCACAACCAAATTTGGAAACACATACAATACATGCTCTAAGTCCACAACTACTATGGCATGAAAGATGTCAAATACATAGTGTGAGTCTCATTACATAAGACAACAATATATTCAATAAGGGAAACATGTTCTCATGATTATAAATATAACAACTATGTTATCCAATGCTCAATACGTAACTAAGTGAATATACAACAAGTCAAAGTCCATGATTTAAACATAGAAACAACTTCTAGAACACAATTAAATCTATGAGCAATTAAATAGAATTTAATTAATAAAAATAATTAAATTCTCTAGATTTCAAATCAATTCCAAATAACCTCAAATTAATCTATGTTATACAACATAGCATAGTCATTACATAAATCAAATCAAAAGTGCAAAATGAGCAAGGTATCATCATATAGAATTTAATTAATTTAAATTAATTAAATCTCTAAATCTCAAAAGTTATTCAAATGATCCCAAATTAATATATAATAAGGATTAAGTCATGGCCATGCCATATATCAAGTCTAAAATGGAATATAAGTAAGGTACAATTAAGTAGAATTTAAATCAAATTAAATTTATTAAATCTCTAGATTTGAAAACTCATTTAAATCATCCCAAATTAATATACAACAAAGATCAAGTTATGGCCATGCCATATATCAAGTCTACAGTGAGTTATATGCAAACTATAATTAATCATTAATTTCTCAAATTAATAAAAGACATGCATACAACTTATACATTACTACAAAAGTAGTTAATTCACTTAGATAATAAACTAGAATACCCCCTACCTCCATATGAGATGAAATCTTAAATCTCCACCGAAAGAAAAGTGCTCTGAATCCGACAATGCTCCTAGGTTATGTCGGGGACAACAAGGGAAACAACTTTAACCTTTGAGGTACCATGATAATCCAAACTTGAGCTTGAAACCTGAACTCAAAAATGGTCGGAAATGGGTTCTAAAAAAGGGGAAAGGAAGATCTCACCAAGGCCTACAATAAACGCTAAGGCCCTACGACATTTACCACGAGGGAAGAGGCCGGAAAAAGAAGAAGAAGGATGGCAGCCCAAGGCTACCATGGATAGCCGGCCAAGGAGGGAGGAAGAAGATAAAAAAGTTAACTTTTCATTTCGTAACCCCCTATTTATAGAAAAACCCCTAAAAGTGTCCTAAACGGGTTTTGCCGGGTTCGGAAAAGTGGAATTTAAACAGACGTGCTCAAACGGCAAAACTCCGTGAATGAAAAAGAACCAAAATAAGAAAAGATGAACAACGGAAGAAACCGCGTCGAAAATCGAGTCCCGAGTAGAGAGATATGGCCCAAACAAGTTTGATGCTAATGGGGGCCAAAAACCCTAAAACTGGGGAAAAACGTCCAGAAGGAAATTCTAAGAGTACACGACTCCTGAAAAAGTGGAAATGAAACCTGTACAAGGATCCAGATTCAAAACGAGACATTTTTGCAATAACCTTCATTAATTGCATAATGGCCCCTCCAAAAAGGGTTAACTGTAGTAATGACCCAAAATGAAAATATCTTCCAAAAATATTTTCTTAAAAACCCCTGAAATAAAATAATTTTAAAAATATATTTACAAAAACACCCCAAGAGACAAAAATATTTCTGAAGAACTCTGCATTTATGCCCCTATGGACACTAGGAGTAATCAGAATACTTTTCTATAAAAGTAAATGTACGTATTTCGTGGAAACCACTTAAACTGAAGGTATGTGAAGTCGAAAATCAACACCGAGCATGAAAAGTGAGGTTGTACCGAAAAGTGACAAACAGGGAAAAAAACAAAAACTGAATAGTGTTCAAAATTTGAAAATGTGGAAATGACTCGGTCCTTAAAGGAAGTTGTCAATCGAACGGAAAGAGTCTCGAAAACCATTTCCGAGCACTCGAGATGACACCAAATGATGAGAAACCAAACTCAGAAAAGAAAATTCAACAAAAAAATTTATCCGTAAAATTTGAGAAAAAAGGAAAGGAAGGAAAATGACCGGGTCATTACAGGTCATGATGGTGTTGGGATTTATATGCCCTAGCATAAGAAATTCCTATTTGGATTAAAGTGACATATGTTCCTAATATATCTGAAATATTTTTGTTTTATACAATTGGTGAATTCAATATATTATGTTTCGATTCATTATAGAATTGATAGTGTCCACTTGATTACAAGAGATATTTATATATGTATGTGATGGTGATCAATACATGATCATAAATAGTAATCATAAATAGTTCATAGTCGGTAATTATGGATGAACTCATTATTAACTAAGACTTGATCTGGATCCGCGTTAGGTTGAGATATATTGCGAGAGCCGTCGTATGCAATTGCTCCCTATCATTGTCATGGCATTTGACTCTTAAGCATGAGAGAAGTATAGACTCTTTTATTAATTAGTAATTACTTTGATTTGTTAGGAGGAATTTTCGAAATCCATAGACCGACACTTTAAGTGATTATGTAATTAATAGTTGGAGGGTTATATTTTCAATATTTGCATCATTGCTACTTGTATTTATTTTGTATTGATTATGGTTGATCACAAAACAAATTTGAAGGCCTTCGTGTGCTTTTAGACAAAATAATTTTCTATATATTTATTTATTTAAATTATTATTTTTGTCAAACAAATGTTTTATTGTGATCAAGCTAGAAATAATCAAAGGTACCAAAATAAATATATTAATTAAGTAGTCGGATTGATGGCTTTATTTATCCGATAACTAATTATGCATAGAGGGGTCAAAGTGCAACATTAACTTAGAGGTTATTTATTATTTAATTGGAGTTCAATTAATTTCTTTTAGTGGAATAGAAATTTATTTATGAATTAATTAAATTGGATCCATGGATCGGGCCAATTATTAATTCATTGTAGCCAAGAAAATAATAAGCCCAAAGGATTCTCACTCATAGCCCAACTTGATATTGGAGGCCCATTAGATTTGAGATATCACGTTACTTTTAGAGATTGAGAAAAAGATATTATCTTTAATTATTATTTTTATTTTGCCTATATATACATAGGGTCCAAGTATATTTTAGGTTACGCCCTTGTGTAATAATTCTTAGAAGACAAGAAAAGTTTTTCTCTCTCTAAGAAATTAGGTTTAGTGTTTTCATCTGATTGAGGCTCCCACAAGCGTAGTACTCCAAGTTCATTCATGAAGGCTTATGGGTGATTCCTAAAGGCAAGATCATTACCAAGAAGATGGAGATCCAAGGAGGAGGCATCTAACTAAGGGATCTGGTTTGATTCATGTATAGAGTTCATATTTTTTATTGAAGAAAATCATCATTCATGGATCCAAATTTATATATGCATATGTATATATTATTATATGATCATGATGTATGTATATTTGTGATTGGATGATGGTGATGTATGTTTAGTTTATGGATGAAGCCTATAAGTTAATTGAATGTAATGTTATCTTTGGATGAATGTAATTAAGGTTTTAATTTAGCCATTTGAAAGTTCAATGATGTAATTTAATTTTTTTCATTGTATTTCAAATTGTAAAATTTATTTAAAGCCATGTAATCTTCATCAAAGGATGCTATGAAGTTTCAAGAAGGTCCAAGAGGGTTAAATTAGGTTTTAAGAATTTTCTGAAATTTTTTAGAATTTTGATGAGCACTAAAAAGTGCGCATTTAAACCCCTTAAGCTTGAACGTTCTAGTACCTTATCCTATCTTATTTTTCTATTTTAGTCTAATTTTATGTTATTTCCCTTTTCATGCACTTATCCCCAAAATAAGTTAATCATGCTGAATTAGAGTATAAAGATGCAATCTCAAGCTCAATGGAAGAAAGGAGCAGAGTGGAAGCAAGTTGGTGAAAGGAAGCACTCTTCGATCGATCGAACTGAGCTTAGATCGATTACACAGTGATCGTTCCAACAATGCCAAGATGGATCGAGCCTTTTGTCCTTATCCTCAGCAAAATGCCTTCTTCGATCGATCAAACAATTTTTCGATCAGTCGAACATCTTTGATCTTATCCTCACCTACCACTTTTGTCTTCTTCCCAAAAATATCTCAGCCTTGTCTTTATTCCAAAAGGTGCCACCAAAGTTCGATCGATCGAACCAACGTTGAGATCGATCGAATTGCCTCGAGTTACGTAAAAAGTTAATTTTAAGCCAAATTAAATGTGTGCTCATGGTGCAATCATTAGGAGGTCCTAGTGCACGATGTCTAACCATTGGGTGTGACATTTGAGCTACCCATATAAGGATTTTGGCTATTTTGAGTAAAAAAGGGGGGGGGGGGGTGAGATTAGAGAGATTTGGCTAGAGATTAGAGAGAAAATACACAAATTGGGAAAATTCTTCCTCTCTTCTAGGGTTTCCACCAAGGAGGAAGAAGCTCATTTCTACTATGGAGATAGCCCTTGAAGGTTAGATGACAACATCAATAAGTGGCTAAACATCTTCTTGGGGCTAGTGCTAGCCCTAAGCAGGCCTCCTAGACTTTGATGTTTTGTAATTAATGGGGATTAGTGTTTTAATTCTTGTCTTGATCTTTGATATATATATATATATATATATATATATATATATATATATATATATCTTGTTTCTACCTTGATTTGTGTAGTTTAATACTTTCAATTGATCTTCATATGTCTATGTATGCTAGAATAGATGTTCATGTGTTTATTTCTAGGTTTTGTGATATTGATGCATGTCTATGTGTGTTAATGCTATGAATCTAGTAATGGTCAAGGCATGTTGCTTAAATGGAATACTCTTGAGGTTTATTTGATGGTTCATACACATTTCTTGATGGATAGTGCCTCTTTCTTAGTTTAATTAGTTTAATTTTCATGTCCCTAGCTTAGTTATACTGTAGTTGCTTTACTTTCTTAGATGGGAGGACAATCTATGCTTATTGTTTTATGTTCCATACTTATGAATGCAAGTAGTATATTTCTCTAATTTAATGATGTGTATTGATTGTTGACTTTAAGGAAGGAATAATGGCTTAATTTGATATGTTGTGCTATTCACTAGTTTGTCTAGACAATATATACTTATTTAGTCATCCATGCTTGTTGATTCAATTAATGACACACACTAGTATTGCAACACATAATTCCCCTCATTCATTACACATTGAGTGTCTAGGAAGGTGATGTTTAGTGGTGACCTCTAAGTCCCATGACCTTCCTTTATTATTCTCTACATTTTACTCTACTTCAATTGCTTTACCTTGTATGCATTTAATTGACATTGTAGTTAATTAACCAAACAAACCATTTTTTGATCACTTGACCTACTAATCCAACATTATTTCCATACAAATACTGCCCCTTTTTCCCTTGGGACGATCCCTACTGACCCTAGCTATATTGGTAGTTAGAGGTAGTAGTGGCACTCTATAAATTCAAATTTGGCCACACTACATTCCATTTTTGCATACAATTTGGTGCTTTGGGAAGGCACACACCAAGTTTTGGCGTCGTTGCCAGGGATTGAGCCAACGCCGTATTTTGGAAACAATTAGGAATTAATACTCCTTTGATCTTGTTTTTATTTTTATTTTATTTTGGTTACTTATTGTGTTTGTTCTTGATTGGCTAGGTGAATTGAGCAAGGAAAGTGAAGCAAAGGAAAATTCTAAAGCAAGGAGCAAGCTAAGCAAAGCAAAAACATTAAAAGCTAAAAATCTAAAAATTTGCAAAGCAAAGCAAAAATTGAAAAATAATTTGAAGTTGCTTAAGGACCCTTTGTAAGCTTTTCTAACTCTATCTCTAGTTAAATCGTCAGCCCACGTGGTGGCAATTCTTTAAATTCTAGGATAAATCGTGAGCCTGCGTGGAGGCAATTTAATTTTTCTTGCATATTGTTCAAAGCATGAGAGTAAGGGATCATTGTATGTGGAGGAATGTTGATTGATTTGTTGCAAAGGAGAAGTGCTTGATTTTATTATTTTTGGTTGGTGTGTTGCTTGAAGTGTTGTACGGTCATTTCCCTACCCTTCATTTTAGGCATTCTAATGGAAAATCTAGAGGGTAATCTCGGTTATTTAGATCCGCATTTCATGGAACATCCTCCTCACAACCAATTTCCTCCCGGAGTTCACGCTCCAATTCCTCCAATGATCCTTCGTGATCATTACAATCTCTATGAATACCATGCACCAACTTGTATAGTGCTTCCTAACTTTGGGGCCAATCAATATGAAATTAAGCCCGAGACTATTCAAATCTGTCCACTTTTCTATGGCTTAAATTATGAGGAACCATACAAACATCTTAATGAATGTCTCAAGATATGCTCCACCGTGAAATACATGAATGTCCCTGAGGAAGTCCTTAGGTTAGTCCTTTTCCCCTTCACTCTTAAAAATAAGGCGAAACATTGGTTCAACAACTTAGGGGCGAATTCAATAACTTCTTGGATACAAATGCAAAATGAATTTTTGAAAAAATTTTACCCTGTAAGTTTGACCAATTCAATGAGAACCGCCATTAGAAAATTTTCTCACGGGGAAGGAGAACTTTTGCATGAGGCTTGGAAAAGATTGAATAACTTGTTAAGGAAATGTCCACACTATGGCATTCCAAAATGGCAAGTGGTTCAATATTTTTATGAAAGCTTATCCGACACTCATAAGGACATAGTTGACACATCACGTGGAGGTTCATATTTTGGAAAACACGAAGCACCTTTTTTAAAAAATGAGTGAAAATTCATTGCATAAACATCACACTTCTCGAGTGAGTCATGATTCTAATGAAAAGAAGAAAAATTTGAAAGTATGCCAAATTGAGAGTCCAATGGAGATTGTAACCGAGGTCAAAACTCTTTCTCAAAAACTTGATCAATTATTATTAAGTCAAAAATCGGTTATCAAATCATATCCTTTTCATTACTCTTATCACTCTTGTGAGCCTTGCACGACATGTTCTAGTGTTCTACATTCTATTTCCAATTATCCCCATGGACATGTGTTTAATGAACACTTTGAACAAGCCAATGCTATAGTTGCTCACCCTCATTTAAATGTTTATGTTCCGGTGTGGAATGAAGATTCAAGTCCTTTTTGAACTAAACATTTTCAAAGTTGATATATCCCACCCCATAAAAGGAATGAAGGTTCCTAAGGATTTGTCTCGTCTTATTCTCATTATCAAAGAATGAATCACTATTCACATCCTCAAGTGTACGATTCTCAAATTTGTTCTCATCATCCCCATGAACTTTCTAGAAATTCTATATTTGAAGATAAGGTTTTGGTGGCTTTGGGTAGTTTGGAAATGAACACCAATTTGTTGCATTCTCATTCTCAATCGATATCAAAGCTTGAATCTCAAATCGAGATGATAGCTAATGCATTGAATGCGAGAGAAATTGGTAAATTACCTAGCCAACCCGAAAGGAACCCAAAAGCTCAATATTTTGTGGAAGCAAACTTTACATCAGGGTGTCCTTCCCAAGAACAAGTGTAAGCCATTACTACTTTGAGAAGTGGTAGGCAAATTGATAATAGGGTTAAAAAACCAAGTGAAGATAGCGAACCGATGCAACCGAAAGTTGGCACCCGTCCCATTTCCAATTCTATTCCTACTTCCTTAGATGAACATGGTCTTATTAAGAATTCTTAATCTTCTCTATCATCTCCTTAAGTTGCAAAATCTTATGAGCCAAAAGCTCCATTTCCATATGTTTTGAGAGAGACTTCGTCTTTTGGGAGGCAAGAAGGAAAAATTCATGACATGATGGAGGTATTTAAACAAGTCAACATAAATCTTCCTCTCTTGGATGTAATTAGGCAAATTCTGCCTTATGCAAAATTCTTGAAAGATCTTTGCACATAAAAAGGAAAAATAAGGGACAAGGCCCTAAAAAAGTGTTCCTCACGGAGCAGGTGAGTTCCATTATTCAACATAACACTCCACCTAAGTTCAAAGATCCTGGTGCTCTTACCATTTCATGTGTGATTAGAAATCATGAAGTTCGTAGAGCTCTTCTTGACTTAGGAGCGAGTGTTAATTTGATTCCTTACTCCGTGTATGTCCAACTAGGATTAAATGAATTGAAGCCAACCTCGGTGGTGCTTCAATTAGCTGATAGATCCATCAAAACACCTAAGGGTATGGTTAAGAACATACTCATCAAGGTTGACAAGTTCTACTTCCCGATTGATTTTGTGGTTCTTGATACCGAACCGGTTGCTAATCCTACCAACCACATCCCAATCATCTTAGGACGGCCATTTCTTGCTACCACAAATGCTACCATTAATTGTAGATCCGGGGTTATGGACCTTTCTTTTGGTAATATGATGGTTAAGCTTAATGTTTTCAATGCAAGTCCACATCCCATAGATGAAGACGAGTGTTGTCTCATAGATGTCTTGAATGAAGTTGTTGAGGAATCCATTCCTTCCATGATAATGAAAAAACCAATTGAGGATAATCTTTTATCCCTCCTTTCCGAGGATCCTATTGCATCTTGTCTCTTTAAAATGTATGGTAATTGTGGGTTTGATAATGAAGGATCAATGAGTGAAGTAAGTGATTTAATGGAATCCGTTGCAAGCTTGGATTTTCCACCTTGGAAAGCTCCAAAATAACCTCTTCCTCCACTCTCTAGCACTCCAACGGTTCCATCTTTAGTCTCTCTACCCACTCTTTTCCTTAAAATTCTTCCTTCCAATCTTAAGTATGCTTTTTTGGGCCCAAAAGGGACTCTTCCGGTCATCATTTCTTCAAGTCTTGAAAAAGACCAAGAGAATGATCTTTTAAATGTGCTTAAAGAAAAAGACTATTGGATGGAGTGTGGTGGATCTAAAGGGAATTGACCCTTCTATCTGTATGCATCGCATACTTATGGAGGAGGATGCAAAACCTTTTAGGGATACCCAAAGAAGATTGAATCCGAACATGAAGGAGGTGGTTAAGAAGGAAGTTTTTAAGCTTTTAGATGCCGGTATAATTTATCCAATCTCTGATAGCAAATGGGTGTGTCCAACTCAAGTAGTTCCCTAAAAATTGGGGATTACGGTGGTTAAAAATTTGAAAGGTGAAGCAATTTCTAAGCGTACCGCCAATTCATGGCGTGTATGCATTGATTACTGCAAATTAAATGCCACCACTAGAAAAGATTACTTTCCTTTGCCATTTATTGATCAAATTCTAGAGAGATTGGCTGGGCAATAATATTATTGCTTTCTTGATGGCTATTCAGGTTACAATCAAGTAGCCCTAGACCCTTTAGACCAAGAGAAAACCATATTTACTTGTCCTTTTGGCATATTTGCTTATAGACAGATGCCTTTTGGATTGTGCAATGCTCCCGCCACATTCCAAAAGTGTATGATTTCAATTTTCTCAGACATGGTGGAAGAGTATTTGGAGGTCTTTATGGATAATTTTTTAGTCTTTGGGTCTTCATTTGATACATGCCTTAAAAATCTATCTCTTGTGCTAAAAAGATGTTGTGAAATAAACCTCGTTCTTAGTTGGGAAAAGAGCCATTTCATGGTTCAAAAAGGTATTGTTTTGGGTTATGTCATCTCAAAAAGGGGTATCGGGGTTGATAAAGCAAAAGTTGACGTCATTTTTGAATTGCCTCCACCTTCTACAGTGAGAGAGGTTCTCTCATTTTTAGGTTATGCCGGCTTCTATCGCCGTTTTATTAAAGACTTTAGCAAAATTGCTAGACCCTTATGCAATCCTTTTGCCAAGGAAACACCATTCATCTTTGATCAAGCACGCTTTGATGCTTTACATAAACTACGTGATTTATTGTCATTTGCCCCTATTATGCAACCACCCAATTGGTCATTACCATTTTAAGTCATGTGTGATGCCTCTGATTATGCCATGGGAGCAGTTTTTGGATAAAAAGGTAGGAAAACTTCCATGTGCCGTATACTATGCAAGCAAGACTTTCTCGGGAGCTTAATTGAATTACTCTACTACCGAGGAAGAATTGCTTGCCGTAGTGTATGCTCTTAATAAATTTTGGTCCTATTTCTTAGGGTCTAAAGTCATTGTCTATTCTGATCATACTGTTTTGAGCCATCTTTTGATAAAGAAAGAAACAAAACCTCATTTAATAAGATGGATTTTGCTTCTTCAGGAATTTGATTTTGAAATCAAAGATAAGAAAGACACTGAAAATGTGGTTGCCGATCATCTTTCAAGGTTAGTGGTAGAATCTTCCCCGAGCCTACCAATTCGTGGTTCATCTCCGAATGAATAACTCTTCCAAATCTCTAATAAGCAAATGCCTTGGTTTGCCGACATTGTGAACTTTCTTGCAATTGGCAAACTTCCAACTAATTGGTCAAAGCAAGCAAAGAAACATTTCTTTGCCAACATTCGAAATTACTATTGGGAAGATCTTGTCTTGTTTCGATATTGTCCAGATTAAATAATGAGAAGATGCATTCCAGAGAGTGAAATTCCAAGTGTCCTTATGTTTTGTCATACCCTTACATGCGTAGAAGACTACTTTGAAGAAGTATTCCGGAGAGTGTTTTGTCATTTTAGTGCAAAGAAGACTGCTTTGAAGGTGCTTCAAAGTGGGCTATTTTGGCCCACTATCCATAGAGATGCCTACAATTTTTGCAAGGAGTGTGAGAGATGTCAAAAAATGGGATCGATATCGAGAAAAGACATGATGCCCTTGACAAATATTCTTGTTGTTGAGATTTTTGATATTTGGGGCATTAACTTTATGGGTCCTTTTCCTATGTCTTATGGATATCAATACATTTTACTTGCCGTTGACTATGTTTCTAAGTGGGCGGAGACTTGGGCTACCAAAACCAATGACCACTCCGTGGTTGTTCAATTCATTAAATCCAACATTTTCACTCATTTTGGTATGCGAAGAGCCATGATTAGTGTGAAGGAAAGCATTTCTGCAATCAATTCTTAAGGCAATTATTTCTTAAGTACTCTATTACTCATAAAGTCGCCACCCCTTGCCATCCTCAAACAAGTGGGCAAGTAGAAGTTTCAAACCAGGAAATTAAACATATTCTTGAGAAAATGGTCAACATAACCCGGAAGGATTGGTCACGTAAGTTGAATAATACTTTGTGGGCTTACCGAATGGCATATAAGACTCCCAATGGCATGTCTCCCTATAGACTTATTTATGGAAAGCCTTGCCATCTTCTGATTGAGCTATAACACAAAGCTATATGGGCGGTTAAAAAGCTCAATCTTGACCTTGACAAAGCCGGAGAGAATCGGTTACTTCAATTGAGTGAGTTGTAATAGTTGAGACACAATGCTTATGACAATACCAAACTTTACAAAGAGATAACTAAAGCTTTTCATGACAAACACATTGTGAAGAAATCTTTGAACCCGGTCAAAAAGCATGGCTCTTTAACTCTAGGTTAAAACTCTTTTATGGGAAGTTAAGAACCAAATGGGAAGGCCCATATGAAATGATTTCTGTTGCGCCTCATGGGGCGGTTGAAATACAAAGCTTGAAAGATAGAACTACATTCAAAGTGAATGGACAAAGGTTGAAACCTTACATTGAGGGGCAAGTTTTTCAAAGACATACAGAAGCCACCTTCTTAGTGGATGCTATCTACGAAGAGATTTAGTGATGAACTTAATGTTATCAAAATGAGTTCAGTTTGTTTCTCCCTTGGTATCATTCATTCTCTTTATCCTTGTCTCCATTATCATAAACCTGCTTGAAGAAGTTGTGCAATGCAAAATGCAAGAATTCTTACCTGTTCGATCGATCGAACGTCTCTCTGCATACTCTCATCTCTCAGTTTCATCGTGTGAAAATTTCCTGCATATTTCATCTCTCTGTGTATCGTGCGAACTTTATCTCAGATCAATCCAAGAATTCTTCGATCGATCCAGTTTTCCCTTGGATCGATCTTAGTTCTATACTTAGAAAGTTTTTGAATCCCTGTATATTTCATCTCTCTGTCTATCATTCGAAGTTGTCTTTTGACTTACAGGTCTTGGATCGATCGAGGTTTGATCAATCTACCTTCGATAGATCAAAATTGTTTCAAAAAAAAAAAAAAATCTCAATCAATCTTTCAATGCTGCATTCTGTCTTGCTAGAGACGTTAAACTTAGCACATATTTTTGCATACCTTTAATAGTTTCATTTTTCTTTACTTCTACCATAAAAATAATAATAATAAAATAAAATAAAAAATGTGCCCTTATGTGTAGTCATGCTACTTTCTTATTTTTTATTATGCTTGATCTCACATCTTTCTTTCAACTTGTGCTATATTGCCTTAGAATGCTTGATTTACTTATCTTATTCCATTTGATATTTGATGTGAGTTTGCTAGTGTGGTTATTCAAGTAGGTTGTTGATTCCAAGTTTGGGGGTACACCCTTTTCATATTGGACCATTGCCAGGCTTCATGTTTTTGCCACCACGGTAAACTCTTTCTATCTTTTCCATTATTTTCATTGCACATTAAGGACAATGTGCAGTTTAAGTTTGGGGCTAAGGTGATTTTGTTGCATTCTACTTAAAGTTGAACTTTAAATGCATGATTGAGATTTTAGATTGATGTTAGCTATGATTTTGATCTTTTGAGGACTACATTGCTTAAAATTTTAAAATTGTTTGACTTGAGAGTCTAATACTCCTTGTATGCCTTGTTGATGCCCTTTAGGAGTAAATTTTTCGAAAGATTGATATTATGCTTGCATTTGTGGTCCATATCATCTTGATTTTGTGATTGTTTTGAGATTCACTCTAAGGATTCTATACTAGCACAAGCGCATACTAGCATTCATTTGTGGGGTTCATACTCTATTGATTATTGATTTGGTTATATCCTAATTGAGCTAGTAGTGCATTGAATGCTTTCATTCTTGATAAAGGTGGATAACAACCCCTTTTCACTAAGTAATCGGGATTCTAGCCTCATCAAGCACTGAATTTCTCGCGCCGAAAGGTGGAAGGCCCAAACTCTAGGTTAATAATTGAACTTGTTTCTAGAAATAAAAAAAATAAAAAAAAAGAGAAAAAAAAGTTGTTGCAAAGGCAAATATAAAAGTGAGAACTTCTCTCAAAAGGTGAGAAGTGGGAAATGATTAGATGGAGGTTATTTGTAATAGATATTTTGACCATGAACAAATATAGATCTTGTGATTTCTACCTGATTTGTATGGATTAATGATTTCAATTGATCATTTGGCTCTATTCATATGTCTATGTATGCTAGAATTGATGTTCATGTTTTTATCTCTAGATTTAATGAAGTTGATGCATGTCTATGTGTGTTGATGATGTTGATCTAGTAATGGTCAAGGCATGGTGCTTAATGGAACACTCGTGATTTATTTGATGGTTCACACTTGTTTCTTAATGGATTGTATCACATCTCTAGTTTAATTAGTTTAATTTTATATCTTTAGCCTAGTTGTAGTGTAATTGCTTCAATTTCTTAGTTATTGTTCTTGATGTTCCATACTTGTGAATGCAAAGAGTGCATGTCTCTAGATATTTGTGTGTGCATTAATTTTGGTTTAGTTGAATGAATATTGGTCTCATTTGATGCGTTGTGCTATTCATTAAAATTGGTTAGGCAATCTATACTTATTTGCCATCCATGCTTTGTTTCAATTGATGTCACACACACACAAGTTACAATTTAAATTTCCCCATTAATGTATAATTGATAGTGTTTGATGAAGTGAAGCTTAGTGGTGACTCTAAGCCCCAAGAACTCTCTCCTATATCTTTTCCCTACTTTCTAGATTGCTCTTTACTTGCATTGTAGTTTAATTAAACAATCACCAATCATCTTTGATCATTCGACCTACTAATCCGACATTAGTTTCCATCACAAATACAACTCCTTTCCCTTGGGACAATCCCTACTCACTTTAGCTATATTTTTAGTTGGAAGTGGTAGTGATATTTTATAAATTTACACTTGGCCACACTACACACTTTTGCATGCTTTGGTTTTGACACACCCCAAGTTTTGGCGCTGTTACCGGGGATTGGCACTATCGTATTTGGAAATTAAGTAGGAATTAGTACTCTTTTAATCTTGTTTTTATTTTTATTTTATTTTGGTTACTTATTGTGTTTAATTTTCATTGGCTAGATGAATTGAGTAAAGGGGTAAAGCAAAATGATTCTAGAGTAAAGAAGCAAAAGAAGCCAAACAAAGCTAAGTAAGAGCGTAAATAGCTCAAAAATAAAATAAAAATTACAAAGCAAAGCAAGGCAAAGGAAAAATTGAAAAATCATCTGAAGTTGCTTAAGGACCTTTTGTCAGTTTCTCTAAACTCTATCTCTAGTTAAATTGTGAGCACGTGTAGAGGCAAGTCTTTACTTTCATAGATAAATTGTGAGCCTGCGTGGAGGCAATTTAATTTTTCTTGCATATTGTTTAAAGCATGGGAGTATGGGATCATCGTATGTGGAAGTTTGCTGATTGATTTGTTACGAAGGAGAAATGCTTGATTTTGTTGTTTTTGTTGGTGTTTTACTTGAGGTGTTGTGCGGAATTTTCCTTACCCTTCACCTTAGGAATTATAATGGAAAATCTAGAGGGTAATCTCGGTTACTTAGACCTGCATTTCATGGAACATCTTCCTCACAACCAATTTCCTCCCGGAGTTCAAGCTCCAATTCCTCCAATGAATCTTTGTGATCATTACAATCTCCATGAATACCATGCACCGACTTATATTATGCTTCCTAACTTTGAGGCCGATTAATATGAAATTAAGCCCGAGACTATTCAAATGTGTCCACTTTTCTATGACTTAAATGATAAGGAACCATATAAACATCTTGATGAATTTCTCGAGATATGCTTCATCGTGAAATACATGAATGTTTTGGAGGAAGTCCTTAGGTTACTCCTTTTCCCCTTCACTCTTAAAAATAAAGCAAAACATTTGTTCAACAACTTAGGGGTGAATTCAATAACTTCTTGGATACAAATGCAAAATGAATTTTTGAAAAAATTTTACCCCGTAAGTTTAACCAATTCAATGAGAACTACCATTAAAAAATTTTCTCACGGGGAAGGAGAACTTTTGCATGAGGCTTGGGAAAGATTGAATGACTTGCTAAAGAAATGTCCACACTATGACATTCCAAAATGGCAAGTGGTTCAATATTTCTATGAAAGCTTATCCGATACTCATAAGGACATAGTTGATACCTCATGTGGAGGTTAATATTTTAGAAAGTATGAAGATGATGTTTGGCACTTTTTGGAAAAAATGAGTAAAAATTCTTTGCATAAATATCACACTTCTCAGTTGGAGCATGATTCTAATGAAAAGAAGGAAAATTTGAAAATGGGTCAAATTGAAAGTCCAATGGAAATTGTAGCCGAGGTCAAAACTTTTTTTCAAAAACTTGATAAATTCTTATTGAGTCAAATACCGGTTATCAAAGCATTTCATTTTCATCACTCTCATCATTTTTGTGAGCATTGCATGACATGTTCTAGTGTTTTACATTCTACTTCCAATTGTCCCCATGGACATGTATTTAATGAACACTTTGAACAAGTCAATGCTACATTTGCTCATCCTCATTCAAATGTCTATGTCCCGAGGTGGGATGAAAATTCAAGTTCTTTTCAAGTTAAAATTTTTCAAAATCTATATATTCCTCCTCATAAAAGAAATTAAGGTCCTCAAAGATTTGTTTCATCTTCTTCTCACCATCAAAGAATGAACCACTTTTCACATCCTCAAGCCTATGAATCTCATAATGGTTTTCATCATTCTCATGAACTTCCTAGTGATTCTACATTTAAAGATAAGGTTTTGGTGGCTTTGGGTAGTTTAGAAATGAACACCAATTTGTTGCATTCTCATTCTCAATCGATATCAAAGCTTGAATCTCAAATCGGGATGATAGCTAATGCATTGAATGCGAGAGAGATTGATAAATTACCTAGTCAACCCGAAAGAAACCCAAAAGCCCAATACTTTGTGGAAGCAAACTCTACATCAGGGTGTCCTTCCCAAGAATAAGTGCAAGCCATCACTACTTTGAGAAGTGGCAAGCAAATTGACAATAGGGTTGAAAAACCAAGTAAAGATAGTGAACCGTTGCAACCCAAAGTTAGCACCCGTCCTATTTCCAATCCTACTCCTACATCCTTGGATGAAATTAGTCCTAATAAGAATTCTCAAGCTTCTCCATCATCTCCTTAAGTTGCAAAATCTTGTAAGCCAAAAGCTCCATTTCCAAATACTTTGAAAAAGACTTCATCTTTTGGGAGACAAGAAGGGAAAATTCATGACATGATGGAGGTGTTTAAACAAGTGAACATAAATCTCCCTCTCTTGGATACAATTAGGCAAATTTTGCCTTATGCAAAATTTTTGAAAGATCTTTACATCACGGAGCAAGTGAGTTCCATCATTCAACATAACACTCCACCTAAGTTTAAAGATCCCGGTACTCTGACCATCTCATGTGTGATTAGAAACTATGAAGTTTGTAGATCTCTTCTTAACTTAGCAGCAAGTGTTAATTTGATTCCTTACTCCGTGTATGTCCAACTAGGGTTGAATGAATTGAAGCCAAACTCGGTGGTGTTTCAATTAGCCGATAGATCTATCAAAACACCTAGGGGCATGGTTGAGGACATACTTATCAAGGTTGACAAGTTCTACTTCTCGGTTGATTTTGATGTTCTTGATACCGAATCAGTGGCTAATCCTGCCAACCACATCCCAATCATCTTAGGAAGGCCATTTCTTGCTACCGAAAATGCTACCATTAATTGTTGATTCGAGGTTATGGACCTTTCTTTTGATAACATGATGGTTAAGCTTAATGTTTTCAATGCAAGTCAACATCCCATAGATGGAGATCAGTGTTGTCTCATAGATGTCTTGGATGAGGTTGTTGAGGAATCCATTCCTTCCATGATAATGAAAAAACCAATCGAGGATAATCTTTCATCCCTCATTTCCGAGGGTCCTCTTGCATCTTGTCTCCTTGAAATGTATAGTAATTATGGGTTTGATAACGAAGGATCAATGAATGAAGTAAATGATTTAATGGAATCCGTTACAAGTTTGAATTTTTCACCTTGGAAAGCTTTAAAAGAATCTCTTCTTCCACTCTCTAGCACTGTACCGGTCCCATCTTTAGTCTCTCCACCCACTCTTGAGCTTAAAACTCTTCCTTCCAATCTTAAGTATGCATTCTTGGGCCCAAAAGAGACTCTTCCGATCATCATTTCTTCAAGTCTTGAAAAAGACCAAAAGAATAATCTTTTAAATGTGCTTAAAGAAAATAAGGAAGCTATTGGATGGAGTGTGGCTGTTCTAAAAGGAATTGACCCTTCTATTTGCATGCATTGTATTCTTATGGAAGAAGATGCAAAACTTTTTAGGGATTCCCAAAGGAGATTGAATCCAAACATGAAAGAGGTGGTTAAAAAGGAGGTTATTAAGCTTTTAGATTCCGGTATAATTTATCCAATCTTTAATAGCAAATAGGTGAGTCTAACTCAAGTAAATCCCAAGAAATCAGGGATTACGGTGGTTAAAAATTTAAAAGGTGAGGCAATTTCTAAGCATACCACCAATTCGTGGCGTGTATGCATTGATTATTGAAAATTAAATGCCGCCACTAGAAAAGATCCCTTTCCTTTGCCGTTTATTCATCAAATTCTAGAGAGATTGGCTGGGCAACAATATTATTGCTTTCTTGATGGCTATTCGGGGTACAATCAAGTAGCCCTGGACCCTTTAGACCAAGAGAAAACCACCTTTACTTGTCCTTTTGGCACATTTGCTTATAGACGGATGCCTTTTGGTTTGTGCAATGCTCCCGCAACATTCCAAAGGTGTATGATGTCAATTTTCTTAGACAGGGTGGAAGAGTATCTAGAGGTCTTTATGGATGATTTTTTTGTCTTTGAGTCTTCATTTTATGCATGCCTTAAAAATTTGTCTTTGGTGCTTAAAAGATGTCGTGAAACAAACCTTGTTCTTAGTTGGGGAAAAAGCCATTTCATGGTTCAAGAAGGTATTGTGTTAGGTCATGTCATCTCAAAAAGAGGTATCAAGGTGGATAAAACAAAAGTTGAGCTTATTTTTGAATTGCCTCCACCTTCCACTGTGAGAGAAGTTCACTCATTTCTAGGCCATGCCAGCTTCTATCGCCGTTTCATCAAAGACTTTAGCAAAATTGCTAGACCCTTGTGTAATCTTCTCGACAAGGAGACTCCTTTTGTCTTTGATCAAGCATGCCTTGATGCTTTCCATACACTTCGTGGATCATTGTTATCTGCTCCTATTATGTAACCTCCCAATTGGTCATTACCGTTTGAAATCATGTGTGATGCCTCTGATTATGCCATGGGAGCAATTTTGGGGCAAAAGGTAGGAAAACTTCCATACGCCGTATACTATGCAAGTAAGACTTTCTCGGGAGCTCAATTGAATTACTCCACTACCGAGAAAGAATTACTTGCCGTAGTGTATGCTCTTGATAAATTCCGGTCCTATCTCTTAGGGTCAAAAGTTATTGTCTATTCTGATCATGCTGCTTTGAGGCATCTTTTAACTAAGAAGGAAACAAAGCCTCGCTTAATAAGATGGATTTTGCTTCTTCAGGAATTTGATTTTGAAATCAAAGATAAGAAAGGCACCGAAAATGTGGTTGCCGACTATCTTTCAAGGTTAATGGTTGAATCTTCCCCAAGCCCACCAATTTATGATTCTTTTCTGGATAAACAACTCTTCCAAATTTTCAATGGAAAAATGCCTTGGTTTGCCGATATTATGAATTATCTCGCAATTGACTAACTTCCCACTAATTAGTCAAGGCAAGAAAATAAATCGATTCTTTGCCAACATCCGAAAATATTATTGGGAATATCCCATTTTATTTCAATATTGCCCGGATCAAATTATGAGGAGATGTATTCCGGAGAGTGAGGTTCCTAGTGTCCTTGCATTTTGTCATACTCTTGCATGTGGCGGGCATTTTAGTGCAAAGAAAACCACCTTAAAGGTTCTTCAATGTGGGCTATTTTGGCCTACCATTCATAGAGATGCCTACAATTTTTCCAAGGAATGTGAGAGATGTCAAAAAATAGGATCAATGTCAAGAAAAGATATGATGCCTTTGACAAATATTCTAGTTGTATAGGTTTTTGAAATTTGGGGCATTGATTTTATGGGTCCATTTACTATGTCTTATAGCTTCAATATATTCTGCTTGCCGTTGATTATACTTCTAAGTGGGTGGAAGCTTGTGCTACCAAAATAAATGACCATTCCATGGTTGTTCAATTCATTAAATCTAACATCTTTGCTCGTTTTGGTATGCCAAGAGCCATGATTAGTGATGGAGGAAAGCATTTTTGTAATCAATTCTTGAGGCACTTATTTCTTAAGTACTCCGTTACTCATAAGGTGGCCACCCCATACCATCCTCAAACAAGTGGGCAAATAGAAGTGTCAAATCGGGAAATAAAGCAAATTCTTAAGAAAACAGTAAACACAACCCGGAAAGATTGGTCGCGCAAATTGAATGATGTTTTGTGGGCTTACTGAACGGCATATAAGATCCTATTGGCATGTCTCCATATAGACTTGTATATGGAAAGTCTTGCCATCTCCTGGTTGAGCTAGAATACAAGGCTATGTGGGCGGTTAAAAAGCTCAATTTTGATCTTGACAAAGCCGGAGAGAATCGGTTGCTACAATTGAATGAATTGGAAGAGTTAAAATATAATGCATATGATAATGCCAAACTTTACAAAGAAAGAACTAAAGCTTTTCATGACAAACATATTGTGAAAATATCTTTGGAACCCGGTCAAAAAACATGGCTCTTCAACTCTAGGCTAAAACTCTTTCCCGAAAAGTTGCGAACCAAATGGGAAGGCCCATATGAGATCATTTCTGTTGCACCTCATGGGGCGGTTGAAATACAAAGCTTGAAAGATGGAACTACATTCAAAGTGAATAGACAAAGGTTAAAGCCTTACATTGAAGGGCAAGTGTTCCAAAGGCATATGGTGGATCCAGTCTATGTTGATATTTGAGATTGTTTGAATGTCGATTAGAGACGTTAAACCTAGTTCTAATAGAGTTTTCAAACTCTATTTCCTCCTTTTCTTTCTTATCTTTCATTTTTGCAGCATCCGAATAATGATATTTTATGATTTCATTGAAGTTTTCTAGGTATGTTTTGAGTTTTCCAAAAATTTGCATTCTTAAAATTTCAGAGCCTAGAGACTTCGATCGATCGAAATTGTGACAGAAATTTTCGATCTATAGAACATCAATCTCCATCGATCGAACATGATTTCAATCGATCGAAAATGCGTCGAAAATTTTTACTCCCAGGACTCAGTTTTTCAGAGAATCTCGATCGATCATGGAATTTTCGATCGATCTAGGCAGGTTTCAATTGATCCAAAAAAAAATAATAATAATAAAAAAAAAAAAGTAAAAAAAAAAAAAAAAAATGAAGAGTTTTTGTTTTCATTTTTCATTATTTTGCTCTTGCATCCTTTCTTACTTTTTGTTTTTCATTTCTTGCATTGTACATGTTCTTTCATTGTATTTTACCTTCTTTATTTTTCTTTTTATATTTTATTCATGCATTTTTATTCTTTGTTTTTCTTGCATTTTGTATATACTTGCTTTTATAAAATGAAAAAAAAAAATACAAAAATTTGTTTTAGGCTTGATCTCATATCTCTCTTTCATCATATGCTATATTGCCTTAGAATGCTTGAGTTGGTTATCTTTATCCAATTTGATATTTGATGTGAGTTTGCTAGTGTGGGTGTTCAAGTAGGTTGTTGATTCCAAGTTTGGGGGAGACGTCTTTCGAATTAGATTATTGTCGGGCTTTATGCCTTTGCCACCATGGTATATTCTTTCCATCTTTTCCATTGTTCTTATTGCACATTGAGGACAATGTGCAGTTTAAGTTTAGGGGTAATGTGACTTTGTTGCATTCTATTTATGTTTGACACTTAATTAGATGATTTGAGAGTCTTGGGCTATGATTTTGATCTTTTGAGGACCATGATACTTAGAATTTAAAAATTGCTTGACATGAGAGTCCAATACTCCTTGTATGCCTTGTGGATGCCATTTAGGAGTAAATTTTTTGAAAGATTGATATCTTGCTTGCATTTGTGGTCCACATCATCCTGATTTTATGATTGTTTTGAGATTCACTCTAGAATTCTACACTAGCACAGGTGCGCACTAGCATTCATTTGTAGGGTACATGCTTTGTTGATTATTGAATTAGTTATATCCCAATTGAGCTAGTAGTGCATTGAAAGCTTTCATCTTGACAAAAGTGGATAAAAACCCCTTTTCATTAAGTAGCCAGGATTCTAGCCTCTTCAAGCACTGAATTTCTCGTGCCGAAAGGTGGAGGGCTCAAATTCTAGGTTTTAAAAAAAAAAAAGAAAAAGAGTTGCAAAAGCAATAAAAAAGTGAAGACTTCTCCCAAAAGGTGAGAAGTAGGAAATGATTAGATAGAGGTTGGTTTGATTTGTAGCCTAGTCGATTTGAGCTTGTAAGTCCTTAAGGGTGTTTAAACACCTAATGCCCTAAAGTCGTCCGGTTTGGGAGTCATTAACCTAACGCTCG
Organism: Cornus florida; assembly: GCF_030987335.1. Classification (NCBI taxonomy): domain Eukaryota; kingdom Viridiplantae; phylum Streptophyta; class Magnoliopsida; order Cornales; family Cornaceae; genus Cornus; species Cornus florida. The sequence goes on from NW_026775579.1 coordinate 435,289, forward strand.
ACCTCATGAATCGCTAGAAAGCTTAATAGATCAACATATTGCACCATGCTTCCATCTTTGATCCTTTAGGATACTTAAAAAAAAAAAATTGAGTGAAAAGAATACGCGCACCTAGTTGAATAAACTTTAATAAAAGGTCCACTCTTTGTTTTGATGATCGGGACTAGATTTGTGTGCTAGTTTGAGGGGAAGGATGTGATCATTTCTTTAGTTTGCTTAGATAGCAATATATTTGATGCCAGTTCACTTAAAAGTATTCTAGAGTTGTTTTGATTTGCATGATCATTTTCTTGATGTGTGGATGACCATACTTGCTTGCTTGATGTTGAGATTTTGGGAAATTGCTTAGAAAGGGTTGAAAAATTGCATACTTGAGGTAGTTTTCTCCCAATGCTTGTTTTGTATATTGGTGCCTCTCTTGTGAGAAAGAGCTCAATGTTTGTGGGTAGCATTTTTAGAAACCCTTACGAGACTTCACTCATCCGCTAAGGGTAACCTAGGGGTTTAAAAGGCTTGTTGCATATGCTAAATGCAATTGTGTTCCCTACGAAAATGGCGCTTTTCTTTTATTGCTTTCTAGTTCATAGTTAGATGTTTATTTCTTTCTTCTCCTTGTAGTTCATTGCTAGGGACTAGCAATATCTAAGTTTGGGGGTGTGATGAGTGCTCAAATGTGACGCATTTTAGCACCTAAGCTAGGGTATTTTAGTCAATTCGTCTATCTTACTTTCATGTTTTAGATACTTATTTGTGTTTTTGCCTATTTCAGGTTAATAAAGTTCAAGCAGGCTAACAAGAGTTATTTAGGCCAATTTTGGAGCTAAGGAACAAAGTTAGAAAGAAGCCAAGAAAAATGTACCAGGGGAACTTCGATCGATCGAAGAGGAATCCCGATCGATCGAAGTAGTCTACAATCGATCGAAATGAGGTGGTGCCAGCTCAGCTAATTGGATAAGGCCAAAAAAAGATATTTTCAAACCACGTTAGCTTCGATCAATCGAAGCTAAGTGTCCGATCGATCGAAAATGCTGTTGGCAGTGAGTTGTCTAATTCCCGAGCGCGCCGATTTCTGCCTAACTTGTGTAGTTAAGAATTTTCTCCAATCATAGGCAGTAATTCTGACTTGGTTCTTACTCAAAGGAATATGTAATTGATTTATTAAATAATTATTGTATCATAGAGGAGATATAGAGATATTACCAATTATAGAAAATTTTCCCCTCCTTAAAACTAGGGTTTTTGGAGAAAAAAACAAGGATGAAGATGATGATGCTAACCAGGTTCAAGTCCGTGACATATGGGTCACTTCCTATGTTTGGAAGCAACAATCAAGTAAATTTTGCTTATACTAAGATAGTGATATGCTAATAAGCAAAACCTTTAATGCCTAGGTGATTGTACCCAAAAGGACTAAAGGCCATCATTTCTACTATCCTATACACATTATTATCCATTGCTAGCCCTTCGTGTTATAATAAATTTTCATTTCATCACACCCACCAATGATCACACCCCACAATAGGGCAATTTGTAATGACTTAGTCATTTTCCTTCCTTTCCTTTTTTCGGTAATTTCTTTTTTCGTCTTTTTCCCTATTTCGTCTTTTTCTCGTTTCTTTGAAAGTTTACCGAATAGTCACAAGGGTATGGTTGATGCATCTATGGGTGGTTCCTATCTTGATAAGCACGAGAATAATGTGTGGCAATTGTATGAAAGTATGAGTGAGAATTCAATGCATAGATCTTTATCCTCTAAAAATGGTAGAAATCTAGGTGGAAGGAAGAACATCAGCTTAAATCAAATTGACAATTCCAACGATATAGCTACCAAGATGAAATCTTTATCTCAAAGGTTTGATCAATTCTTGATTAACCAAACTTCGGCGAATCAAATGCCTTCCTCCCCTAACCATTATCATCATGCATCTAATGAATCTTGCATAACTTGCTCAAGTGTTTCACATTCTACTTCCAATTGTCCCCATGGACATGTGCCAAGTGAAAACCATGAGCAAGTCAATGCTACATTTGTCAACCAAGGGAATAATCCCTATGGCACTCATTATAATTCAAGTTGGAGGAACCATCCAAACTTCTCTTGGAAAAGCCAAGGGGAAGGCTCAAACCCTCCCTAAGGTGGTTTTCAAAACAAGTATGTTCCACCACCAATGCAAAGCCAAGGTTCCCAAGGTTATAGATCTTCTTTTTAATCATCACATGGAAATCAATTCTCTAATTCTCATTTCCCTAACCAATCATCGTATTCCCAAGGAAATTCTGGGAGTCCCGCTTTTAAGGAGAAAGTGTTGACCGCTCTAGGCACTCTAAAGGAGAATACTCAATTGCTTCATTCCCATTCCCAATCCATTGCTAAGCTAAAAACCCAAGTCGGGCAAATAGCTAGTACTTTGAATGCTAGAGAGAAAGGGAAGATGCTTCTAAATGCATCACCAAAGCAACAATGTGTTGTGGTGACTCATTCTTCATTGGAAGGTCACACAATTGAACATGTCAATGCGGTAACAACCTTGAGAAATAGGAGAATTGTGGACAACCAAGTGAGTATATCCAATGAAGAGAGTGAACCAGTGCAACCAAAAGTTAACACCCGTCCGGTTTCACATCTTATTCCTCCTTTATTGCATGTGCATGACCCCTTTGTTGAAAAAGTAATGGACAATGATTTGAACAAAGTTTTGAAAGATGATTTGAAAAATTCTTGTGACAGTTTTGAAAAATTCTTGTGTTGAAGATTTTTCAAAGAAAAATTTTAAAAAAGCTTTTGAGCCTAAAGCTCCATTTCCGGATGCCTTGAAAGGATCCATTTCTCTTGACAAACAAAAGACCAAGACTAATGAAATCATTGATATGTTTAGGCAAGTGAAAATCAATCTTTCACTTTTGGATGCAATCAAACAAGTTCCGGCTTATGCCAAATTTTTGAAAGATCTTTGCACTCAAAAGAGGAAGAACAAAAGCCAAGTACCAAGGAAAGTGGTCTTGATTGAGCAAGTGAGCTCCATTTTGCAACATAACATCCTCCCAAAGTTTAAGGACCCCGGTTCACCTACTGCTTCTTGCATCATTGGTGACCATGTCATTAATCGGGCTCTTCTAGACTTAGGAGCAAGTGTTAACCTTCTTCCATATTCAGTATATGTCAAATTGGGCTTAGGAGACTTGAAACTGACGTCGATGGTTTTACAACTTGCCGACCGATCCATCAAAAAGCCCCGCGGTATCATTGAGGATGTTTTGATTAAGATTGATAAGTTCTTCTTCCCCGTTGATTTCTGTAATACCCCTAGTTTCAAAAAGATATAATTGGTAATTAATTATTTTATTTTATTGTGTTTTAGTTGTTTATGTGTGCTTCAGTGTTTTTTTAATTAATTGTGTAAAGGTTTTAAATTACAATTTTGGCCATTTGCTTGATTGTTTAAATGTGTATTTGGTTATTTGTATTGTTTGTTTTAATTAAATTATATGCTTAGGTGGTATTTGAATGTGTAATTATATGTGTTATGTTATTTATTTATCTTTAAAACGAGGTTGGGCTTGGATAGGATTAATGGACTGTTTGAATAGTGCAAATGGGTATAGTTTTTACCCATAGAGGTATATCCATGTCTATTTATGGGTATATATGTATTTAGAGTTAGTTTTAATTATCGGTATATATTAATAATTAAACTTGTTTTATTAATCATAATTTAATAAATGTTATACTATTAGGGTTATATATATTCTCATATGGTTAGCCGACCGAGAATATAACTTGTGTGGTTGTTCTTTTCTTTCTAGGATTAAAATTAAAATTAGGGTTTTAGTTTTCTAAACCTATAAATACATCATTATGTCGACTTAGGGTTGGAAAGATAGGAGAATTCTTTTCATATACCTAATTAACAGAGAGATATTGTAAGAAACAGAGGGGTTCCTACTAAGTTTTTGCCAATGGAGTGAACTGGACCAAGGATGAGGGTAGAGAGTTGTTCTTAGATCAGAACCAGAGCAAAGGAGTTCTAGACGATGGTCATGGTTGCCGAAAAACTTAGGAATATGGCAACAAAGTTTTGAATCCAAAAAGGCAAGTTCTGTTCTTTCTCTCTTCCTTTGGCTTGTGATCTGTGCATATCTAGATGGACTCTAGGGTTTAATTAAATAGTAATTGAATCTGGCATGTTTGATTTTCATTAAATTAAGCGACTGTATGAATTTGGTGTACTCTGTATCTATGCTTGGTAATTTAAGTTCCAGTTTTACAAGAACGCATATTAAATCGATAGCAGTTTTATGCCATTATAATTAACTTAAACTATTGTAACAAACCACTAGGATGCATCTGGATATTCTTTAAACTCTTAGGAATAGTTTTCATGAGAGCAGAAGGGCTGGAAAATAGCCGAAAATGTCACAGACGAAGTAGGAAGGAGCAGCTATCAGAGAGAGGAAGAGAAATACAGCTTCAAAAGTGGGGAGCCGACTCCCCCTTTACAGAGCCGTCTCCAAGGGCTAGGAAGCCGGCTCTAGGATGCTTGGAGCCTGCTCCATTTTTTTAGAGCAGGCTCTATGATGGTTTTCACGTACAGGGTTGTTTAGATGGGTTTTGGAGTAGTTTTTAGGCTCTGTTTGGACTTGTGGGCTTCCTGGACTGTGTTGGAATGTTAATGGGGGTTGTAAATATTAGGTTAGAGTATATTAAAGCCCCTGGATGCATAGTCTTTAGTAGTATGCTAATAGTTGGGACTGTATCTACGGTTAATCAAGTTTGTATGCAGTTAACGGGTAAGAGGGATGAACTTGTTAAATGTTATCTTAATAATTTAAAGGATTGTAATATAAGCTACAAATGTTATGATGTGCCATTTTAGAGCCTAATATGCATAATTAATGTCTCTGTGCTCAAGGATTCGATAGTAGAAAAGTATACAACGGTGTAGGCTGTTAATGGATGAAAGGGGTTTGATTACCTAATTTGGTTTTCAGAATTTAACGGAATATATTTATATAAATATAAATCTTATTTTGGTGGCATGCTAGGGTCATTTATTTACCGAGTTTGATCTATGTATATATTGGATGGTAATTGTTGAAATAACTAAATTCTTTTCTGCAATACATGGTATAAGCTTGGATGTTGATTGTTGTAATATTAAGCAATAGTTAGCAATTATATGGTTGGGGCTTAAATTACTTAACTAATAACTAGGTTCTATTAATCTATTTGGATGTTAGTCTGGAATTAATTGAAGAAATAATTATATTTTTTTTTCTGTCAATTACTTGGATGGATGTTGGACTTTAACTTGATGATCTATGAAACTTTATCTCATTAAGTTATGCGAACGTATTCTGGATTTGTAGTTGATGAACTGTTTAAATTCTGTATTTATCAACTATTTGGATTATGTGGACATTATTTCATGTACTGCTTATAATATTGCATCATTTATAGATCATTTGCATGGTATGTACCGGTATGGGACAGTGACATACGGAGGGACGGATTATATCAAAACGCTAATCCCTACCCATTCATACATACATAATGGATTAACTAAAACAGTTAATCCTACATGGTTTCATGTCCTGTCAACTAACATAGTTGAACGACATACTTGATGGTTGTTTATATTTCTGTATTAAGAAGGATAGGGTTTTAACTAAAACGTTTAAATCCTGATTACATGTTGTGTCTTGAGTAATGAACCGTTGACCGGCACAACATTGTATTTGGAGGGAACTCATATATAAAATTGGGATAGGGATTTAATTAAAACATTTAAATCCTAATTTTATGTCATGTCATGGCAACGACAGTTGAGCGGCACTACATTGGTTTGGATAGGAATTTATATATATAATTTATGGTACCGCGATCTAAGCTTGAGTCTCATAGTCGACGGTTAGGGTGCGATATGCAGTAGGATACGTAGCTAGCTATGTTGGTTGAGATATACCCTGTTAGGCTTAGGTAGTCATGCCCACTCAGGTGCGTATTGCATGTTGCCTTCTATTCAGGTTGAGACCCTCAGCATAGTTTAGTGAGTCCTGTAGTGTGGATATATATTTATCTATTATGGACTATATAGATATAGTTGAGACATCTAGTATGTATCTGCATATCGGGTCTCTGTTTGGATTGTAGTTAGGATAGAACTTGTTCATAGGCCTGACCCACTATTATTTTTTAGGTAACGGATGGTTCCAAGTCTTAGATCTTATTCGTGCTAAGCAGAGATGGCTTCTCATTCTTCCGACGACGTAAGAGCTTCTTCATAATTTAGCAGTGGAGTTCTTCAGTTGATGGTTTCAGTGTTGGAGTTTTTAGGGGTCCACCAGATGGATTCCCAAGTTATATTAGCAATGGAGAATTTGGATGTATCAAAATAATTCTTTATTAATTTAATTTTATTATGAGGTTTCAGTATTTGAATTATCATTCTAGTTTCTTTTTAGCAAATTTTTATTTATTCCTGTTTCCTTAATTGTATTCTGTGTTCGTTTATTGCTAATTGTTTTGATATCCTCGGGTAGTCGGGCATGGGCCTGGCCAACCCGCATCCGGAAATCCGGGGGTATCATAATTTCGTTGTCATAGACACGGAACCGGTTTCGAATCCCAAAAGCCAAATTCCCGTTATCCTTGTCCATCCCTTCTTGGCAACCGCAAATGCTAATATCAATTTTAGGACGGGGATAATAAAAATCTTATTTAGCCACATGAAGGTGAAGTTAAACATCTTTAATCCAACCCCGAATTCAATGGACAAACATGAAGAAGTGTGTGTTGTTGAAAAATGCATAGCCAATGAACTTGATAAAGTTGAGTCTTTATTTGGAAGTGGAAGTTCTAAGAGTTCATCTTCAAACTTGAATTCCAGAATTGTTGTTTCAAAACCTTATATTGAAAGGGCAAGGAAGCCCAAGAGTTGCATAGACCAAGGACCATCAATGTCTTTTGAATCAAATCCAAAAAGTTCTCTAGAGAACCATTTGTTGGGTGGGATTCAAAAATCCATTCTCCCCGTCAAGGAAGGGATGCATAACAAGATATTTGATCCGAGCTAAAAGAGTTCAACGTCTTGCTAGAGACGTTAAAGACTAGCAATGCTTCGTAGGGTTTACAACCCTATTCCTCCCTCATTTCTATTTTACCTTTCATTTCTTACGTCTAGATATATTCTGGGTTTATACACATTGCTAGGAACTGTGATTGAGAATGCATGCACTTCCATTCTGAAAATAGGCATTTTGCACTTGTTCGATCGATCTCAAAAGATGTTTGATTGATCGAACATTCATTCCTGCATCCAATCATCTCTCAGTCCCATCGATCGAGAATTTCCTGCATATTTCAGCTCTCTGTGTATCGAGCGAACTTTAGTTCAGATCGATCTGAGTGCTCCAAGATTGATCAAAATTTTCCTCAGATCGATCTTCATTCTATACTTAGAAATTTTTTTGAAACCCATGAAAAAGGCCTCTCTGTGTATCGATCGAACTTGTTTGCAGGTTTTCACCTATTCGATCGATCGAAGTATCTTCTAGATCGATCTTGGAATGATAGATCTGTGTCCATTTATTAACTTTGACTTTGACTTTGACTACCCTTTTTGAATTTTGATTTATTTTAAAAGTATATATATATCAATATATATAAAATACAAAAATATTTTTCCTTTAGTTTTATTTTTATTTGATGTTATTTTATTTTAAAAAAATATTTTCAAAAAACAATCCAAAAACATTTTTATTTTTATTTTTATTTTCAAAAATTCAAAAAATAAAATAAAATAATATAAATATATTTAAAATTCAAAAAAATTTCAAAAATATTGTGTCGTTTTGAGCTTAAGATCGATCTGTGTTCTTAAAGATCGATCTATGTTTGATCGATTTGAGATTTTTCTAGATCGATCGAACATATCAAGAATAGTTTTTAAAAATAGAAGCCTAGGGTCATTTTGATAGATTTACACATCGATCTCAACCCTAGCTCCCTTTTGCCGCTGCAACCCTTCTTCCTATCCTCCGGCAAGCTTCCAGAGCTTCGAATCTCTCTCATTCATCTCAGATATCATCTCTTTCTCTCTCAATCCACTTCTCTCCCCGATTTGGTAAGTTTGAGTTATATTTTTGGATTTTGAGCTTTAATAATATGTTTTAGATGCTTTCCATGATTGAATGTTTCCATTTTTGAAGTTAATGAAGTACATGTATACATATGTATATATATCTATGGATATTTATATATATTTTCATTCTGAATCTGATTTTAGGGGTCACGTGCCTATTCAAGTGACTATTTTTGTGTTGTTGAGGTGTAGGGGGACCCACAAGCTTGCTTGGGTACCCCCCGTGTCATCTACGTCACAGATCTGTGACTTTTTGAATTTCTCACAGTAGTTCGATCAATCAAAGTTTTCTCTAATCGATCAGAGAAAAATCGATCTAACTTAGTCCTGATCGATCTGAGAAAGATCGATCACATATTTTCTTGATTGATCGAACTTCACAGGTTTACATGTGCACATTTCACACACCATCCATAGTGTTCATACTAGTTTCTTGATGCCCAATGCATGTGTTTTTCACATTGGATGCATTCCATACTTACACTGTTTAGCATGCTTCACTTAGTTACTGTTTACTTGGCTGCGTCATCACTTGCATAGATTCATGTCAATTACTCTGAGTTGTCTATCTTATTTGACATACATGTTTCTATATAGTATACTTTAATTCTCTATTATTTGTTACTGACTTATTTTGCAAGTGTTTCTTTTTTGTTTTACAAGCCATGGCATGGGTTAAGACAGTCTTCCGTCGACAGTATCTGAGGAGAGTCTGACAGAGAGTAGAGGATCCAGCTGAGCCTTCTCATGCCCAGGATCCAGAGTAGGTTAAGCAGCATGAGTAGTTACAGGAGTATGAGAAGCCAGCTCCGACTTAGTCTGATTGCTCTACCTCTACCGCTTCTGCATCTTCATCCCATTCCGATAAGGATGAGCATATATCTTCTCCTTCTCCACCACCGACACAGCTTGGCCAAGTCCGAGACTGACTTATTTGAAAGTTCAGACGTTTTTCAGTGTCCCATGAGTCCGTATTTAACATAGCTTTCTTCTCCCGGTCAGTCTTGACCCGGGCAGCTTTTGACGACATTGAGCGACGTGGCATTTTAGCCATTCTGGTGCCAGTTACTTATCTTGTTTTCTCGCGGCTTATTCGGATGTTCTTCCAGAACCTCCGGCCAGCCCCGGGTAATCTGTCAGAGCTGCAGACTACTATTGATGGCCATCATATCATCATCATAGTCGACACTTTGGCCACTTCTTCTCTGTGCCCCCATGACTACTTTTGATTATCCTATTCTGAGGAGGCCTTCTGATGCAGACATGGCCATTGCTTTGACTGGCCATTACACAACTGGTGAGACTTTTGCCACCAGGACTTATCTGCCCGATGACTTATGGTTTTTTGATTCGATCTTGTACTGAAATGTGTTTATGGCGGGGAATAAGATCCAAAGGCGTTCTGATTTTTTGGCAGCCCTTTATGCATTCTACACCGGGCACTGGTTCTCCATTCTTACACTCTACTGAAGTGTTATGATAAAGTTGTACACAGATTATATTAGCAAGGCCAAGCCCTAACAGGATAAGTATTTCCCCTTTGCTCATCTTATTACTCAAATCCTCCGGGACCAGCGCTACCCTTTCCATCTACAGGAGCATTCTGAGTCAGGGGCTTGCCACTACGGCAAGAAGGACTGGAACAAAAGCTACAATACTCTGACCAAGAGCTTGGAGGAGGACGTTATCTTAGCAGTAGAGGAGGCTGCAGAGGCTGAGGAGGTAGAGATGGCAGCAGCAACAGCAGCAGCGGATGATCTAGCAGACGCACCGGTGGCTGAAGTACATATGGATATAGACCTAGAGCAGCAGCCTCCAGAGGAGTTACAGCATCACTCTCCAGCTGGGTCGCCAGTTCATTCCCAGGAGCAGGGTCAGGATGTACCACAGTTTCATGATCCAGTTATTCCTAATGCTCTAGTTCCGACACCCGCCCTAGGAGAGCGTGTCCAGTCACTGAAGGATGCAGTAGTCTCTCTCAGAGCAGACATTTCTACTCTCCATTCAGATGTCTTAGCTGCACTGTGTGACATATCCAGAGATATCCGGGGATCATGCCCTGCTCGCCCTACCTCCTCTGCCTGATTTCTCTATCTCGTTACTCTCCTCATTTGATATATCTGTGATACATTACTGTTACATTGCTACTGATATGATATTTTTGCAGCCAGTCTGTTGGCCTTGATACTATGATGTACTGTACATTATTTCTCTTTTTCTATGCATGAAATTTTTGGATGTCTGGATTTTATATTGATACATTTATCTGTGATTGACTACATTTATCAGGTACATCCCAGTGACTTCAGTGAGAGAGAGTGCTGCCCAAATTTTTTTTCAGGACCACCCTTTTTCCTCTCTCTTTACTTCATTTCTTATCCCATTTACACTTGCATGTCCACTATGCACTGTTATTATCCCTTTTGTTATCTAATGAGTTTTATTTAAGTGCTATCTTTTCATGACCGCAGTCAATTCCAAGTTTGGGGGTTATACCGCCCACTTTGGATATTTATGTCCCAGCCATTCTTTGCCTTAGTTGCACTAGTATACTCTTTCCTTTTGTTCTCTTTGCACATTGAGGACACTGTGCCATTTAAGTTTAGGGGTAATGGGTGTTAATTGTAGTATTTGCTTTCAATTCAAAATTTTAAGCATGACTTGTGTATTTGAGGGATTTTCTATGATTGGTCCATAACTAGCTATGATTTTGATCTTTTGAGGACTATATTGCTTAAATTTAAAAATTGTTTGACTTGAGAGTCCAATACTCCTTGTATGCCTTATGAATGCCATTTAGGAGTAAATTTTTCGAGAGATTGATATCATGCCTGCACTTGTGGTCTACATCATCCTAATTTTGTGATTGTTTTGAGATTCACTCTAGGATTCTACACTAGCACAGGCACACACTAGCATTCATTTATGGGGTACATGCTTTGTTGATTATTGAATTGGTAATATTCCAATTGGGCTAGTAGTGCATTGAAAGCTTTCATTTTGATAAAGGTGAATAACAAACCCTTTTCATTGAGTAACCGGGATTCTAGCCTCATCAAGCACTGAATTTCCTACGCCGAAAGGTGGAGGGCCCAAACTCTAGGTTAATAATTGAATGTTAAAAAAAAAAAAAAAAAAAAAGTTGCAAAAGCAATAAAAAGTAAGGACTTCTCCCAAAAGATGAGAAGTGGGAAATAATTAGATGGAGGTTGTTTTAATTTTTAGCCTAGTTGATTTGAGCTTGTAAGTCCTTAGGGGTGTTTGAACACCTAGTGCCCTAAAGCCGTCTGGTTTGTGAGTCATTGACCTAACGCTCGACCTCATGGATCACTAGAAAGCTTAATAGATCTACACATTGCACTATGCTTCCATCTTTGATCCTTAGGATTAGAAAAAAAAAATATTAATAATAAATAAAAAATAAATAAATAAAAAATAAAATGAGTGAAAAGAATAAGCGCACCTAGAACAATAAAGCTTTAATAAAAGGTCCACTATTTACCGTGATGATCGGTATTAGATTTGTGTGCTAGTTTGAGGGTAAGGATGTGATCATTTCTTTAGTTGTCTTAGATAGCAGCATACTTGATGCCGGTCCACTCAAAAAGGATTCTAGAGTTGTTTTGGTTTGCATGATCATTTTCTTGATGTGCGGAGGTCCATACTTGTTTGCTTAATGTTGAAATTCTGGGAGATTATTTGGAAATGGTTGAAAAATTACATACTTGAGATAGTTTTCTTCCAATGCTTGTTTGCAATATTGGTGCCTCTTTAGTGAGAATGAGCTTAATGTTTGTGGGTATCATTTCTGGAAACCATCACGAGACTTCACTCGTCCACTAGGAGTAACCTAGGGGTTTAAAAGGTTTATTGCATATGCTAAATGCAATCGTATTCCCTACGAAAGTGGCGTTATCCATTTATTGCTTTCTAGTTCATAGTTATATAGTCATTCATTTCATTCCTTTACTTCATAGTTCATTGCTAGGGACTAGCAATATTTAAGTTTAGGGGTGTGATGAGCGCTGAAAAGTGCGTAATTAAACCCCTTAAGTTTAGGTATTCTAGGACCTTTATCTATCTTATTTTTTTGTCTTAGACTAATTTCATGTTATTGCCCTTTTTAGGTACTTATCCCAAAAATAAGTTAATTCAGCCAAATAAGAGCTTAAAAGAAGCAATCTCAAGCTAAATGGAAGAAATGAGCAAAGTGGAAGCAAAGTGTGGAAAATCAGTAAGTTCAATCGATCTCAACATTCCTTCGATCGATAAGAGAAACATCAATCTGGACACTTCAAGATGGATCCAAGCCTTTGTCCTTATCCAAAAGATTCCACCATGTTCGATTGATCCAACTTATCTTCGATCAATCGAAATTATTCGATCTTATCCACACCTACCACCCCACCTACCACTCTTGTCTCTTTCCCAAAATATCTCAGAGATTTGTCTTTATTCAAAAAGGCACTGCCAAGGATGATCGATCTCTACAGCATTCGATGGATCTCACCTCAGTTCAATCGATCTCACCACAGTTCGATCGATTGAACCTCCTCAAGTCCGAAATAAAATAAATTCCAGCTCATTAAAAGTTGGCTCATGGTGCAATCATTGCAAGGACCCTAGTGCACGAATCCAGACCATTGGGTGTAACACTTAAGCCTCCTATATAAGGATTTTGAGCCATTCATATCAAAGGATTGAACATATCTTAATTTCTTCAATACACATATCATATCTCATATCTTGGAGAGGAGGCTAGAGACTAGAGAGCTTTTACACATCTTTGGGAGTTCTTCCATTCTTCTAGGGTTTCCATCAAGAAAGAGGTCATGCCTACCATGGAGATAGCCCTTGAGGGTTAGATGACTACTTCAATGAGTGGCTAGACATCTACTTGGGGCTAGAGTAGCCCCTAAGTTTGCTTCCTAGACCTAGTGTTTTGTATATTTTTGGGGATTTGCTTGTAATAAATGTTTTAATCTTGGATTTATATACACATCTTGTGGTTTCTACTTGATGTGTATGGATTAATGCTTTCAATTGATTATCTACTTCTAACCATATGTCTATGTATGCTAGAATGGATGATTCATGTGTTTTTCTCTAGATTTAGTAGAGTTTATGCATGTCTATGTGTATGGATGAAGTTAATCTAGAGATGGTCAAAACATAGTGCTTAATTGAACACTCTTGTAATTTATTTGATAGTTCACACTTGTTTCTTAATGGATTGTGTCACACCTTTAGCTTACTTAGTTTAATTTTCATGTCTTTAGTGTAGATGTAGTGTAATTGCTTTAGATTCTTAGATAGGTGAACAATCTATTCTTGTTCCTTGGTGTTCCATACTTATGAATGCAAATGGTGTATGCTTTTAGATAGTTGTGTGTGCATAAATTGTGGTTTCATTGGATGGATTTTGGTCTATTATGCTTTCTATTTTAATTGGCTAGACAATCCATACTTATTTGTCATCCATGCCTAGTTTCAATTTATGTCACATACACACACAAGTTACAATTCAATTTCCCCCATTGATATACAATTGCTAGTGTCTAGTGAAGTCAAGCTTAGTGGTGAGCTCTAGTATCCCAAGTCCTCTTCTCTATATCTTTTACCTACATTCTAAATTGTTACATTTTACTTGCTTTAATTTCAATTGCATTGTAGTTTAATCAACCGAACAAGCCATCTTTTGATCATTTGATCTACTAACCCTATACATTGTTTCCATTGCAAACACACCTACAATCCCTTGGGACGATCCCTACTCACCCTAGCTATATTTTTAGTTAGAGGTAGTAGTGGCTTTTATAAATTTAAAACTTAGTCACATTGCACACTCACACTCTTAGTGTATCTTTAAACGTTGGTGCCCGCGATAACCACCATTTACATTGATAGATGCCATGATTTTTACCCAGTTCTCAGTTTCACTCCTCAGTTATATCATTGATGCATATGCTTTGATAGTTATTAGTGTGACTATTTTTAGTAAGGTTTTTGGAATCTAAGTTTGGGGATGCGCCTTCCAAAGCTAAGCTTCAGTTGCCGGGTCCATAGTGCTTCACCCATTTGGTGTACTCTTTCTATTATATGTTGCTTCTTTGCACATTGAGGACAATGCACAGATTAAGTTTAGGGGTGTATTTGCATACTTTACATGTCGCACTTACTTTCTATGCATATGATATGATTTGAGAATTTTGGGCTATGATTTTGATTTTTTGAGGACAATGATACTTAGAATTTAAAAATTGCTTGACTTGAGAGTCCAATACTCCTTGTATGCCGTGTGGATGCCATTTAGGAGTAAATTTTTTGAAAGATTGATATCTTGCTTGCATTTGTGGTCCACATCATCCTGATTTTGTGATTATTTTGAAATTCACTCTAGGATTCTACACTAGCACAGGCGCACACTAGCATTCATTTATGGGGTACAAGCTTTGTTGATTATTGAATTTGTTATATCCTAATTGAGCTAGTAGTGCATTGAAAGTTTTCATCTTGACGAAAGTGGATAACAATCCCTTTTTATTGAGTAGCTGAGATTCTAGCCTCATCAAGCACTGAATTTCTCGTGCCGAAAGGTGGAGGGGGCCCAAACTCTAGGTTAATAATTGAATTCTAAAAATAAAAAATAATAAAAAAAAAGTTACAAAATCAATAAAAAATTGAGGACTTCTCCCAAAAGGTGAGAAATGAGAAATGATTAGATAGAGGTTGTTTTGATTTGTAACCTAGTTGATTTGAGCTTGTAAGCCCTTAGGGGTGTTTAAACACCTAATGCCCTAAAGCCATCCGGTTTGGGCGTCATTGACCTAACGCTCGACCTCATAAATCGCTAGAAAGCTTAATAGATAAACATATTGCACCATACTTCCGTCTTTGATCCTCTAAAAAAAAAAAAAAAAAAAAAACGAGTGAAAAGAATAAGTGCACCTAGTTGAATAAGCTTTAATAAAAGGTCCACTCTTTGTTTTGATGATCGGGACTAGATTTGTGTGCTAGTTTGAGGGTAAGGATGTGATCATTTCTTTAGTTGGCTTAGATAGTAACATATTTGATGTTGGTTTACATGATCATTTTCTTGATGTGTGGAGGACCATACTTGCTTGCTTGATGTTAAGATTTTGGGAGATTGCTTGGAAAAGGTTGAAAAATTGCATACTTAAGGTAGTTTTCTCCCGATGCTTGTTCTGTATATTGGTACCTCTCTTGTGAGAAAGAGCTCAATGTTTGTGGGTATCATTTCTGGAAACCCTCACGAGACTTCACTCGTCCGTTAGGGATAACCTAGGGGTTTAAAAGGCTTGTTGCATATGCTAAATGCAATCGTGTTCCCTACGATAGTGGCACTTTCCTTTAATTGCTTTCTAGTTCATAGTTACTTAGATATTTATTTCTCCTTGTAGTTCATTGCTAAGGAATAGCAATATCTAAGTTTGGGGGTGTTATGAGTGCTCAAATGTGACACATTTTAGCACCTAAGCTAGGGTATTTTAGTCCATCCATCTATCTTACTTTCATGTTTTAGATACTTATTTATGTTTTTGCCTATTTCAGGTTAATAAAGTTCAAACAGGCTAATAAGAGCCATTTAGCTCAATTTTGGAGCTAAGGAACAAAGTTAGAAAGAAGCCAA
The DNA here is from genome assembly GCF_030987335.1 of Cornus florida. Taxonomy (NCBI): domain Eukaryota; kingdom Viridiplantae; phylum Streptophyta; class Magnoliopsida; order Cornales; family Cornaceae; genus Cornus; species Cornus florida. The sequence continues at coordinate 451,081 of NW_026775579.1, forward strand.
GAAAAATACACTAGGGGACCTTCGATCGATCAAAGAGGAATCCCAATTGATCAGTCTACAATCGATGGAAATGAGGCGGTGCCAGCTCAACCAATCGGATAAGGCCAAAGAAGATATTTTTAAGCCACGTCAGCTTCGATCGATCAAAGCTAAGTGTCTGATCGATCGAAAATCTTCGATCGATCAAAAATGCTGCTGGTAGTGAGCTGTCTAATTCCCGAGCGCGCTGATTTTTACCTAACTTGTGTAGTTGCGAATTTCCTCCAATCATAGGCTGTAATTTTGACTTGGTCCTTACAAAAAAGAGTATGTAATTGATTTATTGATTAATTATTGTATCATAGAGGAGAGAGAGATATATTACCAATTATAGAAATTTTTCCTCTCTCTAGAACTAGGGTTTTTGGAGAAGAAAGCAAGGATGAAGATGATGATGCCAACCTCCAAGCTAGCCCTTGAGCCTTCATTATCCACTACAATGAGTGGCTAAATCCTTCTCTTGGGGCTAGAGATAGCCCCTAGGCTTGCTTCTTAAACCTAGCTTTTGTGTATTTTTGGGGATTCTAGTTATAATAGATGTTTTGACCATAAATAAATACACATCTTGTGATTTCTACTCGATTTGTATGGATTAATGCTTTCAATTGATCATTTGACTCTAGTTATATGTCTATGTATGCTAGAATTGATGTTCATGTTTTTATCTCTAGATTTAATAAAGTTGATGCATGTCTATGTGTGTTGATGATGTTGATCTAGTGATGGTCAAGGCATGGTGCTTAATAGAACACTCTTATGATTTATTTGATGGTTCACACTTGTTTCTTAATGGATTGTATCACATCTCTAGTTTAATTAGTTTAATTTCATGTCTCTAGCCTAGTTGTAGTGTAATTGCTTCAATTTCTTAGGTAGGTGAACAATCCATTCTTGTTTCTTGATGTTACATGCTTGTGAATACAAGGAGTGCATGTCTCTAGATATTTGTGTGTGCATTAATTGTGGTTTAATTAAATGGATATTGGTCTCAATTGATGGGTTGTGCTATTCATTAAAATTGGCTAGACAATCTATACTTATTTGTCATCCATGCTTAGTTTCGATTGATGTCACACACACACAAGTTACAATTTAAATTTTCCCATTAATGTACAATTGCTAGTGTTTAATGAAGTAAAGCTTAGTGGTGACTCTAAGCCCCAAGACCTCTCTCCTATATCTTTTCCCTACTTTCTAGATTGCTCTTTACTTGCATTAATTTTAATTGCATTGTAGTTTAATTAAACAATCACCAATCATCTTTGATCATTCGACCTATTAATCCGACATTAGTTTCCATCACAAATAGACTTCCTTTCTATTGGGACGATCCCTACTCACTCTAGCTATATTTTTAGTTGGAAGTGGTAGTGGCATTTTATAAATTTAAACTTGGCCACACTACACACTTTTGCATGCTTTGGTTTTGACACACACCAAGGCTAAATATAATCGGGAATCATTTCATATATATAGACAAGGCATTGACTTAAGAGATATGGAAATGATGGGATTTGCCCGCCAATAGCAATAATGAACTTCACCAACCGAATAAGTTATTGGCATATTGGTTATCCGATTTTTCATACAAAGTGGTTAAGGGAACCACATACTATTATTTTAATGGAAGTACTCACCTAATAGCAAATGAATCTCAACAATAGTAATAATGAACTCCTCTATCAGGATAAATTATTAACGTATTGATTATGTGATTTATTATGCTACGAAGCGGAGGGACCCACATTAATTAAAAGAGCTTGTTCACCAATAGTGATAATGAACTCTTATCTATTGAGATTTATTATACTATGTGGTTGACAAACTCATTTTAATTTAAAATATGCATGATAGTATTTAATAATATTCACATTGCATATTATATGAATGTATTTATATTAAGATTAATTATGTCTAATCTATTTAATATGCTTGCTAACATATTCAATGTAATTGGACCTCATTTATATGGACTAGAAAAAGGAACTTAGATATTTTATTCACAACGTAAGGGTACAAAATGTATTTACTACTCCTATACCTAACCCCTTTTACTTTTAGATACCCAAGAGGACATTAATGCTTTTAATAAGTGAAATAAGACAAGTGATATGGCTTGGTCAATATTCTAGATTTTATCTCGAATATGCTCCACAGCTAACATTTGCATTATTTATTTTCTTCAAGCATCATGTTAAATCTCAATGAGATTTTTTGGTGAGATTAGATAAAGCGTATGCCTAAGTACTATGTCAGACTTGAACACCATCAAGATAGCCTAAGGAACTCCAATAAGAGATCGTATTTTGAAAATGATTGTTTATTATTTAAAAATTAACTGGAGATTAATGGGGCTATCATGGGTGAAAAGTTTTAAGTTGACATGATTATTGCCTTATTACCAAACTCGTTCGACTCTTTTAGAGTGAACTAAATAAAGAACCAGTTTGAGTTCACGCTTGCTGATATTCTTATAGAGATGGTAACATATGAGGGGATAATCAAAAGTATGGGCGTTCCTATCAATTTAACCTAGTCTATATCATCTTCTTCTAGGCTTAAGTGGAAGGGCAAAGGAAAAAAAGAATGATGACAATAGGACTAGGCTAGCACAAAACATTGGGGATCCAAAAGGTTAAAGGAAATAAGGTAGTGTATATTGAGGGCGAAGGAAACTATTTCTCTTGAGGCCAACTAAGACACTTAAGGATAAATTGTCTAAGCAATAACGTGGTATAGGAAAATGTATATTTCATCATTGAGCCATGTTATGTGGTTGTATCTATTAATTCCAGATGGATAGATTCTAGAGCCACTAAACATGTTTACAATTAATTGTAAGGATTTCGGGAATCCAGAAGCCTCAATGATATGGATATATATTTGTCTTTTGACCTGATGCCAAGGTTGTAGCTAAGTCAGTGGGAGTATTACATCTAAAATTAGAGAGTATGAGGATATTAGTATTAGAGAACTATCTTTATGCATAGATGTTAGATGCAATCTCATTCTTGTTTCACTTTTGGTTTATAAAAACTATGTTGTTACTTTTGATGAAACTGCTTTTATAAAATTGAATAGATATGCAATTGCTTCTAGTGTATTGAAGATGGTTAATATACTAGAACCACCAGCTCTTAATATTTGTATAATGTAGAAACTAATGTTGCATCTTCTAGATTGAAAGTTAAGAGAATATTTGTTACTCCTGAATTATTGTATTTTTAGTATCTATTATTATAATCAGTTAAAATGAGATTCAAAGATTTGTCAAAGAAGGTTTATTACCTAGTGAGGTAGGGAAGCCTAAACCAACTTGTGAATCCTGTATTGAAGGATAAATAACCCTAAGGGCTTTAATCAGCCAAATGAAATAGACATAAAGAACAATTAGAGTCGGTACACACTGACATGTGTGGTCTTATGAACATTCATGCAAGACTACTCACGTTTTGGATACATTTACCTGATGCGACACAAGTCTCAAACTTTTGGTATATTCCGAGAGTGTCAAGACTGATGTGGAGCATAAATTAGGTAAACTTATCAAAACACTTCAATCTGATCGTGGATATGAGTATTTCTTGGGATAGTGTAAAAACTATATGGTCAATAAGGGTGTTGTGTACCAGTTTTCAGCAATTGACGCTCAATAAATTGAGGTATCAAATAGGAATAATAGAATTCTGCTTAACATGGTTAAATCTATGATCAGTTATGCTACATTATCTCTTTCATTTTAGAGTTTAGCCTTAATGATATTAATGCATATTATGAACTGTATTCCATCTTAGTCTATCTCAAGGATACCTTTTGAGCTGTGTTTTTGACTAAATCTTAGTTTGAATCACATGCGCATATGGGGTAGTCTTGAACATGTGCGTTTGATATGGACAAGTAAGTTGAAAGCAGATCATAGGCATGCTTGATTTGATGGCTACTCTAAAGGCACTAAGATGGATTATTTTATGATCTCAATGATAAAAGTTGATTGTTTACACTCACTGTTTATCTATAGGAGGATCATATTATGAATCACATACCTAGTAGCATAATATTAAAAAATATGGTATAAGAACTGGATGTACCACAAATGAACACACTTATTATAGAGATTAAGAACTATATATAAATTCCCTATTGATGCGTCAGTATCATCTAGTACATAGATTCCTGCATCGGTACATTGATGTAGTGGGAGGATTATTATCCAATCCAACAGAATCATGTTTCTAGGTAAGACCTTTATAGACATCCCTGTTAAACATGAGTTAGACCGAGTAAGCTACACGGAAGCGTGAACCGATATGGATACAGATCGTTTTGGCAAGTTACTATAAAATCAGAGTTGGAATCTATCTATTCTATTATAATCTGGGATCTTGTAGAACTTTCTAGTAGAGTGATACCTATGGAAGGTATGGTAATCTACAAAAGGATACCAGAAGATTTCTTAGTGAATGAACCATGTATGTATAGGGTAATATCATTATTTTTTCTAATTCTATATATTGATGACATCCTACTCATTTATAATGATGTGAAAGTTTCGTCATTAGTAAAGAGGTAGCTGTTCAATTACTTTAAAATGAAAGATCTTCAAGATGTAAGCTATATTCCTAGGATCCAACTTTTGCAAGATCAAGTTAAAAGGAAAAATAGGCTTATCTTAACAATTCTTCATTGATAAAGTTTTGACCAGGTTTGATATGCAAAACACAAAGACTGAGTTCTTGCTTTATTGACATGGATTACTTTCTCTAGTAAGTAGTTTTCCAAGACTAGCAGAGGAGATTGAGCAAATGAGAGTGGAATAATATGCTTCGACAAGTGGGATTCTCATATATGCCATGATCTATACCAAACAGGACATCCGTTATATTGTAGGGATAGTCAGTAGATATCAGTCCAATTCCGGACTTAATAACTGGTCTGTTACCAATAATCTCATACTCATTTATGGATGTGATGATGTGGTTCCAGTTGGGTATGCTAGTTCTGATTTTAAATCAGATGTCGATACTATAAGGTCCATGACTTAGTGTATGTTCACTCAATAGAAGGGAAATCAGTTGTTAGATTGTTAAGAAGATTTCAACTACTGACTCAAACCTAAAGGTGGAGTACATTGCAGCCTTAAAGGCAGCAAATGAAGCCTTTTGGTTTGATCTCATTGATTTAAAGGTTGTGGAGCATACTAGCCTGCCTATCGAGCTATATTGCAACAATAGTGCAGAAGTAGTCCAAACCAATGAGGTTCCATAGAGGAACAAGGTACAGAGAAAGGAAGTATCATGTCCTACATGATATTGTCCGGCAATAAAATGTACTCGTGGCTAGAACATTGCATTGGAACATAATTTTGTTGATCCATTAACAAAGGTGTTATCGATCAATAGTTTTTATCGTCACCTAGATAACATTGGAGTTAGATGCAATTAGAATTGGCTATGAGGGCAAGTGGGAGCTGTTGGGATTTATATGCCCTGGCATATCAAATTCCTATTTGGATTAAAGTGACATATGTTCCTAATATATCTAAAATATTTATGCTTTATACAATTGGTGAATTCAATGTATTATGTTTTGATTCATTGTGGAATTGATAGTGTCCACTTGATTACAATAGATATTTATATATGTATGTGATGGCGATCAAGACATGATTATAAATAGTAATCATAAATAGTTCATAGTCGGTAATTATGGATGGACTCATTATTAACTAAGACTTGAATTGGATCTGCGTTAGGTTGAGATATATTGCAAGAGCCGTCGTATGCAATTGCTCCCTATCACTGTCATGACATTTGACTCTTAAGCATGAGAGAAGTGTAGACTCTCTTATTAATTAGTAATTACTCTGATTTGTTCGACGGAATCTTCGGAATCCATAGACCGGCACTTTGGGTGATTATGTAATTAATAATTAGATGGTTATATTTTTAGTATTTGCATCATTGCTACTTGTATTTATTTTGTATTGATTATGGTTGATCACAAAGTAAATTCATAGGCCTTCGTGTGTTTTTAGACAAAATAATTTTCTATATATTTATTTATTTAAACTATTATTTTTACTAAGCAAATGTTTTATTGTGATCAAGCCAAAAATAATCAAAGGTACCAAAATAAATATATTAATTAAGTAGTCAGATTGATGGCTTTATTTATCCGATAACTAATTATGCATAGAGGGGTCAAAGTGCAATATTAACTTATAGGGTATTTATTATTTAATTGGACTTCAATTAATTTATTTTAGTGGAGTAGAAATTAATTTATGAATTAATTAAATTGGGTCCATAGATCGGGCCAATTATTAATTCATTATAGCCAAGAAAATAATAAGCCCAAAAGATTCTCACTCATAGCCCAACTTGATATTGGAGGCCTATTAGATTTGAGATATCACGTTACTTTTAGAGATTAAGAAAAATATATCATCTTTAATTATTATTTTTATTTTGCCTATATATACACATGGAGTCCATGTAAATTTTAGGTTACACCTTCATGTAATAATTTTTAGAAGACAAGAAATGTTTTTCTCTCTCTAAGAAATTAGGGTTAGTGTTTTCATCTGATGGATGCTCCCACAAGCTTAGCATTCTAAGGTTATTCATGGAGGCTTATGGGTGATTCCTAAAGGCAAGATCATAACAAGAAGATGGAGATCCAAGGAGGAACTGTGACGGCCCTAGTTTTTCAACCCGGTGCGTCAGTGATGAACCGAAGGAATGACCTGATAACGGATCTGAAATGCAGAAGCAAAAGAAAAAAAGTGACCTCTAGAGATGTATGTCATCCCTAAGGCACCAAAATGACTCCCCATGAAGCCATGGAACTCAAATGAGCCAAGCAAATGAAGCAAGAATGCCTAACCCGAGAAAAAATAAACCAAGGGCAAAATGGTCATTTTACACTAAAATGGGTGCCACCATGCATGCCATTGGAAAGACAATGAAAAATGAACAAGGTTAGGCTCAAGAATTGCCTAATTCTGAGTCCGGACGGAAAAGATATGAAATTAAAACAAAGTGGCCTTCTCCGTTTAGGATTTACCACGAACCTATCGTACTAAAACTGGAATAACTTACACTACAGATGGAGTTTTGATGAATGGCTGGTACCATTGGAAAGCTAGCTTCAAGATCTTGAATTTAGACTTAATAATGACCCAATTTGGATTTAAAACGAGTGAGATATTATCCGTTAAAGTTGGCATAACAAAGCTGTCCAAGCTGTAATTAGAAGGCTACAGGAAGGATCGGTTGACTGAACCCCAATCATCGGTCAGCCAAAACAATGATTTTCCTAAAAATCCTACTAGAATGGACCCTAAGCATGTGTCAGCCGATCGACGATTGCTCGTCAGTCGACTAACGCCTCTACTACAACAAAATAAAAGCTACTGCAAAGCGTGAAAAACTCACCCGGTCCAACCTTGATGCAATGCATGTATTCCATTTGATCCAAAACAAGTTTAAACGTGTTTCCTAGCTTCATTCAAACATGAACTACATGCAAAACCAAAAAGAAGCTCGTAACTTATATAATGCATGAATTTTTTACATAAAAATCAATAATTCATTCCTAAAATAGGTCAAAAGTTGCAACTTAAGAGTTTTATGAAATGTAAACATGCACACATACGTAAAATGACATTTTAGATGCGCTACAATGGCCTATGGCCTCAAAATAACCCCAATGCAAAATATGACCCCTTAAACCTCAATTTCATACAAAATTGCCTTAAAATGATGAAATACCACCCCATGGCATGTAAATGAAAATGAAATGGTGTTTAGCCCTTGGCCACACCTCATGCATGTCAAAAGAGTACTACAGAACGAATTTCATACATAAAGCACACTCTGGTGCAAAATAACATACTAAAACGCACGCTTTTTCATATATTCTCATTAAAGGTAAAATACAACATCCATGACATATATGTAACTCTAAACAAAGTTTGGCCCTTGGCCTCATGTCATATACATAAAATAAGAATCAAAAAATGTGCATAGGCACACATTACAAGTGTTAAATCAATTACACATATATTGACAAAAAGGGCTACAAATGGCACTTCAAGCCAACCTTCACAAAATGGAACCTTCAAGTCCACAAATCATCCAAGCATAATGAGAATCTCTAACCTTGATTCCTATACCTAAAAAATGTCCCCACTACGTGGGTGAGTAATATAAAGCTAATAGTAGGAAATGAGCATGTATCAACCAAGCATTTTACAATAATATCACCTTGAGGTGAAATATGTTGAAGAGGCTCATGCTACCTAATGTCTATGTCAAAGTGAGACTCAGGGAGCATCCTAAGCTACCTCAAAACATTTCTAGCATAAATCACATCATTCATGCAATTCTAGAAGATATAAGTACATGCTACACAATGCAACAAAATATGGATTCTTAAAGTCTTCAACTTGAAATCTAAAATGCGAAAACAACTATAGTGGGTCATGCCACCTAACGTTTATGTTCCAAATAAATCTATAAGGTCATTCCTAAGTTACATTTGAATAATAGATGTACTTAACAACATCAAGTTCGCAATGATTCATCAAAAATCGTAAAGCATACATGTACTTAACAACATTAAAACCTGCGATGATCCATTAAAAATCATAATGCAGAATGTACTTAACATTAAATCGCCAATAACCAAAACCATAAGTCACAATTAAACATTGGTTGTCAACTTGGAATTGAATGCGAAATCAAATAGTGGAATACTTGGACATCATGCCATGGATAATGCCAAGACCTACGGTTATTCCGGGCATTAACCCGCTGGGAATACCACCCTAAGTGCGCACTATAAATGGGGAGAACTCATACCTCCCTCACTAGAGCAAAACTCTAGCCATGTCTCAGTAACAAATGTCCCAAGTGACTCCAAAGTAAATAAGTTAAGAACTTATATACGAAATATATATATAGTACTAAACTATATTCCATACACAAGTAGTTATAACCACACAATACATGCTTTAAATCCACAACTACTATAGGTTGACAATGTTGAATCTTCAGTGTGCGATTCGTTACACGCTATAATAACATCACATGTCGAATCTTTAGTGTGCAATTCGTTACACGCTATAACAATATAATTCAATATTGAAAGCATAAATTGAAGAATCTAATACAAGTCCAAAATCATGATTTAATCATATAACCAATGTCAAACACATGATTAAATCATTAACGCAATAGAAACAGAAATTAATTACATAACCTAATTAATCTCTTTAAGTTCTAAATCCCAAATCAATGATCCCTAATTAACACATGTTATCCAACATAACTTGATCATTACATACATCAATTCAAAAACTTAATTAGGCCATTGATACAATAAAAACATAATTTAATTAAATCATGATAATCAAATCCCTAAATTCTAAAACAACATCAAATGGTCCCAAATTAATATATGCTAGTATACAAGCCCTACTCATCACAAATATCAAATTAAAAACTTGATTAAACCAATGGAACCTTTAAATAGATTTTAATTAATTATTTTCATTAAAATCTCTAGATTTTCATACTTATCCAAATGCTCTCAAATTAAAGTATGTTAAAGAATATGCTAAGACTCAATTTAAAAGCATATTACAAGTTAATTTCATGCAAGGTACGTCCATGAGAATTAAACTTTAAGCAAAGATAATTATTAAACAAAAAGTGCAATTCTTATTCAAATAATTTCAATTTAATATTTGTTAACAAACATATCAAAGCTAAACTTTCTAGCATGCCACAATTTAATTCTAAGTTATACATCATCATGAGAATTAAATCTTAACCATAGAAATTAATTAAATTAAATTCTAGAACTTAAACCAAAACATGCATACAAGTTATAAAAGCTTCTAAAATCATCAATACAACATGAAAATAAACCTAAAACACACCCTACCTCAATTTGAGATGAAAATCTCAAAAGCCACCAAAATGAAACCGCTCCAAATTCGACGATACTTCGAGGTTTCATCGAGGACAACATGGTGAACAAGAACCCTAAGGAAGCCCCATCAAAATCACAACTTGACTTCAAACCCGAACTCAAGAAACGGCCAAAACAAGATTCCAATTGGTGGAATAGAAGGCCTCACCAAGACGAACATAAAATACTAAGGCACTACGGCATTTCACTAAGGAGAAGAAGGTCAAAAGAGGAGAGAGAAGGTGGCAGCCATGGCTGCCATAGAATCCGCCCAAGAGAGGAGAGAGAGAGAGAGAGAGTGAAATATGATTTTTCACTTAAAGACCCCCTATTTATAGAAAAACTCAAAAAGTACCCCGAACGGGCCCCGTCGGGTCCGAAAAAGTGAAATTTGAGCAGACGCACTCAAACAGCAAGACTCTATGAATGAAAAAGAACTGAAATAAGGAAAGGTGAACAACGGAAGAAATGGTGTCAAAAACCAAGTCCCGAGCAAAGAGATATGCCCTGAACAGGTTTGGCGGCAACCGGTGCCAAAAACCCTGAAACTAGAGAAAAACAACCATAAGGGAATTCTATGAGTACACGACTCAACGAAAAGTGAAAATGAATCCTGTACAAGGATCCAGACTCAAAACAAAACATTTTGCAATAACTTTCACTGATTGCAAATAACCCCTCCAAAAAGTGAAAACTACACTAATGGCCCAAAATGAAAAAATCTTCTAAAAATATTTTCTTAAAAACCCTTGAAATAAAATATCTTTAAAAGATATTTATGAAAAATACCCCAAGAAAAGGAAATGTTTCTGAAGAACTGTGCATCCATGCCCCTATGGACACCGAGAGTAACCAGAGCACTTTTCTGCAAAAGTAAAGACACATATTTTGTGGAAACCATTTAGAATGAAGATACGTGAAGTCAAAAACCAACTCCAAACACAAAAAGTGAGGTTATGCCAACAAAGTGACAAACAGAGAAAAGACAAAATAGGGAAAATGATGAAAGTGAACAGTGTCAAAAAAATAAAAATGTGAAAATGATGCGGTCCTCAAAGGAAGTTGTCAATCCAAAGAAAAGAGTCTCAGAAATCATTTCAAGGCACTCGAGATGACATTAAGTGACGAGAAACCAAACACCGAAAGGAAAAAACGACGGAAAAAATTTATCCGTAAAATTTGAGGAAAAGGGAAAGGAAGAAAATGACCGGGTCATTACAGGAGGCATCTAACTAAGGGATCTACAATAAGTGAGAATATTCACTTTAGAGGAGAGATTTAAGGTTTACTCATACCTTGATGTAAGTTTTTTATCCTTAAATTGAATGGATCATCATATTCTTCATGCATAAAACTTGTCTCTACACATGAATTAAGATCTTTATTTGAAAAACCCTCATAAAGTTTTAAAAACTTTTATTTTCCCAACAAATGGTTCATTCAAATAGAACCAGGTGCAACCCTTTGAAAAAAAACTAGTTTTAATTCAAATTCAAATAGCATTGGTTCGGACCACTCACACCCATTTGTGAAAAACCAACCAATTTAAATAAGACTAGCCCAAAACCCAAGCCTAAATTCTAAATTGTTTAATAAAAAATTAACCGAACTTTACAATTAAGCCCAAGCCTAGACCGGGTGCGTGCGTGTGGTAAATGTTTTGGACCCAAGCTTGCCTAGGTCCTCCCCTTCTTAAAAACTTGGGTGCCCTTGGGTCCAACCCAAATCCCAAACTTGGCTTATTTAAATTTCAAGTGGTTTCATCTTATTTTCAATGTGGGACAAGCACTTCCCACATTTTTCATATCCATTTAAGCTTATCAAACACCTTACTTTGGAACTAATTTCTCATTCAACCGGAAACGGATTTGAGAAATTAAATAAACCACGTTCATCTCCTTGCGGAGATGATCGCGTTCTTCTATAGATCCACAAATAATTTTTAGCGAAACCTACTCCAAATTTCATCCAAAGTTTCTATTTTATATACCCCGTTTCCAACATATATTATATATATAAGGGCATTATCGAAAGAGAAAATGGTATTTTTGGAATTTTATATCTTAAGAATGTCATGTATGACGCACATGACTAAATTTTTAACCAAATAGTCACCTCAATCCTTTCTTTGATCATTATTTCAAACTTTAGGGACTTATATATACAACATAAATGATATGTGTGTTATTTGCCCAAAATAAAAAATATTAGGGTGCTTTTCTCACTTTGCCCATTATGTGCAGGTAACTTTGTCATATTTATTATGCATAGGGGTACTTTTGATATTTAAAGAAAATCTATTAACAACTTTTAACATATTCAGAACAACAAGGAGGTCAAGGTAATTTTCCTAATTTCTTTAAAATTAATTTGAAAGAAAATGATATGACATAATTAACTTGTGATTGTGTTTGATTAAATAGAAAATGAAAATGAAAAGAATAATGGTAATTCTTTGGTCTTGTTTATTAAAAATAATATAATGCTACGTTTTGTGTGCATGAATGGAATGAAATGCAAGTGGGAATAGAATGAGAATGAGAATGGAATGGAATGGCCATTCTCATTCTATTAAATGGTTATAAATAAGAAATGTGTAGGAATAGAATGATAATAACCATTATAGTGTTTGGTTGGACCAATTTAAAATTTAGAATGGAATAAATTTCTAATTGAATTCTCCAAAATATCCCTCTTAGTAACAAATAAATTAAATTAACAAAATGCCATTCTCTAATAATTTTTTAAAAATAAATGGTGCCAGTGGTAGTGGTGGATGGCGGAAAGCGGTAGTGATGGAATGTGGCAGTGGTGTTGGTGGAAGGTTGCAGTGGTGTTAGTGGAAGGTGGTGGCAGTACTGTGGTGGTTGTGGTGGAAGGAGACAGTGGTATGACTATGGTGGTGGTGGAAGGCAGTGGAGGTGGTGGTGGTGGAAGGTGCTGGTGGTGGTGGTGGCGGCGGTGGCGGTGGCGGTGGTGGTGGAAGGAGGTAGCAGCAGTGGTAGTGGCAGTGGTGGAAGGCGGTGGTAGTGGTGAAAGACGGTGGCATTGGTCGAAGGTGGTAGCGGTGGTGGTGATGAAAGGTGGTGGAAGGCGATGGCGGTGGTGAAAGGTGATGGCGGTGGCGGTGGCGGTGGTGAAAGGCTGTAACGGCGGCGGCGGCGGTGAAAAGTGGTGGCAGTGGTGAAAAGCGATGGCGGCGATGGTGGTGGAAGGTGGTGAAAGGCAATAACAGTGGTAGTGGTGGAAGGTGGTGGCGGTAGTGGTGGTGAAAGCCGGCGGTGGTGGTTGCGGCAAACGGTGGCAATAGTAGTGGTGGTAGTGGTGGTGAGCGGTGGTAGTGGTGGTGGCGAGTAAGATAGAAGTAGTTGTGGTGGAAGGTAATGGTGGTTTTTAGACTAGGAACATGAAGGTTTTTTGAGAAGTTGATTTTTTTATAAAAAAAAAATTACTTGGGAATGGAATGGCCATTCCATAGGTTTAGTTGTTGAATGGATTTTTATTATTACGAATGGATTTTCATTCCAATGGAATTACCATTCCCAGATTAAATTGCATACTAAACAAAGGAATGGTTAGAATGGGCATTCCATTCATATTCATTGTTGCACACTGTAGGGGTTCGTTTTCGTAACATAATAAAATAAATACAAATGGTGATATCATACACAAATCTGAGTGATCCAGACAACATAATAGAATCCGAGGTGGACTGAGAGAGGTGGAAGCACAGGCAAGCTCAAGAGAGAGGGTGAAGATGGCAGTGTAAAAGTACACCATTGACTCCCTTTTATAAAGGTGTATGGAAAAAGTATGGGTGTAAGAGAGCATGAGAGATCTTTTTTTGTGAGAGGTTATTTCATCTTCCCTTTTTGCTCTACCTCTACTTGGTCTTAGAGCACATCCTTATATAGGCCAAGTGAAAGGTTGGGTGATGTCGTATGACATCATATGTGGGGCCCATTAACATTATAAAATAATGTTAATTAAGATGGGTCTAAAATGTATGGGAGTCAAAATGGTATCTCTCTCTACGAGTTAGGTCGAGTGTCGACTCGATGAGCCCTGAACTTCATCAACCAAACTAAGAACCTCCCCGGATCCCAAGTAATCCTGAGTGCTGCTCCCAATTCAGGTCTTCAAGTCTTCGATCTTCTGTTTAAGTCTTAGACCGTTTGACCGTTTGACTTGTGGACCATCATTTCTGATGTGGCGTCGCTTATTGACCATTTGACTAAACTTTGTGGGCCATTGTTGATGATGTAGCATAGTCCGTTAATCATTTGACCAAGAAATATGGGCCATCTGAAGTGAGATATATTCAACACCTACATTTAGCCCCCCTGCGCTGGTGAGTTTTGTAGAATTTGTAAAGGTTAGCCCTGCATAAATGACTAAAAGTGGTGCTTACACAAAGTGTTGCTTGACTTGGTACGATACCGGGTTTTGGTAACCTGGTGCGATAACAGGGCTTGATGACCCGGCTTGATATCAAGGTTCGATGACTCGAAGGTGAGGCCATCAGGCTTTAGTGACCTGGACATAATGTGCAATGTAAGGTTTGATGCACAAGGTGAGATGCCAGGGTTTGGTAACTGGGGCACGATGCCAGGGTTTGGGTACCTGGGTACGGTGCCAGGGTTTTAGGTACCTGAGCGCAATGCCAAGGATTGATGACTAAATGGAATACCAGGGTTTTGGATACCTGGGCACGATGCTAGAGTTTGGGTACCTGACGCGGTGCCAGGGTTTTGGGTACCTAGACGCGATGCCAGGGTTTGATGACTTGGGTGAGATGTCAAGATTTAGGTACCTGGGGGCGATGCCAGGGTTTTGGGTACCTCGGCATGATGCTAGGGTTTGATGACCTAGTAAGATACCAGGGTTTGGATACCTAGACGCGATGCCAGGGTTTGGGCACCTAGGCGCAGTGCTAGGGTTTTGGGTACCTGGGCGCGATGCCAATGTTTGATGACCTGGGCGGGATGCCAGGGTTTGGGTACCTGGGCGCGATGCCAGGGTTTGGGTACCTGGGCGCGGTGCCAAGGTTTTGGGTACCTGGGCGTGATGCCAGGGTTTGTTGACCTGGGCATGATGCCAGGGTTTGGTAACCTAGGTACGATGCCAGGGTTTGGGTACTTGGGCGCGGTGACAGGGTTTTGGGTACCTGGGCGCGATGCTAGTGTTTGATGACCTAATGAGATGCCAGGGTTTTAGGTACCTGGCGCGATAATAGGGTTTGGGTACCTAGGTATAATGCCAAGGCTTGATGACCTGGGTAGGATGCCAGGGTTTTAGGTACCTAGACGGAATGCTAGGGTTTGGGTACCTTGGCCCGGTGCTACGGTTTTGGGTACATGGGCTTGATGCTAGGGTTTATTGACCTGGGGGTGATGCCAGGATATGGGAACCTGGATGCGATGCCAGGGTTTGATGACCTGGGCGGGATGCTAGGGTATTGGGTACCTGGGTGCGATGCCAGGGTTTGGGTACTTAGACGCGATGCCAGAGTTTGGGTACCACGGCGCGGTGCCAGGGTTTTGGGAACCTGGGCACGATGCCAGGGTTTGATGACCTAGGTGTGATGCCAAGGTTTGGTAACCTGGGTGCGATGCTAGGGTTTTGGTACTTGGGTACGGTGCCAGAGTTTTGGGTGCCTGGGTGCGATGCTAGGGTTTGATGACCTAGCGGGTTGCCAGGGTTTTGGGTACCTGGGCATTATGCAAGGGTTTGGGTACCTGGACAGGATGCCAGGGTTTGATGACCAGAGTGGAATGGCAGCATTTTGGGTACGTGGGCATGATGCCAGGGTTTGGGTACCTGGACGTGATGCCAGGGTTTGGGTTCCTGGGTGCGGTACCAGGGTTTTGGGTAGTTGGACGCGATGCCAGGGTTTAATAGCCTGGGCGTGATGCCAGGTTTTGGTAACCAGGGTGCGATGCCAGGGTTTGGGTATATGGGCGCGGTGTTGGGGTTTTAGGGTACCTGGGTGCAATGCCAGGGTTTGATAACCTGGTAGGATACAAGGGTTTCGGATACCTTGGCGCAATGCCAGGTACCTGGACAAGATGTTAGGGTTTGGGTACCTGGTTGCGGTGCCAGAGTTTTGGTTACCCGGCCCGATACCAGGGTTTGTATACCTGGGCGCAATGCCAGGGTTTGGATACTGGGACACGATGCCAGGGTTTGGGGACCTGGGCGCAGTGCCAGGGTTTTGGGTACCTGGTTGCGATGCCAGGGTTTGATGACTTGGGCGAGATTCCAGGGTTTTGGATACCTGGGCGCAATACCCATGTTTGGGTACACAGAAGCAATGCTAGGCTTTGGGAACCTAGACATAGTGCCAGGGTTTTGGGTGCATGGTCGCAATGCCAGGGTTTGATAACCTAGGCGGGATGCCAGGGTTTTGGGTGCCTAGGCATGATGCCAGGGTTTGGGTACCTGGACACGATGTCAGAGTTTGGGTACCTGGAAGCGGTGCCAGGGCTTTGGGTACCCAATCTCGATGCCAGGGTTTTACGTACCTGGGCGCGATGCCAGGGTTTGGGTAATGGGACGATATGCCAGGGTTTGGGTACCTGGGTGCAGTGTTGGGGTTTTGGGTACTTAGGCGCGATGCTAGGGTTTGATGACCTGGGTAGAATGACAAGGTTTTGGATACCTGGGCGCGATGCCAGGGTTTGGGTACATGGACGCGATGCCAGGGTTTGGGTACCTGGGCGCGGTGCCAGGGTTTTGGTACATGGGCGCGATGCCAGGGTTTTCGGAACCTGGAGGTGCTTGGGTGCGATGCCCGGATTTGATGACCTGGGTGTGATACCAGGGTTTGGTAACCTGGGTATGATGCCAGGATTTGGGTACCTGGGCATTATGCCAAGGTTTTTGGTACCTGGGCGCGATGCCAGGGTTTGATGAATTAGGTGGCATACCAGGGTTTGGGTACCTAGGTGTGATGCCAGGGTTTGGGTACTTGTGCGTGGTGCCAGGGTTTTGGTACATGGGCGCGATGCCAGGGTTTTCAGAACCTGGAGGTGCTTGGGCGCGATGCCAGGGTTTTCGGTTCCTGGGTGCGATGCTTGGATTTGATGACCTGGGTGTGATGCCAAGGTTTGGTAACCTGGGTGTGATGCCAAGATTTGGGTACCTGGGCATTGTGCCAGGATTTGGGTACCTGGGCATTGTGCCAGGGTTTTTGGTACCTGGGCGCGATGCCAGGGTTTGATGAACTGGGCGGCATACCAAGGTTTGGGTACCTAGGTGCGATGCCAGGGTTTGGGTACCTGGGCGCGGTGCCAAAGTTTTAGGTAATTGGGCGAGATACCAGGGTTTGATGACCTCGGTGGGATACCAGGGTTTTGGGTACCTAGGCGCGAAGCCAGGATTTGATGACCTGGGCATGATGCTAAGGTTTGGTTACTTGGGAATGACGCCAGGGTTTGGGTACCTGGGTGTTGTGCCAAGGTTTTAGGTACCTGGGCGCGACGCCCGAGTTTGATGAACTGGGCAGGATATAGGGGTTTGGGTACCTGGGCGCGATGTTAGGGTTTGGGTACTTAGGCGTGGTGCTAGGATTTTGGGTAACTTAACGCGATACCAGGGTTTGATGACTTGGGCAGGATACCAGGGTTTTAGGTACTTGGGCACGGTGTAAGGGTTTGGGTACCTGGACGCGATGCCAGTGTTTGGGTACCTGGGAGTGATGCCATGGTTTTGGGTATTTGGGCGCGATACTAGGGTTTTGCGTACTTGGGTGAGGTGCAAGGGTTTTGGTACCTGGACGCTATGGTGCCAGGGTTTTGGGTACCTAGACGCGATGCCAGGGTTTTGCATACCTGAGCGCGATGCTAAGGTTTGGGTACCGGGAGGCGATGCCCAGGTTTGGGGACCTGGGCGCGATGCCAGGGTTTTGGGTACCTGGGTGAGAAGCTAGGGTTTGATGACCTGGGCGGTATGCCAGGGTTTTGGATAGCTGGGCACGATGTCCAGGTTTAGGTACATGGATGCGATGCCAGGATTTGGGAACCTGGACGCGGTGCCAGGGTTTTGGGTGCATGGTCACGATGCCATGGTTTGATGACCTAGGCAGGATGCTAGGGTTTTGGGTACCAGGGCGCAATGTCAGGGTTTAATGACTTGGGCAGGATACCAGGGTTTGGGTACCTGGACGTGATTCCAGGGTTTTAGGTACCTGGGTGCGGTGCTAGAGTTTTTGTTACCTGGGTGCAATGCCAGGGTTTGATAACCAGGCAAGATGCCAGGGTTTTGGGTACCTTGGCGCGATGCCAGGGTTTGGGTACCTGGATACGATGTTAGTGTTTGGGTACCTGGGAGCGGTGCTAGGGTTTTGTGTAGCCGAGCACGATATCAGGGTTTTGCACACCTGGGCACGATGCCAGGGTTTGGGTAACGGGATGCGATTGCAGGGTTGGGGTACCTGGGCGTGGTGCCAGGGTTTTGGGTACCTGGACACGATGCCAGGGTTTGATAACCTAGGTAGAATGATAGGGTTTTTGATACCTGGGCGCGATGCCAGGGTTTAGGTACATGAACGCTATGCCAGGGATTGGGTACCTGGGCGCGGTGCTAGGGTTTTGGATACATGTGCGCATTGCCAGGGTTTGATGACCTGGATGGAATGCCTGGTTTTTCGGAACCTGGATGCAATGCTAGGGTTTGATGACCTGGGCAGGATACTAAGGTTTAGGTAACTGGACATGACGCCATGGTTTGGGTGCTTGGGCACGGTACTAGGGTTTTCGGTACCTGGACACGATGTCAGGATTTGATGACCTGGGCGTGATGTCAATGTTTGGTAACCTAGGTGTGATGCCAGGGTTTGGGTACCTGGGCATTGTGCCAGGGTTTTTGGTAACTGGGCGCGATGCCAGGGTTTGATGACTTGGGTAGGATACCAGGGTTTTAGGTACTTGGGCCTGATGCTATGGTTTGGTAACCTGGTTGTGATGCCAGGGTTTGGGTACCTAGGCGTTGTGCTAAGGTATTGGGTGCCTAGGCGCGATGCCAGGGTTTGATGAACTGGGCGGGATACAGGGGTTTGGGTACCTGGGTGCGATGTTAGGGTTTGGGTACCTGGTTGCAGTGCTAGGGTTTTGGGTAACTTAGCGCTATACCAGGGTTTGATGACCTGGGCGGGATACTAGGGTTTTAGGTACTTAGGCGCGATGCTAGGGTTTGGGTAGCTAGATGCGATGCCAGTGTTTAGGTAACTGGGCGCGATGCCATGGCTTTGGGTACCTGGGCACAACGCTAGGGTTTTGTGTACCTGGGCATGATGCTAGGGTTTTTGTACCTAGACGCTATGCCAGGGTTTGGGTACCTGTTCACGGTGCTAGGGTTTTGGGTACTTAGGAGCGATGCCAGGGTTTGATGACTTGGGCGAGATTTAAGGTTTTGGGTACGTGGGCGCAGTGCCAGAGTTTGTGTACATGGACACGATGCCAGGGTTTTGGTACTTGGGCACGGTGCCAGGGTTTTGGGTACCTGGGCGTAATGCCAGGGTTTCATGACCTGGGCAAGATGCCAGGGTTTTGGGTACCTGGGCGCGATGCCACGGTTTGATGACCTAGGCGAGATGCTAGGTTTTGGGTACCTGGACGTGATGCCAGGGTTTGGGTGCCTAGGTGTGGTGCTAGGGTTTTGGATACCTGGGCGCAATGCCAGGGTTTGATGACCTGGGCATGATGTCAGGGTTTGGTAACCTGGGTGTGATGCCAGGGTTTGGGTACTTGGGTGCGGTGCTAGGGTTTTGGGTGCCTGGGTATGATGATAAGGTTTGATGAGCTGGGCGGGATGCCAAGGTTTTTGGTACCTGAGTGCGATACCAGGGTTTGGGTACTTAGATGCGATGCTAAGGTTTATATACCTGGGCACGGTGCCAGGGTTTTGGGAACCTGGGCGCGATGCCAAGGTTTGATGACTTGGGTGGGATTCTAGGGTTTTGGGTGCCTGGGTGTGATGCCAGGGTTTAGGTACCTAGACGTGATGCCACGGTTTGTCTACTTGGGAGCGATGCCAGGGATTAGGTACCTAGGCGTGGTACTAGAATTTTGGGTACTTGGCGTGATTCCAGGGTTTGATGACCTAGTGGGATGCTAAGGTTTAGGGTACCTAGGCGCGATGTCAGGGTTTGGGTACCTGGGCGCTGTTCCAGGGTTTTGGGTACCTGGGCGCAATGCTAGGGTTTTGATGACCTAAGCCGGATGCCAAGGTTTGGGTACCCAGGCACAATGCCAGGGTTTGGGTACTTGGGCACGATGCCAGGGTTTGATGACCTAGGCGTGATGCCAGGGTTTGGTAACCTAGGTGCGATGCCAGGGTTTGGGTACCTGGGCGCAGTGCTAGGGTTTTGGGTACCTGGGCGTGATGCCAGGGTTTGATAACCTAGTGAGATGCCAGGATTTTTGGTACCTAGGCGCGATGCCAGGGTTTGGGTACCTAGACATGATGCTAGGGTTTGGGTACCTGGGCGTGGTGCTAGGGTTTTGGGTACCTGGGTATGATGCCAAGGTTTTGGGTACCTGGGCGCGATGCCAGGGTTTGGGTACCTGGACACAATGCTAGGGTTTTGGTTTTTGGGCTCGATGCCAGGGTTTTGGGTACTTGGGCGCAATGCCAGGGTTTGATGACCTGGGCGGGATGCTAGGGTTTTGGGTACCTAGGAGTGATGCCAAGGTTTGGGTACCTGGGCGCGATGCCAGGGTTTGATGACCTGGGCAGGATTCGAGGGTTTTGGGTACCTAGGCATGATGCCAGGGTTTGATGACCTGGGAGGGATGCTAGGGTTTGGGTACCTGGACATGATGCCAGGGTTTGAGTAGGAATGTGCGGACACAATAGTGGGCGAGTAAGTGTTCGCAAAAGCAAGTATGATAGTTAAAATGCGTAAAAGTGTGCAAGCTAAGTGGATGGCAATAGATACTGCGAAACAAATGAGAAGCGCGTGTTAGGTTATGTTAGCATGATCTAGTGTGAATGAGTACTTGCATAATTAAGTGTGATACAATAATGGCATAAGTGAGTGCAAGTGAGTACTGGCATGAGCGAGTGTAAGTGGGTACTGGCACGATTGTATGCGATAGAGTACTAGCAAGAGCGAATTATGAGTAAGTGTGTAAGCAAAGTAGCCAATTTAAAATATAAGATCACAAGTGTGGTATGTATAGTGTCAATGGTTTATATAGTCCCCCTGTATAGGTAGACTTTGTAGAAGATAGAAGGATAGTTGTGTATAAATGATGTGTCGGCCTGGAAGCCTAGGTTGGAATATTTTATTTTACAAAGTTTCTAAGTGTTGTAACTCGAGAAATGTTTGAAATGAAAACATTTGATGAGAATCCAAAGTTTCTAAGTGTTGTAACTCGAGAAATGTTTGAAATGAAAACATTTGATGAGAATCCAATCTTTCTAAGTATGAGAACTCGAGAAAGGTTTGAAAGGTCGGGCTTGTGGTCGTTGGTTAGAATGCTTTATTTGTCCAAGTTTCTAAGTGTTTCAACTCGCGAAATGTTTAAAATGGGAGCATTCGATTAGATTCTAACTTTTTAAGTGTGAGAACTCGAGAAAGATTTAAGGGTCGACCTTGTAGCCTTGGTTTTAGTACTTTAGGACCAATTATTCAAGGTTTTGGTACTCGAGAATGGATCGTATCACTCGAGGTTTTAGTACTTAAAGACGGATCGCTCAAGGTTTTTGTACTCGAGGACGGAATTCTCGAGGTTTTAGTACTTGAGAAT
Organism: Cornus florida; assembly: GCF_030987335.1. Taxonomy (NCBI): domain Eukaryota; kingdom Viridiplantae; phylum Streptophyta; class Magnoliopsida; order Cornales; family Cornaceae; genus Cornus; species Cornus florida. Next base: position 472,851 of record NW_026775579.1, read on the forward strand.
TGCTTAAGGTTTTGGTACTTGAGGACGGATCGCTCAAGATTTCAGTACTTGAGGACGGCATGCTCGAGGTTTTAGTACTTAAGGATTGCTCAAGGTTCTGGTACTCGACGACGGATTGCTCAAGGTTTTTATACTCGAGGAGGGTATGTTTGAGGTTTTAGTACTTGAGGATTGCTCAAGGTTTTGGTACTCTAGGGTGGATCGCTCGAGGTTTTCATGTAAGGATAACCTACTGATAAAGGGGTGAGGTGCAGTGTTTTATAAGTGAAGTGGGGTGCAAGCAAGTGCGAGATCTTAAATAAGAGTGAATGTGCAATCCAAATGATTGGCATGAGACACTACTGTATAAGTGAGAGTATTTCTTTTGTCGAGAGGTAGAATGTTTTCCCTAACATTGAGTGAGTCCAAGCGATAATTGATTTTTTCTCTCGTGTGCAAAGTTTCAGACCTCACAAATAAGGTGTCTTGAGAGCAGTCTTCCTGTCACTTATGTTTTGAGCAATTATGCCATGACACATGTGTGCATATATATGCTCAGTCATAGTTATTTATATTGAAAACTAGAAAGTAAGTATGCGTCTTATTGTGAACAATAGCATTAAATGATAAATTGGCCTGATGAGAGGTATGTCAGGTAACAGGGTGTTGCTATGTAGTTGTAAAAACTGAGCATGGGTGTAGAAGATGCCAGAGAGATGCTAAAAGTGATTAAAATAAATAGATTACAGAGTAAAGTTAAAGCTATTCATTCATTTTTCACCAGAGTATAGGAATGCACATATATTTATATATAGAGGCCCCCTGCATGGATGACCTTTGTAGAAGATTAAACATGCATAAATAAAGTTCAATGTTAGGGAGTGTCTAGGCGATGTGAGACGTGAGAATAATTTATAATTTTATATTATAAAAATTTTAGGATGCCACGTCGATGTAGTATGCGAACCAAATGAAAGGCGTGCGATACTGCAATGTGAGTGGAAGCTACATCAACAAAATTTTATGATGCCACCTCGATGGTGTGTGCGAGGTGGAAGGCATGTGACACTCCTACGGGTCCGTACTAGCACGGTCAAGTGTTAGTGTTGGTATCCCGTGTGTGGGTGTTAAAGAGTTGACAATACTCTATTATTATTATTATTATTAGTATTATTATTATTTGTACTGGTGTATGTCTGCAGTTGTTGTATATTGGGCAGAGGGAAAATTATGTGGCTCCAGGTAAAAGAGTCACAAAAGACTGACTCAATTACGTGTAAAATACATCATCTGACAATGATTATAATTATACTAATGAAATGAAAAGGCAATTGATGTTATTCATAGTTTTTAGTTTGATATATATAATCATTTCCTAAAATGTCAGAGAGTGTCTGTATGCATCAGGAAAGTAAAGGGGCACAATGGCCTATATATGCCTTTATATAGATAGCACAGTAGGTAGTAAGCTAGTAGGCCAGTGCTCATTTGTACTTTATAGGCTACCTCCTGAAATATATATTGTGAAATAGTATTATATAAAAATATGATTTGAAAGTGGATTATTTCTCGATCTGGAGAAGAAATGACGTCTTCACATAATGAGCAAACATATAATTAAATACATAATTATATATTCTAATGATATAACTTTTGTGACTGTATGAACAAATAAAATAACAGCCGTTGTTGGATTCTTGGTAGTCGTCACAAGAGAAAATCAATATGTAGCATATATAGCTTCCATGGTGAGTGTGTAACCCATCGAGAAGAGTCTATAGCAAGTGTGTGAGCCAAGTTATCGCTCGTCATGGATAAGGTAGGTATCACAAAATTAATGCATTATCGACAAGTCTAACCTCGAGAAAGAAGAGACTCATATACTTCACTATGTAGACCCAAAAAGCATGAGTTCCTCGCCGGTTTGCATTGCATGTATAAGTGTGTGTGTATATATATATATATATAAAAATCTTTTAGCCATATTGAAGCATGTATGTGATGGTCGAAGGTTTATTGAAGATAAATGAAAGGTCCTTTTGACGAGACTGCTCCAATATTTGGAGTGCAGTTGGGTTGGCTTAGGAAAGGAGTATAGAAATTTGTTGTTTCTTGTAAGCATATATATATATGATAGAATATATATGATTATACCGCGTAGGTCACTGCATCAAGATGAGGATGCATGTCAATTTCATTCACATGGGTGAGGTATTAAATGTTACCGTAAGCACGAGCATCAGGGTGTTATTGAAATATATACCACGAGTCTTAGTGTCTCGAAAGTGACGTGAGGAGTCAGTCACATGGCATGAGTATTGAAGTCCAGACTATTCAAGACTAATTCGATGAGGTATATCAAGGATCCAAGGTGTCGAGTGGTGCTCGATGTACTATGTGCAAGCTTGGTAAGAGTTTTTTTTTTTTTTTTTTTTTTTTTTTTTTTTTTTTTTTTTTTTTTAAGGTGAGGTGCAAAAAATCTGGATTGGAGAAAGATGTCGAGGTGATGAAAATTGTATTGACAGTTGTTTTTGCTTTTTTTTTAATATATATATAAATATAAATTGATTGGTTCGAGTCTGTAAGGTATTGGCTTTTATTAATAGCAACGTAAATCACATAGCGTAATGCTTTGGAATTCCGCCAAGAGATGGGGAACAACGATGACTGGATAAATCATTCCTCTGTTTGACTTAACAATAAAATAAAGGTGAAGTCTGAAGCTCAGAAGTCTACTGCTTCAAGCGTACGGTCGATGTTTCAAGTCATCGATAAGGTGGTAGTGAAAGTAAAGGCCTCATCGTCGACAGTAAGCCTAAATTAAAGGCTCGTTGTCGACGAATTTGGTAGTCCTGAAAAGTCCTGAAAAATGAAGGCTCTTTGTCGACGAGGTTACATCCATAATAACAGACGTTGCGATAGTAGAAAATCAAAAGGTTTTTGCTGCCTCGTCATCAACAACGCGGTGGCCCAACATCAAAGCATCATCGACAAGGCTTCTAATAAGTTGTACGTGTTGGTTATGAGACATGAGCTCGTACTTCAAGAAGTGTGAAGTTAATAGTTTGAAGGCTCGAGAGTCTAAAATGAGGTGGGCTCATGGGTACTCGTACTCTCAGATTATGTGAAAATGGGTTTACCTTATATATACTGTACCAGTCTATCGCATATATGGACAATATACATAGTAGTAGAGAGAATGAGCCAGTTAAAACTATTATGCACTACTGTACCATTGTTTTTACATAGGGTGAACACAATGGAGTGTGTGCGCGAGCCAAGTATGAGGCATCTGACACTAAAAAAGTGAGAGTTTTTGTAATACCCCGTATTTGTGTATTTGTGAAGTGGTTATTTAAATTCAGTGGTTATTTAAATTAATGTTATATTAAAAATGTATAGGTTTATTCATCTATTATTAAATTAATTGTATTTATTATGTGCTCTATATATTATAAGGTTAGTTTTTATATTCTACTTAATTGTATTTTATAATGATATAAAGTAAGATTAATAAATAATAAAATAATATTATAATGTGCCTAATATAATATGTTTAGTATGTGCTCTACATATTGTAATGTTAGTAGTTATATTGTATGGATTATGTTGTATTAAATTATAATACAATAATAATAATAATAAGATTAATAAAATAATAATAATGATAATAAGATAATAATGTAATTATATTATTATTAATTAAATGTAATGATGAAAACATTGACATTTGGATTGGGATTTAATTCCTATAGTAGACATTTGGGTTATTTGGGTGGACTTAGGAGGCATGACCATTAAGCCTTATAGGTAGGAATGTGAGGAATGGGTGAGAATTAAATGTAATTTGATATTTGTATTATATATATAATATAAGTTTGTATATATATATTAGTTATCTTACCACTGAGGGAGCTCACGCATGCTAGGAAAAGTAAATTAACAGTAAGCCATTGTATAAGTGTGGAAAGGAAGAGAGAGAAAGAAAGGAGCCTGTACCGGTGTAGGCGATTTTACCCGATTACGCGCAACCGGCGGATTTATTTTAAATCCTAAAGATAAGTTATTATCTACTTTTCCCCTTTGAATCCATAAATTAATTGTTTAGCTTTTTTAAAATAATTATAGAGCATAGAGATCATGCTAGGAAATTTATTAAATTAATTTTTAGTTTATTAAAGAAAGAAAATTTTAATTATTAAAGGTGGTAGATAATTATTTTATGGCCTATGTAATTAAAATATAGTTAAAAAAATAAGTATTATGGCATTTGGGGTTTTTTTAGAATTTTCTAGAAGTTTCCGGGCATTTTCTGCAATTTCTGGCGACCCTCCGGCGAGTTTTCCGGTCGCCGGCAGTGGGGGAGATGACCGGAGTGATCCGGTGTGATGCGGCGCACCATATGAGGGTATGCGCGCGCATCTGGGCCATTAAAAGGGTGATTGATCCGGTGCACCGCGGTCCATGTTACCGCAGTACACCCGGATCTAAGAGCGTTGGATTGAGTGAAGATAGGGTGAGATGATTCAGTGTAGCGCGCCCATAGCAGGATGATGCAGCCAACGAACCAGGACGAGCCACGTCATCAGGTGGGCTTAGTGCACGCGTGGGAGCGCGTGCGCGCGCGTGGAGGATGCCACATAAGCGTGGCGGCGCGTGTGAGCGCGTGCGCGCATGGGAAAGCTTGGCGGCGCGTGTGGGGAGCTCTGGGAGGCGCATGGGGGCGCGTGAAGGGCTTCTGCAGCTACTGGAAAAGTCCAGAATACCCCTAGGGACTGTTTTATCATTTCCAGGACCTTCACTATACATTTTGGGGCCTCGGGTTGGCATTTTTGGAATTAACGGGACATTATATTATTATTTTATCTCCCGTTAACTATTATAATTGTCCGATTAATATTTCTAAATATTAATTGTATCAGTTAAAGTGCGAATCGCTAGTAAACGTATGTAATTAATTTAACGACTGTTAATGGTATTATTATTTTATTAAACTGTAATAACCATTAATGTTAAATTAATTAGTGCTTGGTTTTATTCATATAAATGATCCATTATATATTATGGAATATTTATACTGTTAATCATATATAAACCATGATTATTATGCTGTGTGCATTTCAGGGAATAAATGGACTGTTTATTATGTCACATTTATATTATATGGATGTGTTGCCATATAGAACCATGTGAGCTGGCTAATAAGTTTAGACTCATTTATACCTTATGCATTCGTTGCTATAGACAGATGTGTGGCTGTCAGGGTATGTGGTTTAGTATTATTGGCATGTGTTGCCTAATTGATATACTCAGTATATTTATTCATATTATTGGCATGTGTTGCCTAATTGACATACTTAGTATATTTAGTATTATTATTGGCATGTGTTGCCTAATTGTTATGCTCAGTAACTCATTAGTACATTGAGATGCGTTACTACTGTGTAGTCTTTACAGTCTGTGTTGTCAGTACTGTACACCATGTATAATAGCTGATTTCCCGGGTAGGGAAAGGTGACACTTAACCACCTAGTGTGAGTCAAGTGATCACCGTCTATTCTGGTTGAGGTCATGTTATACATTGGATAGTTCCATTAGGATGAATACAGATATAGTACTCATCCGGATATAAATGATTAATTTATTTGATTCTCTAATTTGGGTCATAATAGAGAGGACTTGCTCGTGGGGTTGACCCACCATTGTTGTTATTTCAGGATACGGTCAATACTCGTTCCAAGGTTGAGGCTAGCAGTGTGGGACTACCATCCGAATTCATCTACTCTTACGATCCAGTTCAGGGTAGAAGTTTTATGTATTACTTCAGTTTCAGTTTTTATTTACTTTTGACGTTGAACTCTCAGGATTTATATTTAGGGATCCTTGACATAGGATTTCCAAGTTGTAACGGAGTACTGTATTAAATAAAGGATGGATGGATGTTTTATTATTTAGTGTTCCTTTTCTGTCTAAATTCTTTTATTATTATCATTTTGTATTCCAAGCTTGTATATTGCCAATTGTTTTTGATATCCCTCGTTTTTCATGTATAAGCCTGATCAACTTATGCGTGGAAAATGTTGGGGGTGTCACAGTTTTGTTGTTTTTAGGTTGCCAGAATGTGAACTTTGAAATTGGAAGTGGGATAATTAAAAACCCCAGTCATCCTCATGTATGGTTGCATCTCCTTTTGGATTAATTGTTTTTGAAATAATATATTGTACCAAGTATAAACTCTAGAAAGTCAAAATCAAAAATTAAATTTCAAAAACTGTTTAAATAAATCAAGTGAGGATGGCGTTTTGCCAGATTACACGTGAGGTTACGCCAAAGGTCATAGGCCCTCCCTGTTGAGTCGAGGTGTGGACCACTGTTAGGTCGAGGCGTGGGAGTTGACGTGTCGAGAACATAATGGATTGACAGGTGTAAGAGGTTGTGGGCTCCTTGAGGGATGGTGTGGCTTGGGTGAATAATCTATATATATATATTTTAGCTATCTCAGAGCAAGTGGTTGGTCGATGGCCTATCAAAGATCCATTGTATCATTGGATAGGTAGATGGTGTCTGGATGGCTAATTGTCTAAAATATATGGTGCTTAAACCATTAAATAAACTAGTCACATCTTCAGAAAAAATACAAAAGACAAGTAAATGGGTTTGGCTTACAAAAGTAGTGATAAGACGTAAAGTAGTAAAAAGTAATGCTGTAAAGATATATAAACAATGCCTCAAAAAGAGTGCATTTTAGTGATTCTCTAGGTGATAGAATTTACTTTGTCTTTGCTTTGTGTGTGTGTGTGTGTGTGTATATATATATATATATATATATATATATATATATATATATATATATATATTACATGCATATTATTTGCAAGAGAGAGAAATTGGCATGTTGAGCATGCATACAAGTACTAATAGATGTAAAAGCTAGCTAGTAATTTATGTCTCATAACAGTACAGAGGTGTAGGGGCATGGAGTCAAAACCTATAATCACTTTTGCTCTGGAATGAAGCGTACTGGAACAAAACACATTGCTTGAATAGTTTTAGTGGGTCAAACATCAAGGCTTTTGTGGGGTTAAAAAGCAACCATAATAGACAATAAATCATAATTTTGACAAGATGTATCAGATGAAAAACAGATCTGCAAAGCTAAGTCTAGTCTGCATACAAATGAAAAGACTAGGGTCACTAGGCCTTTCGAGATAAAGTAAATAAGAAGCCAACTAATGTGATGTTCACTTCAAATGCAATCTCAAATAAATATGACTTGATTTGTGCAGTGTGTGCTAATGAAGATAAAAGTTTTGTAAAGATATAATACACACACATATATGATGAGAGCTGAAAAGTGCGCATTTAAACCCTTTAAGCTCGAGTATTCTAGGACCTTGATCTATCTTACTTTCCCATTTTAAGCTAATTTCATGTCATTTCCCTTTTTAGGTGCTTATCCCCAAAATAAGTCAATTCAGCCAAATTAGAGCATAAAAGAAGCAATCTCAAGTTGAATGGAATAATGGAGCAAAGTGGAGGAAATCAGCAAACTTTGATCGATCAGGAATACTTTCGATCAATCTCACATTGATCGATCTCACCTCACTAAGATGGATCAGACCCCTTGTCTTTATCCTCAAAGAATTTTCATTTTCGATCGATCCAACTTTCTTTAGATCGATCGAACTTCCTTGATCTTATCCCCACCTACCACTTTTGTCTTTTTCCTAAAATATCCCAAAAATATCTCAAATTTGTCTTATTCCAAAAAGGCATCGCCAAGGATTAATCGATCTGGCCTAACTTAGATGGATTTGGCCACAGTTCGATCGATCTCATCTGAATTCGATCGATCGAACCTCCTCAAGTCAAAATTAAAACAGAGTCCAGCTCATTAAAAGATGGCTCATGGTGCAATCATTGAAGGGACCCTAGTGCACGAGACCTGACCATTGGGTGTCACACTTGAGCTACCTATAAAAGGATTTAGAGCCATTTTTACATAAGAATCTTGATAACTCATACATCTCATATCACATATCTTGGAAAGGAGGCTAGAACTTAAAGAGATATACACTATTTTGGGAGTTCTTCCATTCTTTTAGGGTTTTCATCAAGGAGAAGAGCATTTCTACCATGGAGATGGCCCTTGAGGGTTGGATGACTACATCCATGAGTGGCTAAACATCTTCTTGGGGCTAGAGTTAGCCCTAAGCATGCCTTCTAGACCTTAATGCTTTGTATTTTAAGGGGATTTGTGTTGTAATGTTGTCTTGACACTTGATTTATATATGAATCTTGTTCTTACAATGATTTGTGTTGATTAATACTTCCAATTAATCATTTCATTCTACCCATATGTGTATTTATGCTAAAGTAGATGTTCATGTATTTATCTCTTGGTTTTTATGATATTGATGCATGTCTATGTGTATTGATGCTATGAATCTAGAGATTGTCAAGGCATAGTGCTTAAATAGAATACTCTTGTGGTTTGTTTGATGGTTCATACTCATTTCTTGATGGATTATGCCTCTACCTTAGTTTAATTAGTTTAATTTTTATGTCCTTAGCTTAGAAGTAGTGTAGTTGCTTTACTTTCTTAGATGTGAGGACAATCCATGCTTGTTGTTTGATGTTCCATACTTATGAATGCAAGTAGTATGATTCTCTAACTTGTTAGTGTGTTGATTGTGAGCTTAAAGGAAGGATTAATGACTTAGTTTGATATATTGTGCTATTCACTAGGTTGTCTAGACAATGTATGCTTAATTAGTCAATCCATGCTTGTTGATTCAATTAATCACACCTCTTTAAATTGCAACACATGTTTCCCCTCATTCATTACACATTGAATGTCTAGAATGGTGATATTTAGTAGTGACCTCTAGATCCCAAGACCTCTATCACTTGTTCTCTACCCTTTTATTTACTTTAGTTGTTTAGTATTGAATTCATTTACATTGTAGTTTAATTAACCAACAAACAATCTTTTGATCATTCGACCTACTAATCCGATCTTGTTTCCATATTAACATATCCCTCAATCCCTTGGGACGATCCCTACTCACCCTAGCTATATTTGTAGTTATAGGTAGTAGTGGCACTTTATAAATTTAAACTTAGCCACACTTTCATTGCAACTTTGGGTGTTTTTATATAGTGTACTTTAATTATTTATTCCTGTACTGACCTCATCTATAAGTTTTCTTTTCTTTTTGCAGGCCATGGCTCAAGTAAAGACTGTCGCCCGTAGGCAGTATGAGCACAAAGTGAGACGGCGGATAGAGGAGCCCGCAGAGCCTTCCCATGCTCAGGACCCAGCTCTAGTGCCAGCTACAGCTCAATCCTCATCAGCAGATACCAGATTACAGTCGTCTGCTTCCGCATCATCTTCTTCTGATAAGGCTAAGCATGTACCACCTCCTTCACCACCACCAGCACTATCAGGCCAGATCCAAGATAGACCTAGTAGGAGATATACACACCTTCAGGTGACGCATGAGTTGGTCTTTGACATTGCCTTCTTTTCCCAGTCGGTTCTGACACGGGCGGCATTTGATGATATTGATCGGCGGGGCATTTCAGACATTTTTGCTCCAGTCACTTATCCAGTTTACCTGAGGCTCGTTTGGTTGTTCTACCAGAACCTCCAGCCGGCACCGAGTGACCTATCGGAGCTACGGACTACTATTGATGGCCACCTCATCCGCATTACTGTTGAGTCATTGGCCACTACTTCTCGATGCCCACACGTACCTTCATTATCCTATTCTCCAGAGGCCATCTAATGCAGATATGGCCGTTGCCCTGACTAGCCACTACAGTGATGGCGAGATATTCGCCACGAGGACTTATCTGCCTGATGATCGTTGGTTCTTCGATTCGGTCTTATACCGAAATGTGTTTATGGCGGGCCATAAGATCCAGCGGCGTTCAGAATTTTTGGCTGCCCTCTACTCCTTCTATACAGGACACTGGTTCTCTATTCTTGCACTCATCTGAAGTGTCATGATGAGGCTATATGCAAGTTACATCAGCAAGGCCAAGCCTAAGCGAGCCACTTTCCTCCCCTTTGGACATCTTATTACTCATATTCTCCGAGATCAGCACTACCCTTTCCATCCAGATGAGCATCTTAAGTCAGGGGCTTGCCACTATGGCAAGAAGGATTGGAACAAGAACTATAATGCTCTTATCAAGAGCTTAGAGTAGGAGGCTATTTTGGCAGCTGAGGAGGCGGCGGAGTTGGAGGAGGCAAAGGGAGCAGCAGGAGTAACAGTAGCAGATGATCCAGCAGACCCACTGGTGGCTGCAGACTTGCATATGGACATAGATTTAGAGCGAGAGCCTCCAGCAAAGTCACCCCGTCACTCTACGGTAGGGTCGCCATTGCATTCTCAAGAGCAGGGTTAGGATATACCTCCAGTTCATGATCCAGTTATCCCTGACGCTTTAGTTCTGACACCTAGCCTAGGAGAGCGTATCCAGACCTTGGAGGACGCGGTTATCTCTCTTTGGTCAGATGTGGCCTTTCTCAGTACTGACGTGACTACTCTCCGCTCAGATGTCTTGGCTGCGCTGCAAGATTTATCCAGAGATATTCGGGAATCACGCCCCGCTCGCCCAACCTCCTTTGCCTGATCTCTATACCTCTCTTTCATCTTTTTATATATATCTGTGATACTTGCTATTTTTGCTGCCAGTCTGTTGCCCCTAATACTGTGATGTACTGTATATTATTTTTCTCTTTCTATGCATGCTATGCTTGGATGTCAGATTCTTATTTTGATACATCTATCTGTTCTTGACTCCATTATCATGTGCATTCCAGTGACTTCAGTGAGAGAGTGCTGCCCAAAATTTTTCAGGACCATCATTTTTCCTCTCTCCTTAATTCATTTATTATCCCATTTACACTTGCATGCCCACTGTGCACTGTTATTATCCCTTTTGTTATCTGATGAGATTTCATCCCAGTGCCATCTTTTCAGGACCATAGTCAATTCCAAGTTTGGGAGGGGTTGTACCACCCACTTCGAATATTTGTGTCTTGGCCATTCTTTGACTTAGTTGCACTGGTATACTCTTTCCTTTGTTCTCTTTGCACATTGAGGATACTGTACCGTTTAAGTTTGAGGGTAATGGGTGTTATTTGCAGTGTTTGCTTTCAATTCAAAATTTTGAGCATGACTTGTGTATTTGAGGTATTTTCTATTATTGGTCCATGACTAGCTACGATTTTGATCTTTTGAGGACTATATTGCTTAAAATTTAAAAATTGCTTAACTTGAGAGTCCAATACTCCTTATATGCCTTGTGGATGCCATTTAGGAGAAAAATTTTCGAAAGATTGATATCATGCTTGCACTTGTGGTCCACATCATCCTGATTTTGTGATTGTTTTGAGATTCACTCTAGGATTCTACACTGGCACAGGTGCACACTAACATTCATTTGTGGGGTACATGATTTGTTGATTATTGAATTGGTTATATCCCAATTGAGCTAGTAGTGCATTGAAAGCTTTCATTCTTAATAAAGGTGGATAACAAACCCTTTTCATTGAGTAGCCGGGATTCTAACCTCATCAAGCATTGAATTTCTTGCGCTGAAAGGTGGAAGGCCCAAACTCTAGGTTAATAATTGAACTTACACCAAAAAAAAAAAAAAAAAAAAAAAAAAATTGCAAATCAATAAAAAGTGAGGATTTCTCCCAAAAGGTGAAAAGTAAGAAATGATTAGATGGAGGTTGTTTTGATTTATAACCTAGTTTATTTGAGCTTGTAAGTCCTTAGGGGTGTTTGAACACCTAATGCCCTAAAGCCGTCTGGTTTGGGAGTCATTGACCTAACGCTCGACCTCATGGATCACTAAAAAGCTTAATAGATCAACACATTGCACTATACTTCCATCTTTAATCCTTAGGGATAAAATAAATATAAAAAAAAAAAAAAAAAAATCGAGTGAAAAGAATAAGCACATCTAGAATAATAAAGCATTAATAAAAGGTCCACTCTTTGTTTCGATGATCGGTACTAAATTTGTGTGCTAGTTTGAGGGTAAGGATGTGATCATTTCTTTAGTTGGCTTAGATAGCAACATATTTGATGCCGGTTCACTTAAAAAGGATTCTAGAGTTGTTTTGATTTGCATGATCATTTTCTTGATGTGTGGAGGACCATACTTGCTTATTTGATGTTAAAATTTTGGGAGATTGCTTGGAAATGGTTGAAAAATTGCATACTTGAGATAGTTTTCTCCCAATGTTTGTTTGGAATATTGGTGCCTTTTTTGTGAGAATGGGCTTAATGTTTGTGGGTATCATTTCTGGAAACCCTCACAAGACTTCACTCGTCCACTAAGGGTAACCTAGGGGTTTAAAAGGCTTGTTGCATATGCTAAATGCAATCGTGTTCCCTACGAAAGTGGCGTTATCCATTTATTACTTTCTAGTTTATAGTTGTATAGATGTTTATTTTATTCCTTTAATTTGTAGTTCATTGCTAGGGACTAGCAATATTTAAGTTTGGGGGTGTGATGAGTGCTGAAAAGTGCGCATTTAAACCCCTTAAGCTCGAGTATTCTAGGACCTTTATCTATCTTACTTTCCCGTTTTAGACTAATTTCATGTTATTGCCCTTTTCAGGTGCTTATCCCCAAAATAAGTCAATTCAGCCAAATTAGAGCATAAAAGAAGCAATCTCAAGCTGAATGGAAGAATGGAGCAAAGTGGAGGAAATCAACAAACTTCGATCGATCAGGAATACTTTTGATCGATCTCACATTAATCTCACCTCACCAAGATGGATCAGGCCCCTTGTCCTTATCCTCAAAGAATTTCCATTTTCGATCGATCTAACTTTCTTCAGATCAATCAAACTTCCTTGATCTTATTCCCACCTACCACTTATGTCTTTTTCCCAAAATATCCCTAAAATATCTCAGATTTGTCTTATTCCAAAAAGGTGCCGCCAAGGATTGATCGATCTAGCCTAACTTTGATGGATCTAGCCACAATTCGATCGATCTCATCTGAATTCGATCGATCGAACCTCCTCAAGTCCAAATTAAAATAGAGTCCAGCTCATTAAAAGATGACTCATGGTACAATTATTAAAGAGACCCTAGTGTACGAGACCTGACCATTGGGTGTCACACTTGAGCTACCTATAAAAGGATTTTGAGCCATTTTTACATAAGAATCTTGATAACTCATACATCTCATATCACATATCTTGGAAAGGAGGCTAGAACTTAAAGAGATATACACTATTTTGGGAGTTCTTCCATTCTTTTAGGGTTTTCATCAAGGAGAAGAGCATTTCTACCATGGAGATGGCCCTTGAGGGTTGGATGACTACATCCATGAGTGGCTAAACATCTTCTTGGGGCTAGAGTTAGCCCTAAGCATGCCTTCTAGACCTTAATGCTTTGTATTTTAAGGGGATTTGTGTTGTAATGTTGTCTTGACACTTGATTTATATATGAATCTTGTTCTTACAATGATTTGTGTTGATTAATACTTCCAATTAATCATTTCATTCTACCCATATGTCTATTTATGCTAAAGTAGATGTTCATGTATTTATCTCTTGGTTTTTATGATATTGATGCATGTCTATGTGTATTGATGCTATGAATCTAGAGATTGTCAAGGCATAGTGCTTAAATAGAATACTCTTGTGGTTTGTTTGACGGTTCATACTCATTTCTTGATGGATTATGCCTCTACCTTAGTTTAATTAGTTTAATTTTTATGTCCTTAGCTTAGAAGTAGTGTAGTTGCTTTACTTTCTTAGATGTGAGGACAATCCATGCTTGTTGTTTGATGTTCCATACTTATGAATGCAAGTAGTATGATTCTCTAACTTGTTAGTGTATTGATTGTGAGCTTAAAGGAAGGATTAATGGCTTAATTTGATTGTGTTATTCTCTAGGTTGTCTAGACAATGTATGTTTAATTAGTCAATCCATGCTTGTTGATTCAATTAATCACACCTCTTTGAATTCTAACACATGTTTCCCTTCATTCATTACACATTGAATGTCTAGAATGGTGATGTTTAGTGGTGACCTCTAGATCCCAAGACCTTTCTCTCTTGTTCTCTACCCTTTTATTTACTTTAGTTGTTTAGTATTGAATTCATTTACATCGTAGTTTAATTAACCAACAAACAATCTTTTGATCATTCGACCTATTAATCCGATCTTGTTTACATATTAACATAGCCCCCAATCCCTTGGGACGATCCTTACTCACCCTAACTATTTTAGTAGTTAGAGGTAGTAGTGGCACTTTATAAATTTAAACTTGGCCACACTTTCATTGCAACTTTAGGTGTTTAAAGCGACCTTGAGAAAGAGAACACACTAATATACATATATGTGGATGATCTTGAAAATGATGAGAAAATGTAAGTTCTGGGTAAAAGTCTTGTGCACGAAATATATATATATGTTATATATATATATATAGAAAGAGAGAAAGGAAATAGACAATTATAAGTCCTGATAAGCAAGTAAATGTAGAAAATGGTATGATCTTTTAAGGACTCGACTAAGATCTTATGAAAGGTCAGTAACGAATCAGTAGCCAAGGTTATAGTCATATATCAAGGAAGAAAGTGAGTTCTTGAAATGTTTATTGTCATGACCTTATGCATCAGAAGCAGGGATAACAATAAACAAAAGGTTTGAGTTTGGAAAGAGCTCACTAGAATGAGATATTAGACCTTGAACTCTAGAGGTGAACTGAATTAGACCTCGAACTCTAGTGGTGAACTACGGATGATTGATCGTCTGAGTCCATCGTCTTTGTGTTGATATCCCCAGCGGAGTCGCCAAATTGTAGGGGTTCGTTTTCATAAAACAATAAAATAAATATAAATGGTGATATCATACACAAATCTGAGTGATCCAGACAACATAATAGAATCCGAGGTGGACTGAGAGAGGTGGAAGCACAGGTGAACTCAAGAGAGAGGGTGAAGATGGCAGTGTAAAAGTACACCATTGACTCCTTTTATAAAGGTGTATGGAGAAAGTGTGGGTGTAAGAGAGCATGAGAGCTCTTGCTTTCTGAGAGGTTATTTCCTCTACCCTTTTTGCTCTACCTCCACTTAGTCTTGGAGCATATCCTTATATAGGCCAAGTGAGACGTTGGGTGATGTCATATGACATCATATGTGGGGCCTATTAACATTATAAAATAATGTTAATTAAGATGGGTCTAAAATGTATGAGAGTCAAAATGGTATCTCTCTCTACGAGTCAGGTCAAGTGTTGACTCGACGAGCCTTGAACTGCATCCACCAAATCAAGAACCTCCTCAGATCCTAAGTAATCCTGAGTTTTACTCCCAACTCAGGTTTTCAAGTCTTCGATCTTCTATTCAAGTCATAAACCATTTGATCGTTTGACTTGTGGGCCATCATTTCTAATGTGGTGTCGCTTATTGACTATTTAACCAAACTTTGTGGGCTATTGTTGATGATGTGGCATATTCCGTTGACTGTTTAACCAAGAAATGTGGGTCATCTAAAGTGAGATATATTCAACACCTACACACACCAAACGTAGCAAAAAGAAAAAGATTGAATGCTCTATAACGCGTAGAAATTGCAAAATAGTGATTCTCTGGTTATTAACAAATAGAGAATGAAACAATATTGACCTTTATAGTTTTGCTTCCTAATCCCGTAACATGAAACCATAGTAAAACAAAAGCTACCAATCAAGAATTACCAAATCGCCTTCATTCGACATTGGACCATTTGCATTTGGGGAGGGGGGGGGGGGATATTTATGATTAGAAGTGTGTTAAATGCTATTTAAAAATTTATTTGATACGTATATAACACCAAATCGCCTTCATTCGACATTGGACCATTTGCATTTGGGGAAGGGAGGGGAGGGTAGTGTAATGACCTAGTCATTTTCATTTCTTTCCCTTTCTTCAAATTTTGCGGATAATTTTTTTTTTTCATTTTGTTTTCCTTTTCGGGTTCGATTTCCCGCCTCTTAGTGTCGTCTCGAGTGCTCGGAAATGGTTTCTGAGACTCTTTCCTTTGGATTGACAACTTCATTTGAGTACCGAGTCATTTCCACATTTTTTGTTTTTTTGACACTATTCATTTTTTCGTCTTTTCCCTTTTTCGTCCTTTAGTCGTTTTTCATTTTGCCTTACTTAACCTCACTTTTTGTGCTCGGATTTGATTCCGGCTTGGCATACGTCCATGATATTTAAATTTCATGACATCTACATTTTTACTTTGGTAGAAATGCATATTAAATGCTTACTTTCTTTATAAAAGGCATAAAAACAAGACTTTTTGTAATTATCCATAACTTGAGGGGTTTTTGGGTAATTAAGTAAAGTAATTATTTTTTGTCTTAGGGACCATTTTACAAATTAAATTGGAAGATATTTTCAAAAAGGACCTTTTTGCAATTTCCGAAAAATGTGACAAGTGTCATATTCTTATGGTGCCACTTGTTGATTTTGTGGTGGAACCACTTGGAGGCTTAATCTCATGACACATGGAGGGTGGAGATTCACCCACTTGTTGTCCTAGGATTGGTCTACTTGTTGGCATGGATGGTTGACAAGTGTAGGGTTAATATTTAATCTTGGAAGCTTACTTGGATTCATGACAAGTGTAGGACTCACCTTTAGTCTTGCATTAGTGTGTGTATGAGAGGTAGTGCAAGAGCACCTAGTGAGTGGAGAAGCCCACCAATTTAGCTTAGGGTTTACACATTTTAATTCATTCATCACTTTCCTCTCAAGAACCCTAAGGAAGCCACCATTGGAGAAAAGCTTGACTAGTAGCTTTGACTTCATTTTTGGTGTCTTTTCACTCACCTTAGAACTTTGAACTTAGAATACTTTTTGTTCCCCTCATCCTCCTCTTCAAAACCCTTGAAGGATCTAGCCTAACTCCTAGTTTTACTTTGGTATCTAGAGATTCAATTCTCTAGTGAGGTATTGATCTATTATTTTGAAGTATTTTTATGTCATTATTGAGTATTTTATATGCATGGAAGAGAAGGACTTGTATTTTGCCCTTAAACTGCTTTAACTTGAAATTAATCTTGTCAAATTAAATATAGAATATGAAAATATACTCAATTAGCTTTCATTTAGTTTTGGTTTCATGTAATTTGGGTTTAAAATGAATTAGTTATGAATTTTTGAAATTGCAAGCTAGTTGTTGGAAATTTGAAGCTTTTCCTTTTTGGTCCGGAAATGAATTTTTATATAGAGCTTTGGTGCTTCAATTGCCTTGAAATTTTTACTGAAACTTCCCCCATGGGTTTTACACTACTCAAAAAATTTTCACGATTTTAGAGCATTTCTAATTTTTTTTAAAAATCCAAAACTATCTGCTGTCCATGTTTTTATTGCAGCTGGAAAACATATTTTTAGATGATTTATTTCACTAACCTTTTGACATTGGATCATGGCTTAAATTTTCAGTTTTACACTCTCATATGTTTACTTCCAAAATAAATTAGGTTTCCCAATTTGAATGTCAAATGAATTTTTCACGAATTTTCAAAGTTGGAAGCTACAGGCTGAAAATGTGTTTTCTGGGCAAAATTTGTTTCAAAGTTGTGGTTCAAAACTGTTTCAATTGGGAAAATATTTTGTTAAACTAAATTGATATTATCAAATTAAAGTGTTTAAGCTTTCATTGGGCTTTGGATTCATTCAATTTGGGTTAGAATTGAATTTTTTATGAATTTTACAAGTTGAAGGTAGCAAGCTGAAAAATCTATTTTGCGGACCGAAAATTTGGGGCGATTTCATTTTGGTGGTAATTGGGATTTTCATTCCAATTGAGGTAGGGAATGTTTTAGGATTATTTGTGTGTTGTATTGTGTGTTTGCCATGATTATACAACATATATGTATGCCTTGTATCAAATCTAGAAAGTTAGTAATTTTTATTTCTTTGTATAAGATTTAACATTTATGATGATATATAACTTTGATTTGAATTGTAACATGCTAGGAAATTATGCTTAGATATGTTGGTTAACATATATTAAATTTGGATCATTTGATTAAGAATTACAACTTTTATTTAATATTTATCTTTAGTGAAAGTTTAATTCACATGGTTGTATCAAGCATTAAATCAAGTTGTAATGTGGTATTATAATAGGCCTTGGTATGTTCTCTAACATAGATTAAATTGAGGGCATTCGGAATTGTTTAAAAATCTAGAGGAAATTAATTAATTAGCTTGATTAATTTTGTTTTAAGTGTTTTAACCACTTAACTTGTCATTTGATATTATATATATGATGACCATGACATGTCTTTCAATATATATTAAATTGAGGTTATTTGGATTAACTTGGAATTTAGAGAATTTAATTATTTATATTTAATTAAATTCTACTTTATTACTCCATGGATTTAATTGCATTTTGGAAGTTGTTTCTATATTTAAATCATAGATTTGGATTTGATGTATGTTCACTTGATTACTTTTGAGCATTGGATAACATAGTTGTTACTTTTATATTCATGAGAATATGTTTTTCCTTATTGAATATATTGTTGCTATGTGTAAGGAATTGCACACTTTGTATTTGACATCTTACATGCCACAGTAGTTATGAATTTTGAAATTGTATTATATAAGTTTCCAAAATTTGGATTGTGCTTGGTAAATAGTTGATATCTTGTATATACATGTTGATATATATACGTTGTTGCACAATTTGTTGATTTTGAAAACTTGGGGATGTCGTTGTTTGGCTACGGCTAGGACTTGGTTCTAGTACGGGGATTGTCCCTCTATACAGTCTAGTGCGCACATAGGGAGGTTACCCATGGGCTAGTAACCTTAAAGTAACTATGTTGTCGGTCTGATCCGGTGTGACGCCCGAGTATCCACTTTGTTTGATTTCGAATTTCATTTCAAGTTGATAACTAGATGATATCGTAACTTGTTGTTCCTTATTTGATTTCCTATTTTGAGCTTAAGATGTAGCTTTGTGAAAACATGTTTCATGCGTTGTTTTGGAAGTTCCATTGTTGGTTAAATTGCATCGATATCATAATTTGTGTTTTTATGTTCAAATGTAGTTTAAGAATGACCTTATAGATTCATTTTGAACATAGACGTTAGGTGGCATGACCCACCCTTGTTGTTTTCGTATTTTGGATTTCAAGTTGAAGACTTTGAGAATCTATATCTTGTTGCCTTATATAACATGTTTCCATGTTGTTTGAATTGCATGAACAATGTGATTATGATATAAATGATCTAGGTAGCTTAGGATGCTCCCTGGGTCTCATCTTGATATAGACGTTAGGTGGCATGAGCCCCTTTAACATGTTTCACTATAAGGTAATAAAATTGTAAAATGCTAGGTCGATGCATGCTCATCTCTTACGAGTAGCTTTATGTTACTCACCCCTACGATACTGGGGCATATTTCAGGTACAGGACTCAGGATTTGAAGATTCCATTGCTCCTTAGATGGCTTACAGTTTCTATGTTTTTATTTTATGCAAGTGTTAGCATAAGATGCCTCTTTGTAGCCCTATTTGTTTAAACTTGTATTCGTTGATTCGTATATCTAAAGTATACGTAAGTGCACTCTTTTCAATATATTTAACATGTATGAGATGAGGCCGGAGGCCAATAACATGTATCTCGTTTTCTATGCACTTTTGTTTTCAAAGTTTATTATGAAAATATTGGAAAATGTTGAGTCATTACTTCATAACTTTCGCATCGGGTGTTGGAATTTCATATCTTTTCTGCTCGGACTCAGAATCAGACGATTCTTGAGTCTAATTTTGTTCATTTTTCGTTGTCCTTCCAATGGTGTGCACGGTGGCACCATTTTCAGTGAGAAATGACCATTTTACCCTTAGTTCATCTCTTTTCGGGTTAGGCATTCTTGCTTCATTTGCTTGGCTCATTTGAGTTCCGTGGCTTCATGGAGAGTCATTTTGGGGCCTTAGGGATGACGTACATCTCTTAAGGTCATTTGACTTCTTTCGCTTCTGCATTTCGTGTTCGTTATCGGGTCAACTTCCGGTTCATCACTAACGCATCGGGTTGAGAAATCTGGGTCGTTACAGGGAGGGGGGGATATTTATGATTAGAAGTGTGTTAAATGCTATTTAAAAATTTATTTGATAAAGTATATTAGTTATTAGATTTTTAGAAACAAAAATATGAAAATAAATATAATAAAAAAGTGTTTCAAGTTTAAAATATTAAATGGTTGATTAAAAATATCATTTGAGTTTTTTCTTTTTTCTTTTCTTTTATTTTTTAGTTTGATAAACAATAACTACAGTGCAAAAGCAAAAAAAATATTTTTTATTATTTACAAGTACTTTGATATCATTCAAATGATAACAAAAACACGTTAGCGAAAAAAGGTGGTGACGCCCCCAGGGGCTTGGTAGAGTTGGTAAGGCAACAGCCTGGGGTGTCATATGTCCCAGGTTCGAACCCGTCCATTCTCATTATATTTCCTGACTAAAATTGGTGCTGAGGTGTGGGGCCGTTGACAGTATTCTCATATTTGTAACCTAAGGTGGGTCCCGAATGGGCCCTAGCTATGAGGGTTCCGGTAAAAAAAAATAATAATAATAATAATAATAAAAAAGGGGTGGTGACCAATATTGTTGCATTCTTTAAATAATTAAATAATGTCAGCTCCACAAGTACTCCTGTTATTATGTTATCCACACACGAAGTGGAAGTTGATGGCACGCACCCTCCTTCTACTCCAATGGAAGGTCTGAGCAACCCATTTCCGGCCAATACACAGATAAAAGTAAAACTACCTCAATCTTTGCTCCTTCACAACCACCACCATCTCATAATCCAATCATCAATTCTGTCCCCTCAAACACTCAAGAAAACTAAGCATGTTAAGCAAACATTCAGGATAAGGGGAAGAAGATTCGCAGAAGAAAATGCATTCCCGATGTCTTTACCACTTCACACCAAGAACCCACATGTCATTTGTAAAGATATACAAAGATTTGCTAACCAAAACAAACTCCAGGAGGCTCTCATCATCTTAGACTACTTGGACAAACAAGGTATCCCAGTTAATCCCACCACTTTCTCTTCCCTCATCGCTGCTTGTGTTCGATTGAAATCTTTAACACAAGGAAAACAAATTCACGCTCATATTCGAATAAATGGGCTTGAAAACAATGAGTTTCTATGCACCAAGCTTGTCCACATGTACTCGTCTTGTGGTTCCATTGACGACGCCAGACAGGTGTTCGATGAAATGCCTTGCAGAAGTGTCTACCCATGGAATGCATTGCTTAGGGGCAATGTGGTTTTGGGTGGGCGGAAATATCGAGAGGTACTGGGTACATTTTCAGAAATGCGGGAATTGGGCGTGAAATCGAATGTGTACACTTTTTCTTCTTTGATCAAGAGTTTTGCAGGGGCTTCGGCGCTTAGGCAAGGTTTAAAGACACATGCCCTTTTGATGAAGAATGGGTTGTTGAGCAGCTCCATCCTTGGGACGAGTTTGATTGACTTGTACTTTAAATGTGGCAAAATCAAGCTTGCCCGCCAGATGTTTGAAGAAATTAGTGAGAGAGATATTGTGGTGTGGGGAGCGATGATTGCGGGCTTTGCACATAATAGGCTGCAAAAGGAAGCATTGGCGTATGTGAGGTGGATGAGAAGGGAAGGGATATATCCGAATTCAGTTATATTGACTATAATTCTTCCTGTGATTGGAGAAGTATGGGCTCGAAAACTTGGGCGGGAGGTTCATGCTTATGTAATCAAGACAAAGAGTTACTCAAAGCAGTTGTTTATTCAGTCTGGTTTAATTGATATGTATTGCAAGTGTGGGGACATGGGTTCAGGAAGAAAGGTGTTCTATGAATCTATGGAAAGGAATGCTATTTCTTGGACTGCTTTGATGTCCGGTTACATCTCAAATGGGAGGCTCGAGCAAGCTTTGAAATCAATTGTTTGGATGCAGCAAGAAGGGTTCAAACCTGACGTTGTCACAGTCGCCACAATTGTTCCGGTTTGTGCACAGCTGAGGGCTTTGAAGCAAGGAAAGGAGATTCATGGTTATGTTGTGAAGAATGGTTTCCTCCCCAATGTATCCATCACTACTTCCTTAATGATGATGTACTCAAAATGTGGTTCCTTAGGGTATTCTTTTAAACTCTTTGATGCTATGGAGAAGAGGAATGTAATCTCATGGACGGCCATGATTGACTCGTACATGGGAAGTGGGTGTCTACATGAAGCACTTTGTGTGTTTAGGTCGATGCAGGTGTCGAAACACAGGCCCGACTCAGTTGCCATAGCAAGGGTGTTGAGTGTTTGCAGTGTACTCAGAGCTTTGAAGCTTGGGAAGGAGATACACGGACAGATATTAAAGAAAGATTTAGGGTCAATCCCTTTTGTTTCTGCAGAGATTGTGAAGATGTATGGAATGTGTAGACTAATTGATAAAGCAATGTTGGTTTTTGACGCAATCCCTGTAAAGGGATCAATGACATGGACTGCCATCATAGAGGCTTATGGTAATAATGGTCAGTATCTAGATGCAATTAATCTTTTTGAAAAGATGAAATCTGATGGTTTCTCTCCTAACCATTTCACTTTTAAAGTGGTTCTATCTATATGCGAGAGAGCTGGATTTGCAGACGAGGCGTGCAAAGTCTTCAGTTTAATGACTCGAAAATATAAAATTAAAGCATCAGAAGAACATTACTCTAGCATTATTGGACTTCTCAGCAATGTGGGTCGTGTTGGGGAGGCTCAAAGATACATCCAACTCAGATCATCATCATCCTTGGCATGACCGACAGGAGAAGATCGAGATCTGCTGCTTGTGCCTTGTTTTGTCTGGAGAATCAGCAAGATACATCCGCCAACTTCTTATGTTTTGCTGAGCGAATGTATAGGTATATGTAGTTCATTCATCATGATATATAAATGAATAATTATTTTTAGGCCAATGAAAGGCAGAAAGCATGAGCTAAAATGTTTGCATCCATTGATACATTATGATGAGATCAAGTGTGTTTCTGCCATTCCAGCAGTTGATGACGCTGCCACTACCGGCAGCTTTAATCCCTTCTCTTTATCTTCTAGAACAACTGCCTTGCCATTTGTTAGAATGTTAATCTAGATTCTTTTGTTTTCCTACGTACATGCATAATTAATTATGGTTAATGTATATTTTTGTGTGACTTTTGAATTTAGAATAATGGTTGTTTAGGGAGATGAATGATGTTAGGAGAAATGAATCATGGGAGGGGAGATGAATGTTAATAAATTCGTACTAAAGGTGTAGTCAATAAATAGAAGTTTGTCTCTCTTTCAAAATCAAGCAAAATAGAGGGAAATCAAAGCCTTCAAGTTATGGTATATTATTGGCCTTCATTTATTGTGATTTGTGGTCAAGAGATCAAGTTTAGTCTCTTGAAAGCTCCATTGTTCTAGCCTTTGTCCCATCACCATTAACACCTTCAACTGTCTTCCCATTTCCTTTTGTTAGTGAGCAAACTGCAGGGATTCCATCTCCTTAGCCTTCTGCTCCAATTTCTCCGAAAGTGTTTTTACGAATAATGAACCCACCCACTAACCACTTCGAACTCTTGTATGGTTTGCAAACTTTGGATACTTACAATCAATAGCAAACTACACATCATTTCTTCACCAGTGTTTGATGTTGATTCTTCACAATTTCCAATTTCAATCTCCTAAGAGCAGGTCCAACAGGGGACCCAATCTGCTCCATTATGGGTCACCAAAATTGGGCCACACCATTTGGATCGGGAAATGGGTCACCAAAGACCCTGTTAGCAATTGCGGGCTTACCATGTGGGCTTGCCTATTTTTTTTTTTTTTTTAATTGTGGCCCGACTAACTGTAGCTTAGCCCAGGCTACTGTTTTGAAGGGCGTGTTTGGCTGAAATATTACCCAAAAATCAGGTTTTTGGGTTATTTTGGTTTTTTTTTTTTCCCCTCAACATAATTGAACCAAAGAGCCGTTAAGGCACTATTTGGCTGACACAAACAGTGCCTTAAAGGCTTTTTGGGGCAAAAAAAAGTTTAAAACAATTGAAAAAAAGTGATTTCTTTTATTTTTTTTTATTTTTTTTTATTTTTTTCCTTTTGTAAAATTTTAATGTTTTTATTGACATTATAGCCGTTTTAGGCACTGTTTGGCTGACCCAAACAGTGCTTTAACGGCTTTATTGGCTAACCAAACAATTTTTTTTATTTTTTGTCCCAAACAAATTCAAATTTATTTTAAAATATGATTTTTTTATTGAAAAAAAAAAAATTTGAACCTTTGTTTTCACCTCTATAAATTAATAAATCAAATGATATTAGATATTGTATTGTTTATAAAATTTCATACATACTGGCTAAATAATTTAATCAAAAAACAATTTAATTATTTATTTCAAAATAAAATATTACATAATAAATATTCCATTACATAAACTTTATAACAATTTTAAAATAATTAAATGCAACATAAATTAAACATTTTCTTCACCAAAGCGGTTCCACAAAATTTCAATTAAATCTTTTCTCAACTACATATTTGTCTCTTTGTTGCGAATTTGGACTTGGCGAGAGTAAATGTGATGTGTGCCGCTAAAACCGATGGATTTTGAATTAAAGTGGGAATCGAGATTGTCTCCTCCAGTGGCGGAGTCCATCTTCCAACATTGGCATGGCACTCATCTTCAATGATTATGTTGTGAAGGATGATGCATGTTTTCATTATAAGGCACAAGTGTAACGACTTGAAAAATCTAATAAAATTCCTCAATTTTTTCAAATTACAAATACATCAATATACTCCTAGAATCATAAAAAAAAAAAAAAAATACCCTTGATTTATACAAAACTTAGTATATATAAAAAAATCTCCAAATAATTAAAATAAATCCACAATGCCAACTCCTCCAGCCAAGCCCGAAATTAACAATCCACATTCATCCTCTGTACT
Organism: Cornus florida; assembly: GCF_030987335.1. NCBI lineage: Eukaryota > Viridiplantae > Streptophyta > Magnoliopsida > Cornales > Cornaceae > Cornus > Cornus florida. The sequence continues at coordinate 497,837 of NW_026775579.1, forward strand.
TGAAATTGGAAGGTGGTGAGACGGGAAGTTCCAGTATGAAAAACCATAATAAGAATTTTAGGGAGGTTTCATGAAAATTAGCTTCATAAAATATACATATGCTTTTGAACAAAATACATATATGCAATTTGAGCAAAATAACAGTAAACAAAATATTTGAAGCAAAATCACCCTAAGCTATACACTGAAAGATAATTATTCATCTCCGGATTATCCAAGCTTCAAACTCTCAGCCTTCTCTGCCTTCACAGCCTTCTCTGCCTCCTCTCTATACTACTCGAATTTTTCTCTCTCTTAGCAATTTCTATTTTTTTTTTTTCCTAGCAATAAGAAAAAGCCACACGACATCTACAAAGCATAACCAAACAAAACAACCTTACACACAAAGGCATAGGATAGACAACAAACAAAGCCACCACAAGATACGATCACAAAGATCCTACAACCATACAAGCAATCTACGGCCCAACCAAAGATAAAACCCATAGTCATCTGGTAATGCTTAATTGCAAGCCACAAATATGGGCTTAAAATAGCACCTAATTGAACATCGGTTCCATTGAACAGACCCACCATTGATTGGGCTAAGCCATAACCAAAAAGGCCCATTTGGTTCTGCTCACTCCAACATCCATTAAGATCTTCACCTAGGCCTATACTATCTTTCCCATCTTGGCCACACGCAAAGAAAGCGTAACAAACACGAGGTCAGATGACAAGACAGATGGACAGTCCACAATAGTGACAAGAAATTGGGTCTGACGAAAAACAAAGCCCACATCCACAAAGTCTGTAGGCACCAGTAAAACAACTATCTGTGCACTGCCTACGTGGTTTGGTGGTTACAAGATAAGCCACCCATAGGGTCCACTGCTTCAATATAGACCCCCAAATTTACGTGCCCACCACACTAATGAAACAGAACCATCATGACTTTTGACTTTTAAGGGTCATTCTGATTGATAATTAAATGACGTAGGTTTCGAGCAGAACCCTAAGTTGCCGGCAACCAAGAAGTAGGAAGAATTGTTGTCACTAACTAATCCTTAAATGTTGAATCTTTCACAACAGAGAAACCACAGCAACCCAGACTAGCAACCAAAACGCCGTTAATAATCCGATGCTCTACCGGACCATTATTTTCCTAGGTACCCATCCACAGACCAGAAGTGATGCCGTCTAGCACCACCATGGATTCAAGTGATGAATTGATGCAGTGATAAAGCATGTTCGTGGCTGAAACTGATAGACTGGTGTTGCTACAAAAGGAAAAAAGCAAACCCGCCAAGGTAATAGAACACTTAACAAAGAAAAGCGGGTCTAGATTACTGATTTTAAGAGAGCTTGATGGCTGATCGTCATCCCCACTAGCAAACATCTTAGTTAGAGGGAATGAGAGAAAACAGACAACCAACAAAGAAATAGATGCAAAAAGGAATTGGAGAAAATATAGAGCAAAACAGTAAACAAAGGAGCTCTTACTAATACCAGGATCAAAAGGATATTTGGTATGGCCCTCCTCCAAAAGATTACCAATTCTCCAAAAGACATGAAGGAGTACCATGACCACAAACGTTCCCAGCCTGTGACGACCCTGGATTTTTCAACCCAGTGTGTCCTGTGATGACCCGAAACGGATCCAAAATACGGAAGCAAAGGATATAAAAATGGTCTCTAGAGATACAATACGTCTCTAAGACACCAATGTGACCCTCAATGAGGTCACGGAACCCAAAGAGAATAAATGCGGAAGCAATGTTTCAAAAATGGATAAGAATGAACCTAGGGGAAAAATGGTCATTCCACACTGAAATGGGTGCCACCGTGCACACCATTGGAAAGACAACAAAAAATAAATGAATTTAGACTCAAGAATCACCTGATTCGGAGTCCGGATGACAAAGATATCAAGTTCTGAAGTCGAAGGAAGGGAAACCCTATCCCAGTTCAAACCAAAAACAGACACTACCTTACTAAAACTTGAATATCTTAAGCTACAAGAAGAATCTGAAGGTCTAATTGGTACCATTGGAAATCTTATTTCAACACGGTCAATTTAGACTTAAGAACAGACCAATTCAGAGTTAAAACGAAGAAGATATGATAGTTTGAAGTCGGAGGTGCAGTGCTGAACCAAGACACAAACACACACACATATGAACAGTACCTCGAGCGCTCGAGCAAGGGCTTTGAGCTCTTGAACGGCACATACCCAAGGGCCAAAACACTCTGGCCCAACTTCGAGCGCTCGAGCGACATCTTCGAGCACTTGTTCTGCTAAAAGCATAGCAGAAATTTGAGTTTGAAATGTGATTTTGAGGACTTTTTGGGCCTTTTTGAAAAAAACACAAAGAAGAAACTACCCTCAAAATCATGTTTTCTAGCCAACCATGCCAAAAGAAAACTTTATTTTTCATGTGAAAACCCTAAAATACCCTTATGCTCAGTTTAGGCTCAAAACGGCAAAAATGTGAATTTGCACCAAACATACATTTGACCACAAATGCACTTCTAGGCTAAAATGAATATACACGCAAACGTAATAAGTGATTTTAAGCGTGCGGGAATGGTCTGCGACTCCCAGAAATGGTCGAGTCAAAATTCGACCCCCCAACGGCCAAAAAGGCGAAAATGAATTTGAAATGGATATTTTGAAAACCAAAATTAGCAAATGATTGGAAATTACCGTTTGGCCCTTGGCTACACTTCATGCATAATTAATGAGATCTTACGGAAGAATCAAAACGGAATTCCCACACCCGATGCAAACATAGTGAGACAAAAACTTAACATTTTTTTTTAATATTTGCATAATATTTCATGAAGTCAAAAGTACATAGAATAGAAATACATGTCATTGGCCTTCGGCCTCATCTTATACATGTCAAATACATTGAAAGGAGTGCACTCATGTGCACATTACATAAATGGAATCAAATATACACATTTGACAAAAAAGACTATAATTGGCATTCCGAGCTAGCCTTCACAAAAATGGAAGTCTTCAAGTCTACAAGTTATCCAAGCATAATGGGAGTCTCAACTTTAATTCTTGTACCTGAAATATGCCCTAGTATCGTAGGGGTGAGTAACATAAAGCTACTCGTAGGAAATGAGCATGCATTGACTTACGTTTTACAAGTTTGTATGATTTAATTATTGTGGTTCATTTCACCTAACGTCTATGTCAAATGTAAGACTCAAGGAACATCCTAACTACCTAAGATCATTTCTAGCATCAATCACCTCATTCGTGCAATTTTAGCAACATAGGGTCATGCTTACACAAAGCAACAACATAGGAGCATGCTTACACAAAGTAACAACATATAGATTCTCAAGGTAATCAACTTGAAGTCTAAAATGCAACATCAACTAAATATAACAATTTAACATAATTAGAATATCTAATACCACACATCAAGACATAGGTTCTCTAGGTTATCAACTAGAAATCTAAAAGTATGCAATCAACTAAATATATCAATTTAGTATGAATGTACTTGACAACATCGAAATGATTCATTAAAGTCATAAAGGTCGATGTACTTAACAACATCAAAATGATTCATTAAAATCCTAAACATGGATGTACTTAACAACATCAAAATGATTCATTAAAATCATAAACATAGATGTACTTAACAACATCAAAATGATTTATTAAAATCATAAACATGGATGTACTTAACAACATCAAAATCGCCAATAACCAAAACCACAAGTTACAATATAAACATGATTGTTAACTTGGAATTGAATGCGAAACCAAATAGTGGAAGACTTGGACATCTAAGCTCGGAATTCTGCCGAGACCTCAATGGTTATTCCGAGCACTAACCCGCAGGGAAGACCACCCTAAGTGCGCATTATCTCAATTGGGGAGAACTCATACCTCCCGCACTAGAACCAAACTCTAGCCATGTCACTTGTTGCAACAATGTCCCAAGATTCCAAAAATAAACCAAATAAGTTCATAACTTATATATAACTTATATAATGGATGAAAACACCTTCCATGCACAAGTAGGTTGAAACCACACAATCCATGCCTTAGAGTTTCAATTCTAAAATGACATACATAATGTCAATTACAAAGTGTGCAATTCACTACACATGGCATCAATATATTCCATAAAGAAAACATGTTCTCATGAATATAAGTATAACAACAAAGTTGTCCAATGCTCAAAACACAACAAAGTGAATACATAACAAGTTCAAGTCCATGATTTGAATATAGAAACAACTTCTAAAATACCAATAGATCCATGGAGCCATTAGATAGAATTTAATTAAACAAGATGATTAAATTCTCTAGATTTCAAATCAAATTCGAATAACCTCAAATTAATATATGTTAAACAACATAGCATGCTCATTACATATATCAAATCAAAAGTGTCAAATGAGCAAGATAGCATCATATATAATTTAATTAATTTAAATTAATCAAATCTCTAGATTTCAAAAGTTGTCTAAATGATCTCAAATTAATATATATCAAGCACTAAGTCATGGTCATGCCATATACCAAGTCTAATATGGATTACAGGCAAAACACAATTTACTAGAATTTAAATCAAATTAAATTCATTTAATCTCTAGATTTGAAAACTCATCTAAATCAACCCAAATTAATATATATCAAAGATCAACTCATGGCCATGCCATTTACTAGGTCTAAAATGATTCATATGCAAGATATGATAAATCACTAATTTCTCAAGTTAGAAAAAGACATGCATACAACTTATATAAGCATCAATAGCATGCAAAAAACAAAAATATAACCCTATAACATCCCCTACCTCACTAGAGAAGTGTCTCTCTAGAATTCAAGGCAAATCTACACAAAATAGCAAACCCTTCTAGGGTTATAAAGAGGAAGATGAGGGGAACAAAATGTATTCCCAAGTTCAAGCTTGGAAATCAATGGAAGGCTCTCAAAAATCAAGGTCAAAGCTTAAGGCTTTAGGCTCCATCCATGGAGGCTAGGGTTTTCTTTACAAAAGAGGGAGGAAATGGAAAATGATGATGATGAAATGTGAGTGGAGGGGATAGAGATCTTCCACTCACTATGTGCTCTTACACTACCTCTCACACACACGCTAATGCAAGATCAAATTGTGAGCCTACACTTGTCACTCATCCAAGTATCTATTGTAGGCTTAATCCTAAGCCTACACTTGTCAACCATCCAAGCCAACAAGTGCACCAATCCTAGGCCAACAAGTGGGTGAATCTTCACCCTCCATGTGTCATCATCCAAGGCCTCAAAGTGTCTCCACACAAATGTCAACAAGTGGACCAATGAGAGTGTAACACTTGTCACACTTTCTGAAAATTGCAAAGAGTTCCTTGTCCAAAATATCTTCCAAATTAAATTGCAAAATGGTCCCTAAGACGAAAAATAATTACTTTACAGTAATTACACAAAAACCCCAAAAGTTAGGAAAATTACAAAAAGGTTATGCGTCTATACCCTTTACAAGAAAAGTAAGCGCTTAGCATGCTTTTCTACAAAAGTGAAAATACACATAGCATGGAATTTAAATATCATGGATGCATGCAAAACCGGAATCAAATCCGAACACGAAAAGTGAGGTTATGCTAACAAAGTGACAACCGAGAAAAAGACGAAAAGTGAATAGTGTCACAAAAGTGAAAATGTGAAAATGACTCGGTCCTTAAAGGAAGTCGTCAACCCAAGGAGAAGAGTCTCGGAAGCCATCCCTGAGCACTCAAAATGACATTAAGTGACGAGAAACTGAACTCAGAAAGGAAAAGATCAACGGAAAAAAAAAATCCGTGAAAATTTGAGAAAAGGAAAGGAAAGAAAATGACCGGGTCATTACAACCTTCCCACCTTAAAGGGATTTCGTCCCCGAAATCCAGCCCCAACCACCAAAAGGCGAAACTAGGAAAAACTAGAGAGTACATCTCTGAGTATCCCACACAACACGCTACACCAGCGACCTTAAAGCTGAAAGGAACCCCACAACCTAGTGTCATTTACACCTACGTGCTCATGACAAGACATCCTCTCAAAGAAAAAGTGACTACATGGCCACACGACAAGTCAAAAGTCACACACATAACCTAAAGCCAGACAAAGGAATGGAAGACAACAACTGTAAGCATTCCTCCTGATGAACCTCCAAACTGATCCAAAAATAACCACTAAAAGAACTCCAAGATAACCACAGATCAAATCAAGGTACAGAACAAAGACAACGTGGCAGTACGAATAGCAACCAGAACCCGTCCACGACGTACTCAAAAGTGCGGTAGCAATGATAGTGCCTAGTACCCGCCCACACTTACTCGTCAGTAAGGTAGCATCGACGGCAACTAGCACTCGCCCACAACACACAACTTAATACGGTAGCATGACAGTATAAGGCACTAGTTCATAACCTGGCTCCCACTAGATCTACCCATAAAACTCTCGATACCAATGACATCAACGTCAAAAATGATCATTACCAAAAGTACTACGGAGACCAACATTTTGTGAGAGTTGAGGTATGGTCCAAAGATGTCCGGCCGGACCATCCTGGCCAATCCCAAAACTCTGACAACAATGTCATAGGTACCGCTACGCTTAAGGCCTTAAATCCTCAATATAACAAAACCAACAACTCCAACGTCTCAAAACACTACTATCAATAACATCAATCACGAATCCAAAGCCTGACAAGCAAAATAGCGCTTACAAAAATAAAAACGAACCTCACAATAAGACATTTCATCGAAAGTCCTTCATATCTCCCTAAAACAGATCAACTACAAGACTACACCGTAATCAAACATCAAATCCGCATCCCTATCATGGATAACTAAATCCTCCAAATATAAATCCACCAAGTGGCACACACATCAGAATGCCAACAACCAAGGTCACAAAATGAATCTCTCAAAACCGTACTTGGAAACACCAAGCTAAATCAAAATTCCTTAATTTTCCATCGATCCATAAACAACCACTGGAACAACAATTCCTCAAAACCATTCCTAGTCATACTAGGACGAGAAAATTCCATAAACAAGCCATATCCAACAAAGATTTTTCAAAACTCTTCCTAAGAGTCAACCACATCAAGGTCTCCAAAACTAAAACAAGTCTCCAAACGACATTCTCAAAAGAGCATCGAGCTCACCTCACGAATAAAACAAATCCTCAATCAAATGGACACAAGTCCCCTTAAAATGATCTCACACCAATCCACTCACATCGAGCACCATAACCCATCAACAACCACGGCAAAACTTCCCAAGGGAAAACACGAAAGAAAAGGAACCACCAGTCCTAAAAAGGACAACACCATGACTCAGTATCTGAAATAAAAGACAACAAGTTCAAAGATTTCACCCCCTACACGGAAGTAAGTCGACCAAAATCAACCAAATCCTCACCAAGGACTCAAGACAACAATGGTGATCCTTACGGACCAACCAAACCCCAAAATCGTGCACAAGGCGACGAAGAGAAGAGACTCACTCCTTGTGAAGTCCCTTACTCAAACCAAGAAAAGATGAGAAACCCTATTCTCCCACAAATGTCAACACGACAAACACAAAAAGGGAACAAAAGGGGAAACTGAATATGGAAGTCATGCTTATAACAAGGAATGCAACTACCAAATAAATAAATCTACTCACATAGATAAAAATCAAGGGTACATGTAGCAAGTTTCCACGTAAGCACAAAATCATGTCACTAAAACACAGTAACAACATAGCATATCTAAGCATATAAAGAAGGCATGCTAATGTCACACAATAAGATGACTAATGTGGATACATTTCCACCTACTCATGTATCACAATATCTGAAATCATACTACTAACATGGTATTAAATGAAACTGCAGAAAATAAAATGATGCAACAATGAACTCCATGGACATCATGTCCTAAAGTGTCTAAGAAAAAGGAAAGACCAGTCCTAGCCATAACTGTCTTCAAAAACCAATGCGACAATAACCTGTTTCAAAACAAACGTGAGCCTTTACCATAATGGTAAGACTCCAACAATCCAACTCCGAATCTAGAGGTGACACTATAAATGACACTAACAATGCAATGCTCTCACCAACCCAAAACATCGATCAATCGACTCGATCCCAAAAGTATCATCACACAAAGAGAACTCAAACAAAATGGCTACTTTAGCCATACAATCAGACAACCGAATCAATCTCCAAAATCATCCTTAAAACGACCATCAATCACCATCTCAACACCAGACGCTCAAAACAAAACTCACATCATCACCAACCAAAAAGACAACGCCTATCACAACAAAACCAACATTGATTCCATCCGAACTGCACTTGTAGCTAGCTAGTACGATAGCATGACAGTGCCATGCACCCGCCCACAAATGTACCTGCCCACAAAAATTGCAATCTCAGAAGAACCCTCCTGGACAATCAAGGATCTCAAGAGGTCCATAACTTCATAATGGCCCAAAACCAACAAATCCACCACTACGGTAACGCCAAATGACTCATCTCACAAGAGCCTAAACAAAAGGTAACCATCCACCTACCTCAAAACCAATACTAGGTCGACAACAACCTACACTACCATGAAACTGTGACTACAATCACTATCAACCTCAACTCATGCCTTAATGACCAATCCCGTGTCATGCCGAATATGCAACACAGTTATGCATATACAAATCTAATCTAGCATACATCATATGTCATGCTCTTTACAATGGAATCCAAGTAAGCTATACAGTTAGCATACCACATATAGCACATAAACATGTTATCAAAATAAAACATGTTATCATGAAGCATATAAGCACATAGAGCATGGAAACATAAGCATGAAATGCACTCAAAAACCATTGTCTAAGGTATTCAAACCTAGGAGCTTTGTAACCACCTGTGACGACCCTGGATTTTTTAACCCAGTGTGTCCTGTGATGACCCGAAACGGATCCAAAATGCGGAAGCAAATGATAGAAAAATGGTCTCTAGAGATACAACACATCTCTAAGACACCAATGTGACCATTAATGAGGTTACGAAACCCAAAGAGAACAAATGCGGAAGCAATGTTTCAAAACTGGACAAGAATGAACCTAGGGGCAAAATGGTCATTCCACACTAAAATAGGTGCCACCGTGCACACCATTAGAAAGACAACAAAAAATTAATGAATTTAGACTCAAGAATCACCTGATTTGGAGTCCGGACGACAAAGATATCAAGTTCTGAAGTCGAAGGAAGGGAAACCCTATCCCGGTTCGAACCAAAAACAGACACTACCATACTAAAACTTGAATATCTTAAGCTATAAGAATAATCTGAAGGTCCAATTGGTACCATTGGAAATCTTATTTCAACTCGGTCAATTTAGACTCAAGAACGGACCAATTCGGAGTTAAAACGAAGAAGATATGATAGTTTGAAGTCGGAGGTGCAATGCTGAACCAAGACACAAACACACACACATATGAACAGTACCTAGAGCGCTCGAGCAAGGGCTTCGAGCACTCGAATGGTACATGCCCAAGGGCCAAAACTCTCTGCCCCAACTTTGAGCGCTCGAGCGACATCTTCGAGCGCTCGTTCTGCTCAAAGCTTAGCAGAAATCTGAGTCTGAAATGTGATTTTGAGGACTTTTTAGGCCTTTTTGAAAAAAACACAAAGAAAAAACTACCCTCAAAATCATGTTTTCTAGCCAACCATGCCAAAAGAAAACTTTATTTTTCATGTGAAAACCCCAAAATGCCCTTATGCTCAGTTTAGGCTCAAAACAGCAAAAATGTGAATTTGCACCAAACATACATTTGACCCCAAATGCACTTCTAGGCTGAAACGAATATGCACGCAAATGTAATAAGTGATTTTGAGCGTGGGAGAATGGTCCGCGGCTCCCAGAAATGGTCGAGTCAAAATCCGACCCCCCAACGGCTAAAAAGGCGAAAATGAATTTGAAATGGATATTTTGAAAACCAAAATTAGCAAATGATTGGAAATTACCGTTTGGCCCTTGGCCACACTTCATGCATAATTAATGAGATCCTACGGAAGAATCAAAACGGAATTCCCACAGCCGATGCAAACATAGTGAGATAATAACTTAACATTTTTCAATATTTTCATAATATTTTATGAAGTCAAAAGTACATAGAATACAAATACATGTCATTGGCCTCTGGTCTCATCTCATACATGTCAAATACATTGAAAGGAGTGCACTCATGTGCACATTACATAAATGGAATCAAATATACACATTTGACAAATAAGACTACAATTGGCATTCCGAGCCAACCTTCACAAAAATGGAAGTCTTCAAGTCCACAAGTCATCCAAGCATAATGGGAGTCTCAACTTTAATTCACGTACCTGAAATATGCTCCAGTATCGTAGGGGTGAGTAACTTAAAGCTACTCGTAGAAAATGAACATGCATCGACCTACGTTTTACAAGTTTGCATGATTTAATTATTGTGGTTCATTCCACCTAACGTCTATGTTAAAGGTGAGACTCAAGGAACATCCTAGCTACCTAAGATCATTTCTAGCATCAATCACCTCATTCGTGCAATTTTAGCAACATAGAGTCATACTTACACAAAGCAACAACATAGGAGCATGCTTACACAAAGCAATAACATATAGATTCTTAAGGTAATCAACTTGAAGTCTAAAATGCAACATCAACTAAATATAACAATTTAGCATAATTAGAATATCTAATACCACACATCAAGACATAGGTTCTCTAGGTTATCAACTAGAAATCTAAAAGTGTGAAATCAACTAAATATATCAATTTAGTATGGATGTACTTAACAACATCAAAATGATTCATTAAATTCATAAACGTAGATGTACTTAACAACATCAAAATGATTCATCAAAATCCTAAGCGTGGATGTACTTAACAACATCAAAATGATTCATTAAAATCATAAACATAGATGTACTTAACAACATCAAAATGATTTATTAAAATCATAAACATGGATATACTTAACAACATCAAAATCGCCAATAACCAAGACCACAAGTTACAATATAAACATGATTGTTAACTTGGAATTGAATGCGAAACTAAATAGTGGAAGACTTGGACATCTAAGTTCAGAATTCTGCCGAGACCTCAATGGTTATTTCGGGCACTAACCCGCACGGAAGACCACCCTAAGTGCGCACTATCTCAATTGGGGAGAACTCATACCTCCTGCACTAGAGCCAAACTCTAGCCATGTCACTTGTTGCAACAATGTCCCAAGATTCCAAAAATAAACCAAATAAGTTCACAACTTATACATAACTTATATAATGCATGAAAACACCTTCCATGCACAAGTAGGTTGAAACCACACAATCCATGCCTTAGAGTTTCAATTCTAAAATGACATACATAATGTCAATTATAAAGTGTGCAATTCACTACACATGGCATTAATATATTCCATAAAGAAAACATGTTCTCATGAATATAAGTATAACAATAAAGTTGTCCAATGCTCAAAACACAACAAAGTGAATACATAACAAGTTCAAGTCCATGATTTGAATATAGAAACAACTTCTAGAATACCAATAGATCCATGGAGCCATTAGATAGAATTTAATTAAACAAGATGATTAAATTCTCTAGATTTCAAATCAAATTCGAATAACCTCAAATTAATATATGTTAAACAACATAGCATGCTCATTACATATATCAAATCAAAAGTGTCAAATGAGCAAGATATCATCATATATAATTTAATTAATTTAAATTAATCAAATCTCTAGATTTCAAAAGTTGTCCAAATGATCTCAAATTAATATATATCAAGCACTAAGTCATGGTCATACCATATACCAAGTCTAATATGGATTACAGGCAAAACACAATTTACTAGAATTTAAATCAAATTAAATTAATTTAATCTCTAGATTTGAAAACTCATCTAAATCAACCCAGATTAATATATATCAAAGATTAACTCATGGTCATGCCATTTACCAAGTTTAAAATGATTCATATGCAAGATATGATAAATCACTAATTTCTCAAGTTAGAAAAAGACATGCATACAACTTATATAAGCATCAATAGCATGCAAGAAACAAAAATATAACCCTATAACATCCTCTGCCTCACTAGAGAAGTGTCTCTCTAGAATCCAAGGCAAATCAACACAAAATGGCAAACCCTTCTATGGTTATGAAGAGGAAGATGAGGGGAACAAAATGTATTCCCAAGTTCAAACTTGGAAATCAATGGAAGGCTATGAAAAATCAAGGTCAAAGCTTAAGGCTTTAGGCTCCATCCATGGAGGCTAGGATTTTCTTTACAAGAGAGGGAGGAAATGGAAAATAATGATGATGAAATGTGAGTGGAGGGGATAGAGATCCTCCACTCATTATGTGCTCTTACACTACCTCTTACACACACACTAATGCAAGATCAAATTGTGAGCCTACACTTGTCACTCATCCAAGCATCCATTGTAGGCTTAATCCTAAGCCTACACTTGTCAACCATCCAAGCCAACAAGTGCACCAATCCTAGGCCAACAAGTGGGTGAATCTTCACCCTCCATGTGTCATCATCCAAGGCCTCAAAGTGTCTCCACACAAATGTCAACAAGTGGACCAATGAGAGTGACACTTGTCACACTTTCTGAAAATTGCAAAGAGGTCCTTTTCTAAAATATCTTTCAAATTAAATTACAAAATGGTCCCTAAGACGAAAAATAATTACTTTACTGTAATTACACAAAAACCCCAAAAGTTAAGAAAATTACAAAAAGGTTATGCGTCTATACCCTTTACAAGAAAAGTAAGCACTTAGCATGCTTTTCTACAAAAGTGAAAATACACATAGCATGGAATTTAAATATCATGGATGCATGCAAAACCGGAATCAAATATTCTAGTGGTCCTACCACATCATCATTACCTTTTCCTTTCTTTTGCTTTTTCGGCACCATATCTCACCATAATATACATATATACACATTGAAAAAATAATATAACAGCCATCACCCATCACATGCTACCCATGTGGTCAAAGTAAAAGAAAAATTGGCAAAGGATAAGCCACTTTCAGTGGACCCCGCCACCTTCCTAGTTGCATTCCAATTCTTCTCCATTTTTCATGAAACAACCACCCTCTTATCCTTATCTTTGTCTTCTTTCCATCATCGCCAATATATATATATACTTACATATCTAGCATTCCTATAATGAAACTCCATCAAAACCCACCTACTTAATAAATAAATAAATAAAACTAATTTACTAAAAACAAACATTAAAGAACAAAATACCAATAATCCAAAATCAATCCTTATAAACTAAAACATCATATCAGAATCTCCAATTAACTAAGTCTCCAATCATAATTAAATAATCAATTTTTAACAACTAAAAATAATGAAATAAATATAAATTAAAATTTAAAAAATCTGGATTGTCACATTCTCCACCACTTAAAAAGAATTTCGTTCTCGAAAATTCAGATCCAACAGTTTTCGCATATTCGAAAACATCAACAATCACAAAATAAAATCCATAAATCCTTACGCCAGGCGATGTGAGATACTATGACATGTAGGACATTGTGGTAGCTACCAGTGCTAGTCACCTGCCCACACACTCCGCATGTGACGGCCTGAATTTCAAAGAACCCGATGCGTCAACGAGTAACCCGAAACTGACCCGAAAACGGATCCCGAACGCGGAAGTAATTAACAAGGAAAGTGCTCGTTAGGGATGGTTACCACCCCAAAGACTCCAAAGTGACCTTCTAAGAAGTCATGGAACTCAAAAGAAAACAAATGCTGAAGCTAGGGTTTAAAATGGACAAAGTGAACCACTAGGGGTAAAATGGTCTTTTCAAATAGAAATGGATGCTACCGTGCATACCATTGGATATAGAACAAAAATTAATGAACTTTAACTCAGAATCACTTGATTTGGAGTTAGAACGAATAAGATACAAATTTTCGAAGTTTTATAAAAAGGTTGCCAAAATGTGCCTGGTAAGATTGATATGCTGCGAGCAGTTTTATTTTCGAAAACACGTGATTTTCAAAGTTAAAACGGGACTTTTTGGAAAACTTTTGTGAATAAAGCCCCACTAAAAATGAGTTCTCTGATCAACAAAAAGTAATTAAAAATGACCAAAATGCCCCTGAGTTCAAGGTATGTCAAGAAGAAAAAGCATTTGGCTGCGAGCAGTTATTTTCCTAAAACACATGATTTTCAGGGCTAAAATGGGACTTTTTGGAAAAATTTTGTGAAAAAACCCCCCCTAAAAAATGAGTCTTCTAATCAACTATGGTCCGAACCAAAAATAATATGCAACTTAAAATGACCAAAATGGCCCCAAGATTGATTAGGTCATGAAAGTAAAAACAAGCTAAAATTTGATATATATTCAATACATCAAAAGAATTTGGCCCTTAGCCTCATTACATATATGTTGAAGTAGAATCAAAATAAGGTACTTAGGTTTATATTACATGTCAAAAAGAAAGCAATTCATGCTTCTAAAAAAGTGATACATTGAACAACATCAAAGAGGATAAAATCATGCTAACACTTGCATGGCAAAAATATAAAAAAAAAATGCCCAAGTGAGCCAAGTCAAGCTATGGATGTTGAGCATCCAAAAATAATGTCTCCTTACCTGAAAAAGACCCAAATCAAAGTAAACGAGTTACTCAGTAGGATGATGAGCATGCGTATAACCTAAAGTTTTAATGGTTTTGTCAGTGTAATATAAACAAATACACATGGATCATGCTCCCTAATGTCTAAGTTCAATGTGGAGCTAAGGGATCATCCTAAGGCTACCTTTGAAACAATTTAAACACAATCCATGATAGGAAAAGATCTTAAACAGTAATGGTGCTTCCAATGTCAACAAGAAGTTACCATTTAATTAATGTCATTTTGAAACGAAATGCGAAATCAAACAATATGAAAATATTGGAAGAACAATTACCACAAAGCTAGAAGAATGACAAGGTTTACACCACTCCAAGAATTACAATACAACTTACATATAGACTCCACTATGATGCAACTCACGCATGTGACTCCAGGATGCAATAAGATGCTTTACCAGAAATCAATCTGATTAAACAAATGGTGCACTTCCACACCCCACTGGCTAAGTGTTCTTAGGGACTTTCAACCCTATGGACTCAATGTCCACTTTTTCAATGTTTGGATAGCGTCTATCCTTTAATCTTGTTATGTATGTCGAGCACACACAACTTAAAACCAAATGAACTTTATGAACCAAATGATGACCACCATGCTCCTAAGGCCAAAGTGGCACACACACAAACACACACACTATGATTTACTCACAAGTAAATATATCAAAATGTCACAAAACTAAAATAATATAGACTACTCATTATCTACACAATCAAGTCTTTAAGACTATAACGGCAAATTACATGAACAAGTCATAAAATGAATCAAATCTGTGATGGCCCAAGTTTTGTAAACCCGCTACGTTAGTTATGACCAAAAGATGACCAGATAATGGATCCGAAATATGAAAGCGAAAGGTGAAACAACGGTCTCTAGAGATACAATGCGTCTCTAAGACACCAATGTGACCCTCAATGAGGTCACGGAACCCAAAGGAAACAAATGCAGAAGTGTCATTTCAAAAACGGACAAAAAGAACCTATTTGGAGTCCGAACGGGGGAGAAAGGTCAAAAACAAAAATGATGTTGTGGCGGCCCGACAAGGACAACCCACCACTGCTGCAACTGAGAGTAAAAAGGGCATCTGAACGGACTTTTTTGGAAAAACTCAAAGAAGAAACCCCCCCTAAAATCAAGTTTCCTACCCCAATTCCAAATGGAAACAAAAAAAATGCACTGTAAAATGCCCAGAATGCCCTCAAGAAAATCAGGTCAAGAGGAAAAAAAACAATCCGAGCTACTGCCCAAGTTTTGGAAATAGGGCTTCAGGAGGTTTTTAAATTGCCTAAATTGACAATGCAATCTTAAAATGCACCCACAAGACCTCCGGAAGTTTCGGATCGGTCGTGACGATTTTCAAAAAAAAGTCGATGAATAGTATCAACTACATTTGTACTAAAAATTTGCAAAACCTGGCAGCAAGGATTTTTCGGAAAAATATTGATTTTTGAGGGCCAAGATGCTGTTTTCTGGAAAAACACAAAGAAGAAATCCCCCTCAAATTGAGTTTTCTACGTGACGCAAGAAGAAAAATGAAAAAAATGCATTGTGAAATACCTGAAATGCCCCTGGAATAGAATAGGGTAAAACTCCCTAAAAATGCTACTTAGAGTTTTTGTTTCATCAAGGAAGGTATTGTTTGCCAAAGTGAGCATGCAAGTTTATGTAATATGATAAAATAGATGTGCTATAATGGCCTATGGCCTCATTACAATACATTTACAACATTTGACATGTCAAACCTCTAAGTCAGAAAAATTACATTTCATAGACAAATCATGAACATGCAAACACTTGCATGTGAAGAAGAATGCTTCTAAAGAAGCTCAACTCAGCAAATCACCCAAGCAATTACAATCTCCAATCTTGTATCTTGTACCTGAAATATGCCCCAGTATCGTAGGGGTGAGTAACATAAAGCTACTCGTAGGAAATGAGCATGCATCGACCTAAAGTTTTACAAGTTGCATGATTTAATTATTGTGATTCATTCCACCTAACGTCTATGTCAAGGTGAGACTCAAGGAGCATCCTAGCTACCTAAGATTATTTCTAGCACCAATCACCTCATTCATGCAATTTTAACAACATAAGGTCATGCTTACACAAAGCAACAACATAGGAGCATGTTTACACAAAGCAACAACATAGTGGTTCTCAAGATTATCAACTTGAAGTCTAAAATGCAACATCAACTAAATATAACAATTTAGCATAATTAGAATATGTAATACCACACATCGAGACATAGATTCTCTAAGTTATCAACTAGAAATCTAAAAGTGTGAAATCAACTAAATATAACAATTTAGTATAGATGTACTTAAAAACATCAAATCGCCGATAGCCAAAACCACAAGTCACAATATAAACATGATTACAAACTTGGAATTGAATGCAAAAACAAATAGTGGAGACTTAGACATCACGTCTCGGACTAAATCAAGAACAAATTGGTTATTCCGGGCATTAACCCGCTGGGAAGACCACCCTAGTGTGCACTATCTCAATTGGGGAGAACTTATACCTCCCGTACTAAAGTCGAACTTTAGCCATATCACAGTAATAATGTCCCAAGACTCCAAAATAATTAAGTTAACAACTTATATACGTATTAAACAGTACACGAAGCTACCTTCATGCACAAGTAGGTTGTAACCACACAACACATGCTCTAAATCTACAACTACTATAGGATGACAATGTTGAATCTTCAGAGCGCGATTCGTTACGCACTATAATAACATCACATGTCGAATCTTCAGTGTGCGATTCGTTACACACTATAACAATAAAATTCAATATTGGAACATAAACTCATAATTCCATTATAAGCCTAAAATCATGCCTTAAACATATTATCAATGTCAATTACATGATTCAATCAATGGTGCAACAAGGTAGAATTTAATTAAATCATGATAATTAAATCTCTCAATTCTAAAACAATTCTAAATGGTCACAAATTAACATATGCTAGTACATAAGTCATAGTTATCACAAATATCAAGCTAAACACTCAATTAGGCCAACGGAACCCTTAATTAGATTTTAATTAATCATTTTAATTAAAATCTCTAGATTTTCGTACTTGTCCAAATGCTCTCAAATTAAAGTATGTTAAACAACATGCCAAAACCTAATTTAGAAGCATACTATAACTTAATTTCATACAAGGTACGGCCATGCACTTTAATCTTTCACAAAAGATAAATATTAATTAAAAAGTGCAATTCTTATTTAATTAATCCCAATTTAATATATGTTAACAAACATATTAAAACTAGATTTTTTAGCATGCCAAAATTCGAATCAAATTTATATATCATCATGAATTTTAAATCTTATACAAAGAAATAAAAATTAATAACTTTCAGGATTTGATACAAGGCATATATATAAGTTGTATAATCATGCTAAACACTCAATACAACACACACAAAAGCCTAAAACATTCCCTACCTCAATTTGCGATGAAAATCTCAAAAGCCATCAAAATGGAACGGCTCCGAATCCGACGAAACTATTAGGTTTTGTCGGGGACAACGCCGTGAACATAACCCCCATGAAAGCCCCATCAAAATCATAACTTGACCTCAAAACCAAACTCATGAAATGGTCAAAACTGAATTCTAATAAGGGGGAAAGGTAGAGCACGGCGAAGGGAACAACAAACGTTAAGGCCGAAGACTTTCCATCAAGGAAAAGTGAACCAAAAGAGGAGAGAGAAGATGGCAGCACCCCTTGGGTTGCCATGGGAGCTCCAAGTCGTGCATGAAGAGGGGAGAAGATGAAAAATGAAATATCTCACCCCCCTTTTATAGAAATCTCAAAAAGTGCCCCGAACGGGCCGCTCTAGGTCCGAAAAAGTAAAATTTGAGCAAACATGCTCAAATGGCAAAACTTTGTGAATGAAAAAGATTCAAAATGATAAAATATGAACAAAGGAAGAAATGGCGTTGAAAACCGAGTTCTGAGCAGAAAGTTATGCCTAAAACAAGTTTGGCGCAAACTGAGGCCAAAAACCCTAAAACTGGAAAATAATGACCAAAAGGAATTTCTAAGAGTACACGACTCGACAAAAAGTGAAAATGAATCCCGTATGAGGATCCAAGCTCAAAACAAGGCATTTAGCAATAGCTTTCATTAATTGCACAATTGCCCCTCCAAAAAGTGAAAACTGCACTAATGGCCCAGAATGAAAATATCTTCCAAAAATATATTCTTAAAAACCACTGAAATAAAATATCTTCAAAAGATATTTATGAAAAACACCCCAAGAAAAGAAAATAATTTCAAAGAACTTTACATCCATGCCCCTATGGACACCGGGAGCAACCAGAGTACTTTCTTGTAAAAGTAAAGATACGTATTTCGTGGAAATCACTCAAGATGGAGATACATGAAGTCAAAAACCAACTCCGAACACAAGAAATATGGTTACACCAACAAAGTGTCAAACGGGGAAAAGACAAAATAGGGAAAAGGACGAAATAGGGAAAAGGACCAAAAGTGAATAGTGTCGAAAAACGAAAAATGTGAAAATGACTCGGTCCTCAAAGGAAGTTGTCAATCCACAGAAAAGAGTCTCAAAAATCACTCCAGAGCACTCGAGACGACACTAAGCGAAGAGAAACTGAACTCAGAAAGGAAAGACAACGGAAAAAAAAAAAATCCGTCAAAATCCGGGTCATTACAACCTTCCCACCTTAAAGGGATTTCATCCCCGAAATCCAACCCCAACCAAAACAAAAAGGCGAAACCAGGATAACTACGGAGTACATCTCTGAGTATCCCACACAACGCGATACAAAAGCAATCCCAAAGCTGAAAGACAACGCATAAACCAATGTCATTCGCACCCACGTGCTAATGACAGGACAACCTCTCAGAAGGAAAGTGATTAAATGGCCACCCAATAAGTCGGAACTCACACACAGAACCCAAGGTGAGACAAAGGAACGGAAGAAAACAACCGTAAACATCCCTCTAGATGAACCATCATACCGATCCAACAACGACCACCAAAAGATCTCCAAGATAACCACGTATCATATCAGGGTATCGAACAAGACGATGCGGCAGTATGAATAGCGACCAGAACCCACCCACGACGTACTTAAATGTGTGGTAGAAATGACAGTGCCTAGTGCCCGCCCACACTTACTCGTCAGTAAGGTAGCATCGACGGCAACTAGTACTCACCCACAACACACAACTTTGTATGGTTGTACAGTAGTATAAGGCACTAATTCATAACCTGCCCCCCACTAGGTCTACCCAAGAAACCTCTCGATACAAATGACATCAATGTCAAAAATGATCATTGCCAAAAGCACTACGGAGACCAACATTTTGTGAGAGTTGAGATATGGTCCAAAGATGTCTGGCCAGACCATCCTAGCCAATCCCAAAACTCTGACAACAATGTCATAGGTACCGCTATGCTTAAGGCCTTAAATCCTTAATACAACAAAACCAACATCTCCAATGTCTCAAAATACCCCTATTAACAACATTAATCAGGAATCCAAAACTTGACAAACAAATCAACGCCTACAGAAATCAAAACGAACCTCACAATAAGACATTTCATCGAAAGTCATTCACATTTCTCCCTGAAATAGATCAACTACAAGACCAATCACCATGATCAAACATCAGATCCACATCCCTATCACGGATAACTAAATCCTCAAAATACAAATCCACCAAGTGGCACACACATCAAAATGCCAACAACTAAGGTCACAAGATGAATCTCTCAAAACCATGCTTGGCAACACCAAGCTAAATCAAAATTCCTCAATTTCTATCGATCTATAAACAACCACTAGAACTACGATTCCTTAAAACCATGCCTAGTTATAACTAGGAGAGAAACTCCATAACAAGCCATATCCAACAACAATCCTCCAAAATTCTTCCTAAGAGTCAACCACATCAAGGCCTCCAAAATGAAAATAAGTCTCTGAAAAACATTCTCAAAAGTGCATCGAGCTCACCTCATAAATCAAACAAATCCTCAATGATATGGACATAAGTCCCCGTAAAATGACCTCACACCAATCAACTCACTCTGAGCACCACAACCATCAATAACCACGGTAAAAACTCCCCAAGGGAAGACACGAAAGAAAGGAATCCACCAGTCCTAAGAAGGACAACACCACGAATCCATTTCTGAAATGGAAGACAACAAGGTCAAAGACTTCACCCCCTTTATAGAAGTAAGTCGACCAAAATCCCATCAAATCCTCACTAAGGACTCTAAACAACGATAGTGATCCTCACGGACCAACCAACCCCAAAACTCTGCACCACGCAACGAAGAGAAGAAACTCACTCCTTGTGAAGTCCCTTACTCGAACCAAGAAGAGAGAAGAAACCCTATCCTCCCACAAGTGTCGATATGACAACCATGAAAATGGAGCATCCTTCCCACCTTAAGGAAATGAACAGCTCAAGATAAAACAGATGTGACAACTCCTCTACAAGGAATCTCACAGCAAAACCCTTACGGAAACCCACATACACTCCACGTGCAACCGAGGGAAAACAAAAGGGAAAACCAACCCTGAAAATCATGTATTTAATAAGGAATGCAACTACTAGAGGGAAAATCTACTCACATAGATAAAAATCAAAGGTACATGCAACACGTCTCCACATAAGCACAAAAGCATGTCACTAAAGCGCAATAACAACATGGCGTCTTTAAGCATATAAATAAGGCATGCTAATGCCACATGACAAGAAGGCAAATGTAAATAGACCTCCACCTACTCAGGGATCACAATATCATGTATCAAACTACTAACATAGTAGAAAATGAAATTGCAGAAGATAAAAAAAAACGATGCAATAATGAACCCTATGGACATCGTGTCCTAGAGTGCCTAAGTAAAAAGGAAAGTAATTCCTAGCCATAAACTGTCTCCAAAAATTAGCGCGACAATAACCTGTCTCCAAACAAACGGGAGCCTTTACCATAATGGTAAGACTCTAACAATCCATCTTTGAAACTAGAGGCGACACTACAAGTGACACTAACAATGCAGTGCTCTCACTCTACCCGAAGGATCAATCAATCGACTTGATCCCAAAAAGGTCATCACGCAAGAACTCCTCAAAGAAAATGGCAACTACAGCCATACCAACAACAACCAAATCAATCACTACGACTAATCCTCAAAACAAACACCATCATCATCGATTAAAAGGACAACGCCTATCAAAACAAAATCGACACTAATTCTATCCAAACTGCACATGTAGCATGCCAGTACGGTAGCATGACAGTGCCATGCACCTGCCCACAACATACCCACCTACGAAAAACGCAAGTTCCAGAGGAATCATCCTGAACAATCAAGGATCTTAAGAGGTCCATAATCTCATAATGGCCCTAAACCAACAAATCCAGTACTATGGTAACGCCAAACAACTCATCTCACGAGAGCCTAAACAAAAGGTGACCATCCACCTACCTTAAAACCAATACTAGGTCGACAACAACTTATACTACCACAAAACTGTGACTACAATCACCATCAACCTCAACTCGTGCCTCAATGACCAATCCCGTGTCATGCCAAATATGCAACATAATTATGTATATACAATTCTAATCTAGCATACGTCACATGTCATGCTCTTCACATTAGAATGAAACAATGCTAAACGAACGGCATACAACATGTAGCACGTAAGCACATAAACATGTTATCAACCAAAACATGTTATCGTAAAGTATAAAAACACATAGAGCATGGCAACAAAAGCATGATATGCACCCAAAACCCGTAATCCTAAGGTTTTTGAACCTAGGAGCTCTGATACCACTTGTGACGGCCCAAGTTTTGTAAACCCGCTATGTCAGTTATAACCAAAAGATGACCCGATAATGGATCAGAAATGCGGAAGCGAAAGGTGAAACAACGGTCTCTAGAGATACAATGCATCTCTAAGACACCAATGTGACCCTCAATGAGGTTATGGAACCCAAAGGAAACAAATGCAGAAGTGTTGTTTCAAAAACGGACAAAAAGAACCTAGGGGCAAAATGTTCATTTTGCAAAGAGTGGATTCAGGTGCTATCGAGCACACCGCTGGAAAGACAATGACAAATTAGTTAAGTTCAAATTTTTTTTTTACTCAATTTGGAGTCCGGACGGGGGAGAAAGGTCAAAAACAAAAATGATGTCGTAGTGGCTCGACGAGGACAACCCACCACTGCTGCAACTGAGAGTAAAAAGAGCATCTAACCGGACTTTTTTGGAAAAACTCAAAGAAGAAACCCCCCCTAAAATCAAGTTTTCTACCCCCTTAGCAGACGGAAAAAAAAAATACATTGTAAAATACCCAGAATGCCCCCAAGAAAATCAGGTCAAGAGGAAAAAAAATAATCCGAGCTACTGCCCAAGTTTTGGAAATAGGGCTTCGGGAGGTTTTTAAATTGCCTAAATTGAAAATGCAGTCTTAAAATACACCCACAAGACCTCCAGAAGTTTCGGATCAGTCGTGATGATTTTCAAAAAAAAGTCGAAGAATAGTACCAACTACATTTGTACTAAAAATTTGCAAAACCTGGCAGCAAGGATTTTTCGGAAAAATATTGATTTTTGAGGACTAAGATGATGTTTTCTTGAAAAACATAAAGAAGAAATCCCCCTAAAAATTGAGTTTTCTATGTGACTCGCAAGGAAAAATGAAAAAAATGCATTGTAAAATACCCGAAATGCCCCTGGAACAGAATAGGGTAAAACTCCCTAAAAATGCTACTTAGAGTTTTTGTTTCATCAAGGAAGGTATTGTTTGCCAAAGTGAGCATGCAAGTGTATGTAATATGATAAAATAGATGTGCTACAATGGCCTATGGCCTCATTACAATACATTTACAACATTTGACATGTCAGACCTCCAAGTTAGACAAATTACATTTCATAGACAAATCATGAACATGCTAACACTTGCATATGAACAAGAATGCTTCTAAAAAAGCTCAACTTAGCAAATCACCCAAGCAATTGCAATCTCCAATCTTGTATCCTGTACCTGAAATATGCCCCAGTATCGTAGGGGTGAGTAACATAAAGCTACTCATAGGAAATAAGCATGCATCGACCTAAAGTTTTACAAGTTGCATGATTTAATTATTGTGGTTCATTCCACCTAACGTCTATGTCAAGGTGAGACTCAAGGAGCATCCTAGCTACCTAAGATCATATCTAGCATCAATCACCTCATTCATGCAATTTTAATAACATAGGGTCATGCTTACACAAAGCAACAACATAGGAGCATGCTTACATAAAGCAACAACATAGTGGTTCTCAAGGTTATCAACTTAAAGTCTAAAATGCAACATCAACTAAATATAACAATTTAGCATAATTAGAATATCTAATACAACACATCAAGACAAAGATTCTCTAAGTTATCAACTAGAAATCTAAAAGTGTGAAATCAACTAAATATAACAATTTAGTATAGATGTACTTAACAACATCAAATCGCCGATAGCCAAAACCACAAGTCACAATATAAACATGATTGCAAACTTGGAATTGAATGTGAAAACAAATAGTGGAAGACTTGGACATCACGTCTCGGACTAAACCAAAAACAAATTGGTTATTCAGGGCATTAACCAGCTGGGAAGACCACCCTAGTGCTCACTATCTCAATTGGAGAGAACTCATACCTCCCGCACTAAAGCCGAACTTTAGCAATATCACAGTAACAATGTCCCAAGACTCTAAAATAATTAAGTTAACAACTTATATACGTATTAAATAGTACACGAAACTACCTTCATGCACAAGTAGGTTGTAACCACACAACACATGCTCTAAATCCACAACTACTATAGGATGACAATGTCGAATCTTCAGAGCGCGATTCGTTACTCACTATAATAACATCACATGTCAAATCTTTAGTGTGCGATTCATTACACGCTATAACAATATAATTCAATATTGGAACATAAACTCATAATTCCATTATAAGCCTAAAATCATGCCTTAAAAATATTATCAATGTCAATTACATGATTCAATCAATGGTTCAACAAGGTAGAATTTAATTACATCATGATAATTAAATCTCTCAATTCTAAAACAACTCTAAATGGTCCCAAATTAACATATGCTAGTACATAAGTCATGGTTATCACAAATATCAAGCTAAACACTCAATTAGGCCAACGGAACCCTTAATTAGATTTTAATTAATCATTTTAATTAAAATCTCTAGACTTTCATACTTGTCCAAATGCTCTCAAATTAAAGTACGTTAAACAACATGCCAAAACCTAATTTAGAAGCATACTACAACTTAATTTCATGCAAGGTACGGCCATGCACTTCAATCTTTCACAAAAGATAAATATTAATTAAAAAGAGCAATTCTTATTTAATTAATCCCAATTTAATATATGTTAACAAACATATTAAAACTAGATTTTTTAACATGCCACAATTCAAATCAAAGTTATATATCATCATGAATTTTAAATCTTATACAAAGAAATAAAAATTAATAACTTTCAGAATTTGATACAAGGCATATATATAAGTTGTATAATCATGCTAAACACTCAATACAATACACACAAAAGCCTAAAATATTCCCTTCCTCAATTTGAGATGAAAATCTCAAAAGCCATCAAAATGGAACGGCTCCGAATCCGACGAAACTACTAGGTTTTGTCGGGGACAACGTCGTGAACATAAGCCCCATGAAAGCCCAATCAAAATCATAACTTGACTTCAAAACCAAACTCAAGAAATGGTAGAAACTGAATTCTAATAAGGGGGAAAGGTAGAGCACGGCGAGGGGAACAACAAACGTTAAAGCCGAAGACTTTCCATCAAGGAAAAGTGAACCAAAAGAGGAGAGAGAAGATGGCCCCACCCCTTGGGTTGCCATGGGAGCTCCAGGTCATGCATGAAGAGGGGAGAAGATGAAAAATGAAATATCTCATCCCCATTTATAAGAATCTCAAAAAGTGCCCCAAATGGGCCTCGCCGGATCTGAAAAAGTAAAATTTGAGTAGACAAGCTCAAATGGCAAAACTTTGTGAATGAAAAAGATTCAAAATGATAAAATATGAATAAAGGAAGAAACGGCGTTGAAAACTGAGTTCCGAGTAGAAAGTTATGCCCAAAACAAGTTTGGTGCAAACCGAGGCCTGAAACCCTGAAACTGGAAAATAATAACCAGAAGGAATTTCTAAGAGTACACGACTCGACGAAAAGTGCAAATGAATCCCGTACGAGGATCCAAGCTCAAAACAAGGCATTTAGCAATAACTTTCATTAATTGCACAATGGCCCCTCCAAAAAGTGAAAACTACACTAATAGCCCAGAATGAAAATATCTTCCAAAAATATTTTTTTAAAAACCCCTGAAATAAAATATCTTCAAAAGATATTTATGAAAAACACCCCAAGAAAAGAAAATAATTTCAAAGAACTTTGCATCCATGCCCCTATGGACACCGGGAGCAATAAGAGTACTTTCTTGCAAAAGTAAAGATACGTATTTCGTGGAAACAACTCAAGATGGAGATACATGAAGTCAAAAACCAACTCCAAACACAAGAAATATGGTTACGCCAACAAAGTGTCAAACGGGAAAAAAACAAAATAGGGAAAAGGACGAAATTGGGAAAAGGACGAAAAGTGAATAGTGTCAAAAAACGAAAAATGTGGAAACGACTCGGTCCTCAAAGGAAGTTGTCAATCCACAGAAAAGAGTCTCAGAAATCACTCCAGAGCACTCGAGATGACACTAAGCAAAGAGGAACTGAACTCAGAAAGGAAAGACAACGGAAAAAAAAATATTCGTGAAAATCCGGGTCATTACAAAATCAAGGTACTACTATATAATCAACCTATGAAATCTATTCATGCTAATATACTATAAGCTCCAAATCCATGAATTAAACAACAACATAGTATCAAATACACAATTAAATCATTGATAATAAATATCTAGAATTTATATAATTGCATTAATGAAATCTCTAGATTTCAAAACATCACCTAATGAAACAAAATTAACACAAGTTAAAGATCATGTAAAAGCCCTAAACAAATAAAGCCCTAAGTTAATTTCATGCAATATAAATCTAGATACAACCCTAGAATTCAAAATACATGCATACAATGCATATTAACCTCAAGAACACATGAAAACACAGAGGGTATAAACATATGACATCACCTACCTCACTAAAGGATTGAATCTCTAGAATCTAAGGCAAACGAAAGCAAATAAAGAAACTAAGCAAAAGTGTTCTAGAGATGGAAGAGAGAAAGAATTAGTCTTCAAGGTGGAAGACCAAAAGCTAAAAGGAAGGGGGTCGAAAATCAGAAATAGAGGCTAGGGTTTCAAAGTTCATCAATATACCTCACTAGAGGATTGTTCCTCTAGAATCCAAGGCAAATGAAAGTAAATGGAGAAACTAAGAAAACGTGTTTTAGATAAGGAAGAAAGGGAACTTTGTATTTAAGGTGGAAGACTAAAATCCCAAGGGAAGGGGGTCAAATTTCAGAAATGGAGTCTAGGGTTTCAAGGTTTAACAATGGTGGCTTTGGTGAAGAAGATGACTTTCTCTAATTTTTCCACTAACTAAAACCCTTAATAGTCAAATGTACTACACCAACACTACCTCTCTCTCACACACACACATCCACCCTTCACTTGTGACCATCCTAGACCTCCTTAAAAGAATCAATCTAGGCTTTACACTTGTCACCATCTTAAGGCAATAAGTGTTCCAATGGTAAGTCAACAAGTTACCCTATAGAAAGCGTTACACTTGTCACTCTTTTTCCCTATTTGCAAGTTAGTCCTTCCTCTAAATATCTTAAAGAATAATTGCTAAGCGGTCTCTAAGCCAAAATATCTCAAAAACTTAATTACACAAATAATCTCAAAAAATGAAAATGTTTTCGAAGAAATTATGCATTCATACTCCTAGAAAATAAGAATAAATGAGCATACTTTTCAACAAAATTAAGACTTACGTGGGCAGTAAAAGAATAAATAATGTAACGTACGTGGTGCCAAAAATCAGTTCTGGACACTGAAACCTACTTCAGGTCAAACAAAACCCTTAGGTCATAAGAAAAAAGATAAACAACTAAATAAAGAATTAAATAAATAATAATAAAAAATATATATCCCAAAAAAAAAAATGATGACACAGTCATCACACCGCAGCCATTGTGGTAGCTAACCGATGTATCACCCACACCCAGGCAATATGGGATTGTGCACCTGTAGTGTAATACCCCTAATTTCAAAAGGATAGTCCTGGTATTTATTTTATTGTTTAAATTGCATTTGTTTATTTCTTTGGTGTGATTTAATTATTTTAAATTGTTTTGGTGCATTTAATTTTTTTCTTGATTATTTTCTTGAGTTAAATTAACTTAATTACTTATTATTATGCAATTTGTTTTAGTTACCTTAATTGGTTAATTAGGTTATTTAGTTAATTCACGGTGTAGTTATTTTATTTATCTGAATTTAGGGTTTTAGGATTTAACATTGGCTGACTTATAATTAGAGTTGGAGTAGGGTTTGGTAAATTGAAGCCTATATATACTTAAGCTTACTGGGTTAGGGTTTTAGAAAAACAAACCATAAGTTATGTCTGTATCACAAGGGAACTAAGAAACAAGGAGTGAAAGAGGGGGCATAGGAAGGCAAAGGAAGGGATAATTCAGAGACGACAGTTTAGAGTTTGTAATCTGAAACTCAAAGGCAAGTCTCTGTTATATTCTTTCCCGTTAATTCGTGTTCTGTGCATGCCTAGCTAGACTCGAGGGATTTATTTAAAGACTAAAATGGATTAAACGAATATTATATCAAGTCTTGTATGCATATATGAATTATATTAATCTCATTGACATAAGAAATTTGCGTAATCTTTGATGTTTCTGTTATTGGTTTCTTCTCGGTGTTTATGTTTAAGTTTTGATTAAGTTGAGATCATGATTATGTACTGATGATTAGTAATTAATTAGGGGCTGAGATTAAACTCTGAATGAAGTAGTAAAAACAGTATTCAAATTTCACCAAAGAAATCTGCTTTGAATCAAATAAGTTTAGAACTGAGAATTCTGTAATTGTTTGCTTCAAAAACGGTTGTGTTCTATACATGTTAGGATTCGTTAACAATGGGTTAAGAATACCCTAGAACTAAGATTGAACCCTAGAAAAACCATTAAGAACCTTACAGAGGTCTGGAAAACATCGGAGTCGAAGAAGATGCAGCAGAACGGACGACGGCAACTAAGGGGAGAAGAACAGGCTCTAGAAAGAGGAGGAGACGGCTCTTTCTACCTTAGAGCCGGCTCCAAAGGAATGTGGAGCCGGCTCTAGCATGCTAGAGGCCAGCTCCTAGGACAATTGAGCCGGATCTTTTGAAAAAAAAAGCAGGCTCTTTATTCTGGATGAGCATGCTCTCAAACGAACGCACTTAGTTTGGTTTCTGTGCACTATTTGGTCTGTATGGGGTATTGGAACTTTGTTTAAGCTGTTTTAAATTGTTGTTGGGTTTGGAATAAACCTGTTATACTATGGAAAATATTAATCCATGATTGGGTTAAGGATTGGAGCAAATTAAATTTAAGAAATATCGGGAATTGCTAACTATTTTGAACATTTAAACCATGTACTGGAACTTGGAATTTTTCTGGCATGTGTAATTTATTACTGTTTGGTTGTATTTAGACTAAAGTATAAGAATAGTAAATACTTGAAATCATCTATTCTTAATATGGAATGAATTGATAAGTATATTTTGTAAATTCTATCAATTTATATATTTTATGGTGGACTTGAATGCTATGACTCAAATTAGCAATTTTAATGGATGGAATGTAATGTTTAGGTTCTGTAATGATTTTACTAAAGTCATGTGATATGTATTAAATTGTATTTATGCATATTCTGGATAATGGTTGATAAATAACAGTAATTATCTGAATAATTATGTTGGATTGATTGGATTGTATGTACCGGTATGGGACGGTGACATACTAGGTATGGACTAGTTAAAACACTAAGTTCTACCTAATTCGGATTAAGGTATGGATTAACTATAAAGGTTAAGTCCTTCACCTATATGTGTCATATCAATTGTGAATTGAGTGACCTACTTTTGGTTTCAGGATGGATACGTTATACATTATATCAAATCACTACAAAGTTGGATGATATTTTGTATTAGGAGGAGTAAGGACTTTATATATATATTATATGTGCCATGGTATGAGCCTAAGTCTCAAGACCATGGTTAGGGTGTGTATATCACCTAGGATGGATAAATAGACATAGGTGTTGTGCCCTGGTAGGTCTAGGTACTCATGCCCCCCTTAGGGTGCGTATTTTCATGTTGCCTTCTATTCGAGCTGAGACAGACCTACTGGACTAGCGAGCATCCTATAGTGTGTACTATATACATATATGGACTACTCTAGTTATTGTTGAGTCTTCCTAGGATGTATCTGTGTATCGGATTACTGTTTGGATTGTAGTAGATCAGGACCTGCATGTGGGCCTAACCCACTCCTTTATTTTTCAGGTGTTCGTCAGTTCCAGGGTTAAAGCTTGGACGTGTAGAGTAGATACAGATATTCATTCCTCCGATTATGTTGGAATCTTTTCTCTGTTAGCTTTGGATTTTATTTTTAGTATTTTAGTTTTGGTTTGAGAATTTTTAATAAGGGGTCCAATGGATGGATTCCCGAGTTGTAAACTTATGGAGTTTTGGATTATCGGATTTGATTAATTATGATATAAGGATTTTCTTTTAGTTTCTTTCAACTTATTATATTATTTTGTATTTCATTTTGTATTCCGTGTTCGATTTAAAATACCTTAATTGTTTGATATCCGTCGGGCTTGGGCCTGGGCCTGATCAACCCATGTCTCGGATCCAAGGGGCATCACTGTTGGTATCAGAGCACTCCAGGTTCAAGTGTCTCCAAGATTCTATTGTATAAGACTTCTGCCTAGCGTTTTCTCTTAATTAGAGCTTAAGTATTAGGATTCATTATATTCTTGAGGGTTTGGTTTAATCGTGCTGATGTCTATCTATCTGTGTTGACATAATGGCTAACGTAAGAACCAGACGGAACAATCGGCAACAAAGGGAAGCGGCCTGTAGGCAGCGTCAGGAGGAGGAAGGTCAGTTCTATGAGGAGCAGGAGGAAGTTCAGCAGACTCGGGATCAGGGAGGAGATCTAGAGTTTCCTCCTCACCTCAATAACCTTATTGCTCGGGTTATAGAAGCAGGGGTAACGGCTGCACTTCGGAATCAGCCTCAGCCACAGCCGGGACCGTTACAAGCACCGGTTGTTTAAACTGATACTTGGGAGAAAGCTAGGAGTTCTTTCACTAAGGGGAGCCCACCTGAGTTCACAGGCTCCACTGATGTGAGAGCAGCTCACCAGTAGAAACAGGACATCGAGCGACATCTTCGATTGGTTTAGTGCACGGAGGTTCAGAAGCAGATGCTTACTACCTTCAAGCTAGTTAGGGATGCACTACAATGGTGGGAGTCAATTACCACCATTGAGGAGAGGATGGCTTTGACTTATGATGAGTTCAGTGCACATTTTGAAGAAAGGTATTTTCCTTATGCAGTCAGGGCAGCCATGAAGTCTGAGTTTCTCAATCTGCAATAGGGAAACATGACAGTGGCATAGTATGAGCAGTAGTTCACACGTTTGTCTCCCTTTGCACTGGAGGAAGTGGATACAGAGGAGAAGAAGCACAACAGTTTCGTTAAGGGACTGATGTGGTCTATCAAGAGAGCTATTACAGGTAGTCCAGCGTATACTACCTATGCTCAAGTGGTAGATGCCGCTCTACAACTGTACCAGTTGACCGTGGATATCAGACGGGGAAGGGTGAGAAGTGGGGTGACAGAGACTCTGCTAACCAGTCAGCTGAGAAGGGGAATGGGAATGGACATCGATAGAATGATAAGGGCAAATTTCAGGGACAGCAGCCTTGGAAAAAGCACAAGGGTGGTTCGGATGCTTCCAAGGATGTGGCACCTATTCAGCGACAACAGAATGGGGGACCATACGCAGGACGGGTCAGCCACAGGCTAACTGACAGAAGAGGCCTTTTGGTACTTTCTAGGGTAGTTGTTACACTTGTGGAAAGTATAGTCACACTTCCAGGCAGTGTCCTATAGCCAGACAGGGAAAGAGACAGAGACAGGGACAAGGACAGCATGTGCAGTAGGGGCAGAGGGTGCCAGTGCCTTTACCAGCTCCATAGGTTCCACGGATTCAGGGACAGACTTATCCAGCTTTACCAGCACCACCGCAGCCTCAGGGACAAGCACTGCAGCTGCTACATTATGGCAGGGTGTACAACCCTATGCCACAGGATATGCAGGCACCTCAGGCTGTTAAGGGTAAGTTTCCTATACATGGTTTTCATGGACGTATTTTATTTGATACAGGTGCTACACACTCATTTGTAGCTAGGAATTTTGTTGATTTGTCTGGGATGATGACTCGAGTATGCAGTAGACCTTAGGGTGTTTCTACACCATTGGGTGATACAGCCATTCTTCGTGAGAGTGCTGGGCCTGTGGCACTAGATATTGGCAGACTCAGGTTTCTAGCCATCTATTAGTCCTGGACATGCACACTTATGATGTGATACTTGGGATGGATTGGTTGTCTCACTACCATGCCTAAGTTAATTATTTTGATAGGTCTATTGTGTTTACCATACCTGGTCAGGACATGTATGTCATCGTCATGCTGCGTTCTAGCGGAGTCATTAGCACCTATTTGTTTCATGTGGAGGAGGGAATGGAGGGGGGGGGGGCTACTGTATTACTGGATAGCATACCGATTGTACAAGATATTCCAGATGTATTTCAGGAGATTCCAGGGTTGCCACCTATTTGCGATATCGATTTTGTAATAGACTTAGCTCTAGGTACAGCGCCTATTACTAGGGCACCTTATAGGATGGCACCAGTGGAGATGCGCGAGCTGAAGGATCAGATTCAGCAACTACTTAGCCAGGGTTTCATTCGCTGGAGTACTTCATCTTGAGGAGTGCTAGTGTTATTTGTGAAAAGAAGGATGGTTCGCTCCGCCTGTATATAGATTACAGGGAGTTGAACAAGGTTATGATTCGTAACAAGTACCGTTTACCTAGGATTGATGATTTGTTTGATCAGTTAAGGGGAGCCACGTACTTCTCCAAGATTGATCTGCGTTCTGGTTATCATAAGCTGAGAGCTAGGGAGGCAGGATGTTCCTAAAACCGCGTTTCTCACGAGATATGGTTCTTATAAGTTCCGTGTCATGCTGTTTGGGACAACTAACGCACCAGCAGTGTTCATGGACTTAATGAACAGGGTCTTCAGGGCTTATTTGGATCAGTTTGTCATTGTTTTCATTAATGATATCTTGATCTATTCTAGGTCTGAGGACGATCATGCGAGACATCTTCGGATGGTGTTACAGATGCTTCGTGAGCACCAGTTGTATGCCAAGTTTGAGAAATGTGAATTTTGGCAGTGGGAAATGAAGTTTATAGGTCACGTAGTGTTAGAAAAAGGAATAGCAGTGGATCCAGCCAAGGTTTTCGCAGTGGTTGAGTGGGGATAACCTACATCACCTACCGAGATTCGGAGTTTTCTCGGTCTAGCAAGGTATTACAGGAGGTTCATCCAGGGGTTCTCAAGGATAGCCGGACCACTCATTCATCTGACTAAGAAGGGTCTACGGTTCGTGTGGGATGAACATTGTCAGAAAGCTTTTGATGAGCTGAAGACTAAGTTAACTTCTGCACCGGTTTTGTCTACCCCACAGAGCGGGATAGAGTATCTGGTCTACACGAATGCTTCATTGCAGGGTCTTGGATGTGTTTTGATGCAGGAGGAACGACCGAAATTGTATGGATCTCGGAAGCTTAAGCCTCATGAGCTTAATTATCCGACACATGATTTGGAGTTGGCAGCCGTGGTCTTTGCCTTATGTATTTGGAGGCATTATCTGTTAGGTGAGTCCTTCAGATTATTCAGCGATCACAAGAGTTTGTAGTATTTGTTCACTCAGCGGGAGCTAAATATGAGACAACGCAGATGGTTAAAGTTTGTGAAAGACTATCACTTCTCTATACAGTACCATCCAGGGAAAACGAATGTGGTGGCGGATGCACTCAGTCGCCGACCTGTTGGTAGTCTTTCTGCCTTATTCACCACTAGAATGCTTTGAAGAATGTAGATGAGTTTTCAAAAGCTCTTATGGCTTGCATGGTGGTTACACCTTCCATCATTCGCAAGGTTTTATAAGTGCAACTCACCGATCAACAGTGTATCAACAAAGTTGCATAGATAGCTTCTGGGGAGGTTCCATTTTATCATGTTTGGACTGACGGAGGTTTAAGGTACAAGGGACGTTTGGTGGTACCTTCTACTAATGATTTGAGGAAGGATGTGATGACCGAGACTCACCACTCTGAGTTCTCTGTTCATTCAGGGGGGGAACAAGATGTATCAGGATATGAAGCGGCAGTTTTGGTGGGCAGGTATGAAGAGGGACATTGTTTTCTTTGTTTCTCAGTGTAGTACTTGGTAGATGGTTAAGATTGATCATCAAAGGCTGCCAGGAGCTCTACAACCACTACCAATACCGGAGTGGAAATGGGAGAGCATTTCTATAGACTTTGTGGAGGGATTGCCTACTTCTTTCAAGGGTTACAATTCCATTTGGGTCATCGTGGATAGGTTGACTAAATCATCTCATTTCCTACCTATTCGCACTGACTTCGGAGCAGTTGGCAAGGCTTTACATTGCAGAGTTTGTAAAGCTACATGGTATTCCATTGTCTATTATATCGGACCGGGATTCGAGCTTTGTGTCTGGATTCTGGAAGAGTTTTCAGTAGGCCTTGGGTATAGAGTTACACCTTAGTACTGCTTATCATCCTCAGACTAATGGACAGACTGAGCGGGTGAATCAGATTATGGAGGATATGCTTCAGTCGTGTGCTCTTGATTTCAAGGGCCACTGGGAGGATTACTTACCACTTGTGGAGTTTGCTTATAACAATAGTTTCGAGAAACCTATTGGGATGGCACCATTTGAGGCATAATACGGCCGACCGTGTCGATCGCCTGTTTGTTGGATGGAGGTTGGCGAGAGCCGATTCTTGGGTCCTGAGTTCATCAAGGATACTTTTGAGAAGATAGCTCTTATTAGTGATCGCATGCGCACTGCCCAGAATAGGCAGAAGAGCTATGCTGATTGCCGTACTCATGCTTTGGAGTTTCAGGTTGGGGATCAGGTTTTACTCAAAGTGTCTCCTATGAAAGGAGTCATATGCTTCGGGAAGAAAGGGAAGTTGTCATCGCGATTTGTTGGTCAATTTATGATTACGGATTGCGTTGGAGCTGTCACTTATCGGTTGGCACTTCCGGATAATTTGAATCGCGTACACAACATATTCCATGTTTCCACGTTGCGGAAATTTTTACGAGATGAGGATCGGTATCAACATATAGATGTTGGGGACATTGAGTTGCAGCCGGATGCAACTTATTTGGAGCTACCATGTCGTATTGTCAACCGGCGGGATCAAATCCTTCGTAACAAGGTTCTTCCATTAGTTCGTGTTCAGTGGAGTCATCACAATGAGGCTGAGTCCACTTGGGAACGGGAAGACGTCATTCGCTCGCACTTTCCTAAAATTTTGGAAGAATGCAAGAACGAATTCCAAGGACGGAATTCCTTTTGTTAGGGGGGAAGAATGTAATACCCCTAATTTCAAAAGGATAGTCCTGGTATTTATTTTGTTGTTTAAATTGCATTTGTTTATTTCTTTGGTGTGATTTAATTGTTTTAAATTGTTTTGGTACATTTAATTATTTTCTTGATTATTTTCTTGAGTTAAATTAACATAATTGCTTATTTTTATGTAATTTGTTTTACTTACCTTAATTGGTTAATTAGGTTATTTAGTTAATTCACGGTGTAGTTATTTTATTTATCTGAATTTAGGGTTTTAGGATTTAACGTTGGCAGACTTATAATTAGAGTTGGAGTAGGGTTTGGTAAATTGAAGCCTATATATACTTCAGCTTACTGCGGTTAGGGTTTTAGAAAAATAAATCATAAGTTACGTCTGTATCACAAGGGACTGCTAAGAAACAGAGAGTGAAAGAGAGGGCATAGGAAGGCAGAGCAAGGGACAATTTAGAGACGATAGTTTAGAGTTTGTAATCTGAAACTCAAAGGCAGGTCTCTATTCTATTCTTTCCCGATAATTCGTGTTCTGTGAATGCCTAGCTAGACTCCAGGGATTTATTTAAAGACTAAAATGGATTAAACGAATATTATATCAAGTCTTTTATGCACGTATGAATTATATTAATCTCATTGACATAAGAAATTTGCGTAATCATTGATGTTTCTGTTATTGGTTTCTTCTCGATGTTTATGTCTAAGTTTTGATTAAGTTGAGATCATGATTATGTACTGATGATTAGTAATTAATATGGGGCTAAGATTAAACTCTATTTTGAATTGAATAAGTTTAGAACCGAGAATTATGTAATTGTATGCTTCAAAAAGAGTTGTGTTCTATACAAGTTAGGATTGGTTAACAATGGGTTAAGAATACCCTAGAATGAAGATTGAACCCTAGAACAACCATTAAGAACCTTACAGAGGTCTGGAAAACACCGGAGTTGAAGAAGATGTAGCAGAACGGACGACAGCAACTAAGGGGAGAAGAGCAGGCTCTAAAAAGAGGAGGAGCCGGCTCTTTCTACCTTAGAACCGGCTCCAAATGAATGTGGAGCCGGCTCTAGCATTCTAGGAGCCAGCTCCTAGGACAATTGAGCCGGCTCTTTTGAAAAAAAGAGCAGGCTCTTTATTCTGAATGAGCTTGCTCTCAAACGAACGCACTCAGTTTGGTTTCTGTGCACTGTTTGGTCTGTATGGGGTATTGGAACTTTGTTTAAGCTGTTTAAATTGTTGTTGGGTCTGGAATAAACCTGTTATACTATGGAAAATATTAAACCATGATTGGGTTAAGGATTGGAGCAAATTAAATTTAAGAAATATTCGGAATTGCTAACTATTTTGAACATTTAAACGATGTACTGGAACTTGGAATTTTTCTGGCATGTATAATTTATTACTGTTTGGTTGTATTTAAACAGAAGTATAAGAACAGTAAATACTTGAAATCATCTATTCTTGATATGGAATAAATTGATAAGTATATTTTGTAAATTCTATCAATTTATGGATTTTATGGAGGATTTGAATGCTATGACTCATATTGGCAATTTTAATGGATGGAATGTGATGTTTAGGCTCTGTAATGATTTTCCTAAAGTCATGTGATATGTATTAAATTGTATTTATGCATATTCTGGATAATGGTTGATAAATAACAATAATTATCTTAATAATTATGTTGGATGGATTGGATTGTATGTACCGGTATAGGACGGTGACATACTAGGTATGGACTAGTTAAAACACTAAGTTATACCTAATTTGGATTAAGGTATGGATTAATCATAAAGGCTAAGTCCTGCACCTACATGTGTCATATCAATTGTGAATTGAGTGACCTACTTTTGGTTTCAGGATTGATGCGTTATACATTATATAAAACCACTACAAAGTTGAATGATATTTTGTATTAGGAGGAGTACGGACTTTATATATATATATATATATATATATATATATATATATATATATATTATATGTGCCATGTTATGTGCCTGAGTCTCAGGACCATGGTTCGGGCTCGTATGTCGCCTAGGATGGATAACTGGACATAGGTGTTGTTCCCTGGTAGGTCTAGGTACTCATGCCCACCTTAGGGTGCGTATTTGCATGTTGCCTTCTATTCAGGTTGAAACAGACCTACTGGACTAGCGAGCGTCCTATAGTGTGTACTATATACATATATGGACTATTCTAGATATTATTGAGTCTTCCTAGGATGTATCTGCATATCAGATTACTATTTCGATTGTAGTAGATCAGGACTTGATGTGGGCCTAACCCACTCCTTTATTTTTCAGGTGTTCGTCAGTTCCAGGGTTAGAGCTTGGACGTGCAGAGCAGATACAGATATTTATTCCTCTGATTATGTAGGAATCTTCTCTATGTTAGCTTTGGATTTTATTTCTAGTATTTCAGTTTTGGTTTGAGAATTTTTAATAAGGGGTCCAATGGATGGATTCCTGAGTTGTAAACTTATGGAGTTTTGGATTATCGGATTTGATTAATTATGATAGATTTTCTTTTAGTTTCTTTCAGCTTATTATATTATTTCGTATTTCACTTTATATTCCGTGTTTGATTTAAAATACCTTAATTGTTTGATATCCCTCGGGTTTGGGCCTGGGCCTGATCAACCCGTGTCTCGGATCCGAGGGGTATCACATATAGCTCATTTAGTGTGATAACCTATGTGACAGCCCTGATTTTTCAAGCCAGTGCGTCCTGTTATGAACTGAAGTTTGACCCAATAACAAATTTGAAAGCGGTAGCAAAAACAAAAATCAAGTCTCTAGAGATGCAATGCATCTCTAAGACACCAAAGTGACCTTCCATGAGACCCAACGAGAACAACGCGGAAGTAAAAGATTGAAAAAAGACCAAATAAGCCCTCAAGGGCAAAATGGTCTTTTCACATGGAAATGTCTCTAGAAATGTACATCATCCCTAAGACACAATCATGACTTCTCATGAAGCCACGAAAACAAAAAGAAAACAAGCGGAAGCGACGTTTTAAAAGCGGACAAGTTTAGCCCCAAAGGCAAAATGATAATTTCTAGCAAGATTTGGGTGTTACCAAGCACACTATTCAAAAGATGACAAAAAATTAATCAAGTTAGACTAAAAAATCACTTGATTCGGAGTCCAGATGGAAGAGAAAAGTGAAAACAAAGTTTTGACGTCGTCGCAGCCTTGAATAGTGTTTTGATAACAATGAATAGTGTTTTGACAGTAGTGAATAGTGACTTGGGTAACTTGGGCAAAATACTGAAATTCGTGTACCGTTTTGAGACACTAAACGATGTTTTTTTTGAAAAACAACAAGAAGAAACCCCCTCAAAATAATTTTTTCAAGCTAACCATGTTGAAAGAAAAAATTATTTTTGACGTGACATCCCCAAAATGTCATTACAACAGACTTTTTCAAAAAAATGCATGTGCGTATACAAAATCAGATTTGACATGAGGTTTTCGAGACCGAGACGGCATTTTTCTGGAAAAATGTTGTGAAGAAACCCCCCTTAAAATCACATTTTCCATGTTACCATGTCAAGGCCGGAATTTATTTTATTTAAAAAATTTCCAAAATGCCCCTAAATCAGGTTAGGTCAAAAACAATGAAAAATAAATAAACAACTTAGCACCAAGTGTTCATTTAACCCTAAATAGTGTTGTGTGCTAAAATGATCATGCACATAAACGTAAATAGTGATTTTAAGCGCGCGGGAATGGTCCATGTGATACCCCTCTGATCCGAGACACGGGTTGATCAGGTCCAAGCCCAAACCCGAGGTAATATCTAACAATTAATATTTAAAAGCGAACACAGAATATAAAGATTTAAGAATTAAAATTACAAAGCTGAAAGAATTAAGAAATATAAAATCCTCCAAATAAAACTGAATAATAATACTCCAAATCCAAAACCTCCATGAGTACAACTTAGGAATCCATCTAGTGGACCCCTAAATAAAAATGTCAACTGAACTGGAAAATAAAACTAAGCTAGATCATAAAGAGAAGTCCTACGTAATCCGATGAATGAGAAATTGTCCTCAACCAGCACGATCAAGCTCTAAGGCTAGAACCATCTTGTACCTGAAAAGAATAAAGGAGTGGGTCAGGCCCACGAACAAGTTCTAATCGAACTGCAATCTATACAGTAACCTGATACGCAGATACACCCTAGATATCCTCACAATAGCTATCTAGTCCATACGTATATAAAAATCCACACTAGGGACATTCACTGGATTATAATAGGGGTCTCAACATAAATAGAAGGCAATATGCAAAAACGCACCCAAAGGTGGGCACGAGTACCTAGACCTAACAGGGTACACCTACCTACAATATCCAGCTACTCATCCACTGCATATACGCACCCTAACCAATGAACCTGAGACTCAAGCTTATCTCGTGGTACATTAATCATATATCTAAAATCCGTCCAAATCCAAAGTATGTCATTCAATTATTCATTGAGGAGTCCAGATAGTCACTCAACTTATTCAGCTGATATGACTTGACCACAGCCAACTAATCCAGGAAGTCATTCAACTTAGTCAGTTGATCTGACTTCTACACATTTTAGGATTCAATAGTTTACAATCCATTCCATTAATCCGATAGGTTAGGTCTTAGCATTTTGAAGCCAAGCCGTCCCTAGTGAGCCTCCATCCCATACCGGTGTACACAATCCTCCAAATCCATGTAAATTACAACAAATAAATGATACTGAGTAATTTACAATCCAAGCTAACATCCAAATAATTGCAGAGATAATTATTAAAATTCTAGCAATTAAAATCCAATGGTAATCCAATTAATTGCAAAAAAAGTTTAATATTTCGACAACTAATTATCCCAAAGCATGTATAGATCAAAGTAAATCCATAGATGGTAATTTATAGTTCAAACTACTATCCAAATAATTGCAAAAATTTTTATTAATATTCTAGCAATTAAATTTCAACGGTAATCCAAGTAATTGCAGAAAAAGTTTAATAATTCGTCAATTAACATCCCAATGCATGTATAGATCAAAATAAATACATAGAGAACCCTACCATGCATTTAAAATAGGTTTTATAAACATCCTACATCCCATTATATTGCTAAAATTAAATTAAGCAATTAATCCATCTTTCAACCGTTAA
Source organism: Cornus florida (assembly GCF_030987335.1). NCBI lineage: Eukaryota > Viridiplantae > Streptophyta > Magnoliopsida > Cornales > Cornaceae > Cornus > Cornus florida. Next base: position 538,515 of record NW_026775579.1, read on the forward strand.
CAGTATACATAATTATACTAATTTGATACTATTTGTTCCAAGTAATTAGAACTGAATTCTAATTAATTTAAGTCTTAATAATACTTAAAACAATCTTTCTAATCACTCTGTATAGTCCCAGATTTATCAGAATAGTCTCCATGCTCCAACAGTATCAAATAGTTCGTAAAAACAAAGAAAAACAAAAAAGCAAAACGTAAAATGGAGGAGGGAGCCTGCTCCGAACTTTGGGAGCAGGCTCTTATAGCCTGGAGCTGACTCCAAGGTCCTTGGAGCCGGATCTACATAGGTGGGAGCCGGCTCCCACTTCTATGAACCCGGCTCTCACTTCTTCTGAGAGCGTCCGGCCTCCTTCTGCTCCGTTTCAGCTCATCTTCTCCGTCTCCGGCCACTCCAACCTTACTGTGCTTCCTCTATATTAAACTTATAGACCTTAAATTCCATCTAGTATTAATTTTGACCTTGTTTTGATGCAGTAAGATTCAAAATAAAATTAAAACAGTGGCCCGTTTTATGCCAAAACCGAAACGATACAAACTATACATGTCAGAATGATTTCAAATTAAATTTCACCAATAACAAATAATTAAGTAAAACATATAAAGGTCATGCATAGTTCAATTAATGTCCAATTAACCTCCTTGAGGCTATCTAGGTGCACAGAACACAAGCCAATGGGAAGGAGAAAGAAAAGAACTTGCCTTTGAGTTTCAGATTTGAAACTCTAATTTCACAGTTTCTATATGATACGTTTGTGTCCTAAACTGCAAGTCTACTCCTCTAGTGCTTTGGTTCAAACCCAGAAACAACCCCGTGCCTTCCTCTTTGAACTACTTTATTAATCACCTAAGGTTACTCTGTGTTTCTCTCCAATCCTTCTCTCTGTTTCTCTCTGTCTCTCACTCCGAGAACAAGGTTTTGTTTTCAACCCTAGGCAGAACGTATACATGCATATATATAGACTTCTAAACCCTCAACCCTAATTCCGATTCTAATCCAAGAATGAAACTGATTAAATCATAAGTCGGCTACACCTTGAAACCTAAAATCCTAAGGCACTCTAAAGAAAATAAATACACAATGAATTAATTAAATAAATCAATTAAATAAGTACGATAATTGAAACAGGTAATTAATCCAAGTTAGACATTATTCAGCACTTAATGTAATTTAAATAATTAATTAAATCCAATAATTCAATTAAATCAAATAAGCCAATTAATTGAAATAATTAATTAAATCCAATTAAAACAATTAACTCAATCAATTACGTCATGTAAGTAATTAAATCAAATAACAAACCAATTAATTAAAATTAAAAAAATGCAATTAAATACTCAATTAAATACCAAAAATATCCTTTTAAAATTAGGGGTATTACATTCTTCCCCCCTAACAAAAGGAATTCCATCATCGGAATTCACTCTTACCTTCTTCCAATATTTTAGGAAACTATGAACGAATGGCATCCTCCTGTTCCCAAGTGGACTCAGCCTCATTGTGATGCCTCCACTGAACACGCACCAAAGGAATAACCTTATTACGAAGGAGTTGATCCCGGCGGTCGACAATACGACACAGTGGCTCCAAATAAGTTACATCCGGCTGCAACTCAATCTCCCCAACATCGATATGCTGATATCGATCCTCATCTCGTAGAAATTTCCGCAACATGGAAACATGAAACACGTTTTGTACGCGATCCAAATTATCCGGAAGTGCCAATCGGTAAACAATAGCTCCAACTTGATCCATAATTATGAATGGATTGACAAACCGCAGAGACAACTTCCTTTTCTTCCCAAAGCGCATGACACCCTTCATAGGAGACACTTTGAGAACAACCTGATCCCAAATGTAAAACTCCAAAGCACATGTGCGACGATCCGCATAACTCTTCTGCCGACTCTGGGCAGTGCGCATGCAATCCCTAATAAGAGCAATCTTCTCAGAAGTATCCTTGATGAACTCAGGACCCAAGAATCTGCTCTCGCCAACCTCCATCCAACAAATAGGCGATCGACACGGTTAGCCGTATAACGCCTCAAATGGTGCCATCCCAATAGTCTTCTGAAAACTATTATTATAAGTAAACTTCACAAGTAGTAAGTAATCCTCCCAATGGCCCTTAAAATCAAGAACACACGACCAAAGCATATCCTCCATGATCTGATTAACCCTCTCAGTCTGTCCATCAGTCTGAGGATGATAAGCAGTACTAAGGTGTAATTCTGTACCCAAAGCCTGCTGAAAACTCTTCCAGAATCCTGACACAAAACTCGAATCCCTGTCCGATATAATAGACAATGGAATGCCATGCAGCTTTACAATATGCGAAATGTAAAGTCTCACCAACTGCTCCGAGGTGAAGTCAGTGCAAATAGGTAAGAAATGAACTGATTTTGTCAACTGTCCACGATGGAATTGTGATCCCCTCCACAAAATCCATTGAAATGCTCTCTCATTTCCACTCCGGTATCTGTAGTGGCTGTAGAGCTCCTGGCGGCCTCTGGTGACCAATATTAACCATCTGACAGGTACTACACTGCAAAACAAAAAGAGCAATGTCCTTCTTCATACCTGCCCACTAAAATTGCCGATTCATATCCTGAACATCTTGTCACCCCCGGGATGAACAGAAAACTCAGAATGGTGAGTCTCAGTCATCACATCCTTCCTCAAATCACCCTGCAATGAAGCATCCGTGTAAACCAAATACTCTATTCTGCTCTGTGGGGTAGACAAAACAAGTGTAGAAGTTAACTTAGTCTTTAGCTCATCAAAAGCTTTCTGACAATGTTCATCCCATACGAACCGTACACCCTTCTTAGTCAGATGAGTGAGTGGTCCCGTTATTTTTGAGAACCCTGGATGAACCTCTTGTAACATCCTGCCAAACCGAGGAAACTCTAAATCTCAGTAGGTGAAGTAAGCTGTCCCCACTCAACCACCGCTGAAACCTTGGCTGGATCCACTGCTATTCCCCTTTCTGACACCACGTGACCCAGAAACTTTACCTCCTGTTGCCAAAATTCACACTTCTTGAACTTGGCATATAACTGGTGCTCACGAAGTGTCTGCAACACAATCCGTAGATGTCTAACATGGTCGTCCTCTGAACTCAAGTAAATCAAAATGTCATCTATGAAGACAATGACAAATTGATCCAAGTAAGCCCTGAAGACTCTGTTCGTTAAATCCATGAAAACTGCTAGTGCATTAGTCAACCCGAACGGCATCACCTGAAACTCATAAGATCTATATCTAGTGAGAAATGTTGTCCTTTGAACATCCTACTCCCGAACCCAAAGTTGATGATATCCAGACAGTAAATTAATCTTAGAGAAATAAGTAGCTCCCTTCAATTGATCAAAAAGATCATTAATCCTGGTAAAGGGTACTTATTATGAATGGTAACCTTGTTCAACTCCTTGTAATCTATACACAGCCAAAGTGAACCATCCTTCTTCTTCACAAACAGAACTGGTGCTCCCCAGGGTGAAGTACTCCTGCGAATAAAACCCTGGCTGAGTAATTGCTGAATCTGATCCCTCAGCTCTCGCATCTCCATTGGTGCCATCATATACGGCGCCCTAGCAATACGCGTAATGCTTGGAGCTAAGTCTATCACAAAGTCGATCTCGCGACTAGGCGGTAACCCTAGAATCTCTTAAAATACATCCGAAAAATCCTGTACAATTGGTATGTTATCCAATGATACAGTAATCCCCTCTTCCGTTTCCTCCTCCATATGAAACAAATAGGTGCTAGTGACCCCGCTGGAATACGGCATAGCGACGACGTATATGTCCTGACCAGGTATGGTGAAAATAACTGACCTATCATAACAATCAACTTGGGCATGGTAATACGATAACCAATCCATCCCAAGTATCACATCATAAGTGTGCATGTCCAGGACCAAAAGATTGGCTAGAAATCTGAGTCTACCAATATCTAGTGCCACAGGCCCATCACTCTCATGAAGAATGGCTGTATTGCCTAACGGTGTAGAAATACCATGAGGTCTACTGCATACCCGAGTCGTCATCCCAGACAAAGTAACAAAAGATCTAGCTACAAATGAGTGTGTAGCACCCATATGAAATAAAACACGTCCCAGTAAACCATGAATAAAAAACTTACCCTCAACAGCCTAAGGTGCCTGCATATCCTATGGCATAGGGTTATACACCCTGCCATAATGTAACTACTGCAGTGCCTGTCCCTGAGGCTGCGGCAGCGCTGGTAAAGCCAAATATGTCTGTCCCTGAATCCGTGGAACCTGTGGAGCTGGTAAAGGCACTGGCGCCCTCTGCCCCTGCTGCACATGCTATCCCTGTCCTTGTCTCTGTCCCTGTCTTGCTGTAGGACACTGCCTGGAAGTGTGACCATACTCTCCACAAGTGTAGCAACTACCTTGGAAAGTACCAAATGGCCTCCTCTGTCGGTTAGCCTGTGGCTGACCCTATCTTGCCTATGGTCCCCTATTCTACTGTCACTGAATAGGTGTTACATCCCTGGTAGCATCTAAACCACCCTTGTGCTTCTTCCAAGGCTGCTGTCCCTGGAATTTGCCCTTGTCATTCTGTCAGTGTCCGTTCCCATTCCCTTTCTCAGCTGACTGATTAGCAAAGTCTCTGTCACCCTGCTTTTCACCCTTGGCCTGTCTGAAATCCACGGTCAACTGATACTGCTATAGAGTGGCGTCTACCACCTAAACATAGGTAGTATAGGTTGGACTACCTGTAATAGCTCTCTTGATAGACCACATCAGTCCCTTGACGAAACTGTTGCACTTCTTCTCCTCTATATCCACCTCCTCCGGTGTAAAGAGAGACAAGCGTGTGAACTGCTGCTCATACTCCACTACTATCATGTTTCCCTGCTACAGATTAAAAAACTCAGTCTTTATGGCTACCCTGACTTCATAAGGGAAGTACTTCTCTTCCAAGCGTGCACTGAACTCATCATAAGTCAATGCCATCCTCTCCTCTATGGTGGTAACTGACTCCCACCACTGCAGTGCATCCCCAACTAGCTTAAAAGTAGCAAGCATCTACTTCTGAACCTCCATGCACTGAACCAAGCAAAGATGTCTCTTGATGTCCTATTTCTACTGGTGAGCTGCTCTCGCATCGGTGGAGCCTGTGAACTCAGGTGGGCTCCCCTTTGTGAAAGAACTCCTGGCCTTCTCCCAAGTATCAGTCTGAACAACTGGTGCTGGTAACGGAGCTGGTAATGGTGCCAGCTATACCTGGGGCAGATTCCGAAGTGCAGCGGTTACCCCCGCTTCTATAGCCAGAGCAATAAGGTCATTGATGTGAGGAGGAAACTCTGGATCTCCTCCCTGATCCTGAGTCTGCTGAACATCCTCCTACTCCTCATAAAACTGACCATTATCCTGAAACTCTGGTAAATGTTGCTCTTCCTGATGCCGCAGGCATTCCTACTACCTACGTGCCATTCTCCTCTATCGATTGTTCATCTGTACCCTTCTAGTGTTAACCATGTTGTTAACAAAGAAAGATAGATATCAGTACGAGTTTAAATGAACCGTAAAAGAATACAATGAATCCTACCTTAAGCTCTAATCAAGAGAAAGCATTACGCGAAAGTTTTAATACGAAACATCCTAGAGACACTTGAACCTGGAGTGCTCTGATACCAACTGTGATACTCCTCGAATCCGAGACACGGGTTGATCAGGCCCAGGCCCAAACCTGAGGGAATATCTAACAATTAATATTTAAAAGCGAACACAAAATATAAAGATTTAAGAATTAAAATTTCAAAGCTAAAAGAATTAAGAAATATAAAATCCTCTAAATAAAACTGAATAATAATACTCCAAATCCAAAACCTCCATGAGTACAACTTGGGAATCCATCTAGTGGACACCTAAATAAAAATGTCAACTGAACTGGCAAATAAAACTAAGCTAGATCATAAAGAGAAGTCCTACGTAATCCGATGAATGAGAAATTGTCCTCAACCAGCACAATCAAGCTCTAAGGCTGGAACCGTCATGTACCTGAAAAGAATAAAGGAGTGGGTCAGGCCCACGAACAAGTTCTAATCTAATTGTAATCCATACAACAACCTGATATGCAGATACACCCTAGATATCCTCACAATAGCTATCTAGTTCATACGTATATAAATATCCACACTAGGGACATTCACTGGACTATAATAGGGGTCTCAACCTGAATAGAAGGTAATATGTGAAAACGCACCCAAATGTGGGCATGAGTACCTAGACCTAACAGGGTAAACCTACCTACTATATCCAGCTACGCATCCACTGCATATACGCACCCTAACCAACGAACCTGAGACTCAAGCTCATCTTGTGATACCATAATCATAAATCTAAAATCCGTCCAAATCCAAAGTATATCATTCAATTATTCATTGAGGAGACATATAAAACACAGTCCAAATAGTCACTCAACTTATTCAGCTGATATGACTTGACCACAGCTAACTAATCCGGGAAGTCATTTAACTTAGTTAGTTGATCTGACTTCTACACATTTTAGGATTCAACAATTTACAATCCATTCCATTAATCCGATAGGTTAGGTCTTAGCATTTTGAAGCCAAGCCGTCCCTAGTGTTCCACCGTCCCATACTGGTGTACACAATCCTCCATATCCATGTAAATTACAACAAATAAATCATACTGAGTAATTTATAGTCCAAGCTAATATCCAAATAATTGCAGAGATAATAATTAAAATTCTAGCAATTAAAATCCAATAGTAATCCAATTAATTGCAGAAAAGTTTAATATTTCAAAAATTAATCATCCCAAAGCATGTATAGAACAAAGTAAATCTGTAGATGGTAATTTATAGTTCAAACTACCATCCAAATAATTGCAGAGATGTTTATTAATATTCTAGCAATTAAATTTCAACGATAATCCAAGTAATTGCAGAAAAAGTTTAATAATTCGTCAATTAACATCCCAATGCATGTATAGATCAAAATAAATACACAGAGAACCCTACCATGCATTTAAAATAGGTTTTATAAACATCCTACATCCCATTATATTGCTAAAATTAAATTAAGCAATTAATCCATCTTTCATCCGTTAACAGTATACATAATTACACTAATTTGATATTGTTTGTTCTAAGTAATTAGAACTGAATTCTAATTAATTTTAAGTCTTAATAATACCTAAAACCATCTTTTTAATCACTCTGTACAATCCCAGATTTATCAGAATAGTCTCCATGCTCCAACAGTATCAAACAATTTGTAAAAAAAAAAAAAAAAACAAAAAAACAAAACGTAAAATGGAGGAGGGAGCCTACTCCAAACTTTAGGAGCAGGCTCTTATAGCCTGGAGCTGGCTCCAAGGTCCTTGGAGCCGGATCTACATAGGTGGGAGCCGGCTCCCACTTCTATGGAGCCGGCTCTCACTTCTTCTGAGAGCGTCCGGCCTCCTTCTGCTCCGTTTCAGCTCATCCTCTCCGTCTCTGGCCACTCCAACCTTACTGCACATCCTCTATATTAAACTTATAGACCTTAAATTCCATCTAGTATTAATTTAGACCTTGGTTTAATGCAGTAAGATTCAAAATAAAATTAAAATAGTGGCCCGTTTTATGCCAAAACAGAAACGATACAAACTATACATGTCAGAATGATTTCAAATTAAATTTCACCAATAACATATAATTAAGTAAAACATATAAAGGTCATGCACAGTTCAATTAATGTCCAATTAACCTCCGAGAGGCTATCTAGGTGCACAGAACACAAACCAATGGGAAGGGGAAAGAAAAGAACTTACCTTTGAGTTTCAGATTTGAAACTTTAATTCCACATTTTCTATATGATACGTTTGTGTCCTAAACTACAAGTCTACTCCTCCAGTGCTTTGGTTCAAACCCAGAAACAGCCCCGTGCCATCCTCTTTAAACTACTTTATTAATCACCCAAGGTTATTCTGTGTTTCTCTCCAATTCTTCTCTCTGCCTCTCACTCCGGGAATAGGGTTTTGTTTTCAACCCTAGGCAGAACGTATACATGCATATATATAGACTTATAAACCCTCAACGCTAATTCCAATTCTAATCCAAGAATGAAACTGATTAAATCATAAGTCGGCAAAACCTTGAAACCTAAAATCCTAAGGCACGCTAAAGAAAATAAATACACAATGAATTAATTAAATAAATCAATTAAATAAGTACGGTAATTAAAATAGGTAATTAATCCAAGTTACACATTATTCAGCACTTAATGTAATTTAAATAATTAATTAAATCCAATAATTCAATTAAATCAAAAAGAATACAATTAAATCAAATAAGCCAATTAATTCAAATAATTAATTAAATCCAATTAAAACAATTAACTCAATCAATTACGTCAAGTAAGTAATTAAATCAAATAACAAACCAATTAATTAAAATTAAAAAAATGCAATTAAATACCAGAAATATCCTTTTAAAATTAGGGGTATTACAGTCCACGGCTCCCAAAAATGCCCGATACAATATACGACCTATTTGAACCTCAAAATACAAAGAAAATGCTTTAAATGGAAAACTTGAGACCAACAAGCATCCATTTCATACAAATGTGATATTTTGTGTAAGGTGAGCCTTTACGCAAACGTAACATACATATTTACACGCGTTCCAATAGCCTATGGCTTCAATGGTCGCTAAATACAAAATATCACCTATTAAACCTCAAATTTTGTCAAAAATGGCTTTTAAAAGAGAAACTTGAAACTAAAATTATCAAATGGTTTCAAAAGTCCGTTTGGCCCTTGGCCACACTTCATACATAATTAAAGGGAACCTATGAAGTTTTTCAACTCGGTGCGTCAGTGATGAACTGAAAGATAACCCGATAACGGATCCAGAATGCGGAAACAAAAGACAAACAACGGTCTCTAGAGATATAACATGACTCTAGGACACCAATGTGACCCTCAATAAGGTCACGGAACCCAAAGGAAACAAATGCGGAGGCAACGTTTCAAAAACGAACAAGAATGAACCTAGGGGAAAAAACGTCATTTCCAGCTTAAAAGTGGGTACCACCGAGCATACCATTGGAAAGACAATGAAAAATTAATAAACTTAAACTCAAAAATCACTTGATTCAGGGTTCGAATGAATAAGATATGGCTAACGGAAGAAACAGGGGCAAAACGGTCAAAATAGTCAACCCAAGACCATCTAACCGGTTAGGAGATCTTTCTAACCGGTTAGAAAGCAAAAATCAGTGACCAAATCATTGCCCACACTCATCTAACCGGCTACAAGATTCATCAACCGTACACTTGACCTGTACACTTGTACTACAACTCAGCAAAAACCTAACAACAGGGGTTTTTTCGGAAAAAATGGGATTTTGAGGCTTTAGATGACATTTTCTGGAAAAACACAAAGAAGAAACCCTCTTCAAAATTGAGTTTTCTAGTGACCATAAATAAAAAAATACTCACTATGAAATGCCCAAAATGCTCTCCTAAGAAATTTGGTCCAGAGGGTCCAAAAAGCTGTTAAATGGAAAACAGAAAGCTGAACTTTGCAATGGATTTCTGATGCCAAGATGGCATTTTCAGGAAAAACACGAAGAAGAAACCCACTCTAAAATCACATTTTCTAAGTGACCATATAAAGAATGGAATTTATTTCCCAAAGGAAATTTCCAAAATACCCTTAGGTCAGATTATGCAATAAAAGTGTAAAATGATTCCGTAGGAGGCTCATTTCACCAAAGAAGAAGATTTGCCTGGAAACGACCATGCACGCACATGTAACTTACCTAATAAGATGTACTTCAATGGTCTATGGCTTAAAAATATCGTCGATACAAAATATGACCCCCCAACGGCCAAAATGCCAAAAACGAAGTTTGTAACGAAAACTTGGAATTTAAAATCATGAGATGGTTTTAAAATATCGTTTGGCACTTGGCCACATTTCATACATGATTAATGAATGCTAATGGACAAATTTTATATACAATGCACACTCCAGCGCAAAATAGCATACTAAAATGCATGAATTTCATATAATCTCATTAAGGTCAAAAATTTAACATCCATGATACAAATGTGATTCTAAAAGAAGTTTAACCCTTGGCCTCATGTCATATACATAAAATGAGAATCAAAAGTGTACTTAGGCACACATTACAAGTTTAAAATCAGATATACACATTTGACAAATCAGACTACAATTGGCATTCCGAGCCAACCTTCACAAAAATGGAAGTCTCCAAGTCTACAAACCATCCAAGTATAATGAAAACCTCAACTTTGATTCTTGTACCTGAAAAATGTCTCCACTACATGGGTGAGTAACATAAAGCTACTTGTAGGAAATGAGTATGCATCGACCTACGTTTTACAAGTTTGCATGATTTAATTATTGTGGTTCATTCCACCTAACGTCTATGTCAAAGGTGAGACTCAAGGAGCATCCTAGCTACCTAAGATCATTTCTAACATCAATCACCTCATTCATGCAATTTAAACAACATAGGGTCATGCTTACACAAAGCAACAATATAGGAGCATGCTTACACAAAGGAACAACATATAGATTCTCAAGTAATCAACTTGAAATCTAAAATGCAACATCAACTAAATATAACAATTTAGTATAATAAAATATCTAACACCACACATCAAGACATAGATTCTCTAGGTTATCAACTAGAAATCTAAAAGTGTGAAATCAACTAAATAAAGCAATTTAGTACGGATGTGCTTAATAACATCAAATTACCAACAACCAAAACCATAAGTCACAATTAAACATGATTGTCAACTTGAATTGAATGCGAAAACAATTAGTGGAAGACTTGGACATCGCGTCTCGGATTTCCGCCGAGAACAAAATGGTTGTTCCGGGCACTAACCCGCAGGGAAAACCACCCTAAGTGCGCACTATCTCAATTAGGGAGAACTCATACCTCCCGTACTAAAACCGAACTTTAGCCATATCATATGTAACAACAATGTCCCAAGACTCCAAAATAAACCAAATAAGTTCATAACTTATACATATTACTACTACATAGTAACAAGTTAGCAATATAACTCTCAATTGTGCATAATAAGCATTTCATATCCATAATGCTATGAAATCACAAGCTAACAATATATTTATATTAGAAACATACTCTCATGAATATAAATTTAACAATAATGCTCTTCAATGCATATAACACAATCAAGTGAATACATCACAAGTCTAAATCCATGCTCTTAAAATAGAAACAACTTCTAAAACATGATTAGATCTATGGATAAACAAGATAGAATTTAATTACATCAAAATAATTAAACTCTCTAGATTTCAATCATTTCCAAATGACCTCAATTTAATATATGATAAAAAACATATCATGGTCATTACATATATTCAAACAAAAGCTTAATTAAGCCCATGAAACCACAAAATAGATTTTAATTAATTCTCTTAATTAAAGTCTCTAAATTTCCAAACTCAACCAAATGTTCTCAAATTAAAGTATATTAAAGAACATGCCATGACTTAATTTAAAAGCATATTGCAACTCAATTTCATGCAAGGTACGACTATGAACTTTAATCTTTCACAAAATATAAATATTAATTAAAAAGAGCAACTCTTATTTAATTAATCCCAATTTAACATATGTTAACCAACATATTAAAACAAGAGTTTCTACTATGCCACAATTCAAATCCAAATTTCTCATTATCATGAAAATTAAATCTTATACAAAGAATTAAATATTACTAACTTTCTAGATTTGATACAAGGCATACATATATGTTATATAATCATGGCAAACACACAATACAACACACAAATAATCCTAAAACATTCCCTACCTCAATTTGAGATGAAAATCTCAAAAGCCCACCGAAAAAAAAGTGTTCCAAATCCGACGATACCGAAGGGTTTGTTGGGGACAACACGATCTACATGAACCCACAAGAAGCCCCATCAAAATCAAAACTTGACTTCAAACCCAAACTCAAGAAATGGCCAAAACTGAATTCTAATAAGGGGGAACGGTAGAGCACGTCGAGGGGAACAATAAATGTAAAGGCCGAAGGATTTCTACTAAGGAAATCAAGTGGAGGAGAAGGAGAAAGGGTGGCAGCCAAGGATCTCCCATGGCTGCCGGCCAAGAGCTAGAGAAGATGAGTGAAAAAGTGATTTTTTACTTTAGGGCATCCTATTTATAGTAAGTCTCAAAAAGTGCCTCGAAAGGGCCCCGCCGGGTTCGGAAAAGTGGATTTCAAGCAAACGCGCTCAAACGGAAAAACTTTGTGAACGAAAAAGATTTGAAATGAGAAAATATGAATGACGGAAGAAAGGGCGTTGAAAACCAAGTCCCGAGCAGAAAGTTATGCCCCGAAAAAGTTCGGCGACAACCGGGTCCAAAAACTCTGAAACTGGAGAAAAATGACCAGAAGGAATTTCCAAGAGTCCATGACTCGAAAAAATGTGAAAATAAATCCCGTACGAGGATCCAGGCTCCAGACGAGGCATTTTGCAATAACTTTCGTTAATTGCACAATGGCCCCTCCAAAAAGTGAAAACTGCACAACTGGCCCAGAATGAAAATATCTTCCAAAAATATTTTCTTAAAAACCCCTGAAATAAAATATCTTCAAAAGATATTTATGAAAAACACCCCAAGAAAAGAAAATAATTCCAAAGAACTATGCATCCATGCCCCTATGGACACCGGGAGCAACTAGAGTACTTTCTTACAAAAGTAAAGATACGTATTTCGTGGAAACCACAAAATGAAGATATGTGAAGTCAAAAACCAACTCCGAACACAAGAAGTGAGGTTATGCCAACAAAGTGACAAACGGGGAAAAGACAAAATAGGGAAAAGGACGAAAAGTGAATAGTATCGAAAAACGAAAAATGTGGAAATGACTCGGTCCTCAAAGGAAGTTGTCAATCCAAAGAAAAGAGTCTCAGAAATCACTCCAGAGCACTCGAGACGACACTAATCGACAAGAAACTAAACTTAGAAGGGAAAAAACAACGGAAAAAATTTATTCGAAAAATCCGGGTCATTACAAGTGCTAAAGTCCACTTCCCACCACCCATACAAATGCAATGAAGTTAAAGCATGCTCTTTTTCAATTTTTCAACAATATAGTTTGAAGGTGAAAATACTTAGGATACAAAATAAAAGTCTTTGGCCCATGGCCTCATCTTATACATGTCAAATACATCACAAAAGGTGTACTTATGTACATATTACATATTTAGAACCAATTATACAAGTTTTAACAGATAAACCTACAAATAGCATTTCATTGTAACATTTGCATGAATTGAATACTTCAAGTCTATGAAACTTCCAAGAAATCCCGAATCTTGATTCCTGTACCTAAAAAATATCCTCACTACGTGGGTGAGTAACATAAAGCTACTCGTAGGATATGAGCACACATAGACCTAACGTTTTACTGTTCATTAAATTGATATAAATCAATATATAAGGTCCATGCCACCTAGCATCTATGTCCAAGGTGAGACTTAAGGAGCATCCTAAGCTACCTTAAAGCACTTCTAGCATAAATCACATCATTCATGCAATTTAAATAACATAGAAGCATACGGTACACGCAACAAGATATTTAATATACAAGTATACGTACACAAGTATATAATCAATATTAAAATACACGTAAGACAAGTATACAAGCAACAAGTATACTAGGTTATCTACTTTACTAAATCATCAATATACAAGTGTACACACCAAGTACACTAAGCAATATTGAAATAGAAATGCAACATATATACAAGTATACATTCACACGTATACTTAGCATTTTTGATATACAAGACATACAAGTATACAAATCCAAGTGTACTAAGTAAAAATGAAATATCATGCACCAAAGCACAAGTTAAAAGTAATCCACGATTACAACTAAGAATTGAATGCGAAATTAACCAATGGCGGAAAGACAAAGGACATAAGGTCTCAATGACCAAGCAAGTAATTCCGGGTTACTAACTCGCAAAATACTACCTAGTGCACACTAAACCCGAAATAAAACCGTTATATCTGTGTTTTTGAGTTACTAGCCTTCAGGATACTACCCAGTTTGCACTATATGAAATAGAGGGAACTCTCATCCCCCGTACTAGAGCCATGCCCTAGCCATAACAATTTCCAATGTCCATACAAGCTTTCCAAAAAATTATCAAGTTGTGCAACAAGTATATCACATATACACAATGCACCAAAATCAATTACCATGCACAACTAAGTCATGAAATACATACAAGTCATGGCCTAGGCAGTCAAGGTACAATGGCATATTAAATGTCATATAAGTAAAATGAGAATACTTACAAATTAAATCATAACTTCAACTCATGGAATACTATCATATAATCATATAACAAGTTCCAAACCACAAATTAAGTAAGAATACAACATCAATACCTAATTACCTCAATGGGAGCATAAAAGGGAATTTAATTAACTTAAGTAATTAAATTCTCAAGATTACAAAGTAACTCCAAAAATTCTACAAATCATATATGTCAAAGGTCATATCAAGGCCTATTTTAATTTCATGATACAAGTTAATTCTACACTAGGCATCATTAGGTGAATTAAATTTCATGCAAGATAATAATTAAATAAAGTATTCAAGACTCATTCAATTATTCTCAATTTAAAGTATGTTAATGAACATATCAAGGCCTAATTTTAAACCACATTACAAGTTAATTATACACTAGTTACAACTAGGTAAATTAAACTCAATGCCATGAAAATAATTAAATAAAGTTCTCAAAACTTATCCATATATTCTCAATTTAACATATATGATAGAACATGCCAAGCTCATCAACAATATCAAGTTAAAAATCCATTCAAGTGAATAGAACAATTAAAATAAAATTAATTAATCTAATTAATTAATTTTCTCTAGATTTTAAAACAACTCCAAATGCTCTCAATTTAACATAGGTTAAAAAACATACCAATGCCTATTTTAATATCACATTACAAGTTGATTTCATGCTAATTACAACCATGTGAATTAAATTTTCATTCAAGAAAATAATTAAATAAAAGTTTCATTACTTATTCAAATAATCCCAATTCAATATATGTTAACAAATATATCAAGGCCTAATTTAATAACATGTCACAATTTAATTCCAAGCTATATATAACCATGTGAATTAAATCTTATACAAGAAAATAATTAAATTAAATTATATAATTAATACAAAGGCTTGCTTACAAGTTGTATATGCTTATAAAATCATCAATACAACACATATATATACCTAAAATATCCCATACCTCACTTTGAGATGAAATCTTAAATCCCCACTGGAAGGAAACCGCTCCGAATCCAACGATACTTTTAGATTTTGTCGGAGACAACGAGGGAAACAACAATAACCCTTGAGGCACCATGAAAATCTAAACCTGAACTCAAAGCCTGAACTCAAAAATGGTCAGATTCAGCTTTTAATAAGGGGGAAAGGACCGCCTCGCCAAGGCCTACGATAAACACTAAGGTGCAACGGCGTTTTACCTAAGAGAAGAAGGTTGATTTAGAAAAAGGAGGGTGGCAGCCATGGAAGGGCAAGGAATCTAATCTGCAGCAATGTAGAAGAAGGGGAAAATGAAATGTTTTAATTTTTCAAACCCCCTATTTATAGAAAATCCCAAAAAGTGCCCCGAATGGGTTACGCCGGGTTCGGAACAATGGAATTTGCGCAAACGCACTCAAATGGTCAAACACTGTGAATGAAAAAGAATCAAAATGAAAAAAAAATGTACAAAAGAAGAAACAGCGTCGAAAATCGAGTCACGTGCAGAAAGATATGCCCAGAACAAGTTTGGCGCTAATTGGGGCCGAAAATCCTAAAATTGGGGAAAACAACCGGAAGTGAATTCTAAGAGTACATGACTCGATGAAATGTGAAAATGAATCCCGTGCGAGGATTCAAGCTCAAAATGAGGTATTTTGCAATAACTTTCGTTAATTGTACAATGGCCCTTACAAAAAGGGATAACTGCAAAACTGTCCAGAATGAAAATATCTTTTCTTAAAAACCCCTGATCAAAATATCTCCAAAATATATTTACAAAAAACACTCTAAGAAACATTAATGTTTCTAAATAATCCTTTCATCCACGTCCCTACGGGAGAAAGAAATAACTAGCGAGCTTTTCTCCAAAAGTTAAGTTACGCATTTCGAGGGAATCAACTAGAATGAAAACTCATGAAGTCAAAACTCAACTCCAAACACGAAAAGTTAGGTTGAGCCAACAAAGTGACAAATGGGGAAAAGGACAAAAAATGAATATTGTAGAAAAAACGTAAATGTGGAAATGACTCGGTCCTTCAAGAAAGTTGTCAATCCAAAGGAAAGAGTCTCGGAAACCACTTCCGAGTACTCAAGATGACACTAAGCAACAAAAAACCAAACTCAGAAAAGAAAAGTCAACGGAAAAAATTTATCTATAAAATCTGAGAAAAATGGAAGGAAGGAAAATGACTGGGTCATTACAGCCTACTTGTGCCACCTGCATATGCTCACACACACCAGCCGACAAGGTTGCAACAATCACCCCCCTTTGGGGCCTAACGTCCTCGTTGGCCACACTTCCAACTGGGTTAGGCTCTGATACCATTTGTAACAACCCTCACCTTAGCCAGACAAAATATGTACTTTTAGCGACAAACTCTTTTGTCGCCAAAGACCAAATTTGTTGCGGTGGAGAGGTTTTTTTTCATAATCCTTCTCACAAACGGCGCTAAAGTGTAGGTGCAAAAAATCTCGAATCGAACATTATGGTTCAATTTGAGGATTTGAACACTCGAACACTAAATATAAGATTATTAAAAAAAAAGAAATCAATAGCCGAGGAACAATGAAATAAGAGTGACAAGATTAAGGAAGAACATGGGCAAAAAAGAGTGACAAGATTAAGGAAGAACACGGTTGTTTATATTCTGGACAGTTTGGGTCTTACCCCTTTATTTATATTTTTACAAAGAGATTTTTATGGGACGGTTATCGACTATTTCGTATATGGGCATTAATCCCTCCTAATTCTTTGTGATTTTCTAATCGTGTGGACCTTGGGTTGGGTTTGCTTGGCTTTGCTCCTCTATTCGGGCCGACTTGGTGTTCAGTGTCCTTTTTCTGGACTTTTAGTTGCTTGGTGGAGTTTTAGGCTTTTGGCCCAACATATTTTGGCTGCCCTTTTTTTTTTTTTTTTTTTTTAATTGACATGTGGTATCTTGTGATTGGAAAACCTAAACAATGGGATTGAAATCTTAAACGCTAAATATGAGATTACACAATAGTTACTTATGAAATCCTACAAGATGTGTACAATAGTCTTCTAAAATATTCCAAATAATATTTTTTATTTGTTGCAATAAGAGTTAATCGAATAGGGAGAACTTGCTGGAGTGAGAAATTTTATGCAAAGGAAATTAGATCACTAATTTTGACGGTCTTTCCGTGAAAGGAAAATAAATAGTACTCCGTATATTGATTTTTTTTAATGTATTTAAGTTTTAACTAATTTAAGTTAATTTTTGCTTCTCGCAAAAATAAATAAATAAAAGACTAGAAAGAAAAAAGAAAAAATAAGTTAAATTTTGTAAAGCCTCAAAACGCTATGATTTGAGGCACAACATGACATCATGTGATGGAGGGAAATCCAATCCATCCAGATCTTATTGGAAAATGGGAATTATTTACTTACCCAACAAAGAAAAATAAGAATAAAAAAATAAAACTTCTTTTGGGAGACCTTTTCTATTAAATTTTTAAATAATAAAAAATTAGAAGTTATAAATTTTAAGGATGAATGACTGGTCTCTTTCTCGTAAATAAAAATTCTAATTTACATAATTTATTTAAAACTTTTTATAATTATAGTTTGATTTGATATTTTTTGATTATATTTTTGTAATGACCCGGTCATTTTCCTCCCATTTCTTTTTCCTGAAATTTTACAGATGAATTTTTTCCGTTTAATTCTCTTTTATGAGATCTGTTTCTTATCGTTTAGTGTCATCTCGAGTGCTCAGAATTGGCTTCTGATACTCTTTTGTATGGATTGACAACTTCATTTGAGGACCGAGTCATTTTCGCAACACTATTCACTTTTGTCCTTTTCCCTATTTCGTCCTTTTCCCTATTATGTTTTTTCCCCATTTGCCAGTTTTTGGCACAACCTCACTTTTTGTGCTCGGAGTTGGTTTTTGACTTCACCTGTCTTCATCTTCAGTGGTTTCCTCGAAATGTGTATCTTTACTTTTGCAAGAAAGTACTCTGGTTGCTCCCGGTGTCCATAGGGGTATGGATGCACAATTCTTTGGAATTATTTTCTTTTCTTGGGGTGTTTTTCATAAATATCTTTTGAAGATATTTTATTTCAGGGGTATCTAAGAAAATATCTTTTAGAAGATATTTTCATTTTAGGGCAGTTTCGCATTTAACCCTTTTTGTAGAGGCCATTGTGCAATTAACGAAAGTTATTGCAAAATACCTCGTCTGGAGCCTGGATCCTCATACGAGTTTTACCATTTGAGCACATTTGCTCAAAATCCACTTTTCCAGACCCGGCGTGGCCCTTTCGGGGCAGTTTTTGGGACTTACTATAAATAGGATGCCCTAAAGTGAAAAATCAGATTTTCACTCATCTTCTCCACTCTCTTAGCCGGCAGCCATGGGAGCTCCTTGGCTGCCACCCTTTCTCCTTCTCCTCCACTTGATTTCCTTGGTAGAAATCCTTCGGCCTTTACATTAATTGTTCTCCTCGACATGTTCTATTATTCCCCCTTATTAGAATTCATTTCTGACCATTTCTTGAGTGTGGGTTTGAGGTCAAGTTATGATTTTCATGGGGCTTCCTTCGGATTCATGTAGATCGTGTTGTCCCTGACAAAACCCTTCGGTTTCGGCGAATTCGGGACACTTTTTTTTCAGTGGGGATTTGAGATTTTCATCTCAAATTGAGGTAGGGGGTGTTATAATTTACTTTCTTGTTATATTACATGCTTGTGATACTTATACAACTTGATTGCATGCTTGAATCACAAAATCTAGAGATTTTATTATTTATTTTTCTTGTTAAGGATTTAATTTTCCCGGTTGTTTATAGCTTTGTTTAATCATGTGGCATAATAGAATATTACCCCTTGATATGTAGATTGACATATATTAAATCTAGACTATTTGGATAAGTAATGAAGATTTTATTTAATATTTATCTTGAATAAAATATTAAATCATGTGGCTTTATCTAGCTTTAAATCAACATGTGATAGCATATTATATTAGGCCTTAGCATGCTCTTCAACATAGATTAATTTGAGAGTAATCAGAGAAGTTTTGAAATCTAGTAATATTTAATTAATTAGATTAATTAAATTGCTCCGAGTGTACTATTTCCTCCATTGAAATTCCGACTTGAAATTTTTGATGTGCATGGCATATAGTTTCACATATATTAAATCTAGAATATTTGATTAGGTTTTGAAACCTTTCAATTATTATTTTTCTAGTATTAAAGTTTAATACTCATGGCCGTACATTGCATGAAAATCACTTGTATCGTGCTAGTAAATCAAGTTTTGACATGTTGCATAACATATATTACTTTAAAATCATTTGGATGAATATCAAAATCTAGAGATTTTAATTAAATGAGTTAATTAAAATCCATTCAATGTTTCCATGAGCTCAATTAAGTTTCTAACCTTGTATTCGTGATTTTCTTGGCAAGTTCCTTCACCTATATCAATTTGAGAATAATTAGATAAGTTTTGAAACTTATACTTAATTATTTCCTTTGTATGGAACCAAATCCACATGGTTGTGTCTTGTATGAAATGAACTTGTAACTTGATTCCAAACTTGGCCTTGACATGACCCTTGAAATAACTTGTTCGTAGAACATCTGGACTTGCCATGTAACCTTGATAATTTAATCCTTTAAGTAGATTAAATTTCCTTTTATGTCTCCCTCGAGTTAATCATGCCTTGATATCATGTATCTTATACTTATGGTATATTTGCTTCGATGGATTCCATGTGCTATTTATCTTGGTTGTGGTCTATATAAATGCACACATTGATTTCTTGACATTTCACATGCCATCATAGTTGAGAACTTAGGGCATGACTTGTGTGTTCCAAAATCTTGGTTGTGCATGATATGTGGTTAATGTATTTCTTGTATTTTGATACAATCTTGACTTACACAACTTGTTGATTTTGGGACTTGGGATATCAATTAAGAATTGTCATGGCTAGGACTTGGTTCTAGTACGGGGGATTGTCCTCCTACATTATAGTACGCACTAGGGAAAAGGTACCTATGGGTTAATAGCCTTAAAGTGATCTCAAGAGTACGGTTTTAATCCGAGCGATATTCGAGTTTCCACATTGGTTGATTTCTCTCTTCAAATTTCAAGTTGCTATTCCTTGAAGATTTAAACTTGTCGTGTTATGTGAAATACACCAATCTTGTTAAATAGCATAGATTTTATGCTTTGTTCTTGATTCTATGTATAATTCATATCTTGTAAGTTAGAATGCTCCAATCTTGTTTAATTACATCGATATTATGTCTTATTCTTGACTTCATATATTATTCCTATCGTGTTAATTGGAATGCTCCAATCATGTTAAGTTGCATAGATTTTATGCCTTGCTCTTGGTTTCGTGTGTTATTTCTGTCATGTTAATTGGTATGTACTAATCATGTTAATTGCATCGATAATGTAGTTCTTGTTAACTTATATTTAAGTATCCTCCTTATCGTGTTATACAGATTATAGTAAACCTTGCTTAATTGTATTGATAATGCAATTCATGTTAATCTATGTTCTAGTATCCTTCCTATCGTGTCTTTGGATTATCCTAATCTTGACTTGTTTCATATATGTATATATATCATGATTCTTGTTGCTTATACTCCATGATAGCTTAGGATGATCCCTGAGTCTAATCTTTGACATAGACATTAGGTGGCATGATCCCTTTTGAACTATATCATGTTAGTCCTAAAAATCTCTAAAGAAATCGAGTTGATGCATGCTCATTCTCTACGAGTAAACTTGTAAGTCTTGTTTACTCACCCTGAAGTTACTAGGGGATTTGATCAGGTATGAAGACTTGGTTCGTGATTCTTATCATGCTTGGATGATTTATAAACTTAAAGATTTCAATTCTTATAAAGGTCGACTTGAAATGCCATTTGTAGCCATTCCAAACTTGTATTATGTGCTTAAGCACACTTTTTGGTATTCATTCTATGTATATGATATGTGGCCAAGGGTCAAGCTTCATTTGTAATCCATATATATTGAAAAATGTAGAATTTTGCCTTTAATGAGAAAAGTATGAAAACTTGGGTTTCAATATGTCATTTTCGCACCGGTGTGTGCATTGTGTATGTAATTCATCATTTAGCATTCATTTGCCATATGTGAGGTGTGGCCAAGGGCCAAACACCATTTAGTGTTCATTTTTGCATTCTAGTTCACATATTGCATTTTTGGGCTAAATAGTATAAACTGAGCCTTTAAGGGTTCATTTCAAATCGGGTGGTGTAAAGTGTGTTCCGGCACCTCTATTAGGTCTCATTAATCTTGTATGAAGTATGGCCAAAGGCCAAACGGTCATTTGAAACCATTCTCTAATTTTGGTTTTCATGTTTTTCATTTCAAGTCCATTTTTGCCTTTTTGGCCGTTGGGGGGTCGGATTTTGCATCGGTGGTATTTTTAAGCCATGGACCATTGTAGCACATCCAAATAGGTAAGTTACGTTTGCATACATGATCATTTTCAAGAAAAACCTCTTCCTTGGCAATTTAAGCCTCCTAGGGATTCATTTTGCACTTTTGTTGCATAATCTGATCTAGGGGTATTCTAGACCTTTTACATCAGTTTTATTTTCTTCTTTCAACATAGTCACTTAGAAAACGTGATTTTAGGGGGGGTTTCTTTTTCGTGTTTTTCCAAAAAAACATCGTCTTGGTATCGGAAATCTATCGCAGAGTTCAGCTTTTTGTTTTTTTTATTTAGCAGCTTTTTGGACCTCCATGACTAGATTTCATGGAGGGGCATTTTGGGCATTCTACATTGCGTTTTTTCTGAATTCTTTCATGAGTCATGTAGAAAACTAAATTTTGAGGGAGGTTTCTTCTTTGTGTTTTTTCAGAAAAATTCATGTTCTTGCCCGTTTTTGATCTCAGATGTAGACAGATCCTGCAGCAGCTTTTTGCCCTCTTGTCCAGTTCTGATCTAAGGGCATTTTAGGAATTTTACAGTGAGTTTTTTTTTTTATTCCGTCCATGAGGTTAGATAGAAAACTCAATTTTAGGGGGGGTTTCTTCTTCGTGTTTTTCCAGAAAAACTCGTCTTGGCCTCCGTTTTAAGCCTCAGTTCTGGAACCTCACTTTTTTTTTTTTTGTTGTCAGGTTGTGCATGCCATTGGGTGCCGGCATGGGCACCGGTGGTCTCGTGCATGGGCGCCGTGTGCGCCATGGCCTTCGTCGGTCCGCCGCGGCGTCTCAACTTCAAACCTTCATGTCACGCCCCATGACCATAGTCTGGATTGTGAACATAACACGTAAGCAATCACAGTCTCAAAATTAATAAATATCCCTGTAACCTGTCTCAACCAAGCATCCACCTATCAATTTCCCTTTTCGTAAAACAAGACTAAAAATAAATAGGTAAGATGCACATATTACAACTTTAAAGTTTTAACGTCTGAAATAACATTTATTACATACCAAAAGTATTCTAAAGAAATATAATACAAAACATAGTCTATAATGCAGAATAAAAACATGACAACACTAGCCCAGACTCTGTCTATAGCTGAGAAGGAACACCCTTCACACCATCCATGCCATGACCTGAAAAGATTTGTATAAAATAGGAATGAGCAACCACAGCTCAGCGGGAATTACTTAAAACGCACTCCTTAATACCTCCGTGAATCCAAACAAAGAACAGACAAAGGATAATGGGATCATACAAGCTCGGGAAAAACATAATATAGTATAAGATAGTAAAATGAAGTGTCATGTAATGCCAATGCCAATACTAATGCCACTGACACTTCTCACTTCCCAAAACTCCCATGTCCATCACAAAAAGTTAATGTAGTCCGCCCAAGGCTGCTCCCCAATACCATGAGAAGAGAGTTGGTCATCTATCCCTAATACAAGGCCACTCCTTGTGATCATTTGGGGCTCTAGTGACACAACTACGTGTAGAGCCACTCCCTACGTCTCCTCTAGATTCTCATTAACTACACAGACAAGGCAACTCCTTATCCGGTTTTAAAATCTTTGATTCAATTCCCTTTTCAAAACTCATCGATACAAGGCACCTCCTTGTTATCCAGTTTTCAAAACCATTTAATGAAACATTTTCACTTTCCTTTTCATTCCAACATCATCCCCATGCTTATGTGACATGCATGTACATTTGTATAACATGATATACGGATAATGGAATGAATATGGAAATCTCAACTCATATACAATATCATGGTATTGCAATTTAATCCACACACAAGCATGGTAAATTAACAGGCTAATTAATCCATGGTTGTATAACATTAGAAGCATGCTTTCTAACTCATATTTTTCACATAACAACATAACAGTGCTTAATAACATTTAAAAAATCAAGTACAAAACTTCTCATTTCAAGAAATATCAGAACAACCAATATTCTAATTTTTAAGTAGTAGCCTATGTTTACAAGGTCATAACTTTTTCCACAGTTGGATTCTAAGTCTGAAATTAGTATCGTTGGAAAGCTTGTTTTGCGCTAGCCAATTTAGACTCAAAAATTACTCAATTTGGACTTAAAATGAGGAAGTTATGGTCAGTTGAAATTCAGGTCGCTGTGCAGGAAATTCTGCAGATTAAAGCGCGAACCTGGCAGCCTATGTTTACAGGGTCATAACTTTCTCCACAATTAAAATCTAAGGCTGAAATTGGTATCATTGGAAAGCTTGTTTCGATCTAGTTAATTTAGACTAAAAAATTACTCAATTTGGACTTAAAACGATTAAGTTATGATCCTTTGAAGTTCAAGTCGCTGTGATTCCAGAATTGTGAAAAACAAGTAGCAGCCTATGTTTTAAGCACAAAACACATAGAATTGATTCTTTAAAGGTAAAGGGTGTGAGGGTTAAATAATCCTACCTCAAAGAAGATTGAACACTTACTTAACAATTCAAAGCCACTCCAAAAATGGATCAAAATCAACAAGTAGAAGGTGAAGATAAAATACTTCTTTGTAGTAAAACAAAAACCCCTTCTCCTTTCAAGACAACTTTCAAAGTCAGCAACAAGGGAACGAACTCAAACTTGATACTAATGGAAACTTTACAACCTTAGGAACGTTTTTCATCTTTACAACAACACCAAAATGTCACTACAAGAACCTCAATTTGGAACATGAAGATAATGACTATAGTGAAGGAAAATAGGACGAAATGGTTTCTGCCAACTTTCTCTATGACATTCCTTTAGACAATTGATATGTGATAATATGCAAAAGGTGGATGCCTTATCACACCCATAGGTGTCAAGCACACACATAGTCAAAGGTGGGACTATGTAAAATGACTAATAAGCCCATCAACAATTGCCAAATATCATTCATGCCATGTGCATGATAAAAGTCAAGAATACCCTTACACAACTAACCAAATACCAATTATGCTATTTTGCATAATAAAAGTCTATTTTGCCCTTTATAAGATAATCAAATACCATATATGTTATTTATAAAACAAAAAGTCCATAATGTCCTTAATGAAATACAAAAAATGACATTTAATTAAATTAAACACATTTGCAACTTAAATCATAATTTCCGACAATAAATAAAATGCATAAATGCTAACATGCCCAGAAAATGTTAAAAATGCAAGTGCTCACACCTCGTTTCTCCCTTGTCCGGACTCTAAATCGAGTAAAATTTTTTTTGAACTTGACTAATTTTTCGCTGTTTTTCCAACAGTGTGTTCGGTTGCACCAAGACATTCCTGAATAATTACCAGTTTACCCTTTTAGCCTTAAGTGCTCGTTTTTCTTCGTCATGTCGTTTCTCCTTCGTCCGGACTCCAAATCATGCGATTCTTGAGTCCATCTTGATTATTTTTTTGTTGTCTTTCCAGCGGTGTGCTTGGTGGCATCCGAATCCATAGTTTTCAAAAATGACTATTTTGCCCCTGGGGGCTTATTTGTCATATTTCCGATCTTTTACTTCCGCGTCAGTTTTCTTTGAGTTCCATGACCTCATGAAAGGTCATCTTTGGGTCTTAGAGGTGTGTTGTGCCTTGGAAGACCATTTTCTTATTTCTTGCTTCCGTATCTGGATTCGTTGCCGGGTCAACTTTCAGGTCACCATTGACGCACCGGGTTGAATAAAACCTGGGTCGTTACAATTTTATAATTATATTTTGATTTGATATTTTTTTTATTATATTTTATAATTATATTTGATACCTAACAAAAATATATAGAAGTTGAGACTGTGAATAAGATAATATATATATATATATATATATATATATATTGAAAATATTAGAAGAGAATCAAATTATAGATAGAGAAAAAATCCAATGTAATTATCTATTCTTACATGTTCTTTTAATTGATAATTTGTTTAGTTTGTTAAAATAAGAAACACCAATATATAAAATAATAAAGTATAACATATATAAAAATAAAAGATATTAATGGCCTTTTAGATATCGCGATAGATTTAAAATTCCAGACGTGTTCAAACACATTTGATGATTAAATCATATACTCAAAATATGATCATAAGGTTGTTTGAACCCTTCCCGTGCTCGCTATATATTAGGTTTTCACTGTATACAGAGAGAGATGTCTACGTGATTTGTGCAAGTCTTAAACGTTCACTATTTTGACTCCAACTTTATGTCACATCTGTTTTTGTGCAAGTCTTACTTTCCTGTCTAAGGGCTTGGTAGAGTTGGTAAGGTAACGACCTGAGAGTCATGATGTTCCAGATTCGAACTCGTCCATCCCCATTATTCTCCTTAACTTACCTTGCTGCTTATAATGTGGGGCCGACGTCGGCAGTCGGGGGTTTACCTTGTAGCTTCAGCCCGAAGGGAGGTAGCGGCCAGGGTTCCCACGTCATAAAAAAAAAGTCTTACTTTGCTGTACATGATGTGTGTGTCTACGTGACGGTTGAGATCTCAACACAAAACTGCAAAAGGAAATATATATATATATATATATATATATATATATATATATATATGGGAAAAGTGCACTAAATCTCCTAAATTTTTTTCATCTTTTTGAAGAAACCCGAACTTCCTAAAGTATTCCACTTGTTGCAAATGTCAAGTCATAGTTAAAAATTTAACAAAATTAACGTATGTTTATCACATGAGGGGTCAAAAATTTTAAAATAACAAAATTAGCCTTCATAACAATTAACTGATAATAAATTATATATGTATCTATTTACCCTATAAAAGTGTATTCTATTTGTAATTTTTATATACACTTTTTTGTAATAGTAATATATATATTTCAAATAACTACTAACACCTCTTCTAAAAGTTACCTTTTATTATTTATATATAATTAAATCATTTTATTTATTTTAATAAATAAATGTGACTTTTCAAATAATTACTAACACCTCTTCAAAAAGTCACCTTTTAACTGCAAACACCTGTTTGTTAAATTTTATTTGTATTTTTTATATACACTTTTTTGTAATAATAATATATACTTTTCAAATAACTACTAACACCCCTTCTAAAAGTCACCTTTTATTATTTATATATAATTAAATCATTTAATTTATTTTAATAAATAAATGTGACTTTTCAAATAACTACTAACACCTCTTTTAATATTGACCTTTTAACTGCATTAACATCTGTTTGTTCAGCCATATAATATATATATATATATATATATATATATATATATCTATCTACCATTCATATCACCTTATATCTCGCTCCTCTCTATTTCTTTCCATCTCTCTTTGAAAATAATTTCTTCACAAAAAGTTTGTTAGAGGTTTCTTCTTCCGTAAACAATTTCAACGGCTTTGAGAAGAGACTCGTCTTTTGGTTCATGTACATCAAATTACAACTCAAAACCCTTTCAAATTTTTTTTAAAGGTATGTTTTAATTTGAATTGAAGAACGATTTATATATTTTATCTTTATATCTAATCATATATATGTTTCTATTGTTTCATACATAATTAGTACATGAGGAGTTATTATATTTTATATGTTCTCCTAATAGTTCAGTTCTAGAATTCTTTTATTACGATGTGAAAGAAATATGCATGAATATTAAATTTTTTCTGTTCAGAAAAATTACATGGATAAAATATATGAAATATTGTATTTTATATGCAATATACGTGTACAAGTATATATAGATAACTGACACGTATAATTATTGATTGAAATGTCAGTTAGTTATCATAGAATTCTTTAATGAATGAATCATTATATATACAATACATAATTAGTACATGAGGTTTAAATGATAGACTTGATGCTAGGGTTAAATGAACGGCTCTGGGATTAAGTTTCTTAATTAATAATATATACATTTTTATTATTTTTTAAAGAGTTAAGTGCATTAAACCTCCTTCAACTTTTTTTTCTTTTCCAATAAACATCCTGAACTGAGTGAAAGACACTTAATCCCTTAAACCATTTCAATTGTTGCAAATTATTAGCCAACCGTTTGAAATCTAACGTTCAAAGAAGCACATGACTGACTAGACTAATAAATCAGTTGTTTATTTAAAAACTAACACATCTTTAAAATCACATATTCTTATTTGAAAAAAAAAATAACTAAAACAAACAACTCATGCAACTTTCTGGTCAAATTAAACCAATTTCCTATATAAAAACTAATACATCAATTGTTGACAAGTTACCTATTTAACAACTAATACTTGTTTGGAATGAGAGAAAATAATAATAATAATAATAATAATAATAATAATAATAATAATAATAATAACTTCAAAGTTTTAGTTTTTAAGTTATTTATTATTGATTGTTTATGTAATTTATTTATTTTTTATTTTTTTATTTTTTAAACTAAACTACTTAATGAGTTACAATCTTAACAACAAATACACCTTTTAAAAGTTACCTCCCTAAGAAAATGAGCACGTGCATTGCACGTAAAGAAAAATCTATATTGGATAAATAATTGGTATTTTATATATTATTTTATCTCAAAATAAATAAAATTGACTTTAATTTTGAATCTTCCAAACCAAAAAATTTTATATTTACGGAATAGATGTTAATTCAAATTAAAATATTAATATGATTTATATGAGGGTCTTAATTATTTTTCTGTCTAATTATTAAAATATTAAAAGTGTTTTGCATTAAAGAGATTACTTTTAAAAGGTGTGTTTGTTAACATTGTAACTCATTAAGTAGTTTTGTTTTTCTTTTATAAGTTGCATAAACAATCAATAATAAATAACTTAAAAAATAAAAATTTGAAGTGAGAAAGAGAGGCATTATATGATTATTGATACAAGAATATTAGGATTTCAATATAGTTTTGGATAAAGGAACTTTGAAGATGATAAAAAGTGTCGAAAGGATTGACTTAGTGATTTTTAATCCTTGTTTATCTATGAGATTAATAGTCAATTATTTAACACCTTTATTTATAAGTTATCGTCAACTATTTTTAATTTCATGTTAATATTTTCTTTCCCTATTTGATTTTCAAATTATTTTTATTTTTCACTTGTTCGATTTTACTATATTAAAATATTTATTAAGTTATACTCACATATATTGCATGTAGTTCTATTTAGTATATATATTGTTGACCTTAAGGATTCCATCCAAGGACAATCTAGAGGTTTTGATGATAACAAATCATTAATGATGTTTAAGGACTAATGTTTACATTGAGTGTTATAGATTATTCACATTCAAATGATGACCTCAATGAAGCACGAAAGATCATTCCAAGTATTCCATTACTCAAGACATTTATGGAAAGCAAATGAGACAAAAGGAACATGAAGTTGTAAGGAACCAAATGCAAAGTCCATCCAAAGATAGCTTGGACTACAATGAGCAAGAGAGCAACTCAAAGAAAGGAAGAGAGCAGGTCTACCTGAAAGCCTACACGATCATGGATAAAGTATGAAGAAATGGGTAGATAGGATGGTGAGTGTTTATGAATCCAATTGAAGCTCATCTCTATAGGACCATGCATATTATATCATCCTTCATATGCTCTTATATTCATTAGTAATAGACTATGCACTTCATTC
The DNA here is from genome assembly GCF_030987335.1 of Cornus florida. NCBI lineage: Eukaryota > Viridiplantae > Streptophyta > Magnoliopsida > Cornales > Cornaceae > Cornus > Cornus florida. Next base: position 567,908 of record NW_026775579.1, read on the forward strand.
ATATACAATTGACATATGGAGTCTTTGCTAAAAAGTGAGTTAGTTTAAGCTTGCATAAGCTTTGAAAGAACTCATCATTTGTGCTGGAAATCCTAAGACCATGCATATCAATCATATAATTCATATTGGTCAACAATTAAGGTATGAGAAGCCTTCATTACCATGAGTTGGTAACGGACATTAGGACCTCAGAATGCGCGTCATGAAAAACTATGTTTTTGGCTAAGTATGAAAAATGAATTTTTGAAATAATGATTATTTCAAAATAATTTCTCCCGGTAATAACTCTTTATACTTAAACTAGCCTAAACTGATTTTATCAGAATTTTTGACCAAGTCTACATTGGTCTACATAAGGATTCATTTTTACTAAGACTGTCAGAAATTCAAATTTGTACTAAAACAGAATTTCTACATTTTGATTTAGTTAGATTTCAATTTTGTAGTATTTTTTATTGAATCCAAATGGGTGGTACTTCCTTAACTGTCTCATCTGTTAAGTTAGAACAACTTCTGAAGTAGTAGTTCCATTTCGGCCTACCGAAACAAAGAACCCATTCATTTTGGTCTACGGAACTGAGCAAATGAAAGAACACTACTAAGTGTTTCAGACGACCGAAACTAAGAGGCAAATGAATCGGATGAGCCGATTATAACAGAATGGTTTGGAACAATGGAGGGAGGAGTTTCGGTCAACCGAAACTGAAGAAAGAATTCTTCGGTCTACCGAAACAAGTATGATGGCCAACCTTAAACCATTTCGGACGACCGAAATACAATGGTGTTTCATTTCGGTCGACCAAACCTGCGCAGATTTGAATCTAGACGGTTATTTTGCCTTGTACTCTGTGCATAACAGCTATATTTTTGAATTAGCTTATCAAAACTCTTTAAATAGAGTTAGGGACTTCGGGATTAAGTGTTGCTACCATAGAAAAACATCATATAGCATCCAAAGAGCTTTTGTTCTTCATTCATATCATACTCTCTCATCCCATATCATTCATAGAGTATTGAGCTTCAATTTATTCATTTATACTCTAGTTGTGAGTTAATATTTGCATATCAATCTTTGAGAGATATATTTATATGCAACAAATTTGATCTTCAATTTGTAAGGGCTGGTGTAGCCCAAGGAAGAAGAAACAAGCTAGCTTCATATTTGTAAGGGTTGGTGTGAACCAAAGGAAGACTAAAAGAGGTTGTCTCTTAGCAAAGTGAAGCAAGGAGTTGCTTCATGTAAAGGTTTGCTCTCCACCCGTAAGGAGGTGAACTAGTGGATTGGGAAGTCTCAAGAGGGGTCTTGGGCCGAGGAGTAAGAGTTTCCGAACTTCGCTAAAATTGCCGTGTGAATGTTTGCAATCTCTCTTTCTTTATCTCCTTTATATTTATGTTATTAATTGCTTATGTTTGTATCTTAATTATAGCATAATTGTTAGAAGGGTTTAGTAGAATTTGCAAATCTGAAAATTGGCCATTGTTTGCCAAAGACTCTATTCATCCCCCCTCTAGAGTCTATAATTGGGCAACAATTGGTATCAGAGCCTACTCTAATTGAAAAGACTTAACCGTCTTAGAGTACGATCATGGCTAATAATGGCATAGTCACACACTTAGAAGGACAATGCATTGATAGACCTCCATCTTTTGATGGAATCAATTATAGCTATTGGAAAAATACAATGATAGACTTTCTCCAATCCACAAACTATCATATTTGGCTTGTCTTAGTTAATGGACCATTCATTCCTATGAAAGAAGTAGAAAAGACAATGGTTCCTAAAGAAGAGAAAGAATGGGATGCAAATGACCATAGATGATTCAATGTAATGCTTTAGCCATATGCTATCTTTATTGTGCATTGAGCAAAAATGAGTTCAATAGAATTATCTTTTGTAATACGACTAAAGAAATTTGGGACTTGCTTGAATTAGCCTATATTGGATCAAGCCACAATAAGGAATCATATATAAATAAACACTCTAGCATAAATGAGATGCATTATAGTTGTACTAACATTACTAATCATGTGAATGCTCATGATAGAACTTACTCATCCTCCTATAATGAGGAAAAAGAAGCAATTCAAGATAAGTGGATAGCTCTTCAAGATTCTAGCAAAGAAGCAAGTGACATCAAAGAAAATGATGCAAATCATGAAGATGATGTCTTGTGTCTCATGGCCTTCGAAGAAGAGGTAAACTCTAATCTAAACTCATTATGTGATGAATATATTTCTTCCAATGAATTAGTTGATGAGCATGATGAATTGAAAAATGATTTTAAAGAAATACATAATGAGTTACGAAAAATGCTTTTGGAATGCACCTCTCTTATAAAGGAAAATCATAGTATTTTACAAAAGCGTGAAAAGGTTCAAACTGAAAATGAACTTTTTAAAAAGGGAAATGAATGTGTTTTGCTTAAGGAATCAATTGACTTAATTTCAGAAAATGAGTCCTTAAAATTAGCCAATGAGGACCAAATTGATGATTTAGCTAACATCACTAAAGGAAGGGAGAACTTAAGCGTTATACTTGATAAGCAAAGAAGTGTTTACTTCAAAAATAGGATAGGATATATAATCTTTACAATAATAATGCATGTTTATTGAAAAATAGAAAATCATTAAATGATCCTTTGTGAAGAAAACTTTCACATGCAATTATTGTAGAAAGTTGGGACATAAAATTTACATTTGTCCATTTAGAAAGAAGAAAAAGATCAAGAAGATTTAGGTCCCAAAAGGAACTTTTGTGCCATTGCCTAACACCTATGGACCCAAGAGAATTTGGGTACCAAATGAAGATTTCTTAAGTTTACCTTGTAGGGTTGCTTGATCATTCAAGGAGGTTCCTTGGTGCTGATTTTCTAGTGCAAAGGGAGGTTGAGGAGATCCAATGCTACTGTGGTTCATTTTGAAACTTAAACAAGGTTTGAGCAAGTGTGTCTTACCATTTCACAACTACTGAAGGTGCTTTAAACTTCATATTGCAGCTGGTATAATCTTTCATACCTCAAACCTCTAGTATGCCATGATTTTTTGGTTTAAGCCTTTGAAACTAAACTCAACTTGTTAAAATCAAACTATACCTTGACTATCTATCATCTGAGCATGCTTAGTTTGATGTTTTGAGGCTGTCTAAGTTGAGGTTTGGACTGAGGAATGACCTATTCAAATTCTGGTACTAAGAACCACACTAGTTTGAGTTTATAACAGTTTATAAATCTGGTTTGAGGGTTGATAATACAATTTAGTGCTGTGCTTGGTGTATTTTCTTTTTGAGCATGTTTATAAAGTTTATATATACTTGACAGAGCCAAAATCCATTAGTTTGCAGTAGTGAAATACCATAATTACCCTTGCAACAATGCTGCTGCAGAAACTGACTTGTGAAGCCTATATTCAACTGTAAATTGTTATTTACTTGATATAAACTGAGGTGTAATGATTGGACCATATTTTATTTGTTAAATGAAAGTTGTGAGAACTGAAATCAAGGAGGTCCACTCATGGATTTACAAAATTACCCCTCAAAACCAGAATATTACAGTTATAGAAAACAAGCCTACTACATGCTGTTATTTTCCCGATGTATGAGTTGCTGTGTTAAGCCCTATTTGATATAACTTGTCCCAATAGTAGAACAAGTGTTATTCATCTATTTTATGCTGAGGGAGCCCTTGGTTGAAGAGTTTTTGAATTATCACAAGGCAGTGTTTGGCAATAGCTGAAAATCAGGTTTTAACCCTAATATTGCTACTGTGAGCATATACATTGTTATACCTTGTCTTTTTAATTTGCTATTATCATATGAGCAAGTGTATATTGTCTATTGAAGACTGTGGGAGTGAAGTTTAGGTTGTCCCTAAGGTTAAATTACAAACTTACCCTTTAAGGCTCAAAAGCTAGGGTTTATTGAGCATTAATGTAATCCTAGACATTCATTATTTGAATTGTAAAATGCATCATCATGCTAAAGAAAAATTAATTGATAATCTATCATGAAGCATGTTGAACAAAGACAATATTACATTTGTGCATTGTATTGAATTGAGCTCCCAAGAGGAAACTTAACTATGTGCACTAACCCACAAGGACCCTAAAAGTATTGGGTACTAAAGAATTCCACTTGAGCATATTTTGTATGTTAAAGACCTCTTCTTTCAAGAACAAGTGGATTCACAAATGTAGAGGGCTAAAGTACATAAAGAGAAATCAAGCCATGAATAAGATGAGGGATGAACTACAATGAGATATTGATTGCTTCGATAAATATCCCCTCCTTATCATAAATGTGCTTTTATTTAAAAGGCTTAAATGTGACTTAATTGTGCTATGAGATGAGGACTATATTATTATCTAGTCATGGCATAATTAATATGGATGGTGATCTTGACATGAATGCTATTGCTTCGGTAAATATCCCCTCCTTTTCATAAATGTGCTTTTATTTAAAGGGCTTAAATGTGACTTAATTGTGCTATGAGATAAGAACTATATTATTATCTAGTCATGGCATAATTAATATGGATGGTGATCTTGACATGAATGCTACTTTTTATTAAAATGTCTAAGGTATAGATTTTGATAATCTATATAAAAGTAGTTTGTTAAGACACATTGTTGATCCTTAAAGCTACTTTATCTAAAGTTATTCAAATCTATTAAAGTAACATGTCTTGGATTATGTGACTTAAACATGCTACCATGCATCTATTGTTAATCAAGACTAAAATTGTGAAAGATACTTGGAATTGAATGTCTTCAAAGAAAGTCACCCAAAGAGGTTTAAAGCTACTTAATTTGAATTTATTCTAAGTAGCTATATCTATAAGGTCATTCGTGTGCCTTTGTGTCTTTAAATGTTATAATTACATTCTTTTGGCATCACTAGCGCAAAATATGAAATTATTTGAACTTGAAAATAATTGGATCAAATCTAGAAAGTCAAGTTCTATTTCAATAAGGATATTAACTGGTTTTGCATTCCTGCACAAACCGGTCGACCAAAACATAACTTCGAACGACCAAAATAGCTATTTCGGCAGACCGAAACTTTAATCCGGTAGACTGAAATAAGAAAATCAGAATTGCTTCAAGGATGTAAACCGGTCGACCGATAGAGTCATTTCGGTCGACCGATGTGTGTGCAGCACCAATACTTATAGGGCTTTCAAATCTACATCATGATATGCATTGTGGGTAATTGTTGGTGATTAAGTTAGAATATGTTCTCAAGAGTTCAGCCAATAAATTGCCTTGTATATATGTCTTTGTGCACATATGACTTTGAATTAAAGCAATAAGAATGCTACATGTTTTCGCATGAAATGATTTTTATCAAATGCATGACTTATTGACTTCATATCTAAAAAGTCTTTTAAAGAAAAATCACCCAGACTTGAAATACAAAAATTTTGAACAACATGTTTAATATTATCAATTACCTTATGCACTTTTAAACAAGCTCCTAGAGTTTATCTTGAAAGGCACAAGTGATTTTCTCATGAGTAATGGTTATTGACAAAATATATATATATATCTCTCTCATTTTGTTCAAAACCATTGATGACATTGTGTTGATTGTACTTATATGGATAATATTATCTTTAAATCAACATTTAAGTTTTGTACAAAGAAGTTTACCACTAGCATGCAAAATGAATTGAAATTAGCATAATGAGTAAATCTGAATTCTTCTAAGGGGTGAAACTCCTCAAGTGTCATGAAAATTAAATTTCATATATCTATTTGACACTTTAGTCTTGAGATTATATTTTTCAAAGAACACCTTGTCCTAACCTAGATGACTAATGAGATATCACAAGTTCTACTTTATTTGATATATCCATTTCTTAGCACTCTAGAACTTCATATGATATTTCTTGATCAATTCTTAAAGAATGTGTCTAAAAGAGATATTAAGCTTACTCACATGGAAAGTCATGTAGCCAATCTCACCAAATTTATTAAAGAAGACATTTTGGTATCAATGCCTCATTCTATACACTTCATGAGATATCTTGACATTATCTCTTGAGAAAAACATATAAGAGAAATATTGAACTCATCCACATGTACAATCATATAGCCAATTATTTCTAATCATACATGTCAAAGAAAATATGCTTTTGCATAATTGAAAATTCATTACATATAACTAGAATAGTAACATTACTTGCATATGTCTTGTGCTTTACATGCCATATGTGATTTTTATCATTCAACTATATGCTTGTAAAAGAGGATCTTTTGGTATAAAAGACTTCATTTATATATCATTGCTTTTAATGAGGTATATCCATTAAATGATATATGATACAAATGAAAGTACACTCATAGGGGGAGATTATTGATAATCTCTTGAATGTTTATTGCATGACTTGTTATGCTTAATTGACTTATTTTGGAAATTGTCAAGCATGCTACAAAATGACTTGTTGGTCATAATACTCACACTTATAAACTTTCATAATTTTAATGAAATTTTCCCTCATTCTTGAATATATCAAATGGGAAAAATATATTAGGATTGAAGCACACTTAACTTTTTAGATTTGCCTCTACAAAGGTTTTTGCCTTTTGGTTTACTCTAATCCATGCTTCATTTTTTTTTTTTTTTTTTTTGTTACGGTTTATTATGTATAATTTTGTATACTTTCGCCTAATTGAGTTTATATTTCATCCTTGGTTTATGCTTTATGTATACTTTTGTATATGCCATGAACCTTTATGATCTATTGAACTCATGCTATCAATCAAATTGGTATCTTATGATATAATTACTTATATTTTGCACTCTAAAGCATATTATAGTCATTACCAATATATTGCTATTTCATGATAACCATTGCTTCACAATGCTAAATGATAAATTCTTAATGAAGTTATTTAGGCCTCCTACCTTTATAAGATGACAAAGGGGGAGAAATATATGTGATGTGATTCAAATGCTTGATATTTTATATATCATTATCTCATTGTGCTTACATGTTAAATGAATGATATATATCTTTTAATGGAAGCATGTTGATAGAGGGAGATTTATAGAAATCTCTTGAAAAGAAAAATGATCTTATATGCATCTTAGCGTCTAAAATTCATGAAGAATGTACAAGCATGCTATTCTATAACATTATATTCATTGAATGCACTTTGATAGGGGGAGCATTTTTCAAATGCTACTCCACTTACTTATGAACACATCAATGTTTTGTTATCATCAAAAAGGGGGAGATTGCTGACCTTAAGGATTCTATCCAAGGACAATCTAGAGGTTTTGATGATAATAAATCATTAATGGTGTTTAAGGATTAATGTTTATATTGAGTGTTATAGATTATTCACATTCAAAGGATGACCTCAATGAAGCACGAAAGATCATTCCAAGTATTCCATTACTCAAGATCACATCTATGGAAAGCAAATGAGACAAAAGGAACATGAAGTTGCAAGGAACTAAATGCAAAGTCCATCCAAAGATAGCTTGGACTACAATGAGTAAGAGAGCAACTCAAAGAAAGGAAGAGAGCAAGTCTACCTGAAAGCCTACACGATCATGGACAAAGCAAGAAGAAATGGGTAGATAGGATGGTGAGTGTTTAGGATTCAATGTCAAAGTATTTATAAATCCATTTGAAGCTCATCTCTATATGACCATACATAACATATCATCATTCATATGCTCCTATATCCATTAGCAATGGACTATGCACTTCATTCATATACAATTGACATATGGAGTCTTTGCTAAAAAGTGAGTTAGTTCAAGCTTGCATAAGCTTTGAAAGAACTCATAATTTATGCTGGAAATCCTAAGACCATGCACATCAATCATATAATTCATATTGGTCAACAATTAAGGCATGAGAAGCTTTCATTACCATGAGTTGGTAACGGACATTAGGACCCCAGAATGCGCGTCATGAAAAACTATGTTTTTGGCTAAGTATGAAAAATGGATTTTTGAAATAGTGATTATTTCAAAATAATTTTTCCCGGCAATAACTCTTTATACTTAAACTAGCCTAAACTGATTTTATCAGAATTTTTGACCAAGTCTACATTGGTCTACATAAGGATTCATTTTTACAAAAACTGTCGGAAATCCAAATTTGTACTAAAACCGAATTTCTACATTTTGATTTAGTTGGATTTCAATTTTTTAGTATTTTTTATTGAATCCAAATAGGGGGTACTTCCTCAACTATCTCATCTGTTAAGTTAGAACAACTTCTGAAGTACCAGTTCCATTTCGGCCTACCGAAACAAAGGACCCATTCATTTCGGTTTACCGAATTGAGCAAATGAAAGAACACTACTAAGTGTTTCAGATGACCAAAACTAAGAGGCAAATGAATCAGACGAGCCGATTCTCATAGAATGGTTTGGAACAATGGAGGAAGGAGTTTCGGTTGACTGAAACTGAAGAAAGAATTCTTCGGTCTACCGAAACAAGTATGATGGCCAACCTTAAACCATTTCGGATGACCGAAACACAATGGTGTTTCATTTCGGTCGACCAAACCTGCGCAGATTTGAATCTAGACGGTTATTTTGCCTTGTACTCCGTGCACAACAGCTATATTTTTGAATTAGCTTATCAAAACTCTATAAATAGAGTTAGGGACTTCGGGATTAAGTGTTGCTACCATAGACAAACATCATATAGCATCCAAAGAGCTTTTGTTCTTCATTCATATCATACTCTCTCATCCCATATCATTCATAGAGTATTGAGCTTCAATTTATTCATTTACTCTAGTTGTGAGTTAATATTTGCATATCAATCTTTGAGAGATATATTTATATGCAACAAATTTGATCTTCAATTTGTAAGGGCTGGTGTAGCCCAAGGAAGAAGAAACAAGCTAGCTTCATATTTGTAAGGGTTGGTGTGACCCAAAGGAAGACTAAAAGAGGTTGTCTCTTAGTAAAGTGAAGCAAGGAGTTGCTTCATGTAAAGGTTTGCTCTCCACCCGTAAGGAGGTGAACTAGTGGATTGGGAAGTCTCAAAAGGGGTCTTGAGTTGAGGAGTAGGAGTTTCCGAACCTCGCTAAAATCACCGTGTGAATGTTTGCAAACTCTTTTTCCTTATCTCCTTTATATTTATGTTATTAATTGCTTATGTTTATATCTTGATTATAGCATAATTGTTAGAAGGGTTTAGTAAAATTTACAAATCTGAAAATTGGCCATTATTTGCCAAAGACTCTATTCACCCCCCCTCTAGAGTCTATACTTGGGCAACATATATGTATGTATGTGTTTTGACAAAATATGTCATTTTTCCTCTTCTTTCCCTCAACGCAGCCCTCCATCTTTAATGAAATATAAGAAAGATGAAAATATCAGTTTTGCTCGCACACATTTATGGTGGGTTAAAAATTTCTTCCACTTCCAACTTTGCTAATTAGGTGACAAATGAAACATGAACTTCAGTTTGAAAACTACATTTTTTTACTTTACTAGAACTTGTTCCTTCATGAACACCACCACACTGTAAGGAAGAAGATTAAACCAACATACAGAGTAAAAAATGAACTAAAATCTCACAAACTCAGATCTCCAAAGATCTAATTTCATATTAATTTAAACAATTTCAGCAAATCAGACTGTTAAATTGCGATGGCACAAATGGGTTCTCCGTATAGTAAATTATCCCTACTATAATGGGGATTTGATTCCATCAAATTATTGGTGTTCGATCACGGTGGCGATGAATATTCAGAGTCTTCATCGGCGTCACCGATGATGATTGCTCTGGCAGTGGATGCGACAACGCAAATATCGCTGGGCCATCGTGTTTCTCACGAACATGGATGCAACCATTAGATTGCAATAGTTTGGGATTTTGGTTATCAAAAATGACTTGCCTATTCCTCCGTTCACCGGAGATGGTGGTTCTGACCACCATCAGAAAATAGCCAAAAAAAGAGGGGAAAGAGAGAAGTAGGAAAAAAAAAAAAAAAAAAAAAAACGAAAAAGAAAAAAAATGATGATAAGGTTGATGTGTTGTCAATTTTCTAGTGGACATTGAAATTGTTTTGACACATCAGCAGCTGAAGTTGGGATGGAATTTAAAACGATGTCGTTTAATTTAAGGGCTAAGAGCATCTCCAATCCAATGTTAAAAGGGCTGCCATTTCTAAAATATAGTAAGGGGACTTCAAAAGGGGCTCTCCAATGCAATGCTAAAAGGGCTGTCAATTTTTAATTTTGCCAAAACTTTTGCCAATTGTAGCACAAGAAATAGCTACTGCTATTTCAGAGAGAGAGAGAGAGGCGGTACCTGTGTTGGGATTTGGCATATATATATATATATATATTTTAAAAAGATCATAAAAAATTTCACCAAATAGGATTTAGTTTGCAAAACAAGAATTACAGACCTTAATTAAACCAGAACGATAGTTGCGTCATACCAGAACACGGCCTTTGATATGAAGAAGGAAGAGAGCAGAGGCCGCCCCTGCCATGGATTAATTGATTTAGAAAAAAAATTACAGAGAATTACAGAACTTGATTAGTTGATTTAGAAAAAAAGTTAAATCAAAACCCATATATACAAGTTAGCAGTTGCAGAGAGAGAGGGGGGTAAGCTTAAGAGTTGAACTTCTGATTCTTGTTGATTTTGTAGTTTGCAGTTGCACAGAGAGAGAGAGAGAGAGGGCAATTTCAGAGTTAATTGTACTACTATGATGTCAATTCTATATACCCTTTCATTATGAAAACCTATGATATGCACTCAAGCTAAGAGGCATGGGGCAACTGGGGAGAGTCAGCCAAGATGAGTTGTACGATTACCACGACGAAGATCTAAAAGCAAAAGGAAAGTGAAGTACGAGAATAGAGATGGAGGCGATTGGGGAGGCTGAAATGATTTGCCCTAAATATATATATATTTTTAATAATAATATAATCAAATATATATAATATACTTATATATATATATATAATATATAAAAAGATATGGGTTTTGATTTTTTGATTTTCTTTTATATCAATTTGTTTTTTTTTTCTTTTTTTTTTTTTTTTTTTTCTTTTTTTTTTTTTTTTTTTGACTAGATATTTTAGATTTTTGCTTCTTTTTAATTAGATTTAATTTTAGTTTCCTTCTAATGTTTACAACTTAGACTTGGAATATGCCTAACATTAATATTACTGATACAAGTATGAATGGTAGGAATGATAGTTGAAAAAGAATGGTGGTTGTGTCAAAAAATAGCATTTTGCATGAAATGCACCATTGGGGTAGAATTACTAAAATGTAGCATTTTGACACTGTAGTACTTATCAAAATATAAATTTGACATATAAAAATGACTTTTAGCATTAGAGATACTCTAAAGGGTAATTTACATTTTCCGTTAACGGCTCATTAACACTTTATACTCAAGTGCAATAAAATGATAGTTTTAAGCGAGTTTTACTTGGGGTTTTTTGCAAGGTCAAAGTTTTGGAGAGTTTAGTACACTTTACCCTCCTATATATACGTAGTATGTATGTATTTGTTAGTTATATTTGGATAATTAATCTTATCTGGTTTGCTTTATTTTCTCCATCAGCATACAGTCGTAGTGCTAAGTGTCAATATAGTATGTACTGTGGCTGAGATTCTATGATGGCTTATTCAACCCCCGCCAACTTTGGATCTCTAGATACCCAAAAATCTCTGTTAAATTCACTTAGCTTTCTCGACACTGACCACTCAACTTTAGTTTTTCTCAGATAACTCAACAGCTCTATTGGTGAGAAAACAAGTAATACTGTGCTGAAGAAGAAGAAGAAAACAAGAATGCGCAACACAGAGGTACGTCCATGTTATTTATCCTGTGATTGTAGTCCGTTATTTATGTACGTACAGGCTATATATACGTGAAAAAAAGAAAAGAAAAGAAAACTAGACATACATACATGTATGTGTATTTAGTATTACCATTCTTACTCTACAGGTCCCATAACTTTTAAATTTGTTTGTAAATGAGAAACCCTTCCACTTAAGTACAATTTTATATTTCTTTAATTTATAATAACAATAATATATAATGCATGTATGTCAGGAAAGTGAGAATGAATCAAATGCAACCAGCAGGAGAAGTAGCCAGCAAGCGGTGGACTTGAATAGTTGGTTGCCCATAACAGCATCTAGGAAAGCAAAATGGTGGTACTCTGCTTTCCACAATGTAACAGCTATGGTGGGTGCCGGTGTACTAGGCTTACCATTCGCCATGTCCCAAATCGGCTGGTATATACATATATATATATATATATACACTCTCTTTCTTATTCAGTTTTTTTTTTTTTTTTTTTTTTTTTTTTTTTTTTTTTTTTTTTCAATATTAACCAATAAATATTGTTTACAAGATTAATTATACGTGTGTGTACATATATATATATATATATATATATATATATTTTGGTCTCATGATATATATGTCTATATATGCATATTAATGTAGGGTTCCTGGAACACTGGCTATAATAGTTTCATGGGTGGTGACTTTTTACACATTGTGGCAAATGGTTGAAATGCACGAAATGGTGCCTGGGAAGCGGTTTGATCGGTACCCAGAGTTAGGAAAGCATGCTTTCGGCGAAAAGCTTGGTTATTGGATCGTTATGCCACAGCAAGCCATTGTTCAAGTGGCCTCAGACATAGTGTATATGGTCACTGGTGGCAAGTCATTGAAGAAGTGTGCTGATTTGGTATGTCCATGGCTTGGACAACTCAGACAGACTTATTTTATCATGTTTTTCGCATTCTTACAATTGCTACTATCCCAAACCCCAAATTTTAATTCCTTGAAAGGTCTTTCCTTGCTTGCTGCAATCATGTCCGTCAGGTACGTACCCACCTAAATAGCTACCATAATATATACTAATAGGATCATGATCTAGATTCTGAAAGTTGGACAACGCTGACTGATTAATATGAGTGGAGGGTGACATCAAGTTATGATAATGTCATCAATATTCCTAACGTCACCATGATATCAGTTTCAACTCATAAAAATTAGTTAGATTTGTCCAACTGTCAGAACTTTGTATCATTACTTACATTATAATAGAAATTAACTGTGTATATATGTGTATATATGTATATATAAATGCAGTTACTCCATGATAGCTTTTGTGGCATCTATAATAAGAGGTAGCCATCATCAGTATGAACATGTTCGATACGGAGTTCGATCACATACCACTGCAAGTATAGTGTTCGATATATTCAATAGCCTTGGAACAGTAGCATTTGCATTTGCAGGCCATAGTGTAGTTCTAGAGATTCAGGCAACAATCCCTTCATCCCAACAAAAACCATCAAAAACACCCATGTGGAAAGGATGCATCGTCGCATATGCCATTGTGGCCTTATGTTATTTCTCAGTTGCGGTCGCTGGCTTCTGGGCTTTCGGTGATCTTGTGGAGGATGATGTTCTTGTCTCGCTTGAGAAACCCCGCTCCATTATTGCCATTGCTAACTTCATGGTGTTTATTCATGTCCTAGGAAGTTACCAGGTATGTCCATACATAGAGAACAATATTGATTTGCCTCATGTTTTTTTATTTTATTTTTTTATTTTTTTTATTTTTTTATTTTTTACCATTTTTCATATAGTTTTTTTTTTGGGTAATTTTTTCATATAGGTTTTTGCGATGCCTATGTTTGACATTATTGAGTCTAACCTGGTGAAAAAGCTACACTTCACTCCTGGACGACCTCTTCGCCTGATTGGACGTAGTACATATGTTGGTAAGGAAAGCTTGCATTTGAATCATGAACTAGTTAACGTACTAATCTGCATTGTCATGGCATGTGTGGCAAATTTTAATAATACAATTACTTCAAGGAAAAAAGTTACTGTTCACATTCAGAATTAGAAAGATCATGCAATAAAGTCACCTTCTATTATTTTTTTTTTATCAACTAATATGTATCTCACTGCAATTTTGTGACAGTTCTCACTGCCTTCGTCGGAATTTGCCTTCCATTTTTCGGAGGATTGCTAGGGTTTTTTGGAGGACTAGCATTCTCGTCAACCTCTTATTTTGTAAATTCTACACTGCTAAACCTTGCTTATTTTTAGTAGTAATTTTTAACCACTGACACGATTAATATGTACACTTAAAACAGATCCCTTGCATTATGTGGCTCATCCTTTATAAACCTAAGAGGTGGAGCTTTCATTGGACTGCATCGTGGGTATGTATGATATACATTCATTATATATTTATATATAGGATTGTCAGCTACATACAAATTCACAAGTTGAGCATGGATGACTTGTGTATCATATTATTGTGGCCTTCAATTTTTTAGTTTTTCTATTTTTTTCTCAATAAAGCAAACTAGTTGCCCCTTTGCCAAGGCCATTGCTCAAACATAATAATAATAATAATAATAATCATAATAATTGATGTCTTCGATTAAACTAATAAATCTGAACGCTTTTGTAGTCTAGCTTTGAACATTTACTTCCACTAACTTCTAATATAACATTCTTGAATGAATTAAACTAATATATATCATACTTTTTGTTTGTTTACAGATTTCCATCATCGTTGGCGTTGTGATAACAATCCTTGGACCTATTGGAGGAGCACGCTCAATCATCATGTCTGCCAAAACCTACAAGCTGTTTTCTTAGTAGTCCTGTTGTTTATTATATATGTTAGAATTATTCACCTTTAGTTTCCAATAGGAAAAAAAAAAAAAAAAAACCCCAGGTAATTTGTGAAACATAGACCCAACAACCCTACCACATGTAGGCTATATTGGGAGGGAAAATGACTTTTGCCAATATATAAAAGTTGCTCAAACCTCATGTACTGGATTTGGTTATTAATTATTTGTGGTGGGTTTCTTGGCTAGATTCAATGATGAATTTACTGTTGTATTAACTAAGAATGTGTGTGTGTGTGGGGGGGGGGGGGGGGGGGGGGGTGGGGGGTGGCTCCCATCCCCGTTTACATTTAGTTGAGCACCCCTATTCTCTCTCAAAACCTGTTTAATAAAACGTATCTCGATAGGAGGAGAGAATGGGGAAATTTCAGATGGCCCAATATATCTGACAAGTCGTGATATACGTGAACATAAGATGCGTCCTCCTATTCAAGACTTTGAAAAGGGATGCCTAAACCCTTTTCAAACCCGTTTAATTTCTCTTGCTCCTTCTTGTCAAGAAAAAAATCAAAAAAAAATTTCTCCAACCCCATTCCCATCCGGCTTCAGTCTATAAATTGTCAATCTTGGTTTTTTAATCAAGAAAATAAAAATAAAAAGAAACAAAGAGGCAAACCACAAATAATGAGAGAGAGATGCAACAAAGAATATTCACAATTTATGAATGCTCAACAAAGAATATTCACAATTTAACGCTATTGAGTGAATAAAGAAAATAATTATAGTGAGAGATGATGAATCTCTCCATTTTACCAAATGAATCTATCAATTTTACCGATACTAAATGAATCTCTCTTTTTATCGATCCAAAGTACCCGTAATCAACACATTCATCTTCCATCTTCTTCTCATGCATGTCCAATGCATGTCAATACACTTACCTCTCTCTTCAAGCTAGAAAATCGACTGAAGCTGTGCACAACTCTAGTGTCTCCACGAGCACTGTTTTGGTCAACATTTTAGTCAGATTCTCAGTGCTAAATATTTTCTCAAGTGTCAACACTCCATCTTCCAACAAGGATCTGATGGAGTGATCGATACCGAAGTCCTATATGCTTGATTCTTTAATGAAATGTTGAATTCTTCGCCAGATATATCACAATCTGACTATCACTGTCCAAAACATTCTTCACTGGTTTGAATCCCAACTCCATCAACAAACCTTGTAACCAAATCATTTACATGTTGGCTTCTGTCATCGCCACATACTTTGCCTCTGTGGTAAATAACGCTCCAATGGGAAAACAGTGTTAACGCAGGGTGCAGAAACTATTAGTTTATTTTAATTGTGATTAACTTCTTTAATGACCTAGATCTGATTATTAGGTCAACTTGCTTAATTTATGATTGATTAAATTATCTGATCAATTAATCATCCACAATCATAAATATTAAAAAAGTAAAGCAAGTAAGGTTAGAATGATTGCACGAGGATTTTTAGCGAGGAAACCCCAGTTGATAAAATATATCAATTGTTTGCATGGAAAAAACCTCATAGACTTTGTAGTCCAAAGTAAACCAATTCACTATGTTTGAAACAATGTACACTGAACTTTGACTCTGGCTCACACCCTATCGTTCTACCAAGCACCAATTGCTGACAATCCTCTGGCTTTGCGTTGTGTGACGGCCCTGGTTTTTCAAGCCAGTGCGTCTTGCAATGACCCGAAGTTTGACCCGATAACGGATCCCAAATGCGGAAGCAGAAAACAGAAAACAAGTCTCTAGAAGTACAACACACCTCTAAGACGCCAAAGTGACCTTTCATGAGGTTACGAAACTCAACGAGAACGAATGCAGAAAAAAAGTTCAAAAATAGACCAATTATGCTCCTAAGGGCAAAATGGTCTTTTCACACTGAAAAAAAAGTCTCAAGAGAGGTACGTCATTCCTAAGACACAATAATGACTTCCCATGAAGCTACAAACAAAGCGGAAGCGATATTTTAAAAACGGACAAGTTTAGCCCTAGGGGTAAAATGGTAATTTTCAGAAAGATTTGGGTGCTACCGAGTACACCATTGGATAGATAACAAAAAATTAACGAAGTTAGATTCAAAAATCACATGACTTGGAGCCCAGATGAAGAAGAACAAGCAAAAACAAATTTTTGGTTGAAACGACCAAGGGAGCAAGCCCCCATGCACACGTAGGTGCCCATGCGCGCCACCGAGTGCATCACGCATGCGCCCCTGTACACGCGGCCAAGGCTTGGCTGAGAGCAGCTGATTTTGCTAATTTTTCTAGAACAGTGTACTTTTTGGACCCTTAAATGATTTTTTTTGGAAAAACACAAAGAAGAAACCCCCTTAAAATCATGTTTTCAAGCTGACCATGTCAAAAGAAAATTTTAATTCTGATGTGAAATCCCCAAAATACCCTTTTGCTCAGTTTTGACAAAAAACCTAAAAAATGGAATTGCTTCAAGTGTTTATTTGACCAAATATGAAGCTGTGTACTAAAACGATTGTGCATGCAAACGTAATTAGTGTTTTAAGATATGCGGGAATGGTTCGTGACCCCCAAATATGCTTGATGCAAAATACGACCTATCAAACCTAAAATTTGCCTAAAATGACTTTTAAAAACAAATTTTGAAACCAAAATGCATAGATGCAAACGAAAAGGCATTTGGCCCTTGGCCACACCTCAAATATATTAAAAGAGTCCTAATGAGTGTGCTTGGGCACACTTTGCACCATCCAAATTGAAAATGACAACTTAAAACTTCATATTTTCTTATTTTTCAATAATTAAACATGAAACTTAATATACTTAAAAGAAGCAACTTAAAAGTAAACGGCCCTTGGCCACATTACATACATGTCAAATATATTCTAAAAGGTACACTTATGTGGATGTTAGATAATTAAAACTGAATATTCATGTTTTGACATATAAAACCAAAAACAAGGCTTTTCATGCTAACAAGTGCATGAATGAAGTATTTCAAATTTACAAGATAACCAAGGGATATTGTGTATCCCAAAACATGATCTCTGTACCTGAAAAATATCCCAACAACGAAGGTGAGCAACCAAAGTTACTCGTAGGAAGATGAACATACAAATGACCTAATGTTTTACAAGTTTATTAGATTGATTTAAATCAATTCATGTGGTTCATGCCACCTAACGTTAATGTCTAAGGTGAGACTCAAGGAGCATCCTAAGCTACCTTAAAGTATTTTTAGCATAAACCACAATATTCATGCAATTGAAAATGAAATATGCAACATGTAAGCATACTAGGTATAAGCATACTAAATGAAATTTTAAATATACCGAAACAAGTATATAAGGTACAAGTATACTAAACGGAGTTGAAAAACACATAAAGTGAGCATACAAGGTATAAGTACACTAAATGGAATTTAAATACACACGAAGCAAGTATATAAAGTATAAATATACTATATGAGATTTAAATACATGAAGCAAGTATACAAAGTGCAAGTATACTAAATGAAATTTGAATACACGTAAAGCAAGTATACAAGTACAAGTATACTATATGAGGTTTAAATACAAGAAACAAGTATACAAAGCGCAAGTATACTAAATGAAATTGAAATTGCACACACCAAATTACAATTTACAAGTAATCAATGATTAATAACTTGAAATTGAATGCGAAATCAAGTAGTGGAAAGATTAGGACTGTAATGACCTAGTCATTTCCTTTATTTCTTTTTTCCTCATATTTTACGGATAATTTTTTTTTTTTTGTCGTTGAAATTTCTTTTCTGCGTTCGGTTTCTCATCACTGTAATGACCCACTCCACCATATGGTATGATATTGTCCGCCTTGGGCCTGAGCCAGCACGATTTTGCTCTTGGGCTTTACCCCAAAAGGCCTCTTACCAATTGGAGATGACACACTTACATATAAGCACTTCATCTTTCCTCTACCCATGCGATGTGGGATTGTGCACCCGTAGCTTGCCAGTGTAGTAGCCTGACAGTGTTCTCTCGCACCCACCCACGGCACACCCGCCTACAAGGTCATCACAATCCACCCCCCTTGGAGGCCCGACGTCCTCGTCGACACACTTCCGGCTGGGTCAGGCTCTGATACCATTTGTAACGACCCACTCCATCACATGGTATGATATTATCCATTTTGGGCCTAAGCCCGCACGATTTTGCTCTAAGGCTTTACCCCAAAAGGCCTCTTACAAATTGGAGATGATACACTTACATATAAGCACTTCATCTTTCCTCTACCCAGGCAATGTGGGATTATGCACCCGTAGCTCGCCAGTGTGGTAGCCTGACAGTGTCTCTCGGACCTGCCCACAAGGTCATCAAAATGGAGTGGGTTGTTACAAATGGTATCAGAGTCAGACCCAGTCCTTGATCCTGTGTCATGCCAAAGCGCCCTGCCTGGAAGGCGTCCAGGTAAGCATCCCGGGTAGGCAGGGTGGCCCGAATCACAACAAGGGCGTTGCGAGTTTGGGTGGGGGAGAATGTAACAAGGGTCATTTGTCCCACATCGGAATCGGATAGGAAAGTGATTGGGTATAAATGGGTGGGTATGCAGTACTACCCAATAGTTCAAGCTTTTGGGTAAATGGGTAAGCGCCCACCCGTTACAGTTGGTATCAGAGCCTGACCCAGCCGGAAGTGTGCCGACTGGGACGTCGAGCCTCTAAGGGGGGCGGATTGTGATGACCTTGTGGGCGGGTGTGCCGTGGGCGGGTGCGAGAGACACTGACAGGCTACCACACTGGTGAGCTACGGGTGCACAAGTCCACATCGCCTGGGTAGAGGAAAGTTGAAGTGCTTATATGTAAGTGCATCATCTCCAATTGGTATGAGGCCTTTTGGGGTGAAGTCCTAGAGCAAAACCGTGCCGGTTCAGGCCCAAAGCGGACAATATCATACCATGTGGTGGAGTGGGTCGTTACAAAGCCCACATGGTTTTGCTTTAGGGTTTCACCCCAAAAGGCCTCATACCAATTGGAGATGGGGATGCTGGCCTCAAAGGGGGGTGGATTGTGATGACCTTGTGGGCGGGTGTGCCGTGGGCGGGTGCGAGAGACACTAACAGGCTACCACACTGGCGAGCTACAGGTGCACAAGTCCCACATCGCCTGGGTAGAGGAAAGGTGAAGTGCTTATATGTATGTGCATTATCTCCAATTGGTATGAGGCCTTTTGGGGTAAAGCCCAATAGTAAAACCGTGCGGGCTCAGGCCCAAACCGAACAATATCATACCATGTGATGGAGTGGGTTGTTTCAGTCACTTAGTGTTGTCTCGAGTGTTCGAAAATGGTTTCTGAGACTCTTTCCATTGGATTGACAACTTTCTTAAAGGACTGCGTCATTTTCATATTTTTTATTTTTTGAAACTATTCACTTTTTGTCTTTTTCCCCGTTTTTCACTTTGTTGACATAACTTCACTTTTCATGTTCGGGGCTGAGTTTTGACTTCACGAGTTTTCATTCTATCTGATTTGCTCGAAACGCGTAGCTTTACTTTTGGAGGGAAGCTCGCCGGTTGTTTCCTTTTCCCGCAAGGGTATGGATGAAAGGATTCTTCAGAAACATTTATGTTTCTTGGGGTGTTTTTCATAAATATCTTTTGAAGATATTTATTTCAGGGGTTTTTAAGAAAATATCTTTTAAAAGATATTTCATTCTAGGTCACTTGCACAGTTATCCTTTTGTGTAGGGGACTTTGTCCAATTAATGAAAGTTAATTACAAAGTGTCTCCTTGGGGCTTGAATTCTCGTACGGGATTCATTTTTACATTTCGTCAAGTCGTATACTCTTAGAATTTTCTTGTGGTTGATCTCCCCAGTTTTTGGGTTTTTGACTCCGATTGCCGCCAAACTTGTTTGGAGCATATCTCTTTGCTCGGGACTCGGTTTTCAACGCCATTTCTTCTGTTATTCATATTTTCTCATTTCGGTTCTTTTTCATTCACGGTGTTTTGCTTTTTGAGTGCGTTTGCTCAAATTCTACTTTTCCGAACCCAGTGGGGCCCGTTCAGGGCACTTTTATGATTTTTCTATAAATAGAGGGTTCTAAAATGAAAAATCAAATTTTCTCATCTCTTTCCCCTCTTGGCCGGCAGCCATGGAAACTGAAGGGGCTGCACCTTCTCTCTCCTCCTTTGGACTCCTTCCCTTTACTAAAAAGTGGTGATGCCTTAGTGTTTATCGTAGGCCTTGGCGATGCAGTTCTTTCCCCCTCATTAGAATCCATTTTTGGCCATTTTTTGAGTTCAGGTTTGAAGCCAAGTTTGGATTTTGGTATGACCTCCTTGGGGTTTAATGATTACCTCGTTGTCCCGACAAAACCCCAAAGTTTCATAGGATTCGGAGTGGTTTCATTTCGGTGTGGATTTGAGATTTCATCTCAAAATAAGGTAGGGGATGTATTAGGATTATATTTTGTTGTATTGATTATTTTCTAAACATATACAACTTGTATGCATGCTTTTAGTTAAATTCTAGAATTTAATTTAATTATTTGCTATGTATAAGATTTGATTCACATGGTTGTATGTAGCTTAGAATCAATTGTGGCATGCTGTTAAATTAAGCCTAGATACGTTTGTTAACATATATTAAATTAGAAATATTTGAATAAGTATTTCAACTTTTATTTAATTTTTCACTTGTATGAAAGTTTAATTCACATGGTTGTAACTAGCATGAAATCAACTTGTAATGTGATATTAAAATAGGCCTTGGTATATTCTTTAACCTATGTTAATTTGAGGACATTTGAAATTGTTTGAAAATCTAGAGAAAATTAATTAAGTAGCTTAATTAATTTTGATCAATTTGAGATTTGATCTATAATAAATCAACCCTTTGCAATAGCACAAATCATTGTGAAATAGGGTTATTGTTCGGGTAAGTCGAACCACTGGGATTACTAGTTTATGGCAACCAAGGTCGTTAAAATCACTTTTAGGTTTGATGAAAGAGGTATGGAGTTTTGTTTAAATTGTTACTTAAATTAGGAATCAAAATGTGCCTAAAACAATAATTGCAAGGAATTGAAGAGATGAAGATAATGTAGAGAGGACTAGGGAAGTGACTTCACTATCTACGATATAAACATGCTAAACTATGATAAACTTAGGGAAACACATATACAAATATGACCACGGAATGCAATAACACAAAATTGTTTCATTACCTTCAAGAAGCTCATGAAATTAATAGGCAAGAATAACGTATCAAAGTGTTACATGTTTTGGCTACCTAAACTAGGATGCAACCTTAGATATGCTCACTAAGCAAGAGATTATCAAGCCCTTAATCAAATGATAAAAGCACATGAAATCAAGAATCAAGATTAATCCATCAAAGGGAGACCCTAAGCTATGGACTAACAAATTCCTCATAGATCATGCCATTAAAACCATTCTACAATCTCATTTTCATTGTCACTATGAAAATGTAAGCAATACAACCATGAGAACATACAATCTATGACAAGATAATAGATTCACTATGATCATTTATACACATTTAAGTTCATTACACCAATATGAGTGCTCTAGATTGCAAAAAAAAATCATAAATATACATCATTCCCCCAAAATAAACCAACACTAAAGTATGCTTACAAAGTAGTGCTCCATCACCTCCCTAGATAGGGAGTTAGTTACCCATAAATGCAAGAGAGGAAGGAGAAAGAGTGATCTTCAACTCCATTTTTTGCACCTAGAGCTTCAAGACCCACAAACCCTTTCACCTTGCAATATTTCTCTCTCTAAAACTTGTAAAAATGTGAGATCCTTCCAACCATAGCCTCAAGGCCCTTATCTAGCCAAAATAATCTCATTTTCCCTCTATTTTCGTGCCCCAACAACCCTAGGAGAAATCAGGACCGCAAAAAAGGGTTAAGGGGACAACTTTCAGCACAAATTCAGGGGCAGTTAATCTGCTATCTGTAGATCAGCGGGCGCCCGCGCGTGCTTGAAATCCGAGGATGGCCATTGGAGTAATTGGCGGGAGCTCGCAGATCTGCGACGGGCACCCGCAGTGCTCGCTGGTGGGGGCCCGCGGGTGTCGGCGGGGCCCCGTAGTTGAAGGAATGCTATTGGAGTGATTGGCAGGCCCCCGCGGATCTGCGGCGGGCGCCAGCGGTGCTTGGCTTCAAAACCTTCACTCCTCTCTTGAGCCACTTTGGATCGGTCCGTTTGACGAGGTCTTTATCGTGAGCACTATGCCGCAAAACTCACACACTTGATTAAATCAAGCGGCTTGACCAAAAAGATTCTTCAAGAGTTTGTCAAGACTGCTCTTTTAACCATTTTCAGGGGAACCAACCTAAAAGAAGACGAAAATAAACAGATAAAGCTAAACTATACATTATAATTAACTAATGTACTTAACTAATGCAAATAAGGGCACTTGAATATGCAATATTCAGCGCTTATCACACCCCCAAACCTATATTTTGCTAGTCCCATAGCAAAACCAAAATACAGAACCTAACAAAAATGACAACATTTGAAATGCTATCAACATGCATCAATCATGGAGCAAGAAAATACCTACAAAGCTCAAATATAACTTGGAACAACAAAAAATTGGAGACAGATTCATTAAGCAGACTACCTTGCATATATGAAGCCTTGATATAACAAAATGGCTAAACATGCTTTAACTCTCATGCATCAACGTCATTGTTTATATAAATACTTCAATTGTCATTTCTTGAATAAAAATGAACTCTAGCTTCATTGAAAGTGAACCGGATTCCCAATATGCGGCTTTTACCCTCTTTTTCCAATCTTAAGAACACAAGCCTTCAATGCATTGAATTACCATTTAAATGAGGTTTCTAAGGCATGACTTTATTCACAATACAACTTTTGTTGCCTGCTGAATTTTTTTTATTTTATTTTTTAACATGAAACGTATTATGGTCGTGCAATGCCGAAGTCCCTTAAGCTTTCTAACCAACCCATGTAGCAAGTGCTAGGCCAACAACTTCCAAACTAGATGGCTTTAGAGTGCTAAGTGTAGAGGCACTCCTAAGGCTTAATAACTCGAATTGGCAAGGCTACGAACTCCAATGAACTATATTTATTTATTTTTATTTTTGTGAATGACTGTGTAATGTCTAAGTCCCTTAAGCTTTCTAACCAACCCATGTAGCAAGTGCTAGGCCAACAACTCCCAAACCGGATGGCTTTAGGGTGCTAAGTGTAGTGACACTCCTAGGACTTAATAACTCGAATTGGCAAGGCTACGAACTTAAACTAGTCATTTTCATTATTCAGCCTTTATTTTTATTTTTTATTTTTATTTTTTATATATATGCCAAAGATATCCATTCATTAGGGTCATCAATTCAATTCAACTGACTCATGGTCAAGGTCAATTAGGTTACATGCCTCACAATTAGGTTTCCGATGTGCATCTGTGCAGTGTGAAGCATAGAAGAGTAAGAAATCCGACGAAAATCTAATTGAAGCATTTATACAAACCATCGTGAATTAACGTGATCATTTCAGATTTTTCTTTTATTTTCAAAACTATCTTGGCTTCTATACACAAAGTATTAAACACATATTCAATTTCCAATGAGTTCTATGATTACAAGATCATTTCTCTAAACAAAAATTGATTTTAGGCAAAAGTGCAAAAAACCCCCTGAACTATTCAGTTTTTTGCAAATACCCCCCCTAAAGTACCAAAGTGTGCAAATACCCCCCTGAGACTCACCAGATGGCATATGTTGATTTGAAATGACTGAAATAACCTTACTTATTACATTATATAAAATATAAAAAACCTAATTATAAAATACCAAATATACCCCAATAACTTAAGTTTATGTTAGAGAGAGAGAGAGACGTACAGAAAGTTAGAGAGAGATGGAGCCATAGACGGGGGAACTGGGTCTACCGTGATAATAGATCCACAACGGACTGTGAGAGGATCAACAACCACAGAGGATTCCGATGACGACGAAGCAACAAGGAACAGAGGATATGTTCTCGGAGTGACTGAACGATAAGGACGGTTTATTGTGGATGCTGCCAGAGTTGAAGTACTATTCAGGAGACGACAGTGATTCGATGAGGATGCTATGCTGGTGGTGGCCTCGCTGGATGATGAGATGGTTCGTCGTCGTCTTGGAACGAATTGTGGGTACTGAGTTGGATAGAGAGTAAGGAGTGAATGAGTCGACGACTTAACCGGGACCATTAACAAACCCCTCCAATGCTGCCGGTGATGAGGTTAAAGTAGAGGAAAAGATTGAGGTAGTGATGAAAGACGAAGGCGACGAATTGGGACGACGGCGAAAGAGAATTCCGGCGAGCAATGGCTGGTTTTCTACAGATATATATATATATATATATATATATATATATATATATATATATATGTATGTATGTATATGTATATGTATCACCACTACCACCACTTCTACCACCATCATCACCACCCATTTTGACCCATGACAAAGCCAATCACACCCATCATTGAAAGAACAGTGATGCATTGCATTATATGTCTGAATTTTTATAATTAAATTTCATTCGTACACACACACAAATTTGAATTTTTAAACCTTAAGCCCTAACAAAACAAAACCAATCTTACACCTCTAATCAACAACAATCTCATGAAATTTTACAGATTATTCAGCTATATTTCCATTGCATTTCTCTGTTTTGTCTTTGTTTCCATCGTCAAAGACGATGTGAAGTGCTTGCAAGGTGTGAAGAACTCTCTCACTGACCCCCATGGCAAGCTCAATTCATGGACTTTCACCAACAGTTCAATCCGCTTTCTATGTGAATTCATCAGAGTTTCATGCTGGAACGATTTTGAAAACCATCTCTTCAACCTCGGGCTTCGCGGTATGCATCTCATCGGCAAAATTCCGGAGTCTCTACACTACTGTCATAACTTGCAATCTCTCGATCTCTCCGGTAACGATCTCACCGCCGGTTCAAATTATCAAATTTGGAAAGAAGTTTCTGTTGCAAACAATGATCTTTCCAGCACAATTTCGATGAATTTTGAAGATTTTGATGCGACGGATTTTTCTAGGAATAGTGGACTTTGTGGGAATCCAATTGGAGAGAGTGGTGGTTTGAGTAATAAGAATCTTGCAATTAGAGTTGTAGTGATTGTTTTTGGTGCCGGGGTGTGGATGTTGTTAGGGTTTGGGTTGGGGTGGTGGTGCTTTAAGAAGTTGAATTGGAGGAGCCAAGAGTAGTTACTATTGGATTGAAAGAGGGGATGATGATATAGTTGGATTGAGAAATTGAGGGTGCACAAGCTTGTTCAGGTTTCGTTGTTCCAGAAACCGCTTGTGAAACTTAAGCTAGTGGATTTAATGGCTGCCACCAACAATTTTAGATTACCCTCTCTGTCTTCGTCGTCTAGAGGGTTTTGATGATAGTCTCCTCCTCCTCCTCCGCCGCCACCACCGCTTAAATTCATCAATGCTCGTGTCTTTGAAGCCTTCCCGGACTCCTTCATCAGAAGCTTCCATTGCTTACTTCTTCGATTAACGTGCGAATCGTACTAATCACCGATGTCCCCTAATCAGAGACGCTCGGCCTTTGCTGCCATTTCGTACCAACGTTCTCTTATGAAGTCACCATCAAATTAGTTCCGCTGTTAATCTGACCCACCGGTGGTTGTAGAAGATCTGCCATCCAATTCTTACACTGTCCAGGGAATGATATTGATATATATATATATGTGTGTGTGTGTGTGTGGTTAAGTGAAAAAAAGAAAATCTAACGATGAGGTCAAGGAATGGCTTTTTTGGTACTCTTCTTAACGTCATCCAATGGGGGTATAATTGGTATTTTATAATTAGGCTTTTTTTATATATATAATGTAATAAATAAGGTTATTTCGGTCATTTTAAATCAACATACGCCAAAAAAGTTGATCCGGTGAGTCTCAGGGGGGTATTTGCACACTTTGGTACTTTAGGGGGGTATTTGCAAAAAACTGAATAGTTCAGGGATTTTTTTGCACTTTTGCCTTGATTTTATTAACTTCCATGCGAGCAAAAATGTAATAATGCACCCCCAAACTTGAATGTCACATTGTCCTCAATGTGAGAAGACAAAAGATAATGAATGAAAAATGAGGAGTGTAACAAGAACAAAAGTACCAAGTTGAAGAGGAATTAAGTGGTAGTGTAAAAATGAGCCACCATGTGAATTCCAAGAGCATGCCCCCAAACTTGATTTCAAAAAACTGTCAAAAGACATCTATACACAACAACATCATATTAATCCAAACAAAGATGAATAGAAATAACTACAATTTATTTATCTAAAAACCAAAATCCATGCAAAGCAGCAAAAAAGTTGCAGTTATAAGTTCAAAATAGGAACTGGAAAGTAAATGCCAAACGTGGCCCCAAAATAAGTCTAAGAAGTATTGCTAGCGAGCAAAATTGATACAAAAAACATAAAATCACTCCCTTATCGGAGCGAAAGATGAACAGCCAAGCGCGCCAGTTGCACGGTCAATCAATGTCTGGAGCATGTCTTTCAAAACCTGCTGACTCTCCTAAGTCGCCTTAACGGTGCTCTCTATGCTTTCGAGGCGCATGTGAAATGCATCAAGGCGAGCACTGAGATTATAATAATGAGCTTGGTTCATGACAGGCGATGGCGGCGCAATTGGGGCAGCTGGAGCAGCGGGGGCATCATGAACAGGGGGAGTAGGAGCCATAGGGGGAGCCGGCACACCCTAGTCCAACTCATCGCCAATTCAGGCTTGACAGGGCATCTTACGCTACATGGTGCTTGACTTCCAAACCCAAAGGTTGAAATCAAAGAAATCCTTCCTTTTCTCCTCATGGTGCGGGGGACCTGAACCCTGCATTTTTGAGCAGTCGGGTGACAAGATATGGAAATGGAAATGCCCAAGTGATAGCGCTGCTCGACCTGACCAAAATTAATTCATTGTAAATCTTGAGGATTTGGTCCCAGACAAGCTGCGGGACGCAAAACCAATGCTCCTTTTTAGCGGCATAGAGGGCTTACAGAAAAATCCCCTTACGCTGGGAATGGCCCAGCACAGGAAGGACGTTTTTGGCCAGGACTGAGTCCAGAAACCACAGTCGACACGGCAAAAATGATTTATTGGTGCTTGTGGTTCGATTGCCAGTGTTTTGATTATGGGAAATCTCCCCCACAATGTTCGACAATGACAGCTGAGCCGGAGCTTTAACATATAGGGGCAAGCCCGCATCATCCACCGATGATGCCAGTGGGCAAGCTAAAGCTGCAGCAAGATCATCGAGGGTAAATTCGAAAGCCTCGCCATCAATGGTGGTCTTGATGATCTCCGACTCCGCACAGGAATGGAATAAGTTTGAGTAAAATAAGCGGACCACACGTGGATAGTATGCACTAGCACGTGGCTTAAAAAGAGATTCGAGGCCACGTTCCCTCAATTCAAGGACTGCCCATGCCGTCTTTGGATTATTTTCGAAACCATTTTCGATGTCGAATCTGGCTTCGGTTTCAATTGGCCAATTAACCCAATTTGGCGTGGGAGGCACATTGGAAGGCCCCTCGGATGAGCGAGCACGCTTTAAAGATGGTTTAGGCGCCATTTGAGTGAAAGAGTTGGTTTAGGAATTTTGTCAAACACCTGGTGTGCACGAAAAAATTAGGAAGAGAGACAAAAGTGGTTTAAAGATAGAAAAATCTGAAATTTTGGACCTGCAATCAACAATATACAATCCCAAACAATTGCAAATCTTCCACAATATTAATCCTATCCTCCATTAATCAAAAATTTGAAAGAAAGAAAGAAAAGAGACTTACCCAACAATGGAAAATGAAATACCCCTTTGCTTGGTGGGGAATAATGGAATGAGGATGAGGAAGGTTGATGAAGGATGAAGATGGATGAAGAGATTAAAATGAGAGTGAGATAGGCAGGGAGAGATGTGGGGGTTGTAGGTTAAGAGTGAGAGATGTGGGGGTTGTAGGTTAAGAGGGAGAGAAGGAGGGGTTATAAGAGTTAAAATGGGCTTGAGAGAAGGATGGGTTATAAGAGTTAAAATGGGCTTGCAAGCCCATTTTAGAATAAGAAGCAACGGGTGGCGGGCGCCCACGGTGCTTTGGTGGGCACCCGCGGGATGCCATGGGCGCACTGCCCGAATTGGCGGGGGCCTGCAAATCTACGGCGGGTGCCCGCAGTTACTTGGACTTCACTGCCCACTTTTGGGAGTGCCAGCGGGAATCTGGCGGGCGCCCGCAGGTTTACTTCAGAAACTACCTTTAGCAGCGAATCGTGGCCTACAAAGGCTGGGATGAGATTAAAGGCAATTCAAACATGAATTGAAAGCTCATGGAGACCTTAGTAATAGTGCGGAACCGCCGGAACAGGAGTCGGTGTGTAACGACCCGGTCATTTGCCTTCCTTTCCTTTTTCCTGAAATTTTAGGAATGAATTTTTTTCGTTTAATTTTCTTTTCTGAGCTTTGTTTCGTGTCGCTTAGTGTCATCTCGAGTGCTCAGAATTGGTTTCTGAGACTCTTTCATGTGAATTGACAACTTTCTTTGAGTACCGAGTCATTTTCGTATTTTTCGTTTTTGGACACTATACGCTATTTCGTCCTTTTCCCTATTCTGTCTTTTCCCCATTTGTCACATTGTTGGCACAACCTCACTTCTCATGCTCGGAGTTGGTTTTTGACTTCACCTGCCTTCATCTTGAGTGGTTTCCTCGAAATACGTATCTTTACTTTTGCAAGAAAGTACTCTGGTTGCTCCCGGTGTCCATAGGGGCATGGATGCAAAGTTCTTTGAAATTATTTTCTTTTCTTGGGGTGTTTTTCATAAATATCTTTTGAAGATATTTTATTTCAGGGGCATCTAAGAAAATATCTTTTGGAAGATATTTTCATTCTGGGACAGTTTTGCAGTTAACCCTTTTTGTAGAAGCCATTGTGCAATTAACGAAAGTTATTGCAAAATGTCTTGTTTGGAGCCTGGATCCTCGTACGGGATTCATTTTCACTTTTTGTTGACTTGTAAATTCATAGAATTTCCTCCTGGTCGATGCTTTCCAGTTTCGGGGTTTCTGGCCCCAGTTTTCGCCAAACTTGCTTTGGGCATAACTTTCTCCTGGTCGATGCTTTCCAGGTCGAATACCTTGGACGACGGATTTTGGGTGCATATTATGCTCATGTTGTTTTGCTTTGATTTATCATTTGTATCTTAATAACATGTCTTGTATGATAACATGTTCACATGTTCAGGTGTTTTGAGACATCTATCATTGGTTGAGTATACTTTTGTGTAGACATGCTTCCTGATAACATGTTCTGTGTCACTATCATGTTCTGGTGTGATAACCTGTCTGCGTGCTTCTTGATAACATGTTTGATTTGATAACATGCCTATTTGCTTATGTGGCAACTTGTTTACTACTTATGTGAGTAGATAGTTATGCTATGTTGCATGCTACTTGTTTACTTTATGTCAGGTTTTTGCATTGTCTCTTAGGATTTATCGTATCCCTTGGATGAGTTCTTGTTTCACGAGTTTCTTCATTGGATAGGAGAAATTCATTCTATGAGGACCCATGTAGGGAACCTTCTTGTCTGTTCTGTTGGTTGATGTGAGTGAGGCTCATGTGAGCGTAGACGACTACGATTCATTTCCTTTTCCTTGTCTAGTGGAGTGAGACATGGGCCAGGGAGGCACCATTTCATTTCCTTTTCCATCGTGGCTTTTAGATCTAAGGCCTTAAGCATAATGGTGCCAATGTCATTGTTGCCAGAGTTTTGGGATTAGCTACCCCAACTCTCGCAGATGCCTGGTTCCTGCGGTACTTCTGGT
The DNA here is from genome assembly GCF_030987335.1 of Cornus florida. Lineage (NCBI taxonomy): Eukaryota > Viridiplantae > Streptophyta > Magnoliopsida > Cornales > Cornaceae > Cornus > Cornus florida. Next base: position 598,415 of record NW_026775579.1, read on the forward strand.
AATGATCATTTTCGACATTGATGTCATCCGTATCAATAGGTTTCTCAGAGTTAACCTGGTTGGGGCATGTTATGAACTGGTGCCTTATACCGTCATGCTACCTTGCTGACGAGTAAGTGTGGGCGGGTTCTGGTCACTGTTTGTATTGCCTTGTCACTCTCTTCTTTCACTGTGTTCGACGTTTTGTTTTCTTGGGATTCTCTCGGTGGTTGACGTTGAGTTAACGTGCCGGTTCGTATGAGGTGTTGTCTTAGTTCATGGTTTCGCGTTCTTTCAGTTGATCTTTAGACTTCAGGATTTGTCCTTCAGTGCATTGTGAGCTGTCCTTCGATTTGACCTTTTGTTTGGTCATTATTCTGTTCTCTCTGGTATGTTCCTAATTTCGGGGACGAAATTCCTTTAAGGAGGGTAGGTTGTAACGACTCGGTCATTTGCCTTCCTTTCCTTTTTCTTGAAATTTTAAGAATGAATTTTTTTCGTTTAATTTTCTTTTCTGAGCTCTGTTTTGTGTCGCTTAGTATCATCTCGAGTGCTCAGAATTGGTTTCTGAGACTCTTTCATGTGAATTGACAACTTCCTTTGAGGACCGAGTCATTTTCGCATTTTTCGTTTTTGGACACTATACGCTATTTTATCCTTTTCCCTATTCTGTCTTTTCCCCATTTGTCACATTGTTGGCACAACCTCACTTCTCATGCTCGGAGTTGGTTTTTGACTTCACGTGCCTTCATCTTGAGTGGTTTCCTCGAAATACGTATCTTTACTTTTGCAAGAAAGTACTCTGGTTGCTCCCGGTGTCCATAAGGGCATGGATGCAAAGTTCTTTGAAATTATTTTCTTTTCTTGGGGTGTTTTTCGTAAATATCTTTTGAAGATATTTTATTTCAGGGGCATCTAAGAAAATATCTTTTGGAAGATATTTTCATTCTGGGGCAGTTTCGCAGTTAACCCTTTTTGTAGGGGCCATTGTGCAATTAACGAAAGTTATTGCAAAATGTCTTGTTTGGAGCCTAGATCCTCTTACAGGATTCATTTTCACTTTTTGTTGACTTGTAAATTCATAGAATTTCCTCCTGGTCGATGCTTTCCAGTTTCGGGGTTTCTAGCCCCGGTTTTTACCAAACTTGTTTTGGGCATAACTTTCTGCTCGGGACTCAGTTTTTGATTCCGTTTCTTCCATTATTCATATTTTATCATTTTGAATCTTTTTCATTCACAAAGTTTTGCCATTTGAGTGCGTCTGCTCAAATTTTACTTTTTCGGACCGAGTGGGGCCCGTTCGGGGCACTTTTTGAGATTTCTATAAAAGGGGGGTGAGATATTTCATTTTTCGTCTTCTCCCCTCTTCATGCATGACCTGGAGCTCCCATGGCAGCCCAAGGGGTGCTGCCATCTTCTCTCTCCTCTTTTGGTTCAATTTTCCTTGATGGAAAGTCTTCGGCCTTAACGTTTGTTGTTCCCCTCGCCGTGCTCTACCTTTCCCCCTTATTAGAATTCAGTTTTGACCATTTCTTGAGTTTGGTTTTGAGGTCAAGTTATGATTTTCATGGGGCTTCTTGCGGATTCTTATTCACGGTGTTGTCCCCGACAAAATCTCTCGGTATCGTCGAATTTGGAGCACTTTTATTTTGGTGGGCCTTTGGGATTTTCATCTCAAATTGAGGTAGGAGATGTTCTAGGTTTAAATTCTTGTTATATAGCATGCTTGTGATGCTTATACTACTTGTTTGCATGATTAAATATAACATCTAGAGATTTTATGATTTATTTTTCTTGTACGGGATCTAATTTTCCCGGTTGCTCATGACTTGATTTAAACATGTAGCATGATTTTATATTGCCCCTTGATATGCTCATTGTCGTGTATTAAAATTGGAACATTTGAATAAGTATTAAAGATTTTATTTAATATTTATCTTAGGTGAAAGATTAATTCACATGGTCTTAACTAGCTTGAAGTTAATATGTGTTAGCATATTATATTAGGCCTTAGCATGCTCTTCAACATAGTTGAATTTGAAAGTAATTGGAGGGGTTTTGAAAATTAGTAATTATTAATTAATTTGATTAATTAATTTGCCCCGAGTGCACTATTCACTCCTTTTGAATTCCGACTTGATATTCTTGATTTACATGCCATATAACTTCACATATATTTGATTTAGAATATTCGGTGAGGTTTTGAAACCTTTCATTTAATTAAATTCCATGTTTAAGATTTAATCCTCATGGTGATATACAACTTGGAATTGAATTATGGCATGCTAGAAAATTAAGCTTTGGTGTGGTTGTTCACATATATTAAATTGGAATTAATTGCATGAGAATTACAACCTTTATTCTATATTTAACTTTAGTGAAAGTTTAATTTACATAGGTGTAACTTACATGAAATAAGCTTGTAATGTGATATTACATTAGTCCTTGGCATGTTCTCTAAGATATGTTAAATTGAGAGCATTTGGTTAAGTTTGAAAATCTAGAGATTTTAATTAAAAGAATTATTAAAATCTATTTTGCGGTCCCATTAGCTTAATTAAAGTTTTAACTTGATATTTGTATTGGCCATGACTTGTTTACTAGTATATATTAATTTGGGACTATCTGAAGTTGTTTTAGAACCTTGGGATTTAAATTAGCATGATTTAATTAAAGTACTACTTTGTTGTTCCAATAACCTAATTGAGTTTTAGAATGGATATAGGTGATGACCATGCCATGTTCTTTAATATGTATTAATTTGAGGTTATTTGGAATTGAATTAGAATCTAGGGAATTTAATTATTTTTATTTAATTAAATTCTATCGAATTGAGCCATGGATTTAATTGTGTTTGAAAGTCGTTTCTATATCAAAATCCTGGACATGGACTTGTTGTATATTCATTTGGTTATGTTTTGAGCATTGGATAACATAGTTGCTATGTTTATACTCATGAGAATATATTTTCCTTATTGAATATATTGTTGCCTTATGTAATGATTTGCACATTTCATATTTAGCATCATTCATGCATAGCGTGTAACAAATCGCACACTGAAGATTCGACATTCATCACATCATATTAGTTGTGGACTTAAAGCATGTATTGTATAGGTTTCCAAATTTGGTTGTGCTTGGTAGATAGTTGATTATCTTGCATATTCCAGTTGATATATGTGTTGTTGCATAACTTGTTGATTTTGGAAACTTGGGGATGTCGTTATTTGGCTATGGCTAGGACGTGGTTCTAGTACGGGGGATAGTCCCTCTATATATAGTCTAGTGCGCACATAGGGAGGTTACCCATGGGCTAGTAACCCTAAAGTAACTATGTTGTCGGTCTGATCCGGCGTGACGTCCGAGTATCCACTTTGTATAATTTCGCATTTCATTTTCAAGTTGATAACTAGATGATGTTGTAACTTGTTGTTTCTTATTTGTCGTTCCATTTTAAGTTACATGATGTTAACTTTGCGAAATTATGCTTTATGCATTGTATTGGAAGTTCCAATGTTGGTTAAATTGCATCGATATTGAAAATCGTGTTTTAACGTTCTAATAAAGCTTAGGATTGATCCTATTGATTCATTTATAACATAGATGTTAGGTGGCATGAACCACTACTGTTATTTTGTGCTTTAGATTCTAAGTTGATGGCTTTGAGAACTTAAACCTTGTTGCATTGTATAACATGCTCTTTTGTTGTTGAATTGCATGGATAATGTGATTCTTGTTAACTTGTATTCAAATATGCTTTTGTCATGTTGTATGGATTACTCTAGACCTAGTTCAATTGTATTGAAAATGCAATTCATGTTAATCTATGCTCAAGCATTCTTCTTGTCATGTTCTGTGGATTATCCCAACCATGATTCGTTTCATACACGTATGTATATCATGATTCTTGTTGCTTAGACTCTAAGGTAGCTTAGGATGCTCCCCGAGTCTCACTTGGACATAGACGTTAGGTGGCATGAGCCCCTTTAACATGTTTCACCTTAAGGTGATAAATTTGTAAAATGCTAGGTCGATGCATGCTCATCTCCTACGAGTAGCTTTACGTTACTCACCCCTACGATACTGGGGCATATTTCAGGTACGAAGACTTGGTTCGTGAAGCCTAGCATTCCTTGGATGTCGTGTAGCTTTCAAGTTTCCATTTCACGCAAATATTAGCATGAAATGTCATTTTGTAGACTTATATGTCAAAATATGTATATTTGATTCCATATATGTAATGTGTACTTAAGTACACTCCTTTCAATGTATTTAATATGTATGAGATGAGGCCGGAGGCCAATGACATGTATATTGTATTTTATACAACTTTTTAACTTCATGAAATATTATGAAAACCTTGAAAAATCGCAAGTCATTGCTTCACCATGGTTGCATCAGGTGTGGGAATTCCATTTTCATTCTTTCATAGGGTCTTATTAATCTTGTATGAAGTGTGGCCAAGGGCTAAACGGTCATTTGATCCTGTTTTGCATTTTTGGATTCCATGTTTTCCGTTCCAAGTCCATTTTTGTCTTTTTGCCCGTTGGGGGGTCGGATTTTGTATCGGCTATATTTTTAAGCCATGGACCATTGTAGCGCGTCTAAATAGGTAAGTTACGTTTGCGTGCATAGTCGTTTCTGGGCAAAACCTCATCGTTTGTGTTTTGAGCCTCTTGTGAATTCATTTCGCATTTTTTTTTTGCATATTCTGATCTAGGGGCATTATGGACCTTTCACCTCAGTTTTATTTTCTTCTTTCGACATGTTCGCTTAGAAAACGTGATTTTAGGGGGGGTTTCTTTTTCATGTTGTTCCAGAAAATGTCGTCTTGGTACCAAAAATCCCTCGTGAAGTTTCAGCTTCCAGTTTTCATTTAGTAGCTTTATGACCCTCTTGTTCAGTTCTGATCTAGGGGCATTTTGGGGATTTCACAGTGAGTTTTTTTCGATTTCGTCTGTGTTGTCAGGTAGAAAACTCGATTTTAAGGGGGGTTTCTTCTTCGTGTTTTTCCAGAAAAACTCGTCTTGACCTCCGTTTCAAGCCTCAGTTCTGGGCAGATAAAAAAAAATGTAGCAGCAGCCAAGGGCTACCACCAGCCATGTCTTTGGGCATCGGCATGCACGCCGGTGGGCTCGCGCATGGGCGCCGTGTGCGCCATGGCCCCTCGTCGGGCCGCCGCGACATCAATTCTTCTTTTGGGCTTTTCTCCTTCGTCCGGACTCCGATTCAAGTGAAATTTTTTTTTTAACTTGACTAATTTTTCGCTGTCTTTCCAACGATGTGCTCGGTTGCACCTGGTTCTTCCTAGATAATTACCATTTTACCCTTTTTGCTTTAAGTGCTCGTTTTTCTTCGTCATGCCGTTTCTCCTTCGTTCGGACTCCGAATCGTGCGATTATTGAGTCCATCTTGATTAGTTTTTCGTTGCCCTTCCAGCGGTGTGCTCGGTGGCACCCAAATCTATAATTTTCAAAAATAACCATTTTGCCCTTGGGGGCCTGTTCGGTGTTTTTTTTCTAATTATTCGTTCCCGCATTAGTACTTATTGAGTTCCATGACCTCATGGAAGGTCACTTTGACTTCTTAGAGTCTTTTTTTCTATTTTCGCTTCTGCATTCGGATCCGTTATCGGGTCAATTACAGGACACGCTGGCCTAAAAACCAGGGTCGTCACACGGTGCTCAATTGCACAAGTGAGAGCCAAGAGATCCGAATGTCATTTGAATTTTGGATTAGACGAAACAAATGCCTGAATGACCTTGAATAATTCCAGAAGTGGTATGGAGACCTGAAAACGATGAAGAAAACCAAATGTGACCGCAGGAATGCTAGATAAGACAATTCCGAAAGAGTGCACATTCCACTTGGAAGAGGGAAGCTCGGAAGATGGAAGAATTGCTTCCCATGAGTGCTAAATTTAACGTCAATAGCTAGATGAACCAAGATCGCGCATTAGTCCTCGTAAATTGGGTCCGTTAATAGGGCTTTCTCTACTTTGCTGATAGGGACTATGCTGTCAACATAAGGCTTGAGCTGTTGACCATTAACCTTAGAGAGAGATCCATCAGTAGGATCTTGAAGTTTTATTGCACCATAAGGAAAGGCGGAAGTGATGATATATGGACCATCCCATCGTGAATGGAGTTTACCGGGAAAGAGTCTTAAGCGAGAATTGAAAAGCCAAACTTTTTGTCCAGGGGCAAAAGACTTGTTGACAATGTGCTTGTCATGAAAAGCTTTAGTCCTTGCCTTATAGATTTTGGAGCTTTCATACGCATCATTTCAAATTTCCTCAAGCTCATTGAGCTGTAATTTACGATTAGAGCCGGCTTGTTTAAGATTAAAGTTAAGCCTTTTTATGGCCTAACAAGCACGATGCTCTAGTTCAACTAGGAGATGACAAGCTTTGCCAAAGACAAGTCGATATGGCGACACGCCAATGGGCGTCTTATACGCTGTCCGGTAGGCCTACATCGCATCGTTCAGTCTTAATGACCAATCTTTGTGGTCCAGTCAAACCGTTTTTTCCAAAATATGCTTGATTTCCCAATTAAAAACTTCCACTTGACCACTCGTTTGAGGGTGGTAAGGTGTGGCAACCTTATGAATGACAGAGTATTTAGCAAGGATGGATTTGAGATAATGATTTCGAAAGTGCGATCCGCCATCACTGATGAGTGCTCGGGGCGTACCGAAATGACTGAAAATATTTGATTAAATGAATTTGACCACAACTTTATGATAATTGGTTTTGGTAGCCTCGGCCTCAATCCACTTAGACACATAATCCACCGCTACAAGGATATACTCATAGCCATAAGAAGATGGAAATGGTCCCATAAAGTCAATCCCCCACACATCAAAAATTTCTATGGTTAAGATTAGACTGAGGGGCATCATGTCTCTTCTAGACATGTATTCAAGCTTTTGGCAACGCTCACATGATTTACAGAAATTGTAAGCATCCTGAAACAGAGAAGGCCAATAGAATCCGCTTTGAAGGACTTTGTCAGCGGTCTTTTTGGCACTGAAGTGACCCCCACAAGCAAGGGTGCGACAGAAATTTAAGACATTGGGAATTTATTTTTGGGAATACATCTCCGAATAATTTGGTCCGGGCAATATTTGAATAACTCCGGGTCTTCCTAAAAGAAATGCTTGACTTAGGAGAAAAAATGGTCTCTTTCTTGTTTTGACCAATTGGAGGGAATTTTTCCTACCGCAAGATAGTTGACAATATCCGCGAACCATGGAAGATTTGAATGAGAAATATGAAACAGTTGCTCATCCGAAAAGGAATCACGAACTGCGGCAAATTCAGAAGATTTATCAATGAGCAAACGAGAGAGATGGTCGTCCATAACATTGTCTGTCCCTTTTTTGTCTTGGATTTCAATGTCAAATTCTTGGAGTAAGAGTATCCATCAAATTAGGTGAGGTTTGGTCTCTTTTTTGGCGAGTAAATGCCTTAGAGCGGCATAGTCTGAGAAGACAATGACCTTAGATCCTAGAAGGTAAGAGTGGAATTTATCCAAGGTATACACCACAGCCAGTAATTCTTTTTCAGTGGTGGTGTAATTTAACTGAGCATTAGAGAGAGTCCTGCTAGCGTAATAGATAGCATGCGGAAGCTTGTCCACACGCTGGCCCAAAACCGCACCCAATGCATAATCGGATGCATCACACATGATCTCAAATGGAAGAGACCAATTGGGCGGTTTCATGATTGGGGCTGATAAGAGAAGAGAACGGAGCTTCTTGAAAGCTTCCAAATAGGTTTCATCAAAATTGAACGAAATATCCTTGGCAAGAAGATTACACAAGGGCTAAGAGATTTTGCTAAAATCTTTAATGAAGCGGTGGTGGAAGCAGGCATGTCCAAGGAAGGAACGGATTTGACGAACGAAATTGGGAGGAGGAAGGTTAGAGATTAACTCAACTTTAGCCTTATTGACCTCAATTCCCCTCTTTGAAATGACATGTCCTAAGACAATGCCTTCTTGGACCACAAAATGGCTCTTTTCCCAACTTAGAAACAAATTTGTCTCCTTGCATCTTTGAAGCACAAGGGATAGATTTTGGAGACAGGAGTCAAAGGAAGATCTAAAGACGGAAAAATCATCCATGAACACTTCCAAGAATTTTTCAACCATATCAGAAAATATGGACATCATGCACCTTTGGAAGGTTGTCGGTGTATTGCATAGCCCAAAGGGTATGCGCCTATAGGCAAATGTTCCAAAGGGACATGTGAATGTGGTCTTCTCTTAATCTTGCGGATCAATTGCCACTTGGTTATAGCCGGAATAACCATCAAGGAAACAATAGTAGCTTTGGCTTGCTAACCTCTCTAGGATTTGATCAATGAATGGGAGTGGGAAATGATCCTTCTTAGTGGTAGAATTTAGCTTTCGGTAGTCAATGCACACACGTCACCCGGTGGTGGTGCATTGTGGCACGGCTCTCCCGCTGAATTTTCAACAACAGTGAGGCCAGATTTCTTAGGAACAACTTGAGTGGGGCTCACCCACTTGCTATCAGATATGGGGTAGATGATTCCTGCATCTAATAGCTTAATCACCTCTTTCATGACCACTTCCTTCATGTTGGGATTCAAACGGCCCTGTACTTCTCTAGAAGGTTTGGCGTCGTCCTCCAAATGAATGTGGTGCATACAAATAGAAGGGTCGATTCCTTTCAAATCAGCCACTGCCCAGCCAATAGCTTTTTTGTGCTCTTGTAGCACAACTAAAAGGCTATTTTTTTGATACTTTTAACAGGTCCGAAGCAATGATGACTGGAGGAGTTTGACTTACACCAAGAAATATATATTTGAGGTGGGCCGGGAGTGGCTTTAACTCAAGTTGTGGTGGAGATTTCAAGGAAGGGACCGGAGGAGTAGTGGAAAGCTGAGGAAGTGGTTCTTTTAGTACCTTCCAAGGAGGACAATTCATGATAGCATTAATGTCAAGCAAAGAGTTTACTTCTTCGATGGATTGGTCAATATCAAAGTTGGAGAAGTCAAAGTGTGACATGCAAGTTTCCAAAGGATCTTTGCTTAGAATGAAGGGAAGAGATTCTTCGACCACTTCATCTACCACATCAATAAGAAAACAATCATCCTCTTCAGAAGGATGTTGAGTGGCATGGAAAATATGGAGTTTGACTTGCATATTTCCAAAGGTGATGTCCATCACCCCGGTTTGGCAATTAATTGAAGCATTAGCCGTAGCTAAGAATGGCCTACCGAGGATCACGGGAATATGCTTTTTTTTTTCATGGACCGGTTCCGTGTCAAGAACCACAAAATCTACCGGGAAGTAGAATTTGTCCACTTTGATTATGACATCTTCAAGAATGCCCCGTGGATGCTTAACCAATCTGTTGGCAAGCTGCAAAACCATGGAAGTTGGCTTTAAATCTCCTAATCTAAGCTGTAAGTAAACTGAATATGGAATCAAATTTACACTAGCTCCTAAATCAAGGAGGGCCCTTTCTATCTTGTTGTCGCTAATGGCACACGAGATAGTTGGGGCTCCCGGATCCTTATACTTTGGAGAAGCACTGTGTTGAATGATTGCACTCACATTTTTAGTTAATCTTACCTTCTTTAGCAAATGATTTTTGGAAGTGCGCTTTTGAGTGCACAAATTCTTGAGAAATTTTGCATAGGGAGGGATTTGCTTTATAGCCTCTAAGAGAGGCAAGTTGATTTTTACTTGCATGAAGACTTCCCACATGTCTTACATTTTATAATTTTTGTTCCCAAAATGTGTTGACTCTTGGAGGTGTTAAGGAAACGAAGCCTTAGGCTCATAAAATGTCTCCACATTTGGGTTGACAAGCTTGGAATTTTCAGCATTACACTTTGGATTTTCAAAAGTGAGATTTGGATTAGAAGAGCGAAGATTGGGATTTTTGGAAGGAAGGATTGTTCTATCTTTTCCTCCATCAACCTTGTTGTCCACAATTCGACCACTCCTAAGGGTGGTGATTGCTTGGAATTGTTCATGAGTAGGCCCACTCGGAGGAGGGGTTTCGTCAATCACATGCATCCTTCTAGGATTCTCAAATGGTTGAGGGAGAAGCTTCCCCTTATCTCTTTGAAGAAGTTGGTTCATTGAAGTTGCTATTTGTCCTACTTGATTTTCAAGTTTTGCAATGGACTGAGTATGAGAATGAACCATTTGGAGAGTGGGCTGCAATGATGTCAATAGTTGCTTGTTAGATTTCATCATTTGCTTGTTTAGAGATTCCATCATTTGCTTGTTTGCAGCAAAAATTTCATCAGTTGGAAAAATCGGAGGTTGATTGGAGAAATTGGGATTATAAGGGGGACGGTAGCTTGAAGAAGCTTGAAATTGCCTATTTTGAAATTGAGAAGGGGGCTAGTTTTATTGCCCTTTATTTTAAAATTACGAATTTTATGGGGCTTGTTGCCTCTATGATAAATTCGGATGATCTCTCCATCCTGGATTATAGGTATTTGAATAGGGGTTGTTTCCGGGCCTGGAAAACATCGCATTTGCTTGCTCTTGATTGGGATTAGGAAATTGCTCCGGTGTGGGGCAATCTTCCAAGAGATGGAAAGGACTTGTGCATGATGCACATACCACACTTGCCAAATTTTGAGACAATGAAGGAGAGAGGTGTGGTGCCATCAATTGATAGAATTTGTGAGTTATGGCATCCACTTGAGAGGATTCTTCTCGTATTGTTTTTGGTTGACAAGAGTTGGTGTTCTTTATATTGGTTGAGGTCGGAGCACTGCTAGAATTATATTACAGTGAGTTTTTACTCAAGTTCTCAAGTAGGGTCTATGCCTCATCCGCACTTTTGGACATGAACATCCCTTCACATGATGAGTCAACCATGAATCTATGGGTATCAGTTAAACTAGCATAAAAAGCTTGCACCAATTGCCATTTTGGAATTAGGTTGTGCGGGCATTTCCTAAGGAGGTCTTGAAGTCTTTCCCAAGTCTCATGGAGTTGTTCCCCCTCGCTTTGTGAAAAGCTAAGAATGGAATGCCTCATTAGGTTGGTTTTACTCACTGGATAGTACTTTTTTAAGAAATTTTGTTGCAATTGAGCCTATGTAGTGATGGAATTTGCAGCAAGGGAGTTCAACCAATATTTTACCCTTTCTTTTAAGGAGGATGGAAAGAGATGCAAATGGAGAGCATTGTCAAGGAAGCCCCTCAGCTTGATGCTAGAACATATTCCAAGGAATTCATCAAGGTGCTTATAGGGGTCCTCATTTTTAAAGCCACGAAAAGATGGAAGCATTTGGATGGTGCTAGATTTGATTTCATATTGAGTGGGCTCAATATTTGGCAACACTATGCAAGAGGGAGAGGCATAAGTTGTAGGGATGAAATGGTCCCGAAGAGTTATAGGAGCATTTGGAACTTCAGCCCTATCATTATGGATCCCCTCATTCCTAACATTTCCCTAATTGTTGGCCATTGTATTAATCTCAAGATCAAGTCCTCTTAAATTTTTTGATTCCCTAAGGTTTCTTCTAAGAGTTCTTTCAAGTGAATTTATATCAATTAGCACTTCAAGAGTAGGCAAGGATAGTGACCTACGGCCCAGCATCAACTACGCAATTCACAACAAACATAATATCCTTTTACCATCACATCCGCATACGATGTTCCCGTTCTCCTCAATTATCAATCAAGACAGAAAAGTAAATGGCCACGACAAGGACCGATGCTTTGCAATATAGACAAACAATAAAATAGCCTTGATAAGGGCTCCACTAGCTAAGTATCTCTAAATTATACACATGCAAGATATTCACAACTTTGAAACTAGAACTTCAAAATCTTACCTGAAGTCGCCTAGACTTACAAATTTGCTAGCCTTCGCTCAGTAAGCCTTGAGTACCTAGAATCTCACTAAAATACTTGAAACACAAATTAGTCGAAACCAACAAGAAAATATCCACAAGAACATAATATTCACAATAAAACCAAAGTTAATCCTAAAGCCTCAGTTACAAAACCGTTTACAATCCCCGGCAACGGCGCCAAAAATTGATCGGTTTGAGATTTAATCTATAATAAATCTGTGACGGCCCAAGTTTTTCAACTCGGTGCGTCAGTGATGAACCGAAAGACTACCCGATACGAATCTGAAATGTGAAAGCAAAAGACAAAGCAACGGTCTCTAAAGGTACAACATGGCTCTAAGACACCATTATGACCCTCAACGAGGTCACGGAACCCAAAGGAATCAAATGTGGAAGCAACGTTTCAAAAATGAACAAGAATGAACCTAGGGGAAAAATCATCATTTCCAGCTTAAAAATGGGTGCTACCAAGCACACCATTGGAAAGACAATGAAAAATTAATGAATTTAGACTCAAGAATCACTTGATTCGGAGTCCGGATGAAGAAGATATGGCTAACGGAAGAAGAAGGGGCAAAACGGTCAAAAAGGTGACAACCGAGAACATCTAACCGGTTACCAAGCCTTCCTAACCGGTTAGGAGACCAAAAATTTTGACCAAAACACTACCCATGCACATATAACCGGTTACGAAGCCCCTTCTAACCATTTACATGTGAAGGAGGCAGAATGGGCAGCCCAAAAACCTGGCAGCAGCGGTTTTTCCAGAAAAAATGGAAATTTGAGGGCCTAGATGACATTTTCTGGAAAAACACAAAGAAGAAACCCTCCTCAAAATCGAGTTTTCTATATGACTAGCGAGAAAAATTGAAAAATACGCACTGTGAAATTCGTAAAATGCCCTCCCAAGAAAACTGGTCCAGAGGGTCCAAAAAGCTGCTAAATGGTAAAACAGAAGCTGAACTTCGGGATCGATTTCTGATGCCAAGACGACATTTTCTGGAAAAAAACGAAGAAGAAATCCCCCTAAAATCACATTTTCTAAGTGACCATGTAAAGAACGGAATTTATTTCCCAAAGAAAATTCCCAAAATACCCTTAGGTCAGATTATGCAACAAAAGTGTAAAATGAGTCCGTAGGAGGCTCATTTCACCAAAAAAGAAGCTTGGCCTGGAAATGACCATGCACGCAAACTTAACTTACCTAGTAAGATGTGCTATAATTGTCCATGGCCCAAAAATATGGCCGATGCAAAATATGACCTCCCAACGGCCAAAATGCCAAAAATGTAAATTGGAATGAAAACATGGAATTCAAAACTATGAAATGACTTCAAAATACCGTTTGGCCATTGGCCACACCTCATACGCAATACACGCTCTAGTGCAAAATAGCATACTAAAACGCATTAATTTCATATAATCTCATTAAGGGCAAAAATCAACAGCCATGACATAAATGTGATTTTAAAAGAAGTTTGGCCCTTGGCCTCATGTCATATACATAAAATGAGAATCAAAAGTGTCCTTAGGCACACATTACAAGTTTCGAATCAAATATACACATTTGACAATTAAGACTACAATTGGCATTCCGAGCCAACCTTCACAAAAATGGAAGTCTTCAAGTCCACAAGTCATCCAAGCATAATGGAAGTCTCAACTTTAATTCTTGTACCTGAAATATGCCCCAGTATCGTAGGTGTGAGTAACATAAAGCTACTCGTAGGAAATGAGCATGCATCGACCTACGTTTTACAAGTTTGCATGATTTAATTAATGTGGTTCATTCCACCTAAGGTCTATGTCAAAAGTGAGACTCAAGGAGCATCCTAGCTACCTAAGATCATTTCTAGCATCAATCACCTCATTCATGCAATTTTAGCAACATAGTGTCATGCTTACACAAAGCAACAACATAGGAGCATGCTTACACAAAGCAACAACATATAGATTCTCAAGGTTATCAACTTGAAGTCTAAAATGCAACATCAACTAAATATAACAATTTAGCATAATTAGAATATCTAACACCACATATCAAGACATAGATTCTTTAGGTTATCAACTATAAATCTAAAAGTGTGAAATCAACTAAATATATCAATTTAGTATGGATGTACTTAACAACATCAAAATCGCCAATAGCCAAAACCACAAGTCAACAAGGTAAACATGATTGTCAACTTGGAATTGAATACGAAAACAAATAGTGGAAGACTTAGACATCACGCTCGGAATTCTGCCGAGACCTCAATGGGCACTAACCCGCAAGGAAGACCACCCTAAGTGCGCACTATCCCAATGACTTAGAAGACTCGCGTCCCTGTACTAGAGCCAAACCCTAGCCATCTCAACTCAACAATGTTTCAAGATTCCAAAATAAGCTAAATAAGTTCATAACTTATACATATTACTACTACATAGTAATAAGTTAGCAATATAACTCTCAATTGTGCATAATAAACATTTCATATCCATAATGCTACGAAATCACAAGCCAACAATATATTCATATAGAAACATACTCTCATGAATATAAATTTAACAATAATGCCCTTTAATGCATATAACACAATCAAGTGAATACTTCACAAGTCTAAATCCATGATCTTAAAATAGATGCACCTTCTAAAACATGATTAAATCCATGGATAAACAAGATAGAATCTAATTACATCAAAATAATTAAACTCTCTAGATTTCAAATCATTTCCAATTGGCCCCAATTTAATATATGCTAATAGATATATCATGGTCATTACATATATTCCCACAAAAGCTTAAGTAGGCCCATGAAACCACAAAATAGATTTTAATTAATTCTCTTAATTAAAGTCTCTAGATTTTCAAACTCAACCAAATGCTCTCAAATTAAAGTATGTTAATAAACATGCCAAAACTTAATTTAGAAGCATAATACAACTCAATTTCATGCAAGGTATGGCTGTGAACTTTAATATTTCACAAAAGATGAATATTAATTAAAAAGAGCAATTCTTATTTAATTAATCCAAATTTAATATATGTTAACCAATATATTTAAACAAGATTTTCTACCATGCCACAATTCAAATCAAGGTTATATATCATTATGAATTTTAAATCTTAAACAAAGAATTAAAAATTACTAACTTTCTAGATTTGATACAAGGCACACATATAAGTTGTATAATCATGCCAAACACTCAATACAACACACACAAAAGCCTAAAACATTCCCTACCTCCATTTGAGATGAAATCTCAAATCCTCACCAAAATAAATCGGCTCCGAATCCGACGAAACTCCTAGGTTTTATCGGGGACAACTCCACGAACATGAATCCCAAGGAAGCCCCACCAAAAATACAACTTTACTTCAAACCCGAACTCAAGAAATGGTAAAAACGAGATTCCAATCGGTTGGAATCGAAGGCCTCGCTGAGGGGAACAATAAACACTAAGGCATTAAGGTATTTCATTGAAGGGAAGAAGCTCAAAAGAAGAGAGAGAAGATGGCAGCCATGGTTGCCTCTAGATTTGGTCAAGAGAGAGGAGAGAGAGCGCAAAAATCTGATTTTTCACTTAAAGGCCCCCTATTTATAGAAAAACTCTAAAAGTGTCCCGAATGGGCCCCACCGGGTCCAGAAAAGTGAAATCTGAGCAGATGCACTCAAATGGTAAAACTTTGTGAATGAAAAGATTCCAAATGAGAAAATATGAATAACGGAAGAAACGGCGTCGAAAACCGAGTCCCGAGCAGAGAGTTATACCCAAAACAAGTTTGGCGCAAACCGGGGCCAGAAACCCTAAAACTGGAAAACATCGTCCAGGAGGAAATTCTAAAAGTCCACGACTCGACGAAATGTAAAAATGAATCCCATACGAGGATCCAGGCTCAAAACAAGGCATTGAGCAATAACTTTCATTAATTGCACAATGACCCCTCCAAAAAGTGAAAACTGCAAAACTGCCCCAAAATGCCAAAAGATATTTTCTTAGATACCCCTAAAATAAAATATCTTCAAAAGATATTTATGAAAAATACTCCAAGAAAAGAAAAAGTTTCCAAAGAACTTTGCATTTATGCCCCTATGGACACCTAGAGCAACCAAAGTACTTTCTCACGAAAGTAAAGATACGTATCTCATAGAAATCATTAGGAATGAAGATACGTGAAGTCAGAAACCAACTCTGAACACAAGAAGTGTGGTTACCCAAACAGAGTGACAAATGAGGAAAAGACGGAATAGGAAAAAAGACAAACAGTGAATAGTGTTGAAAAATGAAAAATGTGGGAATGACTCGATCCTCAAAGGAAGTTGTCAATCCGCAGAAAAGAGTCTCGGAAATCACTCCAGAGCACTCGAGACAACACTAATCGGTAAGAAACCAAACTCAGAAGGGAAAAGACAACAGAAAAAATTTATCCGAAAAATCCAGGTCATTACAACCTTCCCACCTTAAAGGGATTTCGTCCCCGAAATCCAGCCCAACGAAACAGAAAGCAAAACCAGGATAACTATAGAGTACATCTCCGAGTATCCCTCACAACGTGCTACACCAGCGACCTCGAAGCTGAAAGGAACACACAAACCATTGTCAATTGCACCCGCGTGCTCATGACAAGACAACCCCTGAAGGGAAAAGTGACCACATGGCCACACGACAAGTCTGAACTCACAAAGAGAACCCAAGGTCAGACAAAAGAATGAAAAACAACAACCGTAAGCGTCCCTCTTGACAAACCATCATAAGGAACCAAAAACAACCACCAAAAGAACTCAGAGATAACCACATATCAAATCTGGGTACAGAACAAACACAACGTGGCAGTACGAATAGCGACCAGAACTCGCCCACGACGTACTCAAATGTGTGGTAGCAATGACAGTATCTAGTGCCCGCCCACAATTACTCATCAGTAAGGTAGCATCGATGGCAACTAGTACTCGCCCACAACACACAACTTGTACAGTAACATGATAGTATAAGGCACTAATTCATAACCTGCCCCCCATTAGGTTTACCTAAGAAATCTCTCGATACAAATGACATCAATGTCAAAAATGATCATTGCCAAAAGCACTACGGAGACCAACATTTTGTGAGAGTTGAGATATGGTCCAAAGATGTCTGGCCAGACCATCCTGGCCAATCCTAAAACTCTGACAACAATGCTATAGGTACCGCTTTGCTTAAAGCCCCAAATCCTCAATACAGCAAAACCAACATCTCCAATGTCTCAAAATACCCCTATTAACAACATTAATCAAGAATCCAAAACCTAACAAGCAAATCAACGCCTACAGAAATCAAAACGAACCTCACAATAAGATATTTCATCGAAAGTCCTTCATATCTCCCTGAAACAGATTAACTACAAGACTACACCATAATCAAACATCAGATCCGCATCCCTATCATGGATAACTAAATCCTCAAAATACAAATCCACCAAGTGACACATACATCAAAATGCCAACAACCAAGGTCACAAGATGAATCTCTCAAAACCATGCTTGGCAACACTAAGCTAAATCAAAATTCTTCAATTTCTATCTATCCATAAACAACCACTGGAAATACGATTCCTCAAAACTACCCCTAGCCATAACTAGGACGAGAAAACTCCACAAACAGTTATATTGAATAGCGATCCTTCAAAACTTTTCCTAAAAGTTAACCACATCCAGGTCTCCAAAACGGAAACAAGTCTCTAAAAGACATTCTCAAAAGAGCATCGAGATCACCTCACAATCAAACAAATCTTCAATGATATGGACACAAGTCCCCATAAAATGATCTCACACCAATCAACTCACTCTGAGCACTACAACTCTGTCAACAACTAAGGTAGAAACTCCCCAAAGGAAGACATAAAAGAAAGGGAGCTAGCAGTCATAAAAAGGATAACTCCACGACTCCATCTCTGTAACAAAAGACAACAAGGCCAAAGACTTCACCCCCTACATGGAAGTAAGTCGACCAAAATCCAACAAATCCTCACCAAAGGACTCAAGACAACGATGGTGAACCTCATGGATCAGTCAACCCCAAAACTGTACACAACGCAAATGAAGAGAAGAGACTCACTCCATGTGAAGTCCCTTACTCGAACCAAACACGAAACCATTATGGAAATTCGCATACATGCTACGTGCGACCGAGGGAAAACAAAAAGGAATACAAAACCTAGAAGTCATGCATATGACAAGGAATGCAACTACCAGAAGGAAAATCTACTCGTATAGGTAAAAACCAAAGATACATGCAGCACATCTCCACGTAAGCACAAAAATCATGTTAGTAAAATACAGTAACAACATGGCATCTCTAAGCATATAAAGAAGGCATGCTAATGCCACACAACAAGAAGGCAAATGTGGATATACCTCCACCTACTCATGCAATAGAATATCATAAATCATACTACTAACATGACAGTAAACGAAACTGCATAAGACAACATGATGCAATAATGAACCCTATGGACATCGTGTCCTAGAGTGTCTAAGAAAAGAAAGGACAATTCCTAGTCATAAACTGTCTCCAAAACCAATGCGACAACAACCTGTCTCAAAGCAAACGTGAGCCCTTACTATAATGGTAAGACTCTAACAATCCATCTCCGAATCTAGAGGTGACACTACAAGTGACACTAACAGTGCAGTGCTCTCACTATCCGTAACATCAATCAATCGACTTGATCCCAAAAGCGTCATCACGCAAGAACTCCTCAAGGAAAATGGCAACTACAGCCATACTAATAACAACCAAATCAATCACTATGACTAATCTCCAAAACAACCATCATCATTATCGATAAAAAGGACAACACCTATTAAAACAAAACCAATATTGATTCCATCCAAACTGTACTTGTAGCTTGCCAGTCTGGCAGCATGACAGTGCCATGCACCCGCACACAAACGTACCCGCCCACGAAAAAACGCAAGTTCTAGAGGAATCATTTTGAATAATCAAGGATCCTAAGAGGTCTATAACCTCATCATGGCCCAAAACCAACAAATCCACCACTACGGTAACGCCAAATAACTCATCTCACAAGAGCCTAAACAAAAGGTGACCTTCCACCTACCTCAAAACCAATGTTAGGTCGACAACAACCTATACCACAATGAGACTGTGACTACAATCACCATCAACCTCAACTCGTGCCTCAATGACCAATCCCATGTCATGCCAAATATATAACACAATTATGTATATACAATTCTAATCTAGCATACGTCACATGTCATGCTCTTTACATTAGAATAAAACAATGTTAAACAAATGGCATACAACATGTAGCACGTAAGCACATAAACATGTTATCATAAAGCATATAAACATATAGAGTATGACAACAAAAGCATGATATGCACCCCAAATCCATCGTTCTAAGGTTTTCAAACCAAGGAACTCTGATACCACTTGTGACGGCCCAAGTTTTTCAACCCAGTGCGTTAGTGATGAACCAAAAAATGACCCAATAACGGATCTGAAATGCGGAAGCAAAAGATAAAATAACAGTCTCTAGAGGTACAACATGGCTCTAAGACACCATTATGACCCTCAACGAGGTCACGGAACCCAAAGGAATCAAATGCGAAAGCAACGTTTCAAAAATGAACAAGAATGAACCTAGGGGCAAAATCATCATTTCTAGCTTAAAAGTGGGAGCCACCGAGTACACCATTGGAAAGATAACAAAAAATTAATGAATTTAGACTCAAGAATAACTTGATTCGGAATCTGGATGAAGAAGATATGGCTAACGGAAGAAGAAGGGGCAAAACGGTCAAAAAGGTGACAACTAAGAACATCTAACCGGTTACCAAGCCTTCCTAATCGGTTAGGAGACCAAAAATTTCGACCAAAACACTGCCCATGCACATGTAACCGGTTACGAAGCCCCTTCTAACCGTTTACATGTGAAGGAGGCAGAAGGGGCAGCCCAAAAACCTGGCAGAAGGGGTTTTCCCAGAAAAAATGGAAATTTGAGGGCCAAGATGACATTTTCTAGAAAAACACAAAGAAGAAACCCCCCTCAAAATTGCATTTTCTACATAAATCGTAAGAAAAATTGAAAAATACGCACTGTGAATTGCCTAAAATTCCCTCCCAAGAAAACTGGTCCAGAGGGTCCAAAAAGCTGCTAAATGGAAAAACAGAAGCTAAACTTCGGGATCGATTTCGGATGCCAAGACGACATTTTCTGGAAAAAAACAAAGAAGAAACCCCCCCCCCCCCCCCCCCCTAAAATCTCATTTTCTAAGTGACCATGTGAAGATCGGAATTTATTTCCTAAATGAAACTCCTAAAATATCCTTAGATCAGATTATGCAACAAAAGTGTAAAATGAGTCCGTAAGAGGCTCATTTCACCAAAGAAGAAGCTTTGCCCAGAAACGACCATGCACGCAAATGTAACTTAATTAGTAAGATGTGCTACAATGGTCCATGGCCTAAAAATATGTCCAATGCAAAATATGACCCCGCAACGGCCAAAATGCCAAAAGTGTAAATTGGAATGAAAACTTGGAATTCAAAACTATGAAATGACTTCAAAATACCGTTTGGCCTTTGGCCACACCTCATACATGTTAAATAAATTCTAGATAATGAATTTCATACGCAATACACGCTCCGGTGCAAAATAGCATACTAAAACGCATGAATTTCATATAATCTCTTTAAGGGCAAAAATCAACATCTATGACATAAATGTGATTCTAAAAGAAGTTTGGCCCTTGGCTTCATGTCATATACATAAAATGAGAATCAAAAGTGTGCTTAGGCACACATTACAAGTTTCGAATCAAATATACACATTTGACAATTAAAACTACAATTGGCATTCCGAGTCAACCTTCACGAAAATGGAAGTCTTCAAGTCTACAAGTCATCCAAGTATAATGGAAGTCCCAACTTTAATTCTTGTACCTGAAATATGCCCTAGTATCATAGGGGTGAGTAACATAAAGCTACTCGTAGGAAATGAGCATGCATCGACCTACATTTTACAAGTTTGCAAAATTTAATTATTGTGGTTCATTCCACCTAACGTCTATGTCAAAGGTGAGACTCAATGAGCATCCTAGCTACCTAAGATCATTTCTAGCATCAATCACCTCATTCATACAATTTTAGCAACATAGGGTCATGCTTACACAAAGCAACAACATAAGAGCATGCTTACACAAAGCAACAACATATAGATTCTCAAGGTTATCAACTTGAAGTCTAAAATGCAACATCAACTAAATATAACAATTTAGCATAATTAGAATATCTAATACCACACATCAAGACATAGATTCTCTAGGTTATCAACTATAAATCTAAAAGTGTGAAATCAACTAAATATATCAATTTAGTATGGATATACTTAACAACATCAAAATTGCCAATAGCCAAAACTATAAGTCAACAAGGTAAACATGATTGTCAACTTGGAATTGAATGTGAAAACAAATAGTGGAAGACTTAGACATCACGCTCGGAATTCTGCCGAGACCTCAATGGTTATTCCGGGCACTAACCCGCAGGGAAAACCACCCTAAGTGCGCATTATCTCAATGACTTAGAGGACTCACGTCCCAGTACTAGAGCCAAACCCTAGCCATCTCAACTCAACAATGTTTCAAGATTCCAAAATAAGCCAAATAAGTTCATAACTTATACATATTACTACTACATAGTAACAAGTTTGCAATATAACTCTCATTTGTGCATAATAAACATTTCATATCCATAATGCTACGAAATCACAAGACAACAATATATTCATATAGAAACATACTCTCATGAATATAAATTTAACAATAATGCCCTTCAATGCATATAACACAATCAAGTGAATACTTCACAAGTCTAAATCCATGATCTTAAAATAGATGCACCTTCTAAAACATGATTAAATCCATAGATAAACAAGATAGAATCTAATTACATCAAAATAATTAAATTCTCTAGATTTCAAATCATTTTCAATTGGCCCCAATTTAATATATGCTAATAGATATATCATGGTCATTACATATATTCCCACAAAAGCTTAATTAGGCCCATGAAACCACAAAATAGATTTTAATTAATTCTCTTAATTAAAGTTTCTAGATTTCCAAACTCAACCAAATGCTTTCAAATTAAAGTATGTTAATAAACATGCCAAAACTTAATTTAGAAGCATAATACAACTCAATTTCATGCAAGGTACGGCTGTGAACTTTAATCTTTCACAAAAGATGAATATTAATTAAAAAGAGCAATTCTTATTTAATTAATCCAAATTTAATATATGTTAACCAACATATTAAAACAAGATTTTCTACCATGCCACAATTCAAATCAAGGTTATATTTCATCATGAAATTTAAATCTTAAACAAAGAATTAAAAATTACTAACTTTCTAGATTTGATACAAGGCACACATATAAGTTGTATAATCATGCTAAACACTCAATACAACATACACAAAAGCCTAAAACATTCCCTACCTCCATTTGAGATGAAATCTCAAATCCCCACCAAAATAAATCGGCTCCAAATCCGACGAAACTCCTAGGTTTTGTCGGGGACAACACCACGAACATGAATCCCAAGGAAGCTCCCTCAAAAACACAACTTGACTTCAAACCCGAACTCAAGAAATGGCCAAAATGAGATTCCAATCGGTTGGAATCGAAGGCCTCGCTGAGGGGACAATAAACACTAAGGCATTAAGGTATTTCATTGAAGGGAAGAAGCTTAAAAGAAGAGAGAGAAGATGGCAGCCATGGCTGCCTCTAGATCTAGCCAAGAGAGAGGAGAGAGAGGGCAAAAATCTAATTTTTCACTTAAAGGCCCCTTATTTATAGAAAAACTCAAAAAGTGTCCCGAACGGGCCCCGCCGGGTCCGAAAAAGTGAAATCTAAGTGGATGCACTCAAACGGTAAAACTTTGTGAATGAAAAGATTCCAAATGAGAAAATATGAACAACGAAAGAAACGGCGTCGAAAACCGAGTCCCGAGCAGAGAGTTATGCCTAAAACAAGTTTGGCGCAAACTGGGGCCAGAAACCCTGAAACTGGAAAACATCATCCAGGAGGAAATTCTAAGAGTCCATGACTCGATGAAATGTGAAAATAAATCCCAAACGAGGATCCAGGCTCATAACATGGCATTGAGCAATAACTTTCATGAATTGCACAATGACCCCTCCAAAAAGTGAAAACTGCGAAACTGCCCCAGAATGCCAAAAGGTATTTTCTTAGATACCCCTGAAATAAAATATCTTCAAAAGTTATTTATGAAAAACACTCCAAGAAAAGAAAAAGTTTCCAAAGAACTTTACATTTATGCCCCAATGGACACCGAGAGCAACCAGAGTACTTTCTCACGAAAGTAAAGATACGTATCTCATAGAAATCCTTGGGAATGAAGATACATGAAGTCAGAAACCAACTCCGAACACAAGAAGTGTGGTTACGCAAACAGAGTGACAAATGAGGAAAAGACGGAATAGGGAAAAAGACAAAAACTGAATAGTGTTGAAAAACTAAAAATGTGAGAATGACTCGGTCCTCAAAGGAAGTTGTCAATCCACAGAAAAAAGTCTCAGAAATCACTTCAGAGTACTTGAGACGACACTAATCGACAAGAAACCAAACTTAGAAGGGAAAAGACAACGGAAAAAATTTATCCGAAAAATCCAGGTCATTACAAAATCAACCCTTTGCAATAGCACAAATCATTGTAAAATAGGGCTATTGTTCGGGTAAGTTGAACCACTGGGATTGCTAGTTTATGGCAACAAAGGTAGTTAAAAGCACTTTTAGGTTTGATGAAAGAGGTATGGAGTTTTGTTTGAATTTTCACTTAAATTAGGAATTAAAATGTGCCTAAAACAATAGTTGCAAGGAATCGAAAAGATAAAGATAATGTAGAGAGGACTAAGGAAATGACTTCGCTATCTATGATATAAACATGCTAAAATATGATAAACTTGGGGAAACACATATATAAATATGACCACGGAATGCAACAATACAAAATTGCTACATTACCTTCAAGAAATTCATAAAATTAATAGGCAAGAATTTCCTATCAAAGTGTTACATGTTTTAGCTACCTAAACTAGGATGCAACCTTAGATATGCTCACTAAGCAAGAGATTATTAAGCCGTTAATCAAATGATAAAAGCACATGAAATCAAGAATCAAGATTAATCCATTAAAGGGAGACCCTAAGCTATGGACTAACAAATTCCTCATTGATCATGTCATTAAAACCATTCTACAATCTCATTTTCATTATCACCATTAAAAAGTAAGCAATACAACCATGAGAACATACAATCTATGACAAGATAATAGATTCACTATGATCATTTATACACATTTAAGTTCATTACACTAATATGAGTGCTCTAGATTGCAAAAAGAATCATAAATATACATCATTCCCCCAAAATAAACCAACACTAAAGCATGCTTACAAAGTAGTGCTCCATCACCTCCCTAGATAGGGAGTTAGTTACCCATGGATGCAAGAGAGGAAGGAGAAAGAGTGATCTTCAACTCCATTTTTTGCACTTAGAGCTTCAAGACCCACAAACCCTTTCACCTTGCAATATTTCTCTCTCTAAAACTTGTAAAAATGTGAGATCCCTCCAACCATAGCCACAAGGCCCTTATCTAGCCAAAATAATCTCATTTTCCCTCCATTTTTGTGCCCCAACAACCCTAGGAGAAATCAAGACCATAGAAAAGGGTCAAGGGGACAACTTTTAGCACAAATTCAGGGTTGTTGATCTACTATCTGCAGATCGGCAGGCGGGCCCCGTGGTTGAAATCCAGGATGGCCACTAGAGTGATTGGTGGGCACTCGCGGATCTGTGGTGGGCCCCGCGGTTAAAGGAATGCAACTGGAGTGATTGCCGGGCCCCCGCGAATCTGCGGCGGGCACCTGTGGTGCTTGGCTTCAAAGCCTTCACTCCTCTCTTGAGCCACTTTGGATCGGTATGTTTTGATGCAGTCTTCATCCTGAGCACTATGCCGCAAAACGCACACACTTGATTGAATCAAGTAGCTTGACCAAAACGATAGTCCCCAGCAACAACATGCTTTGATTTTTCAAGAGTTTGTCAAGACCGCTCTTTTAACCATTTTCGGGGAACCAGCCTGAAAGAAGACGGAAATAAATAGATAAAGCTAAACTATACATTATAATTAACTAATATACTTAACTAATGCAAATAAGGGCCCTTGAATATGCAATATTCGGCACTTATCAAATTTTATTTTAAGCGTTTTAATCACTTAAATTGATAATTGATGTAATATATATGAAGACCATGCTATGTCCTTTAACATATATTAATGTGAGTCTATTTGGAATTGATTTGAAGTCTAAAGACTTTTCATGTTAAGGCAATAATCTCATGAAATATAGTACAATTAATTACTTTGTGAGCATATTACTAATTAGATATAGAATTAGTACTTGTGGCCTCTTAAAATGGTAATTGGACTTAGCATGATATAGAATATCATTGACTTTTAAAGCTTGTTTAAATATATATTGCATAGGTATATAACTTGTTAGAAAATTACAATTGCTTACCTTGAAAGCTAGTTACTAAATTATAGCTTATTTAATACTTATGGCTTAGGATGGTAATGTGGCTCAATTATTGTAAAATATTATTGTTTTGTGTATTAATTGCATATTGGAGACTTAACATGTCATATGCTATTTAGACTTGAATTCTAGGACATGATTTGTATGGATTCAACCTTACTTGTGCATGGGATATGGTAACTTGCATTTGATTTTGTATAAGTTTTGAACTTATTGATTTTGGAAAACTTGTGAGGACATAATTTATGTGATGGCTAGGGTTTGGCTCTAGTATGGGGACAAGAGTCCTCTAAGTCATAAGTGCGCACTAAGTGGTACCTTGTGGGTCATAATTACACGAAAATACTTGTTTGGTCTAGTGACCGCATGTCCTAGTCTTTCCATTATTTGATTTCGCATTTAATTTCAAGTTGTTAATAAGGAATTACTTGTAGCTTGAGAATTGATGCTTACTTTGGGTATTTAGATCCTATTTAGTATACTTGAACTTGTATACTTGCTCCGTGAGTTTAAATTTCATTTAGTATGCTTGTGCCATGTATACTTATCTTATACGTATTTCATTTAGCTTAGTATATTTGTGTTGGTATACTTGATTTATGAGTACTCTATATATATCGAATACTTGTGTATGTATGCTAGATATTGCTTACCTCGTTTAACATAATTTAATATATTTGTAAATGTATGCTTATATGTCGTATATCATGTTTTAACATTGTCTTGTATACTTAAGCATGTATACTTAAGTGTCGTAGTTCATTTCAATTGCATTAATAGCTTGAGATGATCCCTGAGTCTCACTTTTGACATAGACGTTAGGTGGCACGATCCTTTTTGAATTGTTTCACATTAATGTAATAATCTTGTAAAATATTAGGTCTATGCATGCTCATTCCCTATGACTAACTTGTTTACTCACCCCAAAGTTATCGGGTTATTTTTTAGGTACGGATACCTTGGTTTGGGATGCACAATATCCCTAGGTCGTTTTGATGAATTGAACTTCTTTTAAATGTATTCTTGTTCACATGCAAATGTTAGCATGCTTGAGTTTCACTTTTTAAGTTGTATTGTATAGTTAGGCCAAAATGTTATTTTTGCCTTGGAACTTGTAATGTGTGTCTAAGCACACTTTTTGAAACTTATTCAATGTATGTGATATGTGGCCAAGGGCCAAATTTCATTTGAAATCCATGTATACTCATAAATGTAGAAATTTGTCTTTAATGTGAATAATATGAAAAATTAGAGTTTTAACATGTCATTTTTGTATTGGAGTGTGCATTGTGTGTGAAATTCATCCTTTGGTATTCATTTACCATATATGAGGTGTGGCCAAGGGCCAAATACTATTTTGTTTTAGGTTTTACATTTTAGTTTCATATATTGCATTTTTAGGCTAAAATAGAAAAATCCGAGTCTTTAAGGGTTCATTTCCAAATCGGGTAGCGTATAGTGTGCACGAGCACATTCACTAGGACTCATTTGATATGTATGAGGTGTGGCCAAGGGATGAACACCATTTCATTTTCATTTATATGCCATGGTGTTGTATTTCACATTTTTAGGCAATTTTTTGCAAAATTGAGGTTTGAGAGGTCATATTTTGCATTGGGGTTATTTTGAAGCCGTGTACCATTGGAACACGTCTTAAATGTTCATTTACGTTTGCGTGCATGTCCATATCTCGCAAAACACTTAAATTTTAGCTTTGGAACTTTCATTGGGGCGATTTATGAGTTTTTATGCAAAATTCATGCATTGGAGTATGAATTAAAGTTTCCTCATGATTTATCATGTTGTTGATGCTTGTATGAAGCTATGGGATGCTTTTAAACTTGTTTTAGGACATTTAGGATGCATGTATAGCATTAGGTGTGGACTGAGCACCATTTCCACACTTGACAGTAGCAAATTTTGCTGTTGTCTGGTGCATCGGTCGGCTGACAACTTCCGTCAGCTGGCTGATAGCGTTTCGTAGTGAATTCCAGAGAGTTTGCATACTTAACAGGGCATTTTGGCCAGCTAATCCTTGCCATCAGTCGGTTGATAATGCACTTTCGGCTAGCTGATCCTTGCCATCGGTCGGTTGATCCGCCCTGAAGCTTTAATTCTTTTCAGTTTCTTGGACAGCTTTCTTAAGCAAACTTCAGAGGGTCAGATCTCCTTCATTTCTGAACCAAATTGGGTGATTCTTATGCCTAACTTCAAGAGCTTGAAGTTAGGTTTCCAATGGTACCAACCACATATAAAAACCCCAACTATAGTGAGAGTTATGATAATTTTAGTGAGATAGGGTCGTGGTATCTCTTAATCGGAGGATGCCACTTTATTCTATCTTCATATCTTTTCCGTCTAGACTCCGAATCAAGCGATTCTTGAATCTAACTTTATTAATTTTTTGTTATATTTCCAATGGTGTGCACGGTATCTCCCATTTCTGGATAAAATGATTATTTTACCCTTGGTCCATTTCTTGTAGGGTTTTAAAACCCTCGTTTCCTTCTTGCTTCCATTGAGTCTCGGGACTCCTCAGGAAGTCACTTTTGTGTCTTAGGGATGATGTACATCTCTAGAGCCTATGTTTCTATTTAACTTCCACATTTTGGATCCGTTTCGGGTCATCACAGGACACACTGGGTTGTAAAATCCAGGGTCGTCACAAGGACATACAGTCTCATAACCAAGCAAGTGATTTCGGGTAATTACTACCCACAAGGTACTACCTAGTGTGCACTTAATGTTATAGGTAGAACTCTTATCTCCTATTCTAAAGTCGAACCTTAGCTATAGCATATACTTAAGGCCTTACAAGCTTTCCAAAAACAACAAGTGCATGACATATACTCAAGTACAATGCATGAAACTACCTACCAAGCACAAGTAGGGTGAAACCACACAAACCATGTCCTAAGGATTCAAGTTTATAATGGCATACACTATGTCGAATCTTCAATATACGATTCGTTACACGCTATAATGACATTATTATTCAATATTGAAAACATGATCTCATGAATATAATAGAAGTCCAAAATCATGATTTAAACATATAATCAACACCAAATACTTGATTAAATCATTAATGCAATAAAAATAGAAATTAACTAGATTTCAAATCTCATCCAAATATTCCCTAATTAATATATGTCAAAGATCATAGTAAGGTCATTACATATATCAAGTCAAACATTCATTTAAATAAATAGAACACTTAAATAAAAATTAATTAACCTAGTTAATTAATTTCTTTAGATTTTAAATCAACTTCAAATGATTCCAAATTAATATATTTTAAGGAACAAGTCAAGGGAATTACATATATCAAGTTAAAAACATAATTAAATCAATATAACCATTAAATAGATTTTAATTAATTCATTTAATTAAAATCTATAGATTTCAAAACTCATCAAAATATTCTCAAATTAATATATGTTAATGAACATACCAAGGTCTAATTTAATATCATATTACAAGTTAATTCCATACTAAATACAACTATGTAAATTAAATTTCATACAAAGAAAATAATTAAATAAAGTTTTCAAAACTCATCCAAATATTCTCAAATTAATATATGTCAAAGAACATGTCAAGACCTAATTTAATATCATGTTAAAAACATAATCAAATAAGTTGAACTATTAAATAGAATTTAATTAAAATAAAATAATTAAATCTATAAATTTTAAAACAACTCCAAATGCTTCCAATTTAATATTTGCTAAAGAACATATCATTGCCATTACATATGTCAAGTCAAAACTTAATTTAAATCAAAAGAACATACAAATAAAAATTAATTAAATTATTTAATTAATTTCTCTACATTTCAAAACAACTTTAAATGACTTTAAACTAATACAAGTTATAAATCAAGTCATGGCCTTTAATAATATCATGCTTTAACTTAATTTCATACAAGATACTACTACCAACAATTTTTATAATTATGTTAAAGACATGCTTTCAAATTGTTTAAAGTTACAAAAACATTAAAATGCATAAATTATAAACCTAAATCATCCCCTACCTCACAAGAGGATTGTTCCTCTTGAATCCAAGGGAAGCAATAGAATTTCAAGAATTCCTTCAAGGGTTTTGTAAAGGAAGGTGAGGCAAAGCTTTTGTACTCCAAGCTTTAAGGTCAAATATGAGTGAAAGGAGATCAAAACCAAGGTTTTAAGCCTAGGTTAAGCTTTCCTTCAATGGTGGCTAGGTTAGGGTTTGAGAGGAAAGAGATGAAATAAAAATAAAATGAAAATACCTAAACTAATTTTAGTGTATTTCTACACTCACTATGTGTTCTTACACCACCTTCACACACACTAATGCAAGAAAATTTTTGGAGCCTACACTTGTCACTAATCCAAGTATCCATTCTAGGCTTAATCTTAAGTCTACACTTGTCAACCATCCAAGCCAACAAGTGTATCCATCCTAGGTCAATAAGTGGGTGAATCCTCACCCTCCACATGTCATCATCTAAGGCTCCCAAGTGTGAACCAGTGAGATGCCAACAAGTGGACTAATGGAGGTGTGACACTATTTATATTTTTCAAAAATTGCAAAAATGTCCTTCTTGAAAATATTTTCCAAATTCAATTATAAAATAGTCACTAAGACAAAATTTAATTACACTAAAACTCCAAAAATCAAGAATGTTTCTAATAAACTATACATTCATACCCTTTACAAAAAAGTAAGCAACAAACATGCTTTTCTACAAAAGTAAAAACACAAATATCTTGAAAATTAAATATTATGGATGCATGCAAAATCGGAATAAAATCCGAACACAAAAAGTGAGGTTATGCGAAAAAAATGAAACCGGGAAAAAGACGAAAAACAAATAAAAAAGAAAAATGCCAAAAAAATGAAAGTGTGGAAATGACGCGACCCTCACAAAGACGTTGTCAACCCAAAGGAAAGAGTCTTGAAAACTATTCCCGAGTACTCGAAACAACTCAAGTTAACAAAAACCCGAACTTGGAAAGGAAAAATCAACGGGAAAAAAAATATCCGCAAAAAATTTGAGAAATAAGAAAGGAAGGAAAATGACCGGGTCATTACACGACGTCCCGTCCAATGGCAACTTGACCTAAGGCTTATGCTTGATCTTTGTAGAAGAGTAGCAGGTAGATCAAACAATACTCCACAAATGCTTTGACCCTTTCATTGTGTGTGGGCGTGTGAAGAGGTGTTTAAGGTCCCGGAAAACTCCTGTGTGGTCCAGTGAATTTCTAAAATTGATTTTTAAGCTGTTAGGGTTGAAAGCAACCATTAGAGGATGCGTTCGTGGTGTTTTGAGAGACATAGAGTATCATTATGGTATTTAATGTGCATATATATATTCAATTAATAATTGGGGATAGAAGGAAGTGTGTATATATATATATATATATATATATATTATATATGTACATATATGAATTAATTAATGTATGATTACTATGGAAGGATGTATGTATATATATATATATATATATATATATATTATTTTAATAATCAGGGATTATTATGGAAGGTGTTATACATATACTTGTATTAAATAATGTATGTGTATATGTCTATCATTTAAGGTAATTAATATTATTATTCTTATTTGGTATATCATGGTTGATAGTTGGTATGATTGATATTATCTTATTAGGCTGATTGTTTAAATTAATTATATGCATATGATATGCATGGAATGCCTAGGTATGAGTTATTTTATTATTTTATTAATTCTAAGGTTTGGTACATGGTTGAATTGTAGGCATGAATGAATTGCCAAAGGTTTAAATATATTGCCTTATTATTTGTATGAATAAAATACACACATAGGAAGTATGGATGAGTTGTTAATTTAAAAGTATAAATATATACTTAAGGATGTATGGTTGAGTTGCCAATATATAAATAAATACATTTATAATGGCATGGTTGATTTGCCAAAGCATAATTAAATTGCTATGTGTTTGATGATTAAAATTCCATCTATGGTTGTTGTGTGTGTAAGTTGGATTAGGATTAGTGTAATGACCCGGATTTTTCGGATAAATTTTTTTTCGTTGTCTTTTCCCTTCTGAGTTTGGTTTCTTGTCGATTAGTGTCATCTCGAGTGCTTTGAAATGATTTATGATACTCTTTTCTTTGGAATGATAACTTCCTTTGAGGACCGAGTCATTTCCACATTTTTTCGTTTTTCGACACTATTCACTTTTTATCCTTTTCCCTATTTCGTCCTTTTCCCTATTTTGTCTTTTCCCCGTTTGCCACTTTGTTGGCATAACCACACTTTCTATGCTCAGAGTTGGTTTTTGACTACACATATCTTCATTCTCAGTGGTTTCCATGAAATACGTGTCTTTACCCTTGCAAGAAAGTACTCTGGTTGCTCCCGGTGTCCATAGAGGCATGGATGCAAAGTTCTTTGGAAACTTTTTCTTTTCTTGGGGTATTTTTCATAAATATCTTTTGAATATATTTATTTAAGGGGTTTCTAAAAAAATATCTTTTTGGAAGATATTTTCATTCTGGGGCAGTTTCGTAGTTTTCACTTTTTAGAGGGGCCATTGTGCAATTAATGAAAATTATTGCTCAATGTCTTGTTTTGAGCCTGGATCCTCGTACGGGATTCATTTTTACTTTTCATCGAGTCATGTACTCTTGGAATTTCCTCCTGGTCGATATTTTCCAGTTTCAGGGTTTCTGGCCCCAGTTTGGGCCAAATTTGTTTGGGGCATAACTTTATGCCCGAGACTCAGTTTTTGACGTCATTTCTTCCATTGTTCATATTTTCTCATTTTGAATCTTTTTCATTCACAGAGTTTTGCCGTTTGAGTGCGTCTGCTCAAATTTCACTTTTCTGGACCTAGCGGGGCCCTTTGGGGCACTTTTTGAGATTTTCTATAAATAGGAGCACTTAAGAGAAAATATCAGATTTTCTTTCTCTCTCCTCTCTCTTGGCTGGATCTCATGGCAGCCATGGCTGCCATGCTTCTCTCTTTTTTTCCGGTCACTTCCCTTAGTTGAAAAGGTGTAGTACCTTTATGTTTATTGTTCCCCTTGCCGTGCTCTACCTTTCCCCCTTATTAGAACTCAGTTTTGGCCATTTCTTAAGTTTGGGTTTAAAGTCAAGATGTGTTTTTGATGGGGCTTTCTTCGGATTCTTGTTCGTGGTGTTGTCCCCGACAAAATCTAGGAGTTTCGTCGGATTCGGAGCGGTTTCCATTTGGTGGGGATTTGGGATTTCATCTCAAATGGAGGTAGGGAATGTTTTAGGATTATTTGTGTATTGTATTGTGTGTTTTCCATGATTATACAACATATATGTATGCCTTGTATCAAATCTAGAAAGTTATTAATTTTTATTTCTTTGTATAAGATTTAAAATTCATGATGATATATAACTTTGATTTGAATTGTAGCATGCTAGAAAGTTTAGTTTTAATATATTTGTTAACATATATTAAATTGGTATTAATTAAATAAGAATAGCATTTTTTAATTAGTATTTATCTTTTGTGAAAGATTAAAGTTCATGGCTATACCTTACATGAAATTGAGTTATATTATGCTTCTAAATTAAGTTTTGGCATGTTGTTTAACATACTTTAATTTAAGAGCATTTGGTTGAGATTGAAAATTTAGAGACTTTAATTAAGAGAATTAATTAAAATCTATTTAGTGGTTTCATGGGCCTAATTAAGCTTTTGAATGAATATATGTAATGACCATGATATGTCTTTTAACATATATTAAATTGAGGCCATTTGGGGATGATTTTAAATCTAGAGAGTTTGATTATTTTGATGTAATTAAATTCTATCTTGTTTATCCATGGATTTAATCATGTTTTAGGAGTTGCTTCTATTTTAAGATCATGGATTTAGACTTGTGGTGTATTCACTTGATTATGTTTTAAGCATTGGAAAGCGTTGTTGTTAAATTTATATTCATGAGAATATGTTTCTAATATGAATATATTGTTGACTTGTGGTTTCATTGCATTATGAATATGAAATGCTTATTATGCACAATTGAGAGTTATATTGCTAACTTGTTGCTATGTAGTAGTAATATGCATAAGTTTTGAACTTATTATTTTTGGAGGCTTATAATGATCATGTTCATATGATGGCTAGGGTCTGGCCCTAGTACGGATTCGTGAGTTTCCTAAGTCATATGAAGTGTGCAGTAGGTAGTACCTTATGGGTCGTAATTACTCGGAATAACTTATACACGTGCGCACTAGGTAGTACCTTACGGGCTACTAACCCAGAATAACGTGATTGGTCTGCAGCCAAGGATCTTAGTCTTTCCACTATTTAATTTCGCATTTAATTTCAAGTTGTTAATCATGGATTACTGGTAGCTTGAGAATTGATGCTTACTTTGGGTATTTGAATCCTATTTAGTATACTTGAAACTGTATGCTTGTTTTGTGTATTTAGATCTCAATTAGTATACTTAAGCATTGCATGTTTGATTTGCGCAATCGGACTTCATTATGTATACT
Organism: Cornus florida; assembly: GCF_030987335.1. Taxonomy (NCBI): domain Eukaryota; kingdom Viridiplantae; phylum Streptophyta; class Magnoliopsida; order Cornales; family Cornaceae; genus Cornus; species Cornus florida. Next base: position 632,382 of record NW_026775579.1, read on the forward strand.
TGTGTCGTGTATGCTTGTCTCATGTGTAATTCATTTAGCTTAGTATACTTGTGCATGTACGCTTGATTCATGAGTTTTCCATGTTAATTGTATGTATGTATATGCATGCTTAGACAATGCATAACTTGTTTAACATGACTTAGTGTACTTGAGCATGTATACTTGTATGACGTTGTTCATTTCAATTGCATGAGTAGCTTAGGTCGATGCATGTTCATTTCCTATGAGTAGCTTTGTATTGCTCATCCCTACGTTACTGGGGCATATTTCAGGTACAAGATTCAAGATATGGAGATTAGCATTTACCTTTGGTGGTTTGCAGATTTGAAATTTCTTTCAAAGCATTCTTGTTCACATGCAAATGTTAGCATGTTTAAGTTTTATATTTAGTGTTGTAATACTTAGTTAGGTTCAATATGCTAATTTTGCTTCATTGGGTGTAAAGTGTACTTAACTATGTTATTTAGAGCTCATTTGATATGTATGATTTGTGACCAAGGGTCTCTAACCTTAAAGTTCAAGTATATGCTTTTTAGTTTCAAGTTTTGTTTAGAAATGTAAATTTTTCCAAACTTTGAGGTTTGACATGTGAAATTTTGTAAATGGAATGTAATGAGGCTGTAGGCCATTGCAACATGTTTCAAATGTCATATTACACTTGCGTGCATGTTCACATCATCACATACTTGCATATAATGCAATTTGAGTATGCCATGGGGGATTCCAAGTAAACTTTCAGTCATGGATGCATAACAAGAGGTTTGTGCACTTTCTCGAGTCATTTCGGTAGACCGAAGCCTTTTGGGTTTTGTTTGAACCTTGAAACCTCACTTACCAGTAGCCAAAGTCAGCATTGATTGAATAAACCTAATATTTTTTTCTATTTTTTCCTTATTTATTCTTACACTTATGATATGCAACTGAAGCAAGTTCCTTTGGAAACTCCACGGATTTAGGAAATTGGTTACTTTAAAAATGGTTTTAAAATAGTTATAATTGAAAAAGTTTCCCACTTTGACACACTATTTGAATCGACCGATGGTTCCCTTTTGTGTATCAAACCAACCAAGCCTTAAAGACTTGTTTTTAGCATAGATTTTGTTCATTTCGGTCATCCGATGGGTCATTTCGGTCGACCGAAATAGCTAGATCTCGAGAGTAGCTTCAGTCCAGTTTCAATACTAATCTTCCGACTTCAAATGACCATAACTCCTTTGTTTCAAATCCAAATGGGGTGATTCTTAAGCCTAAATTCATGAATTTTGAGTCAGCTTTCCAATGGTACCAATTTTATTCTTAGATTCCAATCACAGTGGGAGTTATTCAAGTTTTAGTGAGAGGGTGTCGGTTTTCGCTTAAACTGGGAAAGGGCATTTTGTAGGATTTTTGTCCAATGTTCTTAGAACCTCTTGGAAAGTCATGAAATGATTAAGTTAGATTTTTTTCACCTTGTTTGACTTATTTAGAGTCAAGTTTCTCATTTTAATTGTGAAGTGACCATTTTGCCCCTTGGTTCGCAGATTTGCCCGTTTTGACCCCTTTATTTCCGCTTTCATTCTCTTTGAGCTTCGTGACTTCATGGAAGGTCATATTGGTGTCTTAGAGATGGTTTATATCTCTAAAGACTTTGGTTTCATCTTTTGGTTCCGCATTTTGGATCCGTTATTGGGTCAACTTTCGGTTCATCACTAACGAACCGGGTTGAAAAACTCGGGTCGCTACAATTAGATATTCTTATATTAGAATAATCTAATACTTACAGGTTAGTTATTATTTTATTAATATTAATAAAATAATATTGGTGGAAACATGGACGATTTGTTAAAGCCTAGAAATTGGCTGTGTGATTTTAAATAATTAAATCATTATTGAGTTTTGAATTAAATATAATATTATTTAATTATATTGTTTAAATGTTCAATTAATTGTCTAGGATGGAATTGAGGTTAAGGAACTTTTCTTTAAAAGAAATAGTGGATTGGTCTAGGAATGATTATTATTTATTCATTGGTAATGGTTTTGGAATTAATGAATCTAGTAATGGATGTGACTGTTGTATTTATATATATGTTCATCATTATTTATTAAAGATAAAAACTTTATTAGGTTTGGTTTTGGTCAGAGATGATTTCTTTATTAGTTTTTAGAGGCCTGGTAAAGAGAACTTGCTCGTTGGTTTGACCCACTTATTTTTATCTTTCAGGTTATTAGAAGTTCAAGTCTCAAGGTTGAGAATCCATAGCTGGAGGACTTATCTATTCTTTCCGTTTATTCTAAAGTAGGATGATAGACTTATTTTATTTATAGTTGACTGGATTATTGGATAATGTTATTAAGGGTCCTTCCATTACGGGATTCCCGAGTTGTAATTTTGGAGAAGTATTAATAAAATTATTATTTATTAGTTTTCTTTAGCGAGTAATTTATTCTTTTAATTCTTTTTGTAATATGTACTTGTTTGAAATATTTTAATTGTTTTGATATCCCCTGGTCTTGATATTCCCTATCTTTCTACGCGGACTTGATCAACTCGTATTCCGAAATTAGGGGGTATCACATCAACTTTTTAGATTTCAGATAAAAAATCAATGATATTACATATCTTTAGAAATCAAACAATTAACATGTGCAAAAGACTAATTTTTTTTTATTTTATTTTTCTCTTTGTGTTTCTTTTTTCTTTTGCACATTGGTGGCTTTTACGCTTAATGGGCATCCAGCTCTTTCCCTTATTCCCATTTGATTCGAGTCAAGGTAGATTCGAATAAATCCCAAAGGTAGCCTTTTCCATCTCACCTTTTTCTTCAAAACAACAAATATTTTTTTATTCTTTTTCAAAAACTTTTTAGTTAAGCTGTTTTTCAATTTCTTTTCTTTTCACTCTTTTGATCTAAAACACATAAAGTAAGTTTAAATTCCAAGATAATGATCAATCATGTCAACATTATCTTTTACCAAAACAATGACATCAAATATAAGTAAATGTACTATCAATGATTCATTTACTATACGAAACAAGCAAAACCAATTTTCATCAAATCATAGCCATAATATGTTTTACACAGATAATCTATGTGTCATTAAACTCCTTATATTCAACATACTCAATCAATATGATTTGCTTAACTTCCCAAAAATATAATCTAGACACTCAAGATATGCATGAAAATCCTTTATGGACTTTATCTTTGCAATGCATTTAATTAAGATAAACGACGCCTATAGATTTCCTAAAATGAGAAAACTTAGGAGCATCTAATAGCTTAGTGAGAGTATCAGCCAAATTCTGATCAGTATGCACTTTTTCCAAAGACACGACCTTTTGTTCTACAAGTTCCCTAAGAGAGTGATATCGAATGTCAATGTGCTTAGCTCTAGAATGCAAAGCTGGATTCTTTGAAATTTTAATTGTAATAATCTTATCACAAAAGATAGTAATAGTACCTTGATCAACTCCATAATCCAGAAACATCTGTTTCATCCAAAACAATTGTGTGCAACAACTTCCAGCAGTAATATATTCAGCCTCATAAGATGATAAAGATATGCAATTTTGCTTCTTGTTGTACCATGAAACAAGGTTAGTACCAATATAGAAACAACCACCTGAAATACTCTTTCATCATCCTTGTTACCAGCCTAATCAGCATCAGTATAGCCTGCAATATCAGAGTTAGATTCAGAAGAATAACGTAATCAATAATTCAATATACTATTGACATAACGAATAATGCATTTGATTGCAAGAACGTATTGTTCTCTAGGATCAGCTTAATACTTAGCACAAACACCTACACTAAATGAAATATCTGGCCTACTCACTGCCAAATACAATAGGCTACCAATCATACTCTTATACAAGAAAGGATCAACCTTGTTAGGATTAGAGTCTCTATCCAATTTAGATGAAGTACTCATAGGAGTTTGCACATGCTTCGAATCTTTCATACCAAATTTCTTAACTAGCTCCTTTGCATATTTTGATTGAGATATAAAAATCCCATCATCAAGTTGTTTCACTTGGAGACCTAAAAAGAAAGTCAATTCATCAACCATGCTTATTTCAAAAGTATTACTCATATCCTTAGCAAAATTATGAACAAGGTTATTACAAGTAACACAAAAAATAATATCATCCACATATATTTGAGTAACAAGAAAATATTTTTCTTTCTTGAAAATAAACAATGTTTTATCAGCTTCTCCTTTTCTGAAGCCCTTGTGCATTAGATAAGAAGTTAACTTCTCATACTATGCTCTAGGTGCTTGCTTTAAACCACAAAGAGCCTTTTTAAGATGAAAAACAAAATCAAGATTATGCGGATCAATAAAACCTTTTGGTTGTGCTATAAAAACTTCTTCCCACAAAATCCCATTAAGAAAAACACTTTTAACATCCATTTGAAACAATTTGAATTCAAAGTGACATGCAAGAGCAAAAAGAAGTCGAATAGACTCAAGTCTAATAGCAGGTACAAAAGCCTCATCAAAATCAATTCCTTCAACTTGAGTATTTTCTTGTGTAACCAATTTAAGTTTATTTCTCATCACAAGACCATGTTCATCAAGTTTATTTTTAAAGATCTATTTAGTCCCTATGATATTGACATCACTAGGTCGGGTCACTAATTCCCAAATATCATTCTTCACAAATTAAAGCAATTATTCTTGCATAGCCATAAGCCAATCACAACTTTGAAGAGCTTCATTAACATTCTTAGGTTCAAATTGAGCCATGTGACATGAGTGTCCTATGTCATTTACAATGCATGAGTGTCCTAAGTGATTTTGTATAATGCATGAGTCTCCTAAGTGATTTTGGACTGTACTCCCAATACCCGGCTTATCTCATGGACCTTCACATTGTCAACTAGATGGCTCGATCGAATCCTAGAACTACTAGATGTGAAAATGTCTAAGGATGGTGTAAGAATTCCTATAGGTTCATCAGTGTTGACCTGTAATTCCTTAATATCATCTTTTTCAACCTCATCACCTTATCCACCTAAATTCTCGACTCTTTCTTCCTCATGAATTGTAGGTTTTATCCTTTCTCCTACAATTTCAAAATTAGTTTCTTCTTCTTCAAGTTGAGAAGAGGTTATCTTAGGTTTTGTATCATCAAATATAACATTTATAAAGACTCCATGACCACTTTAGTTTTTAGATTAAAAACCTTATAAGTCCGACTAGTTTGTGAATAATCCAAAAATACACCTTCATCATTTCTAGAGTTAAATTTTCCCAAGTGTTCCATATCTCTAAGGATATAACATTTACTACCAAATACTCTAAAGTATTTAACAATGGGTTTTCTATCATACCACAATTCATATGAAGTTTTTTAGTTCTAGGCCTAAGATAAACTCTATTTAGGATATGACAAGTAGTACATATTGATTCAGCCCAAAAGCGATTAAAAATTTTATTTTAATGAAATATAGTACGAGCCATATCTGCTATTATCCTATTTTTCCCTTCCATTACACCATTATGTTGTGGTGTTTTGGGTGCAGAAAATTCATTCTTAATGCCACACTTATTATAATATTCAATAAACTCCTTAGGTTCGAATTCACCTCCATTGTCACTCCTAATCCGATTAATTCGATATCCCTTCTAATTTTGAATAAGTTGAAAAATAAATCTGAAATTCACAAAAGTATCAGATTTTTCTTTCAAATATTCAACAATAGTAAATCTAAAAAAACCATCAACCATAACAAGCATATATCTTTTTCTTCCAATGCTATCAGGTGTTATGCGACCCATCAAATCCATATGAATCAATTCTAAAGGTCGAGAAGTGAAATTATGAATAAGTCTCTTGTGTAACACTCTAGTTTGTTTCCCTAATTGATATAGACCGCATATTTCATTCTTAAGCATTTTCAATTTAGGCAAACCTCGAACAAGATCATTATTAGACAATTCACTAAATCATTAAAATCCACATGTCCAAGTCTTTTATGCCATAAAACTGCCTCATCAGTAACTGTAGAAAAACACATTACTGAAGGATCTAAAAATACAACATAGCAGTTATCAGAAGTTCTAGCTCCTTTTAAAACACATTTACCATTTTCATTACTTACAAAACACCATTGTTGAGTAAAATTGACTTAAAACTCCTTATCACATATTTGACTAATACTCAATAAATTAGCAGCTAAACCTTTAACATATCAATTATCAGAAGTTCTAGTTCTTTTTAAAACACATTTACCATTTTCATTACTTACAAAACACCATTGTTGAGTAAAATTGACTTAAAACTCCTCATCATATATTTGACTAATACTCAATAAATTAGTAGCTAAACCTTTAATATATAGAACATTTTTTAACTCCCCAATTCTTGAAAATTTGATCTTACCTTTACCACTTACTGTAGAAGCATTACCATCACCAAAAGTAACAGTACCAACTGAGCATTCCTTAAAAGTAGTAAACAATGTTCTATCCCCTATCATATGCCTAGAGCAATCACTATCAAAATACCAACCACATGGACCAAGTGCTCTAAGTGTTATGTGCATGGCAAAGCATTTTAAAATTTTTTTTCTTTACCCAAACAATTTTAGATTCATTAGGCAATGATTTCCTTATTGTTCTAGGCAAAGTGTCACAAGGCTCAAAAATCCTAATCCCCTTCTTCTTCAAATTTGAACTTTCTAAAATTTTCAATTTCTTCCTTAGTTCAATTTTTCTTTTTTGACACTTATAGTTGATATACTCTTTTTCACCACAAAAATGACATGCTGAAATAAATTTGGGAGAACTAGAGATAACACAAGGTTTAGTTTCAACTTTCACAAAAACATCGTTAGATTTTTAAAATACAAATCCTTTGAAGTTGAAACCAATTCTTTATTACTTCTAATATTCTCAACCACTCCTTTCAACTTATCAATTTTGCAAGTGTCAAAGTCAACTTTCTGAAAAAGAATGTTTGACTTAATAAATTCACTACTCAAATTATCAATTTTAAATTCTAGTGCTTAATTTAAGATTGATTAAATTATTTGATCAATTAACCATCCACAATCATAAATATAAATATTGAAAAGTAAAGCAAGTAAGGTTAGAGAGATTGGACCAGGATTTTTAGCGAGGAAACCCAGTAGATAAAATACGTCAACTGTTTGTATGGGAAAAACCTTGTAGACTATGCAGTCTAAAGTAAACTGATCCACTCTGTTTGAAACAAAGTACACTGAACTTTGACTCTGGCTCACACCCTATCGTTCTAGTAAACACCAATTGCTGACAATCCTTTGGCTTTACGACCTCCCGTCTAACAACAACTTGACCTCAGGCTTATGCTTGATCTTTGTAAAAGAGTAGCTGGTAGATCAAACAACACTCCATGAATGCTTTGACCCTTTTAAAGTGTGATCACTTTTAATTCTGTTCTTGAAGATTTGAACTCGATGTAGAAGAATTAAATCTTATTTTTTCTAAAATCTTTGAATTCTCAATATAGCTCCAATTCCGATGAGATAGAGAACAATACAACTAAATCACTCATGAATATATGTGTGTGCTCTCAAAAATTCATTCAGAATAATCAGATTTGATTTTTTGAATTTTCTCTCTCTAAAGGCTTTTTCAAAATATAGAATTGATGTTCTTTAAAGCCGTGAATAAACCTAGATGACTAAAAAGGTTTATATAGAGTTTAGAATGTCCTAATCCCTATGAAAATATGAAAAATTTCATGTATAGGACTTGGAAAGAAGTTGGAATCAAAAAGGAAACAATACAGGAAAAGGAAACTAAAATTCTGATGCTGCCAAGACTTCTTGAACCTTTTCAAATCTACATCCGATCTCAATCTTTGAAATTTTGAACAATTACAATTCGATCGGACTTGTTTTGACAACGAAATTAGCCAATTGCAAAATATAAGTTGGGATCAGAAAGGAAACAACTCAAGAAAGGGAAACTGAAATTCTGATGCTGCTAGGACTTCATGAACCTCTTCAAATCCGCATCTGATCTTCAATCTTTGAAATTTTAAATAATTACAACTCGATTGGACTTGTTTTGACAATGAAATTAGACAATTACAAAATATATATCTGTAATGACCCTGTTATTTTTCTTTCTTTCCATTTTCTCAAATTTTACGAATTTTCTTTTTCCGTTGATTTTTCCTTTTCAAGTTTGGGTTTTTGTCACTTTGTGTTGTTTCAAGTACTCGGAAATAATTTTCGAGACTCTTTCTTTTGGATTGACAATGTCCTTATGCGGACCGCATCATTTTCACATTTTTTTCTTTTTTTACATTTTTTCTTTTTCGTCTTTTTCCTGGTTTCGTTTTTTTTTTGCGTAACCTCACTTTTTGTGCTCGGATTTGGTTCTGACTTTGCATGCATCCATAATATTTAATTTCCATGATATGTGTATTTTTACTTTAGTAGAAAAGCATGCTAGTTGCTTATTTTTTCGTAAAGGGTATGAATGCATAGTTTCTTCGGAAACATTCTTGATTTTTGGTGTTTTAGTGTAATTAAATAAAATAATTATTTTTTGTCTTAGGAAAAAGGACCTTTTTACAATTTTCAAAAAGTGTGACAAGTGTCACACTTTCATTAGTCCATTTGTTGGCATCTCATTGGTTTACACTTAGGAGCCTTGGATGATGACATGTGGAGGGTGAGGATTCACCCACTTGTTGAACTATGATAGGTGCCCTTATTTGCTTGGATGGTTGACAAATGTAGGCTTAAGATTAAGCCTAGAATGAATGCTTGGATTAGTGACACATGTAGGCTCCAAAATTAGTTTTGCAATTTGTGTGTGTGAGAGAGGTAGTGTAAATGCACATAATGAGTGGAGAAATACACTAAAACTAGTTTATGTATTTTATTTTTAATTTAATTCATCTCTTTCCTCTCAAACCCTAACCTAGCCACCATTGAAGCAAAGCTTGGCTTAGAGCTTTAAGCTTCATTTTGGTCCCCTTCCACTCACCTTTGACCTAAAAGCTTGGAATACAAAAGCTTTGCCTCACCTTCCTCTACAAAACCCTTGAAGGAATTCTTGAAATTCCTGTGCTTCCATTGGATTCAAGAGGAACAATCCTCTTGTGAGATAGGGGATGTTATAGGTTTACAATCTTAGTGTTTTAATTGTTTTTAAGGTTTATATTACTTGTATGCATGTCTTTGTATATAATCTAGAATTTAATTTAATTATTTTTTTTGTATAAAATTTAATTCACATAGTTGTATCTAGTGTGAAATTAACTTATAACATGATATTAAATTAGGCCTTGACTTGTTTTTTGACATATATTAAATTGAGAATATTTGGATGAGTTTTGAAATATAGAGATTTTAATTAAATGAATTAATTAAACTCTTTTTAATGGTTCCATTGATTTAATTAGGTATTTAACTTGATATATGTAATGACCTTAACTTGTTCTTTAGCTTATATTAATTTGGAATCATTTGGAGTTGTTTTAAGATCTAGAGATTTAATTATTTTAATTTAATTAAATTCTATTTAATTATTCCAATGATGTAATTAAGTTTTTAACTTGATATATGTAATGACCATGCTATGATCCTTGACATATAATTATTTAAAGTCATTAGAAGTTGATTTAAAATCTAGAGAAATTAATTTATTAGTTTAATTAATTTTTATTTAAGTGTTCCATTCATCTAAATAAATATTTGACTTGATATATATAATGACCACGATGAGATCTTTGACATATATTAATTAGGGATTATTTGGATGAGATTTGAAATCTAGTGAAATTAATTATTTTATGTCATTAATTTTTATTTTGTTGTATTAATGATTTAATCATGTATTTGATGTTGCTTGCATGTTTAAATCATGATTTTGGACTTGTTGTATATTCATATAATTATGATTTGAAAGCATGTTTATTATATATGTTTATATATTGTATTTCATGGTGTAGTAAATTGTTTCATTTGCTAGCTTTTTTTAAATCTTAGAGATTTTGTTGTTGTGTTGATGAAATCTTGTATAATAATCATGAAGTTACTTTTAAGGCGTATTACTTGATTGTTGTATCCCTAGTAATTGTAGCTTGCATGATAGTGACTTGGTTTAATTAATATTTAGAAATTTAAAGCATGTGTAGCTTATGAATATTGCCTAGAGGTTATTTGATTTAATAACTTGTTAATTCCTATAAATGTATCTTGTTGTGTATTACTATTGTGATGACCCTGAATTTTTTTTAACCAAGTGTGTCCTGTGATAACCCAAAACGGATCTAAGATGCGGAAGCAAAAGAACCAAAATGGCCTCAAGAGATGTATGTCATCCCTAAGGCACCAAGATGACTCCCCATGAAGCCACGGAACTCAAATGAGCCAAGCAATGAAGTAAGAATACCAAACCTGAAAAGAAAGGAACCAAGGGCAAAATAGTCATTCCAAACTGAAATGGGTGCCACCGTGTACACCATTGGAAAGACAATGAAAAATGAATAAAGTTGGACTCAAGAATCACCTGATTCGGAGTCCAGATGGAAAAGATATGAAATTAAAACAAAGTGGCCTCCTCCGTTTAAGAGTTACCACGACCCTATCTTACTAAAACTGGAATATCCCTCACTACAATTGGAGTTTTTGTGTGTGGTTGGTACCATTGGAAAGATAACTTTAAACTCTTGAGTTTAGACTCAAGAACGAACCAATTTGAATTAGAAATGAAAGAGATATGACCCTCTAAAGTCAATGCAAACAAACTGTCCAAAGAAAAGATGAAGAAAATGATTCCAGGGAGGATCAGTTGACCGAAGCCCAATCGTTGGCCAGCTGAAATGATGATTTTCATGAAAAGCCTACTGGAAATGGGGTCTTGAGGCTTGTCAGCCGACGGATGTGTGACGACCCTGGATTTTTCAACCCATTATGTCCTATGATGACCCGAAGCGGATCCAGAATGCGGAAGCAAGAAATACGACAACGGTCTCCCAAGGCACAACACACCTCTAAGACACTTTGATGACCTTCCATGAGGTCGTGGAACGTAATGAGAACTGACACGGAAGTAAAAGATAAAAAAAAAATTAACAATTAAGCCCCTAGGGGCAAAATAGTCATTTCTGAAACTATGAATTTGGATGCCACCGAGTACACCACTGGAAAGACAACGAAATATTAATAATCTTAGACTCAGGAATCACTTGATTCGAAGTCCAGATGAAGAAGATATGGCTAGCGGAAGAGAAAAGGGCAAAACAGTCAAAATGAGCCAACCTAAGAACATCTAACTGGTTAGGAGACCTTCCTAACTGGTTAAGAGGAAAAAATAGAAGGTTCGCATTTTGCCCCAACTCATCTAACTGATTCCAAGAAGTCTACTATTCGCACACTTGTTCTTAAAGTCAGCAAAAAGCTAATAGTAGGGGTTTTTCGGGAAAAATTGGGTTTTTGAGGGCCCAGATGACATTTTTTGGAAAAACACAAAGAAAAAACCCCCCTCAAAATCACTGTGAAATACCCAAAATGCCCCTCTATGAAATCAGGTCATGAGGGTCAAAAAACTGCTAAAATGTAAAACTGAAAGCTGAACTTTGCGATAGATTTTCGGTACCAAGATGACATTTTGTGGAAAAACACGAAGAAAAAACCCCCCCTAAAATCATGTTTTCTAAGTGACCATGTTAAGACTGGAATTTTTTTCCATAAGGAAAACCCCAAGATGCCCCTAGACCAGATTATGCAATAAAGATGCAAAGTGAGTCCATAAAAGGCTCATTTCACCAAAGAAGAAATTTTTCTTGAAAATGATCATGCACGCAAACTTAACTTACCTAATAGGATATGCTACAATGGTCCATGGTTTAAAAATATCACTGATGCAAAATATGACCCCCCAGCGGCTAAAATGACAAAAATGAAGCTTAGAATGAAAACTTGGGACTCAAAATTATGAAATGGTTTCAAAATACCGTTTAACCCTTGGCTACACTTCATACATGATTAATGGATACATAATGGATGAATTTCATACACAATGCACGCTTTGGTGCAAAATAGCATACTGAAGCGCATGATTTTTTATATATTCTCATTAAAGGCAAGATTTAACATCCATGACATATATGCAATTCCAGAAGAAGTTTGGCCCTTAGCCTCATGTCATATACATAAAATGAGAATCAAAAAATGTGCTTAGGCACATATTACAAGTTTAGAATCAAATATACACATTTGACACATAAGGCTACAAATGGCATTTCTAGCCAACCTTCACAAGAATGGAAACCTTCAAGTCCACAAATCATCCAAGCATAATGAGAAACCCAACCTTGATTCCTATACCTGAAAAATATCCCAAGTAACTTTAGGGTGAGTGACATAAAGCTACTTGTAGGAAATGAGCCTGCATCGACCTAGCATTTTACAATTTTTTCACCTTAAGGTGAAACATGTTAAAGGGACTCATGCCACCTAATGTTTATGTCAAGGGTGAGACTCAGGGAGCATCCTAAGCTACCTTAGAACATTTCTAGTATAAATCACATCATTCATGCAATTCAACTACATAGAAGCATGCTATACAAAGCAACAAGATATAGATTCTCAAAGTTATCAATTTGAAATCTAAACAACTAAATATAGCAATTTAGTATAATTAGAATTTCTAATACCACACATCAAAACATAGATTTTTTAAGTTATCAATTTGAAATCTAAAAGTGCGAAAATAACTAAATATAGCAATTTAGTATAATTAGAATTTCTAATATCACACATCAAAACATAGATTCTCTAAGTTATCAACTTGAAATCTAAAAGTGCAAAAACAACTAAATATAGCAATTTAGTATAATTAGAATTTCTAATACCACACATCAAAACACAGATTCTCTAAATTATCAACTTGAAATCTAAAAGTGCAAAATCAAATAGTGAAAGACTTGGACATCAAATCTCGGAGTACCAAAACCTATTTGGCTATTATGGGCACTAACCCACTGGGTAGACCACCTCGTGCGCACTGACGACTCAGAGGACTCTTGTCCCCATACTAGAGCCAAACCCTAGCTGTAATGACCCGGTCTTTTTCCTCCTTTTCCATTTTCGGTGATTTTCTTTTTATTTTTTCTTTTTCCTATTTTGTCCTTTCCTTATTTCGTCTTTTTCCCATTTATCAATTTTCTTTGCGTAACCTCACTTGTTGTGCTCGGATTTGATTCCAGTTTTGCATGCATCCATAATACTTGGTTTCTATGATATTTGTATTTTCACTTTTGTAGGAAATCATGTTAGTTGCTTTCATTTTCATAAAAGGGCATGGATGCATATTTTATTGTAATTATTCTTGATTTTGGGGCTTTAGTGTAATTATGTAAAATAATTATTTTTCATTTTAGAGACCATTTTGTAATTTATTTTAGAAGATATCTTCAAAGAGGACCTTTTTGCAATTTTTGGAAAGTGTGATAAGTGTCACACTCTCATGGTGCCACTTGTTGGCCTAGGATTGGTGCACATATTGGCTTTGATTGTTGACAAGTGTAGGCTTAAGATTAAGCCTAGGAAGGAGCATTAGATTAGTGACAAGTGTAGGCTCATGGTTTAGTCTTGCATTGTGTGTGTGTGAGAGATAGTGTAAGAGCACATAGTGAGTGGAGGATTACTAGACCCTCTACTCACCATTTTCACCTTCATCCTCTTCATTTTCACTTGTTCTTCAAAACCCTAACAAAGACACCATTGGAGAAAAGCTTGGTTAATAGCTTTTTTCTTCATTTTGGCTTCCTTCCATTCACCTTAGACCACAAACCTTAGGACAGAAAAGTTTCCTCTCACTCTCCTCTTCAATAACCCTAAACTTATTTTACATTTTGAGCTTGGTTGCTTAGATTTTAGAGATTCAATTCTTTATTGATGTTGGGGTGGTAGTATATTCATATTTCAAGTGTTTTATAATCCTTGGGTTTAATATATATTGTATACATGCTTTTAATATGATAATCTTGCAAATTATATGAAACCCTCACATCTTGACTTAGGGTTTATTGATTTAAGCATGTATAATATGTATAAACCATGTGTAAAAGGATTATATACTTTAGTAGTATGCTAAATTCTTGTATTTTCACATGTAGTGATGATATAGAACTCTTGCAGAATTATTAATGTTATATGAAATTTCCCTTGACTTGAATTGCTATATTTGTTGAGATGATAATTCTATATTCTTGTGGATTACTAATTGTAGTTACCTTAGGAGCTTATTACTATAATGTTGAGATTTAGTATATAAAGCTTATTGTTGAGGCATGATTTAAATTGATAAGTTGGTGGTATTATATTGTGCATAATATCATGATAAGAACTTGTCATTTTGTATGCCATTTTAGACTTGGAACCCTAAGACATGGTTTGTGTGGTTTCAAAATACTTGTGCATGGAAGGTGGTTTATATGCCTTAATTATAGTGTATGAGATTTGAACTTGATTATAATTTTAGATTCTCTTGGGACATTGTTACAATGACATGGCTAAAGTTTGGCTTTAATGCGGGAGGTATGAGTTCTCCCCAATTGAGATAGTGCGCACTAGGGTGGTCTTCCCAGCAGGTTAATGCCCGGAAGAATCATTTTGATCTTGGTTTAGTCTGAGATGTGATGTCCAAGTCTTCTACTAATTGATTTCGCATTAAATTCCAAGTTAACAACCAATGTTTAATTGTAACTTGTAATTCTTGTTATTGGCGAATTGATGTTGTTAAGTACGTTGATGTTATTATGTGTTGTTAAAGAATCATTTAAGTTAGCTTAAAATGATCCCTTAGAACACCTTGAACATAGACGTCAAGTGGAATGATCCCTTGTATTCGTCTATATTGATCTTGCAATGATATTGAAACTTTAGGGTATACGCATATGCTTCTTCCTACGAGTAACTTGACTACTCGCCCTAGTGGTTTGGGTTGTTTTTCAGGTAAAGAGACTATGTTCTTGGATGCTCATCATCCTTAGAGGCTTATGAGCTATTTGAAGCATTTTTGTGTATTGACATGCAATTGTTTAGCATGCCTTTCTTTTGGTGTCACATTTTGTATACCATGGGTGCATGGTACTTTAGAAGCTTATGTAGCTTTCTTGATGTGTAATGATACTTTAATATCTACTTTTGACATTATAAACATGTATGTAAAGAGGCCAAGGGTTAAGCATGTGTACTTTTGTACTCGTACTCTTTTGGTATCAAACTTTTGCTTCAAAATGTATTTGAATTAATTTTGGAGGTTTAACATATGAAAATCTTGTAATTGATATGTATGAGGCCATGGGCCATTGTTTTACATTCAAATATTCATATCAAAGTTGTCAACATGTTCACATATTCAAATCTCATTGAAAAATCAGTTTTCGACATTCATTTTGAACCAATTCATCATGGGTTTCAAAGCATAGGTTGAATCTTAACACCTTTGGCACTTAGCAAGTTTTCCAGTAGCGTTTCGTGGTGTTTTAGTTGATCGAAACTCCATTTCGGTCGACCGATGGCAAATGGAATCATTAACGTACAGTAATTCATCATTCCAGTAGCCAATTCTACTGTTCAGGGCCTATTTTGGTTGACCAAAACTTTATTTTGGTCTACCGAAACAACCAGCACTTAAATTCATATTTGCAGCAAAATTTTTGGTCACTTCGGTCTACTGAAACTCCATTTCGGTTGACCTAAATAGCTTTCATACTCCAGCTTCTTCAGTTCAGTTTCAGTACTGCTATTTTGACTTTGAATGGCCATATCTCCTTCATTTCTTATCCAAATGGGGTGATTCTTGAGCCTAAATTCATGTATTTTGAGTCAGATTTCCAATGGTACCAATTCCATTCTCAGATTCCAATCATAGTGGTAGTTATTCATGTTTTAGTGAGGTAGTGTCAGTTTTTGCTTAAATCGAAAAAAGGGCATTTTGCGGGATTCTTGGCCAATGTTCTTAGAACCTCTTGGAATGTTGTGAAATGATTAGATTAGGTTGTATTCACCTTGTTTGACTTATTTAGAGTCAATTTTCTCCTTTTAATTATGAATTAACCATTTTGCCTTTATTGACGAATTTTACCCGTTTTAACTCTAGTTTCTTCTTTTGCTCACTTTAACTTCCGTGACCTCATGGAATGTCACATTGATGTCTTAGAGATGGTTTTTATCTCAAGGGACTATGGTTTCATCTTTCGCTTCTGCATTTTGGATCCATTATCGGGTCAACTTTCGGGTCATCACTGACGCACCGGGTTGAAAAACTTGGGCCGTTACAAGTGGTATCAGAGCTCCTAGGTTTGAATACCTTAGGACAATGGGTTTTGGGTGCATATCATGCTTTTGTTGATCTACTTTGATATATTCACATGCTTTTGATAACATGTTTTGTTTTATAACATGTTTATGTGTTTCTTGATAACACGTTTGGTAGTATGACATGTCTTTATGCTTATGTGCCTATGTGGATAAGAGCATCTTTGTTTGATATGTATACTTATTTGCTTAAGTTCTTAACTATTTACACGGCTTTCCTTGATTGCTTTAGCATGACTGTATGTTGCATACCTTGTCATGCTTTGTATTTCGTACATTTATAGTATGAGTTGCACTCGGTCATAATAACTTGTGTTAATGTTGACCTCTTTCCTTGTGTACGTTTATCACCATGGTTGTCACACGTGGAGAGTCTTCATGTCAGGGCACTGAGGAGTAGGTGGCCAGCACCAAGTTCATGAGGGGTATGGGTAGGCCCAGGATTCCAGTTCGTGGCATAAATGTTAATCCACCATGGGCACCGACTTACGAAGAGTGGGTTGCTCAGGGAATCAATCAGGGGATTGCTGAATCCTTACAGGAGTTGATACACAAGCAGGTGGCAGGGATACAGTTTCCTGAACCGGCACCGGTACTGATTGTCAATGAGGCACTAGAGTACTTTATGCGACTATAGAGGGTTAAGATTGATCCATTTGCGGGGAGTTTAGATCCGCTAGTCTCAGAAGTTTGGTTGGACCTTATGGTTCGCAAGATAGACAGTATAGCGGTACCTACAGATAGGTTGATGATTTCTTTGACAGCCTCTATGTTCATAGGAGATGCAGATATTTGGTGGAGGTCTATGACCAATGTCCACAACATTGAGTTGATGACTTGGAACGAGTTCAGAGATTTGTTCTTTGAGCGCTTCTTTCCTAGGGCTATGAGGCGGGAGATGAGGATACAGTTCGTAGGTCTTTATCAGGGCACTATGAGTGTCATTGAGTATAAGACACGATTTACTTCTCTCTCTCATTATGCCGAGGATATAGTAGCGATAGATGAGGCTAGGGTAATGAAATTTCAGGATGGGCTACATCTTGACATCAGGCCACGGGTCTCAATTCTTGATTTGTGGACTTACAGAGAAGTGGTTTAAAGGGCTATGTTAGCTGAAACAGAGGAATATGATCAGTTATGAATCAGGGGTTCACATAAACAGCCTTGCGGAGATAATCCATCATCTTTGGGAGTCAGTGGAAGAAGGCCAGGGCAGGGAACAATACTCACTCACAGGGGGCATCGCAGCAGAATTGTTCTGCAGCTACAGTTCCTGTATCATCGGGATTAGCCCAAAGAGTGGTTTGTTACCATTGTCACCAGTCGGGGCACATCAAGCCTCGTTGCCCGCAACTTCGAGCACAGGCCAGTTAGACTTCAGTTTATACAAAAACAGGGCAGGGAGCTTGCTTCTATTGTAAGCGGCCAGTTCATTTTAAGAAGGATTGTCCAAGGTTGTTGAATAAGTCACATGGTGGCACAAATTCACAGATGGTACGGGCACAGTCTGCAGTGGTTCAGTCTAGTTTCAGAGTTCTTCAGGCACTACAACCAGTGGCGCCAGTTAGCACTTATCCAGCCAGGGGTTCTACACCTACTGCTTCTACATATCAGTCAGGCTATCAGGGCAATTCACAGCAGGGCTTAGGGACTCAGGGATAAGCCTACACTCTTCTACAGGTGGATGCTTCCGCAGGCACCTCTTCAGTTCGAGGTATCTTTCTAGTTTTCAGTTCTTGGGCACGGGTTCTTGTTAACACGGGTGCATCACATTCTTTCATTTGTATCATTTGCACATTCATTGGGTCTGGAGGTCACACTTTGGGACAGTTTTCTTTGTGTTGACACACGGGGGTCCTGTGTCTTTGGATCATGTTTGTTGGGGTTGTGCTATTGAGATAGCTAGGTGGACCTTAGAGTTCAATTTTGTTGTTCTCGACATGACAGGCTTTGATGTCATTCTCGGGATGGATTGGTCGTCATTCTTTTGGGCTAAGATTGATTGCTTCCTCGGGAGGGTGTTTGTTTACACTGCCAAGGGAGATTGTTTCCATTTTGTGGGAGATCGGAGCGATTCCCACTAGGTAATGGTTTTCAATATTGGTGACTGGAGTCGCCACAGATCTTACTTGGCTAGTTTGCTAGTTGACGAGGATAGCAGTTTGGGCTGTGTTTTTTTGACAGTTGTTAAGGATTTTGTTGATGTCTTTCCAGAAGAACTGACAGAGTTACCTCCTTTAAGGGAAGTTATTTTTGCCATTGATGTCATTTCCGGTATAGCGCCCATCTTTATGGCACCATACTGTATGGCACTGACAGAGCTTGATGAGCTGAAAGGTCAGTTGGATGATTTGAAAGCTAAGGGCTTTATTCATCCTAGTGCTTCACCATGGGGAGCACCGGTTCTTTTTGTGGAGAAGAAGGATGGGTCTTTGAGACTTTTCATTGATTATCGCAAGTTGAATCATTCTACGATCAAGAACAGGTATCCCTTGCCTAGGATTAATGACTTGTTTAATCAGTTGAAGGGAGCAACATGCTTTTCGAAGATTGATTTGAGATCAGGTTACTATCAGTGAAGGGTTAAGGATGAGGATATATCCAAGACCGCTTTTCGTACACAGTATGGCCATTATGAGTTTCTGGTGATGCCATATGGTTTGACCAATGCTCTAGCAACTTTAATGGATTTGATAAATCGTATATTCAGTGACTATCTTGATAGATTTGTGGTGGTGTTCATTGATGACATCCTGGTATACTCGGCTTCAGTAGAGGAGCATGAGTATCATTTGAGGACAGTGTTGCAAATCCTTAGGGATAATCAGTTATATGCCAAGTTCGAGAAATGCGAATTTTGGCTACCGGAAGTGAAGTTCCTTGGACACGTTGTGTCAGAGGGCGGTGTTGTAGTGGATCCGTCGAAGATTGAGTCTGTGATGGATTGGGAGCGTCCGAAGGCAGTGTTTGGGATTTCTCACATCTAGCAGCACATATGACTCGACTTACTCGCAAGGGAGTCAAGTTTATATGGAATGAGAATTGTGACTTTGCTTTTCAGGAGTTGAAGGTCAGGTTGACATCAGCTCTAGTTTTGATCATACCTGAACGTGGTTTGGGTTATGTGGTCTATTGTGCTGCTTCACGAGAAGGTTTAGGTTGTGTTCTGATGCAGACCGAACGGGTGGTAGCTTATGGGTCTCGATAATTGAAGACTCACGAGTTGAACTATCCGACATATGATTTAGAGTTAGCAGCAGTTATTTTTGCCCTTAAGGGGTGGAGACATTATTTGTACGGGGAGAAGTTTGAGGTTTTCTCCAATCATAAGAGTCTCAAATATCTCTTCTCTTAGAAGGATTTGAATTTGAGACAGCGTAGATGGGTTGAGTTCATGGAGGACTACGACTTTGAGTTGTAGTATCATCCAGGAAAGGCCAATGTGGTGGTCGATGCATTGAGTAGGAAGTCACGGGGTACTCTTGCTAGCATTTCCATTCACAGATGGAAGATGCTAGAAGAGCTTGCAGATTTTGGTTTGCAGTTGTATGAGGATGTTTCACCGGCTATTTTATTTAGCCTTGTGGCTCAACAGGCTCTTGTTAGCAGAGTTATTGAGGCACAGCAGGAAGATGGGGAGATAAAGTCCATCCACGATCGGATTTCAGGCGGCGAGAATGTAGAGGGTTGGACTTTGCATTCAGACAGTGGTCTCAGGTACAGAGGGAAGATGGTTGTTCCTCTGTCTTGTCGTGACGTTGTTCTTCGGGATTTTCACCATTCTCGACTCGTAGTTCATCCTGGTAGTATGAAGATGTATCACAATTTGCGGTGACAGTTTTGGTGGAAAGGTATGAAACGGGATATTTCTCAATTTGTGGCTAAATGCCTTACTTGTCAGTAAGTGAAGGCAGAGCATCAGAGACCGGCAGGTATGTTACGACCACTACCAGTGGCAGAGTGGAAGTGGGAGCACATCACTATGGATTTCATGACGAGACTTCCGAGATCCAAGGCAGGGAATGATGCCGTTTGGGTCATTGTTAACAAATTGACTAAGACGGCTCACTTTTTGCCTATGGCAGTGACAAATGACGCAGAGAGGCTTAGCAGACTGTATGTGGGGCAGATTGTCAGGCTTCACGGGGTTCTGGTATCCATTATTTCAGATAGGATCCCAGGTTCACGTCTCATTTTTAGTAGAGTTTTCAGGAGGCTCTTGACATGGGGCTTCATTTCAGCATGGCATTCCATCCTCAGACTGATGGTTAGTCAGAGCGTACTATTCATATATTGGAGGATATGCTATGGGCTTACATTTTGGATTTTGGAGGTAGTTAGGAAGACTACTTACCCTTAGCTGAGTTTACCTACAACAACAGTTGCCAAACCAGTATTGGCATGGCACCTTTTGAGGCATTGTATGGCAGACCTTATAGATCTCCAGTTTGTTGGACCGAGGTAGGTGATATAGTCGCCTTGGGTCCTGATATTGTCTTTGAGACTACAGAGAAAATTAAGTTGATTCGGCAGCGGTTGGCTACAGCTCAGAGCAGGCAGAAGAGTTATGCTGATAAGAGGATGAGATCCTTGTCTTTTGAGGTAGGGGACCACGTCTTTCTCAAGATTTCACCACGGAAGGGACTTTTGAGATTTTGGCAGATGGGCAAGTTGTCTCCTAGATTCATTGGACCATTTTAAATTTTGGAGCGCATCGATGAAGTTGCTTATCATTTGGCATTGCCGCCAGACCTGGACAGGGTTCACGATGTCTTCCACGTATCTATGTTGAGGAAGTACGAGCCGGATCCATCGCATATTTTACGGTGGACAGATGTTGTTGATGAGGATGTGACCTACGAGGAGAGTCTAGTCTAAATTCTAGATTCACAGGAGCAGGTTTTGCGGACCAAGACCATTCCATTGGTTAAGGTCTTGTGGAGATATCACGGCATTGAGGAGGCTACCTGGGAGCTCGAACAGGAGGTTCACTCTCGGTATCCCCATTTGTTCTCTCTTTCAGGTACGACTCGATTTTGGGGATGAAATCTTTTTAAGGAGGGTAGGTTGTAATGACTCGGTCTTTTTCCTCCTTTTCCATTTCCGGTGATTTTCTTTTTTTTTTCGTCTTTTTCCTATTTTGTCCTTTCCCTATTTCGTCTTTTTCCCGTTTATCAATTTTCCTTGCGTAACCTCACTTGTTGTGCTTGGATTTGATTCCGGTTTTGCATGCATCCATGATACTTGGTTTCCATGATATTTATATTTTCACTTTTGTAGGAAATCATGCTAGTTGTTTTCATTTTCGTAAAAGGGCATGGATGCATACTTTATTGTAATTATTCTTGATTTTGGGGTTTTAGTGTAATTATGTAAAATAATTATTTTTCATTTTAGGGACCATTTTGTAATTTATTTTAGAAGATATTTTCAAAAAGGACCTTTTTGCAATTTTTGGAAAGTGTGACAAGTGTCACACTCTCATGGTGCCACTTGTTAGCAATTAGGTGAGGAGACTTGGAAGCATAACTTTTTGACATTTGGAGGGTGGAGATTCACCCACTTGTTGGCCTAGGATTGGTGCACATGTTGGCTTTGATTGTTGACAAGTGTAGGCTTAAGATTAAGCTTAGGAAGGAGCTTTGGATTAGTGACAAGTGTAGGCTCATGATTTAGTCTTGCATTGTGTGTATGGGAGAGGTAATGTAAGAGCACATATTGAGTGGAGGATTACTAGATCCTCCACTCACCATTTTCACCTTCATCCTCTTCATTTCACTTGTTCTTCAAAACCCTAACAAAGACACCATTGGAGAAAAGCTTGGTTAATAGCTTTCTTCTTCATTTTGGCGTCCTTCCATTCACCTTAGACCATAAACCTTGGGAGAGAAAAGTTTCCTCTCACTATCCTCTTCAATAACCCTAAACTTGTTTTATATTTTGACCTTGGTTGCTTGGATTATAAAGATTCAATTCTCTATTGAGGTAAAGGTGGTAGTATGTTTATATTTTAAGTGTTTTATAATCTTTGGGGTTTAATATATATTGTATACATGCTTTTAATTTGATGTCTTGGAGATGGTTTTTATCTCAAGGGACTATGGCTTCATCTTTTGCTTTCGCATTTTAGATCCGTTATTGGGTCAACTTTCGGGTCATCACTAATGCACCGGGTTGAAAAACTTGGGCCGTCACACTAGCCATCTCAACATAACAATGTCCTAAGTGACTCCAAAATAAATAAGTTAACAACTCATATACGTATTAAATAGTACACAAAACTACTTTCATGCACAAGTAGGATGAAACCACATAATACATGCACTAAATCCACAACTACTATAAGATGACAATGTCGAATCTTCAGAGTGCGATTCGTTACACGCTATAATAACATCACATGTCGGATCTTCAGTGTGCGATTCGTTACACGCTATAATAACATCACATGTCGGATCTTCAGTGTGCGATTCGTTACACGCTACAACAATATAATTCAATATTGGAACATAATCTCATAAATCCATTACAAGTCTAAAATCATGCTTCAAACATACTACCAATATCAAACACATGATTTAATCAGTAATGCAGAAGAAATAGAAATCGATTAAATGAAACAATTAATTTCCCTAAGTTTTTAATCTCAATCAAATGGTACCTAATTAATACATGTTAAACAACATAGCATGGTCATTACATAAATTCCATTTGAACAATAAAATGGAATTTAATTAAATCATGATAACGAAATCCCTAAATTCTAAAACAACATCAAATGGTCCCAAATTAACATATGCTAGTATACAAGTCTTAGTTATCACAAATATCAAGTTAAAAACTTAATTAGGCCAATGGAACCATTAAATAGATTTTAATTAATCCTTTTAATTAAAATTTCTAGATTTTCATACTGATCCAAATACTCTCAAATTAAAGTATATTAAAGAATATGCCAAGACTTAATTTAAAAGCATATCACAAGTTAATTTCATGCAAGGTACATCTATGAGAATTAAACTTTCACAAAATATAATTATGAAATAAAAAGTTCAATTCTTATTCTGATAATTCCAATTTAATGTATGTCAACAAACATATCAAAGTATAATTTATCATCATGCCACAATTCAATTCTAAGCTATATACATCATTGTAATTAAATCTTATACAAAGAAATAAATATTACTAATTTTCTAGATTTGATACAAGGCATGCAAACAAGTTATATAATCATGGAAAACACTCAATACAACACATACATAATCCTAAAACACCCCCTACCTCACTAGAGAAGAGTCTCTCTAGAATCTAAGGCAAATCAACACAAAATGACAAACCCTTCAAGGGTTATGAAGAGGATGATGAGGGGAACAAAAAGTATTCCAAGCTTCATGGTCTAAGGTGAGTGGAAGGGCCTCAAAAATCAAGGTCAAAGCTTAAGCATCAAGCTTCTTTAATAGTGGCTAGGGTTTTCTTTACAAGAGAAGGACGAGATAGAAAATGATGAAGATGAAATGTGAGTGGAGGATATAGAGATCCTCCACTCACTATGTGAGCTAGCACCATGGTCAACACACACAAGTCTTGGTCAATTGCACAAAAACCCTTATTTAAAACCATAATCCCAAAGTGGCCCAAAAATAATTACAAGTAGGTCCCTCCTCTAAATATCTTGCAAACTTAATTGCAAAATGGTCCTTTTTAAAAATATCTTCCAAATAAAATTGTAAAATGGTCTCCAAGATGAAAAATAATTACTTTAAGTAATTACACAAGTAACCCCAAAAATAAGAAGTTTTAAAAGAAAGTGTGCATCCACACCCCTAAGGAAGAAAGGGCACAAATGGCATACATTTATAGGAAAGTAAAAATACACATGGCACAGAATTTAAATATCAAGGATGCATGCAAAACTGGAACTAAATCCGAACACGAAAAGTGAGGTTGTGCCAACAAAGTGACATACCGGAAAAAGACGAAAGTAAATAGTGTCAAAAAAAAAAAAATGCGGAAATAACTCGTCCTCAAAGGATTTGTCAATTCAAGGGAAAGAGTCTCGGAAACCATTTCCAAGCACTCGAGATGATACCCAGTGACAAGAAACAGAACTCGGAAAAGAAAATTAAACAAAAAAAAATTATCCGTAAAATTTGAGAAAAAGGGAAGGGACAAAAATGACCGGGTCATTACATGATGGCTCTCACCAGCCAACCGACGCATTTGCTACAGTAGAAAAAGCTACTGCAATGTGTGAGGAAGGTACCCGGTCCATCTCGAAGGTTATATATGCTTTCTACATGATCCGAACAAGTTCCAAAACATTCCCTAGCCTCATTCAAGCATCTAAAACACGCCAACACAAGGAGGAACTTCAAATGATACCCTAATGCATGAATTTTTCATAAAAATTCATAAAATCACCCAAAAATAGTTCCAAAGTTGAAACTTAAGAGTTTTCTGAAATGTGGACATGCACGCAAACGTAAAAACATATTTAAGTAGCGACCCATTGGTCCGCGACTTCAAAACAACCCCAATGCAAAATATGAACTCTCAATGGCCAACAATGCCTTAAAACACAATAAATGAAACCAAAATGCAAAACCTAGAATGAAATGGTGGTTGACCCTTCGCCACACCTCAAACATGATTAATGAGACCCTATGAAAGAAAAAGAATGGAATTTCCACACCTGATGTAAAAATGGTGAAGCAATGACCTAGCATTTTTCAATATTTTCATAATATTTTATGAAGTTAAAAGTTGCATAGGATACAAGATACAAGTCATTGGCCTCCGGCCTCATCTCATACATGTCAAATACATTCCAAAATGTGTACTTATGTACACATTACATATATAGAGTCAAAGATACAAGTTTTGACATATATGGCTACAGAATGACATTTCATGCTAACGTTTGCATGAAATGGAAACTTAAAAGCTACAAGTCATCTAAGGAATGATGAGCATCATGAACCAAGTCTTCATAGCTGAAAAAAAAAAATCCCCAGTAACTTCGGGGTGAGTAACATAAAGCTACTCGTAGGAAATGAGCATGCATAGATCTAGTGTTTTACAATTTTATCACCTTAAGGTGAAACATGTTAAAGGGGCTCATGCCACCTAACGTCTATGTCAAAATGAGACTCAGGGAGCATCCTAAGCTACCTTAGAGTGTAATCAACAAGAATTGTGATACATATACATATATGAAACGTATTAAGATTGGGATAATCTAAGGAACATGATAGGGAGGATACTTGAATATTGATCAACATGAATTGCATTATCAACACAATTAAGTAAGGTTTGGAATAATCCATACAACATGACAAGAAGGCTACTTGGATAAGGTTGACAAAAATTATATTATCAATGCAATTAACATGATTGGAGCATTCTAATTAACACGATAGGAATAATACATGAAATCTAGGACATGGCATAATATCTATGCAATTAACAAGATTGGGGCATTTCACATAACATAACAAGTTTTAAATGTTCAAGAAATAACAACTTGAAATTTAAATAGTGAAATCAACCAATATGGAAACTCGGATATCGCCCTGATTAAAAGCATACACTTGGGATCACTTTAGGGCTACTAACCCATGGCTACCTCCCCCTAGTGCATGCTATAATGTAGGGAGCTCTCTATCTCCCATATTAGAACCAAGTCCTTGCCACGTCAATTCTTGATTGATATCCCAAGTTCCAAAATCAACAAGTTGTGCAACCAAGAGTGTACCAATATACAAGTAATACATTAAGCCATATTCCATGCACAACCAAGATTTTGGAACACACAAGTCATGCCCTAAGTTCTCAACTATCATGGCATGTGAAATGTCACGAAATCATAGTGTGCATCTATATAGATTAGAACCAAGATATATAGGACATGAAATCCATTGATGTAAATATACCACAAATATAAGATTAATGATTTAATTATTTACTAAGTAACACATGAGTAATTAAACCATTACAAGACAATCGTGTAAGTTCATTAAGTGCATTAATGAAACTAGGTTAGAAGGGGTCATGATGCTTGATAAAAAGATAAAAGTCCATGTAATACAAGTTCAATTCATAAGTTTAACAAGGATTCAAAATCAAGGCATGATTAACTCGATGAAAGCATAAAAGAGAATTTAATCTACTTAAGGGATTATGTTCTCAAGATTACAAGGCAAGTCTAACATTCTACGAACAAAGTGTGTCAAGGATCATGTCATGGACAAGTTTAATATCAAGTTACAAGTTCATTTCATACACGACACAATAATGTGAATTAAGTTCCATGCAAAGGAAATAAATAAATGTAAGTCTCAAAACTTATCCGATCATTCTCAAACTGATACATGTGAAGGAACTTGTCAAAAAAATCACGAATACCAAGTTGGAACTTAATCAAGCTCATAAAACTATTGAATGGATTATAATTAATTCATTTAATCAAAATCTCTAGATTTTGAAACTCATCCAAATGATCTCAAATTAATATATGTTATACAACATGTCAAGAATTTTAAAATATGGTACAAGTGAATTCCATTCAAGATACGACCATGAGTATTAAACTTTAATAGTAGAAAATAATTAAATGAAAGGTTTCAAAACCTAATCAAATATTCCCAATTTAATATATATGAAAGTATATGGCATGCACATCAACAAAATGAAGTAAAAAATCCAATTGACTGAATAGTGCACCTGGAATAAAATTAATTAATTATTACTAGATTTTAAAACATCTCCGATTACTCTCAAATTCACATATGTTGAAGAGCATGCTAGGGCCTAATATAATATAACATCACATATTAGTTTCAAGCTAGATACGGCCACATGAATTAAACTTTCATTCAAGAAAAATATTAAATAAAAACTTCAATACTTGTCCAAATGCTCTCAATTTAATATATATCAATGAACATATCAAGAGGTAATTTAATGTCATGCCACATGTTTAAACCAAGCTATAACCAACCGGGAAAAATCAAACCTCACACAGAAAAAAAATAAATAATAAAATTTCTAGATTTGATACCAAAGCAAGTAAATAAGTTGCATAAACATCAATAGCATGCAATACTTCAAGAACATAAATTATAACACACCATACCTCAATTTGAGATGGAAATCTTAAATCCCCACCGAAAGAAAAGTGCTCCGAATCCGACGATATTTCGGGTTTTTGTCGGGGACAACACGATAATCATTAACTGCAAGGAAGCCCCATGAAAATCACAACTTGACTTCAAACTCGAACTCACAAAATGGTCAGAAATGAGTTCTAATAAAGGGGAAAGGTGTGCGTCGTCAAGGCGAACACAAAACACTAAGGCACTACGGCAGTTTACACGAAGGAAAAGCTTCAAAGGAGGAGAGAGAAGGTGGCAGCCATGGCTGCCATGGAATCTGGCCAAGAGAGGGGAGGAAGATGATGAAATCTGATTTTTTTGACTTAAGACGCCCTATTTATAGAAAAACTCAAAAAAAATGCCCCGAACGGGTCCCGCCGGGTCCGGAAACGTGGAATTTGAGCAGACACGCTCGAACAGTGAAACTCCATGAACAAAAAGGAACCAAGATGAGAAAATATGAACAACGAAAGAAACAACGTCAAAAATTGAGTCCTGAGCAGAGAGATATGCCCCAAACAACAACTTGGTTTGAAACCCTGAAACTGGAGAAAAATGACCAGAAGAAAATTATAAGAGTATACGACTTGAAGAAATGTGAAAATGAATCCCGTACGAGAATCCAAGCTCAAAATGATGTATTTTGCAATAACTTTCGTTAATTACGTAATGGCTCCTCCAAAAAGGGTTAACTACACTAATAACCCAGAATGAAAATTTCTTCATAAGATATTTATGAAAAATACCCCAAGAAAAGAAAACGATTCTGAAGAACTGTGCATCCATGCCCTATGGACACCGGGAACAACCAAATTACCTTTCTACAAAAGTAAAGATACGTATTTCGTGAAAACCACTTAGAATAAAGGCGCGTGAAGTCCAACCAATTTCCAGCATGAAAAGTGAGGTTGTGTCAAAAAGTGACAAACGGGGAAAAGACAAAATAGGGAAAAGAACGAAAAGTGAATAGTGTCCAAAAATAAAAAATGTGGAAATGACTCGGTCCTTAAAGGAAGTTGTCAATCCAAACGAAAGAGTCTCATAAACCATTTTCAAGCACTCGAGATGACACCAAGTGACGAGAAACAGAACTCGGAAAAGAAAATTAAACGAAAAAAAATTTATCCATAAAATTAGAGAAAAAGGAAAGGAAGGAAAATGACCGGGTCATTACAACCTACCCTCCTTAAAAGAATTTCATCCCCGAAATTAGGACCATAGTGGAAAAGAACAGAACAAGGATCATACAAAAGGTCAACCTAAATGACAGTTCATAAAGCACTAAAGGACAACTCCAGAAGTCTCAAGATCAACTGAAGGAATGCGAAACCACGAACCTAGACAACACCCCATATGAATTGGCAAGTTAACTCAACGTCAACCACCGAGAGAATCCCAAGACAACGAAACGTTGAAACACGATAAAAGTAGAGAGTGACAAGGTAGTACGACCAGCGACCAAAACCCGCCCACACTTACTCGTCAGTAAGGTAGCATGACAGTATAAGGCACTAGTTCATAACATGCCCCCAATAGGTAAACCCAGAAGGAAACTTTTCGATATGGATAGCATTAATGTCGAAAAAAATCATTACCAAAAGCACTGCGGGAACCAGGCAATTTGTGTGAATTGGGATAGCTAATCCCAAAACTCTGACAATAATGTCATAGGCATCGTTACGCTCAAGGCTTTAAATCCTCAGTAGAAGTAAAGCCAACAGCTCCTACATTGCAAAACACCCTTGACACCCCCCCGACCATGTCATGAAGCCACGAAGGAAAAGGAAATGAAACGGTGCCTCCCTGGCCCACGTCTCACTATACAAGACAAGGACTGCGATTCTACGCTCACGTGAGCCTCACTCGCATCAACCGTCAGACTAAGGTCTCAAAACACCTTACCAATAAAATAGACAAGTAGGTTCCTGACATGGGTCCTTACAGAATGAATTTCTCTTATCCAAGGAAGAACTCGCAAAACAAGAATGCATCCAAGGGATGCGACATATCCTAAGAGACAATGTCAAAACCAGACATGAAAGTAAACAGCTAGTATGCAACATAACAACGGACTATCTACTCACATAAGTAGTAAGATCACGTAAGACATATCAGTGTATATAGGAGAAGAACATAAAGCAAGATGATATGCTGCATATAATCATGTCAAGATGAACAAGCGTATAAAATGTACTCAGACAGACGAGCATATACCACATGCTAAAATAACAAGCAGGTACAATGTGCTAAGGTAAACAAGTATATATCAAATGCTAAGACAGTCAAGGTAAGCTTCTAAACAAGTTACCACATAAACAAATAGACATGTTATTAAATCAAACATGTTATCAAGAAGCACGTAAGTACATAGTACGACAACACTTGTGAATGAAAAGCATAAGGTATGCCGACATACGTCGCATACGGCCATGCAAACATAAGCACGCAAACATGATATCACACCAGGACATGATAGCAACCCAGACCATGCTATCAGGAAGCATATATACACATAAAATATGCTTAACAAATAATAGGTGTCTCGAAATACCTGGGCATGTGAACATGTAATCATACAAGACATGTTATCAAGATACAAATGACATATCAAAGCAAAACAATGTGAGCATGATATGCATCCAAAATCCGTCATCTAAGGTATTCGAACCCGGACGCTCTGATACCACCTATGATAACCTTGGATATTTTTTAACCTAGTGTGTCCTGTGATGACCCAAAATGGATCCAAGATGTGAAAGCAAAAGAAGCAAAATCACCTCAAAAGATGTACGTCATACCTAAGACACCAAGATGACTCCCTATGAAGCCACGAAACTCAAATGAGCCAAGCAATGAAGCAAGAATGCCAAACCCGAAAAGAAAGGAACCAAGGGCAAAATGGTCACTCCAAACTGAAATGGGTGCCACCGTGTACACCACTGGAAAGACAATGAAAAATGAACAAAGTTGGACTCAAGAATTGCCTGATTTGGAGTCCGGACGAAAATGATATAAAATTAAAACAAAGTGGCCTCCTCCGTTTAAGAGTTACCACGACCCTATTTTACTAAAACTAGAATATCTCTCACTACAATCAGATTTTTGGTGTTTAGTTGGTACCATTGGAAAGCTAACTTCAAACTCTTGAGTTTAGACTCAGGAACGAACCAATTTGGTTTAGAAATGAAAAAGATATGACCCTCTGAAGTCGATGCAAACAAACTGTCCCAAGAAAAGATGAAGAAAATGATTCTAGGGAAGATCGGTCGACCGAAGCCCAATCGTTAGCTGGCCGAAACGATGATTTTCATGAAAAGCCTACTGGAAATGGGGTCTCGAGGCTTGTCAGCCGACTGATGGCTCTCCTCAACCGACAGACGTATCTACTGCAGTAGAAAAAGCTGCGTCAATGTGTGAAGAAGGTGCATGGTCCATCTCTAAGGTTTTACATGCTTTCTACATGATTCGAACAAGTTCCAAAACATTCCCTAGCCGCATTCAAGCATCCAAAACACGCCAAAACAAGGAGGAACTTTAAATGATACCCTAATGCTAGAATTTTTCATAAATCTTCAAAAATCGTCCAAAAATAGTTCCAAAGTTGAAACTTAAGAGTTTTGTGAAATGTGGACATGCACGCAAATGTAAAAAGATATTTAAGATGCGACCCATTGGTCCGCGACTTCAAAACAACCCCAATGCAAAATATGACCTCTTAACGGCCAACATTGCCTTAAAACGCAATAAATGAAACCAAAATGCAAAACCTAGAAAAAAATGGTGTTTGGCCCTTGGCCACATCTCAAACATAATTAATGAGACCCTATGAAAGAAAAAGAATGGAATTCCCACACCAGATGTAAAAATGGTGAAGCAAAGACTTTGCATTTTTCAATATTTTCATAATAGTTTATGAAGTTAAAAGTTGCATAGGATACAAGATACATGTCATTGGCCTCTGGCCTCATCTCATACATATCAAATACATTCCAAAATGTGTACCTATGTACACATTACATATATAGAGTCAAAGATACAAGTTTTGACATATATGGCTACAAAATGACATTTCATGCTAACATTTGCATGAAATGGAAATTTAAAAGCTAGAAGTCATCCAAAGAATGATGAGCATCATGAACCAAGTCTTCATATCTGGAAAAAAAAAATCCCCAGTAACTTCAGGGTGAGTAACATAAAGCTACTCGTAGAAAATGAGCATGCATAGACCTAGCGTTTTACAATTTTACCACATTAAGGTGAAACATGTTAAAGGGGCTCATGCCACTTAACGTCTATGTCAAAATAAGACTCAGGGAGCATCCTAAGCTACATTAGAGTGTAATCAATAAGAATCATGATGCATATATATATATGAAATGAATCAAGATTGGTATAATCCAAGGAACATGATAGGGAGGATACTTGAATATTGATCAACATGAATTGCATTATCAACACAATTAAGTAAGGTTTGGAATAATCCATACAACACGACAAGAAGGGTACTTAATTAAGTTTGACAAAAATTACATTATCAATGCAATTAACATGATTAAAGCATTCCAATTAACATAATAGGAACAATACATGAAATCAAGGACATGACATAATATCTATGCAATTAAAAGATTGGGGCATCTCACATAACACGACAAGTTTTAAATCTTCAAGGAATAACAACTTAAAATTTAAAGAGTGAAATCAATCGATATGGAAACTCGGATATCGCCCGGATTAAAACTGTACTCTTGGGATCACTTTAGGGCTACTAACTCATGCGTACCTTCCCCTAGTGCGAACTATAATGTAGGGAGCTCTCTATCTCCCGTACTAGAACCAAGTCCTAGCTATGTCAATTCTTGATTGACATCCCAAGTTCCAAAATCAATAAGTTGTGCAACCAAGAGTGTATCAAGATACAAGTAATATATTAAGCCATATTCGATACACAACCAAGATTTTGGAATACTCAAGTCATACCCTAAATTCTCAACTATCATGGCATGTGAAATGTTAAGAAATCATAATGTGCATCTATATAGATTAGAACCAAGATATATAGCACATGAAATCCATTGATGTAAATATACCACAAGTATAAGATTAATGATTCAATTATTTACTAAGCAACATATGAGTAATTAAATAATTCCAAGACAATAGTGTTAGTTCATTAAGTACATTAATGAAACCAGGTTACAAGGGGTCATGATGCTTGATAAAAAGATAAAAATCCATGTAATACAAGTCCGATTCATAAGTTTAACAAGGATTCAAAATCAAGGCATCATTAACTCGATGAAAGCGTAAAAGGGAATTTAATCTACTTATGGGATTAAGTTCTCAAGATTACAAGGCAGGTCCAACATTCTACGAACAAATTATGTCAAGGATCATGTCATGGACAAGTTCAATATCAAGTTACAAGTTCATTTCATACAAGACACAATAATGTGAATTAAGTTCCATTCAAAGGAAATAAATAAATGTAAGTCTTAAAACTTATCCGAGCATTCTCATACTGATACATGTGAAGGAACTTGTCAAGAAAATCATGAATACCAAGTTAAAACTTAATCAAGCTCATAAAACTATTGAATGGATTATAATTAATTCATTTAATTAAAATCTCTAGATTTTGAAACTCATCCAAATGAGTTCAAATTAATATATGTTATACAACATGTCAAAACTTGATTTAAAAACATGATACAAGTGAATTCCATTCACGATACGGCCATGAGTATTAAACTTTAATACTAGAATATTAAATGAAAGGTTTCAAAACCTAATCAAATATTCCCAATTTAATATATATGAAAGTATATGGCATGCACATCAATAAAATGAAGTCGAAAATCCAATGGAGTGAATAGTGCACTTGGAATAAAATTAATTAATCTAATTAATTAATTAGTACTAGATTTTAAAACATCTCCGATTACTCTCAAATTCACATATGTTGAAGGGCATTCTAGGACCTAATATAATATGACATCACATATTAGTTTCAAACTAGATAAGGCCACATGAATTAAACTTTCATTCAGAAAAAATATTAAATATAAACTTCAATACTTGTCTAAATGCTCTCAATTTAATATATATCAATGAACATATGGGTAATTTAATGTCATGCCACATGTTTAAACCAAGCTATAACCAACCGGGAAAAATCCAATCTGAAACAAGAAAAATAAATAATAAAATTTCTAGATTTGATACCAAAGCATGTAAATAAGTTGCATAAACATCCATAGCATGCAATACTTCAAGAACATAAACTATAACACCCCCTACCTCAATTTGAGATGGAAATCTCAAATCCCCACCGAAAGAAAAGTGCTCTAAATCCGACAATACTTCGGGGTTTTGTCGGGGACAACACGATGATCATTAACCCCAAGGAAGCCCCATGAAAAATCACAACTTGACTTCAAACTCGAACTCACAAAATGGACAGAAATGGGTTCTAATAAGGAGGAAAGGTGTACGTCATCAAGGCGAACACTAAGGCACTACGGCATTTTACACGAGGGAAGAGTTTCAAAGGAGGAAAGAGAAGGTGGCAGCCATGGCTGCCATGGAATCAGGCCAAGAGAGGGGAGGAAGATGATGAAATCTAATTTTTTGACTTAAGACCCCCTATTTATAGAAAAACTCAAAAAAAATTCCCCGAATGGGTCTCGCTAGGTCCGGAAAAGTGGAATTTGAGTAGACGCACTCAAACGGTAAAACTCCATGAACAAAATAGAACCCAGATAGGAAAATATGAACAACAAAAGAAACAGCGTCAAAAATTAAGTCCCAACCAGAGAGATATGCTCCGAACAAGTTCGGCGGCAACCGGGGTTAAAAACCCTAAAATTGGAGAAAAATGACCAGAAGAAAATTCTAAGAGTATACGACTCAACGAAATGTGAAAATGAATCTCGTCCAAGGATCCATGCTCAAAATGAGGTATTTTACAATAACTTTCGTTAATTGCACAATGGCCCCTTCGAAAAGGGTTAACTGCACTAATGACCCAGAATGAAAATATCTTCCAAAAATATCTTCTTAAAAAACCCTGATATAAAATATCTTCAAAAGATATTTATGAGAAACACCCCAAGAAAAGAAAAAGATTCTGAAGAACTGTGCATCCATACCCCTATGGACACCGGGAGCAACTAGAGTACTTTTCTACAAAAGTAAAGATACGTATTTCGTGGAAACCACTTAGAATGAAGGCACGTGAAGTCAAAAACCAACTCTGAGCATGAAAATTGAGGTTGTGCCAAAAAGTGACAAATGGGATAAAGATAAAATAGGGAAAAGGACGAAAAGTGAATAGTATCTAAAAAGGGAAAATGTGGAAATGACTCGGTCCTTAAAAGAAGTTGTCAATCCAAATGAAAGAGTCTCATAAACTATTTCCAAGCACTCGAGATGACACCAAGTGATAAGAAACAGAACTCAGAAAAGAAAATTAAATGAAAAAAATCTATCCGTAAAATTTGGAAAAAGGAAAGGAAGGAAATTGACCGGGTCATTACAACCTACCCTCCACGAACCTAGACAACACCCCATACGAATCGGCACATTAACTCAACGTTAACCACTGAGAGAATCTGAAGACAATGAAACGTTAAAACATGATAAAAGAAAAGAGTGACAAGGAAGTATGAATAGTGACCAGAACCCGCCCACACTTACTCGTCAGTAAGGTAGTATGACAGTATAAGGCACTAGTTCATAACATGCCCCCAACAGGTAAACCCAGAAGGAAACTTTTCGATATGGATGGCATCAATGCTGAAAAAGATCATTACCAAAAGCACTGCGGGAACTAGGCATTTTGTGAGAGTTGAGGTAACTTGTAATGACCCGGTCATTTTCATTTCTTTCCCTTTCTTTAAATTTTGCGGATAAATTTTTTTCGTTGTCTTTTCCTTTTCAGGTTCGATTTCCCGCCTCTTAGTTTCGTCTCGAGTGCTCGGAAATGATTTCTGAGATTCTTTCCTTTGGATTGACAACTTCCTTTGGGGACCGAGTCATTTCCACATTTTTTTTTGTTTTTTGACACTATTCCTTTTTTCGTTTTTTCCTTATTTCGTCCTCTTCTCGTTTTTCACTTTTACTTGCATAACCTCATTTTTTGTGCTCGGATTTGATTCCGGGTTTGCATACGTCCATGATATTTAAATTCCATGACATCTACATTTTTACTTTTGTAGAAATGCATATTAAATGCTTACTTTCTTTGTAAAAGCCATGAAAACAAGACTTTTTGTAATTATCCATAACTTGCGGGGTTTTTGGGTAATTAAGCAAAGTACTTATTTTTCGTCTCAGGGACCATTTTGTAAATTAAATTGGAAGATATTTTCAAAAAGGATCTTTTTGCAATTTCTGAAAAATGTGACAAGTGTCACATTCCTATGGTGCCATTTGTTGATTTTGTGGTGGAACCACTTGGAGGCTTAATCTCATGACACATGGAGGGTGGAGATTCATCCACTTATAGACCTAGGATTGGACCACTAGTTGGCTTGGATGGTTGACAAGTGTAGGCTTAGGATTAATTCTAGAAGGGAACCTTAGGATGATGACAAGTGTAGGGCTCACAATTAGTCTTGCATTTTGTGTGTGTGTTGACCATGGTATAGGTTCACCTAGTGAGTGGAGGACCTCTAAATCCTCCACTCACATTTCATCTTTTTCATTTTCACATTATCCTACACATAAGAACCCTAGACTCCATTAAAGAAAGCTTAAAACCTTAAGCTTTCACTTTAAATTTTGAGGCCCTTCCACTCACCTTAGATCATTGACCTTGGAATACTTTTTGTTCCTCTCCTCTTCTTCTACAAAATACTTGTTTGGTTTTCCATTTTTAAGCTTGTTTCCCTTGGATTCAAGAGGAACAATCCTCTTATGAGGTAGGGGGTGTTATCATTTATTTTTCAAGTGATTTTATTTGTTCCTATAGTGATATCTAAGTTATATGCATGTCTTGTATTGAAATAAGAAATAAATGACTAATGCTAACTTATATGAAATTTACTTTAGACTTGATAAATAACATGACCATGGCTTGATTCATAACTTATGTTAATTTGAGGTCATTTAGAGTTGTTTTAAAATCTAAAGGGATTAATGAATTAATTTAATTAATTTTTATTTATATGCTCCTATGACTTAAATCAAGTTTTGAAGTGATTTATATAATAACCATGACATGTACTACAACATATATTAAATTTGGGGCATTTGGATAAGAATTGCAAAATTTATTTAATATTTATCTTTTGTGAAAGTTTAATTCACATGGCGATAGCAAGCATGAAATCATGATGTAATGTGATATTTGGATAGGCCTTGGCATGTTCTCTAACATAGATTAAATTGAGGGCATTTGGAATTGTTTAAAAATGTAGAGGAAATTAATTAATTAGCTTAATTAATTTTGTTTTAAGTATGTTAATCACTTAAATTGTCATTTGATATTATATATGTGATGACCATGACATGTCCTTCAATATATATTAAATTGAGGTTATTTGGGATTAACTAGGAATTTAGAGAATTTAACTATTTATGTTTAATTCAATTCTATATTATTAATCCATAGATTTAATTGCATTTTGGAAGTTGTTTTTATATTTAAATCATGGATTTGGATTTGGTGTATATTCATTTGATTAGTTTTAAGCATTGGATAACATAGTTGTTACTTTATATTCATGAGAATATGTTTTTCCTTATTGAATATATTGTTGCTATGTCTAAGGAATTGCACACTTTGTAATTGACTTCTTTTATGCCATAGTAGTTGTAGACTTTGAACATGTATTGTATAAGTTTCCAAAATTGGATTATACTTGGTAAATAGTTGATATCTTGTATATACATGTTAATATATATACATTGTTGCACAATTTGTTGATTTTGAAAACTTGGGGATGTCGTTGTTTGGCTACGGCTAAGACTTGGTTCTAGTACGGGGGATTGTCCCTCTATATAGTCTAGTGCGCACATAGGGAGGTTACCTATGGGCTAGTAACCCTAAAGTAACCACATTGTCAGTTTGATCCGGTGTGACGTCCAAGTATCCACTTTGGTTTGATTTCGTATTTAAATTCCAAGTTGTTAACTTTGTGAATTTACATCCCATTGTATCATGTTGAAAGTTCTATTGTCACTTGATAGCATGAATTAAATGGTATTAGATTGTAACTTGGTACAAAGATAAACCCATGCATTCCCTACGAGTAAACTTGTTTACTCACCCCTAAGTTAATGGGTGTTTTGCAGGTAAAGAAGCCTTAGTGTGGGATGTACAACATTCTTAGACTTACTAGAGTTCTTGAAGTATTTTTGATGACATAGAATGTGCATATGTTAGCATATCTTGTCCTACTTTTGCTTACTTTGATAAAACTTGTACTTATTGTCTAAGTTATGTAATGTGCACTTAAGTGCACCTTTTGACACTCTTAGAATGTGGTTATAATGAGGCCAAGGGCCAAAGACACTTATGTGAAATATATGCTAACTTTGAACTTCTTTGTTGCCTATGGAAGATATGTGGATTAATGCATTGAAGGGTTCTATTTTGCATATGACATGCCATGAGGCCATAGGCCATTGCAACACATCTATTTTATCACATTACATATGCTTGCATGCTCACTTTGGCAAACAACACCATCCTTGATGAAACAAAGACTCTAAGTAGCATTTTTAGGGAGTTTTACCCTATTCTGTTCCAGGGGCATTTCGGGTATTTCAAAATGCGTTTTTTTCATTTTTCCTCGTAATTCACATAGAAAACTCAATTTTGAGGAGGGTTTCTTCTTTGTTTTTTTTTTCATAAAATTCCATCTTGGCCCTCAAAAATCTTTTTTTTCCGAAAAATCATTGCTGCCAGGTTTATGCCGACTTTAGTGCAAATGTACTTGGTACTATTCATCAACTTTTTTTTGAAAAGTGTGATGACCGATCCGAAACTTCTGGGGGTCTTTTAGGTGTATTTTAAGATTGCATTTTCAATTAAGGCAATTTAAAAACCTTCCGAAGCCCCATTTCCTTTCTTTGGGCAGTAGCTTGGAACGATTTTTGACCTCTAGACCTGATTTTCTTGAGAGTATTTTGGACTTTTTACAATGCATTTTTTTTTTCCGTGTGTGAGCGAGGTAGGAAACTTGATTTTAGTGGGGGTTTCTTCTTTGAGTTTTTCCAGAAAAATCCGTTTGGATGCCCGTTTTTACTCTCAGTTGCAGTAGTAGCGGGTTGACGGCACTGTAGCTGTCACGGCCTTCGTCGGGCCGCCGCGACGTCGATTTTGTTTTTGACCTTTCTCCCTCATCCGGACTCCAAATCAAGTGAATATTTTTTTTTTTTAAATTGATTAATTTTTTATTGTCTATCCAACGGTGTGCTCGGTTGTATCCAAATATTTATGGATAATTACCAGTTTACCCTTTTAGCTTTATTGCTTGTTTTTCTTTGTTTTGTCATTTTTCCTTCGACCGGAATCCGAATAATGAAATTCTTAAGTCCATCATGATTAGTTTTTCATTGTCTTCTCAGTGGTGTGCTCGATAGCACTTGAATCCATTTTTTTTTTATAAAATGACTATTTTGCCCCTAGATTCCTTTTTGTCCGTTTTTGAAACGACACTTCCGCATTTATTTTCCTTTGGGTTCCATGGCCTCATTGAGGGTCACATTGGTGTCTTAGAGATGCATTGTATCATTAGAGACCGTTGTTTCACCTTTCACTTCCGCATTTCGGATCCGTTATCGGGTTATCTTTTGGTCATCACTGACGCACCGGGTTTACAAAACTTGGGCCGTCACAAGTGGTATCAAAGCTCCTAGGTTTGAATACCTTGGACGACGGGTTTTGGGTGCATATCATGCTTGTGTTGCCTTACTCTATTTGTTTATATGTTTTATGATAACATGTTTTGGTTTGATAACATGTTTATGTGCCTAGGTGGTATATGTAGTATATCGTTTGGTTAAAGCATGATTTTATTCTAGTATAAGAAGCATGACATATGATGTATGTTAGGTTAGATTTGTATATGCATATTGTTTTGCGTATTTGATAGGACTTGGGATTAGTCACGGATGTTTGACTCGAGGTTGGGTTGTTTGGTGAGTTTGCACTTAGTACAATGTTTGGTGTGTTTTGGTTTTGTTTAGGCACTCTTCTTAGATGTTGTTAGCAATTATCAGTTTGGTTTCATGGTAGTTTAGGTCGTTGTTGACCTAGCGTTGGCTTTGGACAGGTGGATGGTCACCTTTTGTTTAGGCTCTCGTGAGGTGAGCCATTAGGCATAGCCGTAGTGCTAGATTTGTTGGTTTTGGGCCATGATGAAGTTGTGGACCTCTTAGATCCTTGGTTGTTTAGGAAGATTCCTCTAAGATTGCAATTTTTGTGGACGAGTATGTTTGTGGGCGGGTGCATGGCACTGTCATGCTACCGTACTAGCTAGCTACAAGTGCAGTTCGGATGGGATCAACGTTGGTTTTTGTTCTGACAAACGTAGACCTTTTGGTTAGTGTTTGATGGTTGTTTTAGGGACGATTCTTGAGATTGATTTGGTTGTTGATGGTATGGCTATAGTTGTCATTTACTTTGAGTTCTCCTTGCATGATGACGCTTTTATGGTCGAGTCGATTGATCAATGTTTTGGGTTAGTGAGAGCATTGCATTGTTAGTGTCACTCATAGTGTCACCTTTAGATTTAGAGATGGATTGTTATAGTCTTACCATTGTGGTGAGGGATCATGTTTGTTTGGAGACAGGTTGTTGTCATATTGGTTTTTGGAGTCAGATTATACCTAGGACTTGTTTTCCTTTTACCTAGACACTCTAGGACACGATGTCCATAGGGTTCATTATTGCATCATCTTATCTTTTACAGTTTCGTTTACTACTATGTTAGTAGTATGATTTATGTTATTGCGATGCATGAGTAGGTGGAGGTCTATCCCCATTTGTTTTCTTGTTGTATAACATTAGCATACCTTATTTACATGCTTAGAGATGTCATATTGTTACTATGCTTTAATAATATACTTTTGCGTTACTTGGAGACATGCTGCATGTCCCTTTGATTTTATCTATGTGAGTAGATTTGCTTATTTGGTAGTTGCATTCCTTGTCATATGCATGACTTTCATGTTTAGATTCCCCTTTTGTTTCCTCCAGTCGCACTTAGTGCGTATGTGAGTTTTTGTAATGGTTCCATTGTGAGATTCCTTGTGGAGGAGTTTTCACATTTGTTTTGTTTTGAGCTGTCCGCTTCCTTAAGGTGGGAAGAACGCTCCATTTTTGTGTTCGTTATGTTAACACTCGTGGGGGGATAGGGTTCCTCCTCTTTTTGGTTGTCTCTTCTCTTCGTCACCTCGCGCACAGTTTTGGGGTTAGTTGGTCCGTGAGGATCATCATGGTTGTCTTGAGTCCTTGGTGAGGGGTTGGCGTATTTTGGTCGACTTACTTCCAAGTAGGGGGTGAAGTCTTTGACCTTGTTGTCTTTTGTTTCAGAGGTGGAGTCGTAGCGTTGTCCTTCTTAGGACCAGTGGTTTTCTTTCTTTCGTGTCTTCCCTTGGGGAGTTTTTACCATGTTTGTTGACAGAGTTATGGTGCTCAGGGTGAGTTGATTTGTGTGAGATCATTTTACGAGGACTTGTATCCATATTATTGAGGATTTTTTTTTGATTCATGAGGTGAGCTTGATGCTCTTTTGAGGATGTCTTTTGGAGACTTGTTTTGATTTTGGAGACCTGGATGTGGTTGACCCTTAGGAGAGGTTTTGAAGGATCACAGTTGGATTTGACTTGTTTGTGAAGTTTTCTCGTCCTAGTTATGGCTAGGCATCATTTTGAGGAATTGTAATTCCAGTGATTGGGTATAGAATGAAATTAAGGAATTTTGATTTAGCCTGGTATTACCAAGCACGGTTTTGAGAGACTCTTCTTTTATAACCATGGTTGTCAGAATTTTGATGTGTATGCCATGTGGTGGACTTGTTTTTTGAGGACTTAGTTATCCATGATAGGGATGTGGATCTGATGTTTGATTTCGATGTAGTTTTGTAGTTGATATGTTTTAGGGAGATATGTGGGACTTTCGATGAAATGTCTTGTATTGAGGTTCGTTTTGATTCATGGTGGTGTTGATTTATCTGGTAGGCTTTGGATTTTTGATTGATGTTGTTAATAGGAGTGTTTTGAGACATAAGAGTTGTTGATTTTGTTGTATTAAGGATTTAAGACCTTAAGCGTAGCGGTGCCTATGACATTGTTGTTAGAGTTTTGGGATTAGCTACCCCAACTCTAACACGATGCCTGGTTTCCGTAGTGCATTTGGTGATGATCTTTTTCCAACATTAATGTCAATTGTATCGAGAGGTTTCATGGGTAGACCTAGTGGGAGGTAGGTCATGAATTAGTACCCAGTACCGTTATGCTACCTTATTGACGAGTAAGTGTGGGCGGGTTATGGTCGCTATTCGTACTGCCACATTGTCTTTGTTCTGT
The DNA here is from genome assembly GCF_030987335.1 of Cornus florida. NCBI lineage: Eukaryota > Viridiplantae > Streptophyta > Magnoliopsida > Cornales > Cornaceae > Cornus > Cornus florida. Next base: position 674,410 of record NW_026775579.1, read on the forward strand.
ACCCTGATTTGAGACGTGGTTATCTTGGAGTTCTTTTGGTGGTTGTTTTTGGATCGGTATGATGGTTCATCAGGAGGAATGTTTATGGTTGTTGTCTTCCGTTCCTTTGTCCAACCTTGGGTTCTTTATGTGTGACTTTTGACTTATCGTGTGACCGTGTGGTTAATTTCCTTTTGAGAGGTTGTCCTATCGTAAGCACGTGGGTGCAAATGACATTGGTTTGTATATTGTCGTTCAGCTTTGGGATTGCTTTTGTAGCACGTTGTGTGGGGTACTCGGAGATGTACTCCGTAGTTATCCTGGTTTCACCTTTAGTTTCTTGGGGCTTGATTTCGGGGACAAAATCCCTTTAAGGTGGGAAGGTTGTAATGACCCGATCATTTTCACTTCTTTCCCTTTCTTCAAATTTTATAGATAAATTTTTTTCATTGTCTTTTCCTTTCTGGGTTCGATTTCCCGCCTCTTAGTGTCGTCTCGAGTGCTCAGAAATGATTTCTGAGACTCTTTCCTTTGGATTGACAACTTCCTTTGAGGACCGAGTTATTTCTACATTTTTTTGTTTTTTGACACTATTCATTTTTTCATCTTTTCCTTATTTCGTCCTCTTCTCGTTTTTCACTTTTACTTGCATAACCTCATTTTTTGTGCTCAGATTTGATTTCAATTTTGCATACGTCCATGATATTTAAATTCCATGACATCTACATTTTTACTTTTGTAGAAATGCATATTAAATGCTTACTTTCTTTGTAAAAGTCATGAAAACAAGACTTTTTGTAATTATCCAAAACTTGAGGGGTTTTTGGGTAATTAAGTAAAGTAATTATTTTTTGTCTTAGGAACCATTGTGCAAATTAAATTGGAAGATATTTTCAAAAAGAACCTTTTTGCAATTTCCGGAAAATGTGACAAGTGTCACATTCCTATGGTGCCACTTGTTGATTTTGTGGTGGAACCACTTGGAGGCTTAATCTCATGACACATGGAGGGTGGAGATTCATCCACTTGTTGACCTAGGATTGGACCACTAGTTGGCTTGGATGGATGACAAGTGTAGGCTTAGGATTAATTCTAGAAGGGAACCTTAGGATGATGACAAGTGTAGGGCTCACAATTAGTCTTGCATTTTGTGTGTGTGTTAACCATGGTGTAGGCTCACCTAGTGAGTGGAGGACCTCTAAATCCTCCACTCACATTTCATATTTTTCATTTTCACATTATCCTACACATAAGAACCCTATACTCCATTGAAAAAAGCTTAAAACCTTAAGCTTTGACTTTAAATTTTGAGGCCCTTCCACTCACCATAGATCATTGACCTTGGAATACTTTTTGTTCCTCTCCTCTTTTTCTACAAAACCCTTGTTTGGTTTTCCATTTTTAAGCTTGCTTCCCTTGGATTCAAGAAGAACAATCCTCATGTGAGGTATGGGGTGTTATCATTTATCTTCCAAGTGATTTTATTTGTTCCTATAGTGATATCTAAGTTATATGCATGTCTTGTATTGAAATAAGAAATAAATGACTAATGCTAACTTGTATGAAATTCACTTTAGACTTGATAAATAACATGACCATGGCTTGATTCATAACTTATGTTAATTTGAGGTCATTTAGAGTTGTTTTAAAATCTAGAGGGATTAATGAATTAATTTAATTAATTTTTATTTATATGCTTCAATGACTTAAATCAGGTTTTAAAGTGATTTATATAATAATCATGACATGTACTACAACATATATTAAATTTGGGGCATTTGGATAAGAATTGCAAAATTTATTTAATATTTATCTTTTGTGAAAGTTTAATTCACATGGTGATAGCAAGCATGAAATCATGATGTAATGTGATATTTGGATAGGCCTTGGCATGTTCCCTAACATAGATTAAATTGAGGGCATTTGGAATTGTTTAAAAATCTAGAGGAAATTAATTAATTAGCCTGATTAATTTTGTTTTAAGTGTTTTAATCACTTAAATTGTCATTTGATATTATGTATGTGATGACCATGACATGTCCTTTAATATATATTAAATTGAGGTTATTTGGGATTAACTTGGAATTTAGAGAATTTAACTATTTATGTTTAATTAAATTCTATATTATTACTCCATGGATTTAATTGCATTTTGGAAGTTGTTTTTATATTTAAATCATGGATTTGGATTTGGTGTATGTTCACTTGATTAGTTTTGAGTATTGGATAACATAGTTGTTACTTTTATATTCATGAGAATATGTTTTTCCTTATTGAATATATTGTTGCTATGTGTAAGGAATTGCACACTTTGTATTTGACATCTTTCATGCCATAGTAGTTGTTGACTTTGAGCATATATTGTATAAGTTTTCAAAATTGGATTGTGCTTGGTAAATAGTTGATATCTTGTATATACATGTTAATATATATACGTTGTTGCACAATTTGTTGATTTTGGAAACTTGGGGATGTCGTTGTTTGGTTACGGCTAGGACTTGGTTCTAGTACGGGGGATTATCCCTTTATATAGTCTAGTGCGCACATAGGGAGGTTACCCATAGGCTAGTAACCCTAAAGTAGCCACATTGTTGGTTTGATCTGGCGTGACGTCCAAGTATCCACTTTGGTTTGATTTCGCATTTAAATTCCAAGTTGTTAACTTTGTGAAATTATATCCCAATGTATCATGTTGAAAGTTCTATTGTCACTTGATAGCATGAATTAAATGGTATTGGATTGTAACTTGGTACAAAGATAAACCCATGCATTCCCTACGAGTAAACTTGTTTACTTACCCCTAAGTTAATGGGTGTTTTGCAGGTAAAGAAGCCTTAGTATGGGATGCACAGCATTCTTAGACTTACTAGAGTTATTGAAGTATTTTTGATGACATAGAATGTGCATATGTTAGCATATCTTGTCATACTTTTGCTTACTTTGATAAAACTTGTACTTATTGTCTAAGTTATGTAATGTGCACTTAAGTACACCTTTTGACACTCTTAAAATGTGGTTGTAATGAGGCCAAGAGCCAATGACACTTATGTGAAATGTATGCTAACTTTGAACTTCATTGTTGCCTATGGAAGATATGTGGATTAATGCATTAAAGGGTTCTATTTTGCATATGACATGCCATGAGGCCTTAGGCCATTGTAACACATCTATTTTATCACATTACATATGCTTGCATGCTCACTTTGGCGAACAACACCATCCTTGATGAAACAAAGACTCTAAGTAGCATTTTTAGGGAGTTTTACCCTATTATGTTCCAGGGGCTTTTTGGTTATTTCAAAATGAGTTTTTTTCATTTTTCCTCATGAGTCACGTAGAAAACTCAATTTTGAGGGGGGTTTCTGCTTTGTGTTTTTTTAGAAAATTCCATCTTGGCCCTCAAAAATCTATTTTTTTTCGAAAAATCATTGCTGCCAGGTTTATGCCGACTTTAATGCAAATGTACTTGGTACTATTAATCGACTTTTTTTTGAAAAGTGTGACGACCGATCCGAAACTTCCGGGGGGTCTTGTGGGTTTATTCTAAGATTGCATTTTTAATTTAGGCAATTTAAAAACTTTCCGAAGCCCCATTTCCTTTCTTTGGGCAGTAGCTTCGAACGATTTTTGAGCTCTAGACCTTACTTTCTTGAGGGTATTTTGGACTTTTTACAATGCATTTTTTTTGTTTCCGTGTGTGAGTGGGGTAGGAAACTTGATTTTAGGGGGGTTTTATTCTTTGAGTTTTTCCAGAAAAGTCCGTTTAGATGCCCGTTTTTACTGTCAGTTACACCAGTAGTGGGTTGACGGCACTGTAGCTGTCACGGCCTTCGTCGGGCCGCCGCGACGTCGATTTTGTTTTTGACCTTTCTCCCTCATCCGGACTCCAAATCAAGTGAATTTTTTTTTTTAAATTGATTAATTTTTCATTGTCTATTCAACGGTGAGGTTAGTTACATCCAGATATTTCTAGATAATTACCAATTTACCCTTTTAGCTTTATTGCTCGTTTTTCTTTGTTTTGTCGTTTCTCCTTCGTCCGGAATCCGAATAATGAAATTCTTGAGTCCATCATGATTAGTTTTTCATTGTCTTTCCAGTGGTGTGCTCAATAGCACTTGAATCCATTTTTTTATAAAATTACCGTTTTGCCCCTAGGTTCCTTTTTGTCCGTTTTTGAAACGACACTTCCGCATTTGTTTTCCTTTGGGTTCCATGACCTCATTGAGGGTATATTGGTGTCTTAGAGACACATTGTATCATTAGAGATCGTTGTTTCACCTTTTGCTTCCGCATTTCAGATCCGTTATCGGGTCCTCTTTTGGTCATCACTGACGCACCGGGTTTACAAAACTTAGGCCGTCACATAACTAATCCCAAAACTCTGACAATAATGTTATAGGCACCGCTACGCTTAAGACCTTAAATCTTCAGTAGAAGTAGAGCCAGTAGCTCCTATTTTGTAAAACACCCTTGACACCCCCCTGACCATGTCGTGAAGCTACGAAGGAAAAGGAAATGAAACGGTGCCTCACTGGCCCGCGTTTCACTCCACCAGACAAGGACTATGATTCTACGCTCACGTGAGCCTTACTCGCATCAACCGTCAGACTAAGGTCTCGAAACACCCAACCAACAAAACAGACAAGCAGGTTCCCGACATGGGTCCTTACAAAAAGAATTTCTCCTATCTAAGGAAGAACTCGCAAAACAAGAATGCATCTAAGGGATGCGACATATCCTAAGAGACAATGTCAAAACTAGATATAAAAGTAAATAGCTAGCATGCAACATAACAACGGACTATCTACTCATACAAGTAGTAAGATCACATAAGACATGTTAGTGTATATAGGAGAAGAACATAAAGCTTGACGATATGCTGCATATAATCATGTCAAGATGAACAAGCGTATAAAATGTACTCAGACAGACGAGCATATACCACATGCTAAAATAACAAGCAAGTATAATGTGTTAAGGTAAACAAGTATATATCAAATGCTAAGACAGTCAATGTAACGACCCGGGATTTTATTCAACCTGAAGCAACAGTGATGAACCAAGGATTGACCCGATAACGGATCCAAATGCGGAAACAAGAAACAAGACAATGGTCTCCCAAGGCACAACACACCTCTAAGACCCTAAGATGACCTTCTATGAGGTCAAGGAACTCAAAGAAACAAGTGTGAAGGCAAAGATCGGAAAAATAACAATTAAGCCCCCAGGGGCAAAGTAGTCATTTTAGAAAGTATAGATTCAGGTGCCAGCGAGTACACCACTAGAAAGACAATGAAAAACTAACCAAGATGGACTCAAGAATTACATGATTTGGAGTTCGGTCGAAGAAGAAACGACAAGATGAAGAAAGACGAGCAAAACTAGTTAATCAAGGGCAAAATGGTCAATTTACAAATGAGAAGGGAGATTTGACTCTAAGCAAGTCAAATAAGGTCCATAAAACCAAAACTAATCATTTCACAATATTCCAAGAGATTCGAAGAACATTGGACACGATTCCCACAAGAAACCCTTTCCCGGTTCAAACCAAATCTCAACACTACTTCACTAAAACATGAATAACTCCCACTGTGATTTTAATTTGAGAATGGCATGAGTACCATTGGAAAACTAACTCAAAATCCTTGAGTTTAGGCTCAAGAATCACCCCATTTGGATTAGAAATGAATGAGATATGACCGTTTGAAGTTGGAACAACAGTGCTGAAACAAAACTGAAGAGTGTTGTGTATGGAAGCTATTTAGGTTGACCGAATTAGCCATTTCGGTCAACCAAAATGACCAAAAAAGTTCTAAAACTCTTGAAATTGAAGAGAAATCACTTAGGTCGACCGAAATGATGAATCGGTCAACCAAAATGGACCTGAACAAGGCAAAAGCTACTGGAAAATGACTTTTTACTATGCAAAAGAAGTCCAAAAGGTTTCAGTCGACCGAAGTGGCATTTCGGTCGGCCGAAATGGCTCGAGAAAGTGCAAAAACCACCTGTTATGCACCCAAGTCTAAAATTCTATTTGGAATCCCCCATGGCATGATCAATTTACATCATATGCTATTGTGTGATGATGTGAACATGCACTCAAGTGTAATATGACATTTTAAAAATGTTACAACAGCCTACGGCCTCATTACACTCCATTTTCAAAATTTGACATGCCAACTATCCAAAGTTACAAAAGTTACATTTCAAAGGCAAAACTTGAAGTTTAAATACATACACTTGAACTTAAATGTTTGTGGCCCTTGGCCTCATGTCATAGATATCAAATATAACCCAAATAGTGTATCCAAGCACACTTTACATGTTATAAGGCAAAAATGACATATTGATCTTAGCTATGTATTACATCCTTATAAATAAAAATTAAACATGCTAACACTTGCATGTGAACAAGAAAACTTTAAAAGGAACTTCAAATCTCCAAGTCACACAAGGCAAGTGCAAATCTCCGAATCTTGAATCCTGTACCTGAACAAATCCCCCAGTAACTTTGGGGTGAGTAAACAAGTTTACTCGTAGAGAATGAGCATGCATCGACTTGATTTCTTTTAGATTTTTAGCCTAACTTGATACAGTTCAAAAGGGTTATGCCACCTAACGTCTATGTCAAAATGAGAATCAGGGAGCATCCTAAGCTACCATAGAGTATAAACAACAAGAATCATGATATACATACGTATATGAAATGAATCGAGGTTAGAATAATCCAAAAACACGACAAGAATGATGCTTGAATATAGATCAACATGAATTGCATTTCTAATACAATTAAGCAAGGTTTGGAATAATCCATACAACATGGCAAGAAGTGTACATGAAATCAGGGACAAGGCATAATATCTATGCAATGTAACAAAGTTGGAACATTCTGTAAAACACAAAAGGATTTTTAAATCTTCAAGGAATGCAACACTTGACATTTAAGGAACGAAATCACGAATGAAGCATAATATCTTTGCAATGCAACAAGGATGCGATATTCCATAGAACACAAAAAGAATTATACACATGATCAAGGATAATGCATAATATCTAGGCAATTAAACAAGGATGGGATATTCCATAAAACACGAAAAGAGTCTTAAAACTTCAAGGAATGCAACACTTAAAATTTAAGGAGTAAAATCACGAATGAAGCATAAAATCTATGCAATGAAACAAGATTGGAGCATTTCACATATCACGACAAGTTTAAATCTTCAAGGAATAGCAACTTGAAATTTAAAGAGTGAAATCAACCAATGTAGAAACTCGGATATCGCCCGGATTAAAATCGTACTCTTAGGATCACTTTAGGCTACTAACCCATAGGTACCTTCCCCTAGTGCGCCCTATAGTTGTAGAGGGACAATCCCCCGTACTAGAACCAAGTCCTAGCTATGTCAATTCTTGATTGATATCCCAAGTCCCAAAATCAACAAGTTATGTCAGTCAAGATTGTATCAAAATACAAGAAATGCATTAACCACGTTTCATGCACAACCAAAATTTTAGAACACACAAGTCATGCTCTAAGTTCTCAACTATGATGGCATGTGAAATGTTAAGAAATCACAGTGTGCATCTATATAGACTAGAACCAAGATATATAGCACAAGAAATCCATCGAACCAAATATACCACAAGTATAAGATACATGATTCAATTACATACTAAACAACACATGTGTAAATAAACCATTCCAAGACAAATGTGCATGTTCATTAAGTACATTAATAAAACCAAGATACAAGAGGTCATGATGCTTGCTAAAAGATATGAGTCCATGAAATACAAGTTCAACTCATACAAGATACAACCATGTGAATTAGGTTCCATACAAAGAAACTAATTAAATACAAGTTTCAAAACTTATCTGATTATTCTCAATTTGACACACATGAAGGAACTTGTCAAAAAAATCATGAATACTTAGTTAGAGACTTAAACATACTCATAGAACCATTGAGTGGATTTTAATTAATTCATTTAATTAAAATCTCTAGATTTTGAAATTCATCCAAATGATCTCAATTTAATATATGTTATACAACATGCCAAGACTTGATTTAAGAACATGATACAAGTACATTCTATGCTAGATACGACCATAAGTATTAAACTTTAATACTAGAAAATAATTAAATGAAAGGTTTCAAAACCTAATCAAATATTCCCGATTTATTATATGTGAAACTATATGGCATGCACATCAATAAAATGAAGTCGAAAATCTAATGGAGTGAATAGTGCACTCAGAATAAATTAATTAAATATTACAAGAATTCAAAATACCTCCATTTACTCTCATATTCACCTATGTTGAAGAACATGTTAGGGCCTAATATAATATGCTAACACATATTAATTCCAAGCTAGTTAAGGTCACATGAATTAAATATTTATTCAAGATAAAAATTAAATAAAATCTTCATTACTTGTCCGAATGGTCTCAATTTAATGTATGTCAATGATCATGTCAAGGGTTAATTTAATATCATACTACATGTTTAAACAAGACTGTAACTCACCGAGAGAATCAAATCTCATATAAGAAAAATAAATAATAAAATCTCTAGATTTTATATCCAAGCATGTAAATAGGTTGTATAAGTATCACAAGCATGCAATATAACAAGAAAGTAATTTATAACACCCCCTACCTCAATTTGAGATGGAAATCTCAAATCCCCACCGAAAGAAAAGTGCTCCGAATCCGACGATACTGAAGGGTTTTGTCAGGGACAACACGGTGAACAAGAATCCCAAGGAAGACCCATGAAAATCCAAACTTGAACTTCAAACCCGAACTCAAAAATGGTCAGAAATGGGTTCTAATAAGGGGGAAAGGTGCACGGCGTCAAGGCAAACAATAAACGTTAAGGCCGAAGACTTTTCACTAAAGAAATCAAGTGGAGGAGAAGAAGGAATGAAGGCAGCCCCTTGAGCTCCCATGGCTGCCAGCCAAGAGGGGGAAGAAGATGAAGAAGTCTGACTTTTGACTTAAGACTCCCCTATTTATAAAAAATCTCAAAAAGTGCCCCGAACGGGTCACGTTAGGTCCGAAAAGTGGATTTTGAGCAGACGCACTCAAACAATGAAACTCTATGAACAAAAAAGATTTAAAATGAGAAAATATGAACAACGAAAGAAACGACATCGAAAATTATGTCCCAAGCAGAGAGATATGCCCTAAACAAGTTCAGCGGGCAACTAATGTCAAAAACCCTTAAATTGGAGAAAAAAAAAATCAGAAGGAAATTCTAAGAGTACACAACTAGAAGAAATGTGAAAATGAATGCTGTATGAGGATCCAAGCTCAAAACAAGGTTCAATAACTTTCATTAATTGCACAATGGCCCCTACAAAAAGGGTTAACTGCAAAACTGCCCTAGAATGAAAATATCTTCCAAAAGATATTTTCTTAGATACCCCTGAAATAAAATATCTTCAAAAGATATTTTTGAAAAACACCCTAAGAAAAGAAAAAGATTCTGAAGAATTGTGTATCCATCCCCCTATGGATACCGGGAGCAACTAGAGTACTTTTTTGCAAAAGTAAATATACGTATTTCGTGAAAACCACTCAAGATGAAGGCACGTGAAGCCAAAAACCAAATCCGAGCATGAAAAGTAAGGTTATGCCAAAAAGTGACAAACGGGAAAAGACAAAATAAGGAAAAGGACAATTTACGGAAAATGACGAAAAAATGAATAGTGTCTAAAAAGTGAAAATGCAGAAATGACTCGGTCCTCAAAGGAAGTAGTCAATCCACATGAAAAAGTCTTGGAAACCAATTCCAAGCACTCGAGACGACACTCTGTGACAAGAAACAGAACTTAGAAAAGAAAATTAAACGGAAAAAATTTATCCGTAAAATTTTAGGAAAAAGGAAAGGAAGGAAAATGACCGGGTCATTACAGTCAAGGTAAGCTTCTAAAAAAGTTACCACATAAGCAAATAGACATGTTATCAAATCAAAACATGTTATCAAGAAGCACGTAAGTACATGGTACGATAACACTCGTGAATGAAAAACGTAAGGTATGCCAACATACGTCGCATACGGTCATGATAACATAAGCACGCAGATATGATATCACACCAGGACATGATAGCAACCCAGACCATGCTATCAAGAGGCATATATACACATAAAGCATGCTTAATAAATAATAGGTGTCTTAAAATACCTGGGCATGTGAACATGTAATCATACAAGATATGTTATCAAATAAGACATGTCATCAAGATACAAATGACATATCAAAGCAAAATAACATGAGCATGATATGCACCCAAAACCTATCGTCCAAGGTATTTGAACCCGGATGCTTTGATACCAGCTATGACGACCCTGGATTTTTTTTAACATAGTGTGTCTTGTGATGACCCGAAATGGATCCAAGATGCGGAAGTAAAAGAAACAAAATGGCCTCAAGAGATGTACATCATCCCTGAGGCACCAAGATGACTCTTTATGAAGCCACAGAACTCAAATGAGCCAAGCAATAAAACAAGAATGCCAAACCCGAAAAGAAAGGAACCAAGGGCAAAATGGTCATTCTAAACTGAAATGGGTGCCACCGTGTACACCATTAAAAATATAATGAAAAATGAACAAAGTTGGACTCAAGAATCGCCTGATTCGGAGTCTAGATGAAAAAGATATGAAATTAAAACAAAGTGGCCTCCTTCGTGTAAGAGTTACCACAACCCTATCTTACTAAAACTGGAATATCTCTCATTACAATCAGATATTTGGTGTGTAGTTTGTACCATTGGAAAGCTAACTTCAAGCTCTTGAGTTTAGACTCAAGAATGAACCAATTTGGATTAGAAATGAAAGAAATATAACCCTCTGAAGTCGATGCAAACAAACTGTCCAAAGAAAAGATGAAGAAAATGATTTAAGGGAGGATCAGTTGACTGATGCCCAATCATCAGCTGGCCGAAATGATGATTTTCATGAAAAGCCTACTGGAAATGGGGTCTCGAGGATTGTCAGCCTACTGATGGCTCTCATCAGCCAACCGACGCATCTGCTACAGCAGAAAAAGCTGCTGCAATGTGTGAGGAAGGTTCTACATGCTTTCTATATGATCTGAACAAGTTCCAAAACATTCCCTAGCCTTATTCAAGCATCCAAAACACGCCAAAACAAGGAGGAACCTCAAATGATACCCTAATGCATGAATTTTTCATAAAAATTCATAAAATCGCCCAAAAATAGTTCCAAAGTTAAAACTTAAGAGTTCTGTGAAATGTGGACATGCACGCAAATGTAAAAAGATATTTAAGATGCATCCCATTGGTCCGCGACTTCAAAACAACCCCAATGCAAAATATGACCTCTCAACGGCCAAAAATGCCTTAAAACACAATAAATGAAACTAAAATGCAAAATCTAGAACGAAATGGTGTTTGGCCCATGGCTACACCTCAAACATGATTAATGAGACCCTATGAAAGAAAAAGAATGGAATTCCCACATCCGATGTAAAAATGGTAAAACAAAGACTTAGCATTTTTCAATATTTTCATAATATTTTATGAAGTTAAAAGTTGCATAGGATACAAGATACATGTCATTGGCCTCCGGCCTCATCTCATACATGTCAAATACATTCCAAAATGTGTACTTATGTACGCATTACGTATATGGAGTCAAAGATATAAGTTTTAACATATATGGCTACAAAATGACATTTCATGCTAACATTTGCATGAAATGGAAACTTAAAAGCTACAAGTCATCCAAGGAATGATGAGTATCACGAACCAAGTCTTCATACCTAAAAAAAAAAAATCCCCAGTAACTTCGGGGTGAGTAACATAAAGCTACTCGTAGGAAATGAGCATGCATAGACCTAGCGTTTTACAATTTTATCACCTTAAGGTGAAACATGTTAAAAGGGCTCATGCCACCTAACGTCTATGTCAAAATTAGACTCAGGGAGCATCCTAATCTACCTTAGAGTGTAATCAACAAGAATCATGATACATATACATATATGAAATGAATCAAGATCGGGATAATCCAAGGAACATGATAGGGAGGATACTTGAATATTGATCAACATGAATTGCATTATCAACACAATTAAATAAGGTTTGGAATAATCCATACAACACGACAAGAAGGGTACTTTGATAAGGTTGACAAAAATTACATTATCAATGCAATTAACATGATTGGAACATTCTAATTAACATGATAGGAATAATACATGAAATCAAGAACATGGCATAATATCTATGCAATGAACAAGATTGGGGCATTTCACATAACACGATAAGTTTTAAATCTTCAAAGAATAGCAACTTAAAATTTAAAGAGTGAAATCAACCAATGTGGAAACTCGGATATCACTCGGATTAAAACCATACTCTTGGAATCATTTCAGGGCTACTAACTCATTGGTACCTTCCCCTAGTGCGCACTATAATGTAGGGAGCTCTCTATCTCCCGTACTAGAACCAAGTCCTTGCCATGTCAATTCTTGATTGATATCCCAAGTTCCAAAATCAACAAGTTGTGCAACCAAGAGTGTATTAAGATACAAGTAATACATTAAGCCATATTCCATGCACAACCAAGATTTTGGAACACTTAAGTCATGCCCTAAGTTCTTAACTATCATGGCATATGAAATGTCAAGAAATTATAATATGCATTGATATAGATTAGAGCTAAGATATATAGCATATGAAATCCATTGATGTATATATACCACAAGTATAAGATTAATGATTCAATTATTTACTAAGCAACACATGAATAATTAAATCATTCAAGGCAATCGTGTAAGTTCATTAAGTACATTAATAAAACTAGGTTAGAAGGGGTCATGATGCTTGATAAAAAGATAAAAGTCCATGTAATACAAGTCCGATTCATAAGTTTAACAAGGATTCAAAATCAAGGCATGATTAACTCGATGGAAGCATAAAAGGGAATTTAATCTACTTAAGGGATTAAGTTCTTAAGATTACAAGGCAAGTCCAACATTCTACGAATAAATTATGTCAAGGATCATGTCATGGTCAAGTTCAATATCAAGTTACAAGCTCATTTCATACAAGACACAACAATGTGAATTAAGTTCCATATAAAGGAAATAAATAAATGTAAGTCTCAAAACTTATCCGATCATTCTCAAACTGATACACGTGAAGGAACTTGTCATGAAAATCATGAATACTAAGTTAGAACTTAATCAAGCTCATAAAACTATTGAATGGATTATAATTAATTCTTTTAATTAAAATCTCTAGATTTTGAAACTCATCCAAATAATCTCAAATTAATATATGTTATATAACATGTCAAGACTTGAATTTAAAACGTGATACAAGTGAATTCCATTCAAGATACGGCCATGAGTATTAAACTTTAGTACTAGAAAATAATTAAATGAAAGGTTTCAAAACCTAATCAAATATTCTGACTTAATATATATGAAAGTATATGGCATGCACATCAATAAAATGAAGTTGAAAATCCAATGGAATGAATAGTGCACTTGGCATAAATTAATTAATCTAATTAATTATTTATTACTAGATTTTAAAATATCTCCGATTACTCTAAAATCCACATATGTTGAAGAGCATGTTAGGACCTAATATAATATGACATCACATATTGGTTTCAAGTTAGATAAGGCCACATGATTTAAATTTTCATTTAAGAAAAATATTAAATAAAAACTTCAATACTTGTCCAAACACTCTCAATTTAATATATGTCAATGAACATGTCAAGGGGTAATTTAATGTCATGCTACATGTTTAAACCAAGCTATAACCAACCGAGAAAAATCAAATCTCATGCAAGAAAAATAAATAATAAAATTTCTAGATTTGATACCAAAGCATGTAAATAAATTGCATAAACATCAATAGCATGCAATATTTCAAGAACATAAACTATAACACTCCCTACCTCAATTTGAGACAAAAATCTCAAATCCCCATTGAAAAAGTGCTCCGAATCTGACGATACGTCGGGATTTTGTCGGGGACAACACGATGATCATTAACCCCAAGGAAGCCCCATGAAAATCACAACTTGACTTCAAACTTGAACTCACAAAATGGTCAAAAATGGGTTCTAAAAAGGGGGAAAGGTGTGCGTAGTCAAGGCGAACACAAAACACTAAGGCACTACGGCGTTTTACACGAGGGAAGAGCTTCAAAGGTGGAGAGAGAAGGTGGCAGCCATGGCAACCATGGAATCCGGCCAAAAGAGGGGAGGAAGATAATGAAATCTGATTTTTTGACTTAAAACCCCTTATTTATAGAAAAACTCAAAAAAATGCCCCGAACGGGTCCCGTCGGGTCCGGAAAAGTGGAATTTGAGCAGACGTAATCAAATGGTGAAACTTTATAGACAAAAAATAACCAAGATGATAAAATATGTACAACGGAAGAAACAGCATCAAAAACTGAGTCCCGAGCAGAGAGATATGTCCCGAACAAGTTCGGCAGCAACTAAGTTCAGAAACCCTGAAACTGGAGAAAAACGACCAGAAGGAAATTCTAAGAGTACACGACTCGACGAAATGTGAAAATGAATCCCGTACGAGGATCCAGGCTCAAAATGAGGTATTTTGTAATAACTTTCGTTAATTACACAATAGCCTCTCAAAAAAGGGTTAACTGCACTAATGACACAGAATGAAATTTTCTTCCGAAAAATTTTCTTAAAAAACTTGAAATAAAATATCTTGAAAAGATATTTTTGAAAAACACCCCAAGAAAAGAAAAAGATTCTGAAGAACTGTGCATCCATGCCCCTATGGACACCGGGAGCAACTAGAGTACTTTTTTACAAAAGTAAAGATACATATTTCATGGAAACCACTTAGAATGAAGGCACATGAAGTCAAAAACCAACTCCTAGCATGAAAAGTGAGGTTGTGCCAAAAAGTGACAAACGGAGAAAAGACAAAATAGGGAAAAGGATAAAAAGTGAATAGTATCCAAAAAGTGAAAATGTGGAAATGACTCGGTCCTTAAAGGAAGTTGTCAATCCAAATGAAAGAGTCTCAGAAATCATTTCCAAGCACTTGAGATGACACCAAGTGACGAGAAATATAACTCGGAAAAGAAAATTAAATGAAAAAAGTTTATCCGTAAAATTTGAGAAAAAGAAAAGGAAGGAAAATGACCGGGTTATTTCAACTATATTTACTTTAGAAGCTTGCTACTAAGTTGTAGAATATTTAGTACTTGTAGCTTACTTAATAATAATTTGATTTAGTTGAATTATAATGTCACTATAGCGTGTAACGAATCGCACATTGAAGATTCGACATTGTATACATTTGTATGTGTAATAAATCGCACATTAAAGATTCGACATGGTGTATGCCATTGTAGAGTTGAATCGTTAGGGCATGGTTTGTGTGGTTTCACCCTACTTGTGCTTGGTAGATAGTTTCATGCATTGTACTTGAGTATATATCATGAACTTGTGTTTTTGGAAAGCTTGTAAGGACTTGAGTATATGTTACGGCTAGGGTTCGGCTCTAGTACAGGATATAAGAGTTCTCCCTATAACATTTAGTGCGCACTAGGTAGTACCTTGTCGGTTATAATAGCCCGGAATAACTTGTATGGTCTTGAGACCACATGTCCTAGTCTTTCCACTACTTGATTTCGCATTCAATTCCAAGTTGTTAATCAATGATTACTTGTAACTTGTAATTTGGTGTATGCGTTTTCAAATTCAATTAGTATACTTGTGCTTGTATACTTACTTTATGTATATTTGGATTCAATTAGTATACTTGTGCTTGTATACTTACTCTAAGTATATTTAAATTCCATTTAGTATACTTGCATTTTGTTTACTTACTTTAGGTGTATATTAAATTCCATTTAGTATATTTGTACCTTGTATACTCACTTTATGTGTTTTTCAATTCCGTTTAGCTTTCTTATACCTTGTATACTTGTTTCGGTATATTTAGATTTCATTTAGCATGCTTCTACCTAGTATGCTTACGTGTTGTGTATATCTTTTATAATTGCTTAAATAGCATGAGATGATCCTTTAGTCTCACTTTAGACATAGACACTAGGTGGCATGAACCACATGGATCAAATTATATTAACTTGATAAACTTGTAAAACTTTAGGTCTATGCATGTTATTTCCCTACGAGTAATATAAGTTACTCACCCCGCTGAATGCAATTTGTTTTAGGCAAGAAGACGTAGTTTCGGGACGTACAACATCCCTAGGTTGTCTTGTTAATTTAGAATATTTTTGAAGTATTTTTGTTCACATGCAAGAGTTTTTGTTTGGTTTGTCACTTGGTACTTGGAATTAAAATGTGCATAAAACAATAAATTGAAGGAGATTAAAAGGAGAGGAAAAATATGAGAGAGGGCTAGGGAAGTGAATCAACTACCAACCCTATAAACATGCTAGCTTATGATTACCTTGGAAAACAAATTAGATATATGGCAATGATATGTAGCAATTTAAGATTACTACACTATCTTGAAGAATTTCATAGAATCAAGAATAATCCCTCAAAGTTCCATATGTTTGAACTACCTAAATTAGAGTGTAGCTTCACATTCACTAAGCTAGGGACTATCAAACCCCTCAATAACAATGGTGATAGCACATGGAGCCAAGAATCAAGAAAAGTCCATGAAAGGGGGACCCTAAGCCATGGACTAACAAGGTTCTCAAATACATGCCAATAAACCCATTTCACAATCTCATTTCCATTATCAATATGAAAATGCAAGCCATACAATCATGAGAACATATAATCTAAGACAAGATAATAGATTCAACATAATCATTTATAGAAATTTAGGTCCATTACATTAAGTGCAAAGCTCTAGATTATGAAAATGCCATATACATACTTCATTCCCCAAAATAAACTAAAACTAAGGTATGCTTACAAGGAAGGGCTTCATTGCCTCCCTAGAAAGGGAGTTAGTTGCCCATATAAGCAAGGGAGGAAGGAGGTGAGATGCTCAGCCTCTCTATTTTCGCACCTAGAGGCTACCCATAACTTAAGCTCTCAAGAACAATATTTCTCTCTCTAGAAATATCCCTACAATATGTGATACATTTAATACAATGCATCAAGCCTCTAATAAGCAACCATAGCTTTCCAACCACTCTAAACTCGTGGCCCAAAATCCCTAGAGAAGTGCAGAGCAATCCCTTGAATCAAGGAGATAACATTAAGTGAAACAATGCAACCCACGACCTCTTGTCTGCAGATTGGCGGGCACTCGCAGCGCAGGGCAGGCACCTGCGAGGTGTCAGGGTGGCTTAATGGAGGCATTTGGCGGGGGCCTGCAATGCATGGTGGGGCCTCACAATTTTTGAAACTTTCTGGACCATATAGAGGGCGCCCGCAAGTGTGTAGCGGGCGCCCGCAATGCTCTTGAGCTCCACTTTACTTCTTGAACGATTTTGGCTTGGCCCGATGATGCGATCATCCTCCTTAGCGCTTTTTGTAGGGATAACCATGAGTTCAATGGATCATTAGCTTAGCAAAATGAAGGTCCCCAGCAACAGCATGCTTTGATTCTTCAAGAACTCATCAAAGCCTCACTTTTAACTATCTTTGGGGAACCAACCTGAAAGTAAACAAAAAAATGCAAACGCAGCTAATATATACAATATGATCAACTAATGGACTTAACTAATGCAAATAAGGGCACTTGAATATGCAATATTCGGCGCTTATCACACCCCCAAACTTACATTTTGCTAATCCCAGAGCAAAACCAAAAATGAAGATCTTAACAAAATGACAACATTTGAAATGCTATCCACATACATCAACCATGGTGCAAGAAAATACACACAGCTGATTTGCAACTTAGAACAGACAGAATATTGGAGACAGAATCATTTTGCAGACTACCTTGAGTATATGAAGCCTTGATATAACACAATGGCTAAACATAATTCAATTCTCATGCATCATCATAGTCTAGATAAATATTTCAATTGTCATCTCTTAAATAGAAATCAACTTTAACTTCAATGAAAGTGAACCGGACTCCTAATATGCAGCTTTTACCTTCTTTTTCCAATTTCAAAACACAAGTCTTCAAATCATTAAATTTTCCTTTTAAATAAGGTCTATGAGGCATGATTTATTCAAAAAAAAAATTATTTATTTTTAGATACATATTATAGTCATGCAATGCCGAAGTCCTTAAGCTTTCTAACCAACCTATGTAGTAAGTGTTAGGCTGGCAACTCCCAAACTGGATGGCTTTAGGGTGCTAAGTGTAAGGACACTCCAAGGGCTTAATAACTCGAGTTAGCAAGGCTACAAACTTAAATTAGTCATTATCATTTTTTCATTCATTTTTTTTTTTTAGATCAATGCCAAAGATATCCATTCATTAGGGTCATCACTTCAAATTTACTAATTCATGGTCAAGGTAAATTAGGTTACATGCCTCACAAATGAGTTTCCGGTGTGCATCTGTGAAGTGTGAAGCATAGAAGAGCATGAAATCCGACAAGAATCTAATTGAAGCATTTATAGAAACCGATTTGAATCAACATGATTATTTTAGATTTTACTTTATTTTTAAAACTATCATTTGCTTCTATACACAAATTATTAAACACATGCTTCAATCTCCAACAAGTTCCAAGATTACAAGATCATTGTTTCCCAAAAGTTTTATTTATTTATTTATTTTTATCAATTTACATGAACAATTTAGCACATGCAAACAAAAATGCATATCAAAATAAAAAATGCATACCAAAAATATACCCCCAAACTTGAATGTCACATTGCCCTCAATGTGGGAAGACAAAGAATGACGAATGAAAAAATAAAGAGAGGGTAACAAGAACATTATTACCAAGTATAGGAGGAAAATCCGTGGCGGTGTGATAATATGTCACCATGTGAATTCCAAAAGCCACGCCTCCAAACTTGAATCTAAAAACCTGTCAACAATACAAATATATAAAACAAGCATTATACTAAACAAGACAGAGATGAAAATAACTAACTGCAATTTTATTTAACCAAAAACCGAATATCTATGCAAAATAGCAAAAAGATTTGCAGTTATAAGTTCAAAATATGAACTGAAAGTAATACGAAACATGGCCTAACATAAAGCAAAAGAGTACTGCTGAAAATTAAAATAGGAATTGAAAACAGGAAATCACTCCATTACCGTCGTAGAGGATGAGCCACCGGCGCCACCTGGAGGTCAATCAATCAAAGATTGCAGCATGGCCTGCAATAGCTGTTGTCCCTCCCTAGTCTCCTTACGAAAGTCCGTAAGGGTGCCCTCCATGGTCTCGACTCGCAGCTGAATGGTATTAAGATAGGTACTGAGAGAGTCGTAATCGGCATGGGACATAGCAGGCGATGGTGGTGCAACTGGTGGAGGAATAGCCGGTGCAGGAGCAACAGGAGCAGCGGGACCTCCCCAATCAAACACACCACCAAAGTGGGCTTGACGAGAAGTCTTAAGCTGGACGGTGCTTAACTTCCATGCACCAAGGTTAAAAAGAAATACCTCAGTGCTTTGATCTTCTCTCTGGGGGACCTTGAACTTTTTATTCTTAAGTAGCTTGGTGACCAAGTACGAGAAAGGAAGTGCCCAAGTGAAGGCATTGCCCGACTGCATCACGAAAAGATTATTGTAGACCTTAAGAAGCTGGTCCTAGATGAGCTGCGGGACACAAAACCAATGTCCCTTCTCAACGGCATAAAGGGTGTGCAAAAAAACCCCTTTATGTTCAGAGTGCTTAGGGACGGGAAGGACATTTTTGGTAAGGACAGAGTCCAAGAACCACAATCGGCACGAAAGGAATGACTTCTTCGTGCTTAATTTGCGACTTCCGGTATACATGTTATGGCATATTTCCTCGACAATATAGAGGCTAGTCCTCGTTATCTAAAGGAGAGGCCAATGGACAGTCCCAGTCTGTGGCAAGGTCATGAAGGGTGAATGCAAAAGGTCTGCCATCAATGGTGGTCTTAATGACCTCCGGCTCTGCGCATGAGTAAAACATGTTGGAGTAAAATTGACAAACTATACGCGGATAGAACAAGCCGGTGCAAGGTTTGAATAGAGATTTAAGGCCACAATCCTTCAATTCTTTGACCGCCCACGCCGTTTCCGGGTTCTCCTTAAACTCGTCTTTAATGGCGAATTTTGCTACGGTTTTAATGGGTCACTTAGCCCAATTTGGAGTAGGAGCTTCCCCAGATGGTCCCTTGGATGAGCAAGCACGCTTGGAGGAGGTTTTGGGAGCCATTTGGAAGAAGGAGTTAGCTTAGGCAATTCGTCGAACGCCTAGTGTGTAAGACAAATAGGAAGAGGGCCAAAGGTTGATTAGAGATGAGAAAACCCAAAAAATTTGTCCTGTAATCAAGAATTCACAACCCCAAACAAATTCTCAACCTCAACATCATCAATCCCATCCTCCATTAATTTGAAAATTGAAAAAAAAAGAGAGACTAGAAGAAGCTTACCCAAAAATGGAGAACAAAAGGGCCCATTTTCTCTTAAAGTGAAATAGAGATGGATGAGAGAATGATAGAGATGGAAGGATGTTGGAGATGAGGGTTTGTGATGGAAATAGGATTAGGAGGGAGAAAAGGAGATGGAAGAAGAGGAAAAAGGAGAAATAGAGAGGTTGGGGTCGGCTAGAGAGAGGAGGGAAGTTAAAATGATTTGAATGGGTCTTGAAATGGGGCCTTTTAGTGGGGCTGTGAAGCATGGCGAGCTCCTGCAGCGCAGGGTGGGCGCCCGCAAGGTGTCAAGGTTGGTATAGGCCAATCTTGGCATGTAGCTGGAGCTCCCTTTGGCACTCGGTGGGCACCGGCAAGGATTGGTGAGCGCCTGCAATTTTGGACAGAATCTGCCTTGCCATTTTGGCCGAACGGAGGCCGGGCCAGGGTCAAAAAATTCTCCAATTAGAAACTTAAGCTCCTATGGACCCTAGACACCTTGTATAACCCTCAGAACGGGATTCGGAGCTTATTTGCAAAAGCGCTAATTTTGGGGTCCGAATTTCCCGTGATTTTTTTGGATTTTAGAGAAAATTGCCGAAATGACCTTGAAAAATTCCGAAAATGATACCGAGACCTTAAAATGACTAAGTAAGCCGAAAGTAACTTTTGGAATGCAATTCGAGACAGTTCCAGAAAAGGTCACATTTTGGCTACACTTAGCTAATTTCTGGAAAATCTTAGCTAAGGCAACTTGAAAGAGGGAAGCTTAGAAATTGGAAGAATTGCTTCCCAAGAGTGCTAAATTTAATGTCGATAGCTAGACAAACCATGATTTCGCATCAGTCCTCGTAAATTGGGTCTGTTAATGGGACTTTCTCTACTTTTCGGATTGGGACTATGTCATCAACCTAAGGTTTAAGCCGTTGGCCATTAACCTTAAAGAGAGATCCATTGGTAGGATCATGAAGTTTAATGGCACCATGAGGAAAGACGGATGAGATAACATATGGACCATCCCACCACGAACGGAGTTTACTGGGAAAAAGTCACAACCTAGAATTGAAAAGCCAAACTTTCTGTCCAGGGGCAAAAGACTTGCTGACAATGTGCTTGTCATGAAATGCTTTAGTCTTTGCCTTATAAATTTTGGTGCTTTCATACGCATCATTTTAAATTTCCTCAAATTCATTGAGTTACAATTTACAGGTAGAGCCGGCTTGGTTAAGATCAAAGTTGAACCATTTTATAGCCCAAAAAGCACGATGCTCTAATTTGACCGAGAGATGATAAGCCTTGCCAAAGACAAGTCGATATGGTGACATGCCAATGGGCGTCTTATATGCTATCCGGTAGACTCAAAGCGCATCGTTTAGTCTCAATGACCAATCTCTGCAGTCCGGTCGAACCGTTTTTTCCAGAATATGCTTGATCTCGCGATTAGATACTTCCATTTGACCACTCTTTTGAGGGTGGTAAGATGTGGCAACCTTATAAGTGACAGAATATTTAAGAAGGACGAATTTGAGATAGCGATTACAGAAATAAGAACCTCCGTCACTGATGATGGCCCTAGGCGTACCAAATCAACTGAAGATGTTCGATTGAATGAACTTGACCACAACTTTATGATCATTGGTTTGGGTAGCTTTCACCTCAACCCATTTAGACACGTAATCCACTGCTTACGAGAATATACTCATAGCCATAAGAGGATGGAAATAGTCCCATGAAGTCAATTCCCCACACATCAAAAATTTCTATAATTAAAATGGGAGTAAGGGGCATTATGTCTTTCCTTGACATGGATCCGAGCTTTTGGCAATGCTCACAAGACTTGCAGAAATTATAAACATCCCAAAACAAAGAGGGCCAATAAAATCCACTTTGAAGGACTTTGTCAGTAGTTTTCTTGGCGCTGAAGTGTCCTCCACATGCAAGAGTGTGGCAAAAATTTAGGACACTTATGAATTCGGTTTCGGGAATGCATCGCCGAATGATTTAGTCTAGGCAATACTTAAATAATTCCGAAAAGAAATTATTGACTTGGGAGACGAACCGGTCCTTCTCTTGTTTGGACCATTTGGACGGAATTTTTCCTACCGCAAGGTAGTTGACAATATCTGCAAATCATGGAAGATTTGAATAGAAATCTAAAACAATTGGTCATCCAGAAAGGAATCATGAATTACAGCAAATTCAAAAGATTTCTCAATGAGTAGTCGAGAGAGATGGTCAGCGACGACATTGTCTGTCCCTTTTTTATCCCGAATTTCAATGTCAAATTCTTAGAGTAAAAGTATCCATCGAATTAGATGAGGTTTGGTCTCTTTTTTGACAAGCTAATGCCTAAGAACGACATGGTCTGAAAAGACTATGACCTTGGATCCAAGAAGGTAAGGACGGAATTTATCAAAGGCATACACTACAGCTAGCAACTCTTTTTCAATAGTGGTGTAATTTAATTAAGCATTAGAGAGAGTTTTGCTAGCGTAATAAATAACATATGGTAGCTTATCCACATGCAAGCCCAGTGCATAATTGAATGCATCAGACATGATCTCAAATAGAAGAGACCAGTTAGGTAATTTTATGATTTGACGAGGGCGCTTGTATACGCCAAAATAATGTAGTGAATGTGCGATTCAAGAAAAGCCTTTTAGGTCAAGTTTAAATTTATAAAAACCACTACCACCACTACTACTAACATAGCAAGAGTGAGTAGGGATCGTCCCAAGGGATTATACGTATTAGAATTTAACTTTGACTCTAGTGGATCACAAGATTGCAAAGAAGGGTTGGTTGGTTGATTACTCGAGAAAATAATTAAATTAAAATGTAATTAAAGTAAACT
Organism: Cornus florida; assembly: GCF_030987335.1. NCBI lineage: Eukaryota > Viridiplantae > Streptophyta > Magnoliopsida > Cornales > Cornaceae > Cornus > Cornus florida. Next base: position 697,738 of record NW_026775579.1, read on the forward strand.
AGTGAGAGATAGGGAATTAAGAGATATGAAGAGAGGTCTTAGGGTGTTGGAATCACCACTAAGCTCGTGTAATTAACCACTTGCTTTCCATTAATGAGGAATACATTGTTGTGAACAAAATGTGACTAATAATTGCAATATTAAGCATGCACCATCAAATTCATGTACGAATTGTCTACCTAACCGACAAATAAACTAAGTGTAGAATAACCCATCAAATCTAAGCATGACCCATCAAACTATTCACAATTGTAGCACACATCAATCTAGAGAATCATGGAATTTGCAATAATAAGCCATGGAATATCAAATCAAGTATAGATTGTCTACATACCTATAAGCATGAATTAAATTGTAGAACAACCCATCAAGCATAAGAATAATCCATCAAATTAATTGAAAACCCCATTCAATGAAAACCCATGCTTAGCCATCACTAGATCCTTAATTAATTACACATAGACATACAACCAACTTAGAGAAATTAGTGTAGAGATCAATTCTCAAATAATCACACATAAGATAATATGTAATCAAATAGAGAACTAATAAAAAGAATTAATCCATATGAATCATGTAAGAAATAATTCCTAATTTAATCACACATAGACATGTAAATAAACTAGAGAATTAATGGGAAGAATTAAACCATAGAAATCATAGAAAGATACCAAGATTCATTAAATTCACAAGGCTAGAACACTAATCACAACAATATATATAAATCCCTAAAAATAGAAATACAAGGGTTTAGATTACATAAGACTTAGGGCTCATCCAAGCCCTAAGTGTAGATCTAGCCAATCATAGAAAAGGTAAATGTGGTCATGAAACCCTCAAGAGCAAACTCCAAACATGGCTCCATCTTCCTCTTCCTTTTCTTCTTCTTCTTCTTCTTTGAATCTTTAGAGAGAGAGAGTTTGTGGATCTAGAGATGGGTTCTTGAGATGTGCCTCCACTTCCCTCTTTTCTTCTAACCCTAATCTCTAACTATTTCTAGAGAGAGAAACTAAAGCGAATATAGAAATTATAATCTAAAATATGAATCTCCAAGCAAAAATGGTTGAATCCCTCTTATATACAAGGCTTTGAGAGCCCAAATATGTGAGAACTCGGCCCTAGAATCTCTTCTTTAAAACTCTACCCGAGTTGGTTTGAAATAAGATTCAGATATATTTTTTAATAACTTTCGCGAACAGTTCGATTGATCTCACTTGGCAGTTTTTCAGCATCAGCCTCCTTTTGCTCCAAATCAGTCTCCTTTTGCTCCAAATTCTCACAAAGACTTAGTTTGACTCCAAAAAGGCCTTAAGAAATCATTTTTAGCTCGTTTTAACATTATTGGCCTGAAATAGACAAAAACACAAATAAGTACTAAAACGGGTAAATAAAGATAGATAAATAGACTAAAATACTCTCGCTTAAGGGATTTAAATGCACACGTTTCAGCGCTCATCACACCCCCAAACTTAAATATTGCTAGTCCCTAGCAATGATCTACAAGGTAAAAGATTAGAATGAACAACTAAACAATTATAAACTCAAAAGCAATAAATAGATAACACCACTTTCGTAGGGAACAGGATTGCATTTAGCGTATGTAATAAGCCTTTTAAACCCTTAGTGGATGAGTGAAGTCTTGTGAAGGTTTCCAGAAATGATATTCACAAACATTAAGCTCATTCTCACAAAAGAGGCACCAATATTGCAAACAAGCATTGAGAGAAAACTACCTCAAGTATGCAATTTTTCAACCATTTCCAAGCAATCACCCAAAATTTCAACATCAAACAAACAAGTATGGTCCTCCACACATCAAGAAAATGATCATGCAAATCAAAACAACTCTATAATCCTTTTTGAGTGGATTGGCATCAAATATGCTACTATCTAAGCCAACTAAAGAAATGCTCACATCCTTACCCTCAAACTAGCACACAAATCTAGTACCGATCATCAAGACAAAGAGTGGACCTTTTATTAAAGCTTTATTCATCGAGGTGTGCTTATTTATTTTTTATTTTTTTTTTTTTCTATCCCTAAGGATCAAAGATGGAAGTATAGTGCAATGTGTTGATCTATTAAGCTTTGTAGCGATCCATGAGGTCGAGCGTTAGGTCAATGACTCCCAAACCAGATGGCTTTAGTGCATTAGGCATTCAAACACCCCTAAGGACTTATAAGCTTAAATCAACTAGGCTACAAATTAAAACAACCTCCATTTAATTATTTCCCACTTCTCACCTTTTAGGAGAAATCCTCACTTTTTATTGCTTTTGCAACTTTTCTTTCTTTTTTTTCCTTTTTTTTTTCATTCAATTATTAACCGAGAGTTTGGGCCTTCCACCTTTTGGCGCAAGAAATTCAATGGTTGATGAGGCTAGATGTAATGACCCGGTCATTTTCTTTCCTTTCCTTTTCTCAGATTTTCACGGATATTTTTTTTTTTCGTTGATCTTTTCCTTTTTGAGTTCGGTTTCTCGTCACTTAGTGTCATCTTAAGGGCTCGGGGATGGTTTTTGAGACTTTTTTTCGTGGATTAACGACTTCCTTTGAGGACCAAGTTATTTTCACATTTTCACTTTTGTGACACTATTCACCTTTCGTCTTTTTCTAGGTTGTCATTTTGTTGGCATAACCTCACTTTTCGTGTTCGGATTTGATTCTGGTTTTGCATGCATCTACGATATTTAAATTTCATACTATGTGTATTTTTACTTTTGTCGAAAAGCATGCTAAGTGCTTACTTTTCTTGTAAAGGGTATAGACGCATAACCTTTTTGTAATTTTCCTAACTTTTGGGGTTTTTGTGTAATTACTGTAAAATAATTATTTTTCGTCTTAGGGATCCCTTTTCAATTTAATTTCATGATGAGGTTATGGACCTCTTAGGATCCTTGATTGTTCGGGATGATTCCTCTGGAATTGCAATTTTTATTGGCGGGTACGTTTGTTGGCGGGTGTATGGCACTGTCATGCTACCGTACTGGCTAGCTACAAGTGCAATTCGGATGGAATCGATGTTGGTTTTGTTTTGATAGGCGCTGTCCTTTTGATCGATGATGATGATAGTTGTTTTGAGGATCAATCGTGATGATTGATTTGGTTGTTAATTGGTTTGGCTATAGTTGCCATTTTCTTTTAGATCTCCTTAGGTGATGCTATTATGGTCGAGTCGATCGATCAATGTTTTGGGATAGTGAGAGCATTACACTATTAGTGTCACTTGTAGTGTAACGACTCGGATTTCTCAACCCGGTGCATTAGTGATGAACCGAAAGTTGACCCGATAACGGACCTGAAATGCAAAAGCGAAAGAAGCCAAATGAGCTCAAGAGATGTACGTCATCCCTAAGGCCCCAAAGTGACTCTCCATGAAGCCACGGAACTCAAATGAGCCAAGCAAATGAAGCAAGAATGCCTAACCTGAAAAGAGATGAACTGAGGGCAAAATGGTCATTTCTCACTGAAAAGGGTGCCACCGTGCACACCATTGGAAGGACAATGAAAAATGAACAAAATTAGACTCAAGAATCTTCTGATTCTGAGTCCGGGCAGAAAAGATATGAAATTCCAACACACGATGCGAAAGTTATGAAGCAATGACTTAGCATTTTTTTATATTTTCATAATAAACTTTGAAAACAAAAGTGCATAGAAAACGAGATACATGTCATTGGCCTCCGGCCTCATCTCATACATGTTAAATACATTGAAAAGAGTGCACTTACGTACACTTTACATATACGAATCAACGAATACAAGTTTAAACAAATAGGGCTACAAAGAGGCATCTTATGCTAACACTTGCATAAAATAGAAACTTAGAAACTGTAAGCCATCCAAGGAGCAATGGAATCTTCAAATCCTGAGTCCTGTACCTGAAATATGCCCCAGTATCGTAGGGGTGAGTAACATAAAGCTACTCGTAGGAGATGAACATGCATCAACCTAGCATTTTACAATTGTATCACCTTATGGTGAAACATGTTAAAGGGGCTCATGCCACCTAACGTCTATATCAAGATGAGACCCAGGGAGCATCCTAAGCTACCTAGAACATTTCTATCATAATCACATTGTTCATGTAATTCAAACAACATGGAAACATGTTATACAAGGCAACAAGATATAGATTCTCAAAGTCTTCAACCTGAAAGCCAAAATACGAAAACAACAAGTGTGGGTCATGCCACCTAACGTCTATGTTCAAAATGAATCTATAAGGTCATTCCTAAATTACATTTGAACATCAAAACACAAATTATGATATCGATGCAATTTAACCAACAATGGAACTTCCAATATAATGCATGAAGCATACTTTTACAAAGCTACATCTTAAGCTCAAAATAGGAAATTAAATAAGGAACAACAAGTTACGATCTCATCTAGTTATCAACTTGAAATGAAATACGAAATCAAACAAAGTGGATACTCGGACGTCACGCCGGATCAGACCGACAACATAGTTACTTTAGGGTTACTAGCCCATGGGTAACCTCCCTATGTGCGCATTAGACTATATAGAGGGACAATCCCCCGTACTAGAACCAAGTCCTAGCCGTAACCAAACAACAACATCCCCAAGTTTCCAAAATCAACAAATTGTGCAACAACGTATATATATCAACATGTATATACAAGATATCAACTATTTACCAAGCACAATCCAAATTTTGGAAACTTATACAATACATGCTCAAAATTTACAACTACTATGGCATGTAAGATGTCAAATACAAAGTGTGTAATTCCTTACACATAGCAACAATATATTCAATAAGGAAAAATATATTCTCATGAATATAAAAGTAATACCTATGTTATCCAATGCTCAAAAGTAATCAAGTGAACATACATCAAATCCAAATCCATGATTTAAATATAGAAACAACATCCAAAATGCAATTAAATCTATGGAGTAATAAAGTAGAATTTAATTAAATGTAAATAGTTAAATTCTCTAAATTCCAAGTTAATCCAAATAATCTCAATTTAATATATATTGAAAGACATGTCATGGTCATCATATATATAACATCAAATGACAAGTTAAGTGATTAAAACACTTAAAACAAAATTAATCAAGCTAATTAATTAATTTCCTCTAGATTTTTAAACAATTCCAAATGCCCTCAATTTAATCTATGTTAGAGAACATGCCAAGGCCTATTTAAATACCACATTACAACTTGATTTAATGCTTGATACAACCATGTAAATTAAACTTTCACTAAAGATAAATATTAAATAAAAGTTATAATTCTTAATCAAATGATCCAAATTTAATATATGTTAACCAACATATCTAAGCATAATTTCCTAGCATGTTACAATTCAAATCAAAGTTATACATCATCATAAATTTTAAATCTTATACAAGGAAATAAAAATTACTAACTTTCTAGATTTGATACAAGGCATACATATATGTTGTATAATCATGGCAAACACACAATACAACACACAAATAATCCTAAAACATTCCCTACCTCAATTGGAATGAAAATCCCAATTACCACCGAAATGAAATCGCCCTAAATTTTCGGTCCGCAAAACAGATTTTTCAGCTTGCTACCTTCAACTTGTAAAATTCATAAAAAATTCAATTCTAACCCAAATTGAATGAATCCAAAGCCTAATGAAAGCTTAAACATTGTAATTTGATAATATCAATTTAGTTTAACAAAATATTTTCCCAATTGAAACAGTTTTGACCCACAACTTTGAAACAAATTCTGCCCAGAAAACACATTTTCAGCCTGTAGCTTCCAACTTTGAAAATTCATGAAAAATTCATTTGATATCCAAATTGGGCAAACCTAATTTATTTTGGAAGTAAACATATGAGAGTGTAAAACTAGAAATTTAAGCCATGATCCAATGTCAAAAGGTGAGTGAAATAAATCATCTAAAAATATGTTTTCCAGCTGCAATAAAAACATGGATAGCAGATAGTTTCAGATTTTTAAAAATTTTTAGAAATGCTCTAAAATTGTGAAAAAATTGTGAGTAGTGTAAAACCCTTGGGGAAAGTTCCAGTAAAAATTTCAAGGCCATTAAAGCACCACAGCTCTATATAAAAATTCATTTCCGGACCAAAAAGGAAAAGCTTCAAATTTCCAGCAACTAGCTTGCAACTTCAAAAATTCATAACTAATTCATTTTAAATCCAAATTACATGAAACAAAAACTAAATGAAAAATAATTGAGTATATTTTCATATTATATATTTAATTTAACAAGATTAATTTCAAGTTAAGACAGTTTAAGGGTAAAATACAAGTCCTTCTCTTCCATGCATGTAAAACACTCAATAATGACATAAAAATACTTCAAAATAATAGATCAATACCTCACTAGAGAATATAATCTCTAGATACCAAAGCAAAACTAGGAGTTAGGCTAGATCCTTCAAGGGTTTTAAAGAGGAGGATGAGGGGAACAAAAAGTATTCCAAGCTTTATGGTCTAAAGTAAATGGAAGGGCCTCAAAGATCAAGGTCAATGCCTAAGGCTTCAAGCTCCATCCATGGAGGCTAGGGTTTTCTTGTAAGGAAGAGAATGAAATAATGTGGTTAAGTGTGAGCGGAGGAAGTAGAAATCCTCCATTCACTATGTGTTCTTACACCATGGTCAACACACACATCTATGGTCAATTGCACAAAAACCCTCCTTTAAAACTATAATCCCAAAGTGGCCCAAAGATATTTGCAAGACTAAATTGTGAACCTACACTTGTCACCAATCCATGGCTACTTCCTAGGCTTAATCCCATACCTACACTTGTCAACCATCAAAGCCAACAAGTGCACCAATCCTAAGCCAACAAGTGGGTGAATCCTCACCCTCCAAATGTCATCATCCAATGCATTAAAGTGTTTCCACACAAATGTCAACAAGTGGACCAATGAGAGTGTGACACTTGTCACACTTTTTAAAAATTACAAAAAGGTCCTTTTTGAAAATATCTTCCAAATTTAATTGCAAAATGGTCCCCGAGATGAAAAATAATTACTTTATTTAATTACACTAAAACCCGACAAGTTAAGTATAATTACACTAAAGTATGCATTAATGCCCCTTTATGAAAGAAGTAAGCAATCAATATGCTTTTCTATAAAAGTAAAAATGCCACTATCATGGAAATCAAATATCATGAATGCATGCAAAACCAGAATCAATTCCGAGCACAAAAAGTGAGGTTGTACAAGGAAAAAGGAAAAACGAGAAAAAGACAAAATGTGAATAGTGTTCGGAAAAATAAAATATGGAAATGACACAATCCCCAAAGGAAGTTTTCAATCCAAGGAAAAGAGTCTCGGAAATCATTCCAAAGCACTCGAGACGACATCAAGTGATGAAAAACCGAACCCAAAAAGGAAAAGACAACGGAAAAAAAAATATCCGTTAAAATCTGAGAAAAAGAAAAGGAAGAAAAATGACCGGGTCATTACATGTAGCGTCACCTCTAGATTTGGAGTTGGATTGTTGGAGTCTTACCATTGTGGTAAAGGTTCACCTTTGTTTTGAGACAGGTTGTTGTCACTTTGGTTTTTGGAGACAGTTATGGCTAGGATTGATCTTTCCTTTTATCTAGACACTCTAAGACACGATGTCCATAGGGTTCATTGTTGCATCATTTTATTTTCTGTAGTTTCATTTACTACCATGTTAGTACCATGATTTATAATGTTGTGATGCATAAGTAGGTGGAAGTGTATCCATATTTGTTTCCTTGTTGTGTGGCATTAGCATGACTTCTTTATATGCTTTGAGATGCTATGTTGTTACTGTACTTTAGTGACATGATTTTATGCTTACGTAGAGACGTGCTGCATGTACCCTTGATTTTTATCTATGTGAGTAGATTTATTTATTTGGTAGTTGCATTCCTTGTCATATGCATGACTTTCATATTCGGTTCTCCCTTTTATTCCCTTTCGTATTTGTCGTGTTGACATTTGTGGGAGAATAGGGTTTCTTCTCTTTCTTGGTTCAAATAAGGGACTTCACAAGTAGTGAGTCTCTTCTCTTCATCGCCTTATGCACGGTGTTGGGTTTGGTTGGTCCGTGAGGATCACCATTGTTGTCTTGAGTCCTTGGTGAGGATTTGGTTGATTTTGGTCGACTTACTTCCATGTAGGGGGTGAAGTGTTTAATCTTGTTGTCTTTCGTTTCAAAGGCTGAGTTATAGTGTTGTCCTTCTTAGGACTGGTGGTTCCCTTTCTTTTGTGTCTTCCCTTGGGGAGTTTTGCCGTGGTTGTTGACGGGTTGTGGTGCTCAGTGTGAGTGGATTGGTGTGAGATCATTTTTACGGGGAGTTATGTCCATTTGATTGAGGATTTGGTTGACTCATTGTGTGAGTTTGACGCTATTTAAGGATGTCTTTTGGAGACTTGTTTCAGTTTTGGAGACCTTGATGTGGTTGACTCTTAGGAGGAGTTTTGAAGGATCGCAATTGGATATGGCTTGTTTATGGAGTCGTCTCATCCTAGTTGTGACTAGGTATAGTTTTGAGGAATCGTAGTTCCAGTGGTTGTTTATGGATCGATGGAAATTGAGGAAATTTTTATTTATATTGGTGATGCCAAGCACGGTTTTGAGAGATCTGTTTTATGACCTTGGTTGTAATGTATGTGCCACTTAGTGGACTTGTATTTCGAGGATTTAGTTATCCATGATAGGGATATGGATCCGATGTTTGATTACGGTATGGTCTTATGGTTGATCAGTTTCAGGGGGATATGTAGGACTTTTGATGACATGCCTTGTAGTGAGGTTCGTTTTGATTTCTGGAGGTTTCAATTTGCTTTTCAGGCTTTGAATTCTCGATTAATGTTATTGGTAGTAGTATTTTGAGACATCAGAGATGTTGGCCTTACTGTATTGAGGATTTTGGGCCTGAAGCATAATGGTGCCTATGACATTGTTGTCAGAGTTTGGGATTGGCCAAGATGGTCTAGAACGTCTTTGGACCATATTCCAACTCTCACAGATGCCTGGTTCCCACATTGCCCTTGGCCATGATCGTTTTGCAACATTGATGTCATTGGTATCGAGAGGTTTCATGGGTAGACCTAGTGGGGGCAGGTTATAAACTAGTGCCTTATACTGTCATACTACTGTACAAAGTTGTGTGTTGTAGGTGAGTGCTAGTTGCCATCGATGCTACCTTACTAACGAGTAAGTGTGAGCGGGCACTAGGTACTGTCATTACTACCACACATTTGAGTACGTCGTGGGCGGGTTCTGGTCGCTATTTGTACTGCCATGTCGTCTTTGTTCAGTACCTTAATTGGATACGTAGATATCTTGGAGTTCTTTTGGTGGTTGTTTTCAGATCCGTGTGATAGTTCGTCAGGAGGGATGCTTACGGTTGTGGTCTTCCGTTCCTTTGTTTGACTTTGAGTTCTGTGTGTGAGTTCAGACTAGTTGTGTGGCCGAGTAGTCACTTTTCTTTTGAGAGCTTATCCTGTCGTGCGCACGTGGGTTCGAATGACATTGGTTTGTACTTTGCTTTTCAGTTATGGGATTGCTTTTGTAGCATGTTATGCGGGATACTCGAAAATGTAATCCGTAGTTATCCTGGTTCTGCCTTTTGTTTTGTTGGGGCTGGATTTTGGGGATCCCTTTTTAGGTGGGAAGGTTGTAATGACCTGGTTATTTTCTTTCCTTTCCTTTTCTCAGATTTTCACAGATATTTTTTTTTTCGTTGATCTTTTCCTTTCTGAGTTCGGTTTCTCGTCACTTAGTGTCATCTTGAGTGCTCGGGGATGGTTTCCGAGACTCTTTTTCGTGGATTGACAACTTCCTTTGAGGACCAAGTTATTTTCACATTTTCACTTTTGTGACTCTATTCACCTTTCGTCTTTTTCTCGGTTGTTATTTTGCTGGCATAACCTCACTTTTCGTGTTCGGATTTTATTCCAGTTTTGCATGCATCTATGATATTTAAATTCCATACTATGTGTATTTTCACTTTTGTAGAAAAGCATGCTAAGTGCTTACTTTTCTTGAAAAGGGTATAGACGCATAAACTTTTTATAATTTTCCTAACTTTTGGGGTTTTTGTGTAATTACAGTAAATTAATTTTTTTTCGTCTTAGGGACCATTTTGCAATTTAATTTGGAAGATATTTTCAAAAAAGACCTTTTTGTCCACTTGTTAACATGTGTGTGGAAACACTTTGAGGCCTTGCATGAGGACATGTGGAGGGTGGAGATTTAACCACTTGTTGGCCTAGGATTGGTGCACTTGTTGGCTTGGATGGTTGACAAGTGTAGGTTTGAGATTAAGCCTAGGATGGAGCCTTAGATTTGTGACAAGTGTATGCTCTAAATTTTGTCTTGCAATTAATTTTTGGGCCACTTTGGGATTACGGTTTAAAGAAGGGTTTTTGTGCAATTGACCATAGATGTGTGTGTTGACCATGGTGTAGGATCACCTAGTGAGTAGAGGATTTCTAATTCCTCCACTCACACTTTTTCACATTATTTCATTTCCTTCCTCACCAAAAACCCTAGCCTCTATGGATGGAGCTTGAAGCCTTAGGTCTTGACCTTGATTTTTGAGAGCTTTCCATTGATTTCCAAGATTAACCTTGGGAATACTTTTTGTTCCCCTCAACCTCCTCTTCATAACTTAAAGGGTTTACCATTTTGTGTTGATTTGCCTTGAATTCTACAGAGACACTTCTCTAGTGAGGTAGGGGATGTTATAGGGTTATATTTTTGTTTCTTACATGCTATTGATGCTTTTATAAGTTGTATGCATGTCTTTTGTTAATTTGAGAAATTAGTGATTTATCATATCTTACATATAACTCATTTTAGACTTGGTAAATGGCATTTCCATGAGTTAATCTTTGATATATATTAATTTGGGATGATTTAGATGAGTTTTCAAATCTTGAGATTAAATGGATTTAATTTGAATTAAATTCAAGTAAATTGTATTTTACTTGTATTCCATTTTAGACTTGAGATATGGTATAACCATGATTTGGTGCTTGATATATATTAATTTGGGATCATTTGAATAACTTTTGAAATCTAGAGATTTAATTAATTTAAATTCTATATGTTGCTATCTTGCTTATTTGACACTTTTGATTTGATATATGTAATGAGCATGCTATGTTGTTTAACATATATTAATTTGAGATTATTCAAATCTGATTTGAAATCTAGAGAATTTGATTATCTTGTTTAATTAAATTCTATCTAATGGCTCCATGGATCTATTGGTATTTTAGAAGTTGTTTCTATATTCAAATCATGGACTTGAACTTGTTATGTATTCACTTTGTTGTGTTTTGAGCATTTGACAACTTTGTTGTTATATTTATATTCATGAGAACATGTTTTCTTTATGGAATATATTAATGCCATGTGTAATGAATTGCACACTTTGTAATTGACATTATATATGCCATTTTAGAATTGAAACTCTAAGGCATGGATTGTGTGGTTTCAACTTACTTGTGCATTGAAGGTGGTTTTTGTGCATTATATAAAGTACGTATAAGTTGTGAACTTATTTGATTATTTTGGAGTCTTGGGACATCGTTACAAGTGACATGGCTAGAGTTTGGCTCTAGTGCGGGAGGTATGAGTTCTCCCCAATTGAGATAGTGCGCACTAGGGTGGTCTTCTCAGCGGGTTAATGCCCGGAATAACCATTTAGTTCTCGGCGGAAATCTGAGACGTGATGTCCAAGTCTTCCACTATTTGATTTCGCATTCAATTCCAAGTTGACAATTATGTTTAATTGTGACTTGTGGTTTTGGCTATTGGTGATTGATGTTGTTAAGTACATCCATACTAAATTTTTATATTTAATTGTTTTCACACTTTTAGATTTCAAGTTAATAACTTAGAGAATCTATGTCTTGATGTGTGGTATTAGAAATTATAATTGTACTAAATTGTTATATTTAGTTTTTATTGCATTTTAGATTTCAAGATGGTAACCTTGAGAATCTATATCTTGATACTTGTGTAGCATGCTTTTATGTTGGTTAATTGCGTAGATATTGTGATTTGTGCTTTGTTGTTCAAATGTGACTTTGGAATGATCTTATAGATTCACTTGGAACATAGACTTTAGGTGGCATGATCCACTATAGTTGTTTTAGCATTTTAGACTTCAAGTTAGTGACCTTGGGAATATACATCTTGTTCCTTTGTATAGCATCCTCCCTTGTTACTTGAATTGCATGAATGATGTTAATTGTGCTAGGAATGATCTTAGGTAGCTTAGGATGCTCCCTAGGTCACACTTTGATATAGACGTTAGGTGGCCTGAGCCCCTTTAACATATTTCATATTAAGGTGATAAAATTGTAAAAAGTTAGGTCGATACATGCTCATCTCCTACGAGTAGCTTTATGTTACTCACCCACGTTGTGGGGACATTTTTCAGGTACAGGAATTAAAGTTGAGACTCTCATTATGCTTGGATGGTTTGTGGACTTGGAGGTTTCCATCTTTGTAAAGGTTGGCTTGGAATGCCATTTGTAACCTTATTTGTCAAATATGTATATTTGATTCTAAACTTTTTGTGTGTGCCTAAACACACTTTTTGATTATCATTTTATGTATATGACATGAGGCCAAGGACCAAACTTCTTTTGAAATTACATATATGTCATGGATGTTAAATTTTCCCTTTAATGAGAATATATGAAAATTTTGCATTTTAGTATGTTATTTTGCACCGGAGTGTGCATTGTGTATGAGATTCATCCATTAGCATTCATTAATCATGCATGAAGTGTGTGGCCAAGGGCCAAACGGTAAATTTCCAATCATTTGTCTATTTTGGCTTTCAAAATTTCCATTTCAAGTTCATTTTCGCCTTCTTGGCCGTCGGGGGGTCGGATTTTGTATCGGCCATTTTCAGGAGCCGTGGACCATTCCCGCGTGCTCAAAATCACTTATTACATTTGCGTGCATATTCATTTCAGCCTAGAAGTGCATTTGGGGTCAAATGTATGTTTGGTGCAAACTCACATTTTTGCCGTTTTGAGCTTAAACTGAGCATAAGGGTAATTTGGGATTTTCACATGAAAAATGAAGTTTTCTTTTGTCAAGGTTGACTAGAAAAAATTATTTTAAGGGGGGTTACTTCACAACTTTTTTCCAAAAAAGGCCAAGAAAGTCCTCAAAATCACAGTTCAAACTCAGTTTTCTACTAAGCCTTTAGCAGAACGAGCGCTCGAAGATGTCACACGAGTGCTCAAAGTTGGGACAGAGAGTTTTGTCCCTTAGGCGTGTGCTGTACGAGCACTCAAAGCCCTTGTACGAGCACTCGTGGTACTGTTCATGTGTGTGTGTGTTTGTTTCTTGGTTCAACACCGCACCTCCAACTTCAAACTATCATATCTCCTTCGTTTTAACTCCGAATTGGTCTGTTCTTGAGTTTAAATTGACCGCGTCAAAATAAGCTTTCCAATGGTACAATTAGAGCTTTAGATTCTTCTTTTAGCTCAAGATATTCAAGTTTTAGTAAAGTAGTGTCTGTTTTTGGTTCGAACCAGGATAAGATTTCTCTTCCTTTGACTTCAGAACTTGATATCTTTGTCGTTTGGACTCCGAATCATGCGATTCTTAAGTCTATTCTAGTTTATTTTTCGTTTTCTTTCCAATGGTGTGCACGGTGGCACCCATTTTTGTGTGAACTGACCATTTTGCCCTTGGTTCATTTCTTTTTGGGTTTGGCATTCTTGTTTCATTGCTTGGCTCATTTGAGTTTCATAGCTTCATATGGAGTCATTTTGGTGCCTTAGGGATGACGTACATCTCTAGAGGTCACCTTTTTTCTTTTGCTTCCACATTTTGGATCCGTTTCGGGTCATCACAGGACACACTGGGTTAAAAAATCCAGGGTCGTCACAGGTGGTATCAGAGCTCCTAGGTTTGGATACCTTGGACGACGGGTTTTGGGTGCATATCATGCTTATGTTGCCATAATCTATGTGTTTATATGCTTCATGATAACATGTTTTGGTTTGATAACATGTTTCTATGCTTATGTGCTATATATGGTATGCTAACTGTATAGCTTGCTTGGATTCCATTGTAAAGAACATGACATATGATGTATGCAAGACTAGATTTGTGTATGCAAAACTGTGTTGCATATTCGGCATGACACGGGATTGGTCATTAAGGCACGAGTTAAGGTCGATGGTGATTGAAGTCACAGTCTCCTGGTAGTATAGGTTGTTGTTGACCTATGATTGATTTGAGGTAGGTGGTGAGACACCTTTTGTTTAGGCTCTCATGAGGTTAGTCATTTGGCATTGCCGTAGTGCTGGATTTGTTGGTTTTGGGCCATAATGAGGTTATGGACCTCTTAGGATCCTTGATTGTTCAGGATGATTCCTCTGGAATTGCAATTGTTGTGGGCAGGTACGTTTATGGGCGGGTGTATGGCACTGTCATGCTACCATACTGGCTAGCTACAAGTGCAGTTCGGATGGAATCGATGTTGGTTTTGTTTTGATAGGCGCTGCCCTTTTGATTGATGATGATGATAGTTATTTTGAGGATCAGTCGTGATGATTGATTTGGTTGTTGATTGGTTTGGCTATAGTTGCAATTTTCTTTGAGTTCTCCCTACGTGATGCTATTGTGGTCGAGTTGATAGATCGATGTTTCAGGATAGTAAGAGCATTACACTGTTAGTGTCACTTGTAGCGTCACCTCTAGATTCGGAGTTGGATTGTTGGAGTCTTACCATTGTGGTAAAGGCTCACGTTTGTTTTTGGAGACAGTTATGGCTAGGATTGATCTTTCCTTTTATCTAGACACTCTAGGACACGATGTCCATAGGGTTCATTGTTGCATCATTTTATTTTCTGTAGTTTTGTTTACTACCATGTTAGTAGTATGATTTATGATGTTGTGATACATAAGTAGGTGGAAGTGTATCCATATTTGTTTCCTTGTTGTGTGGCATTAGCATGACTTCTTTATATGCTTTGAGATACTATGTTGTTACTGTACTTTAGTGACATGATTTTGTGCTTACGTAGAGACGTGCTGCATGTACCCTTGATTTTTATCTATGTGAGTAGATTTATTTATTTGGTAGTTGCATTCCTTGTCATATGCATGACTTCCATATTCGGTTCTCCATTTTGTTCCCTTTTCGTGCTTGTCGTGTTGACATTTGTGGGACAATAGGGTTTCTTCTCTTTCTTGGTTCAAGTAAGGGACTTCACAAGGAGTGAGTCTCTTCTCTTCGTCGCCTTGTGCACGGTTTTGGGTTTGGTTGGTCCGTGAGGATCACCATTGTTGTCTTGAGTCCTTGGTGAGGATTTGGTTGATTTTGATCGACTTACTTCCATGTAGTGGGTGAAATCTTTGACGTTGTTGTCTTTCGTTTCAAAGACTGAGTCATGGTGTTGTCTTTCTTAGGACTGGTGGTTCCCTTTCTTTCGTGTCTTCCCTTGGGGTGTTTTGCCGTGGTTGTTGACGGGTTGTGGTGCTTGGTGTGAGTGGATTGGTGTGGGATCATTTTTATGGGGACTTGTGTCTATTTGATTGAGGATTTGGTTGACTCATTGTGTGAGTTTGACTCTGTTTAGGGATGTCTTTTGGAGACATGTTTCAGTTTTGGAGACCTTTATGTGGTTGACTCTTAGGAGGAGTTTTGAAGGATCGCTATTGGATATGGCTTGTTTATGGAGTCGTCTAATCATAGTTTTGACTAGGTATAGTTTTGAGGAATCGTAGTTCCAGTGGTTGTTTATAAATCGATGGAAATTGAGGAAATTTTGATTTATATTGGTGATGCCAAGCACGGTTTTGAGAGATCTATTTTATGACCTTGGTTGTAATGTATGTGCCATTTAGTGGACTTGTATTTCGAGGCTTTAGTTATCCATGATAGGGATATGGATCCGATGTTTGATTACGGTGTAGTCTTATGGTTGATCTCTTTCAGGGGGATATGTAAGAATTTCGATGACATGCCTTGTAGTAAGGTTCGTTTTGATTTCTGGAGGTTTCAATTTTCTTTTCAAGCTTTGAATTCTTCATTAATGTTATTGGTAGTAGTATTTTGAGATATTAGAGATGTTGGTTTTACTGTATTGAGGATTTTGGGCCTTAAGCATAATGGTGCCTATGACATTGTTGTAAGAGTTTGGGATTGGCCAAGATGGTCTGGAATGTCTTCGGACCATATTCTAACTCTCACAGATGCCTGGTTCCCACATTGCCCTTGGCCATGATCGTTTTGAGACATTGATGTCATTGGTATCAGGAGGTTTCATGGGTAGACCTAGTGGGGGCAGGTTATGAACTAGTGCCTTATACTGTCATGCTACCGTACAAAGTTGTGTGTTGTGGGCGAGTGCTAGTTGCCGTCGATGCTACCTTACTGACGAGTAAGTGTGGGCGGGCACTGGGCACTGTCTTTACTACCACACATTTGAGTACGTCGTGGGCAGGTTCTGGTCGCTATTTGTACTACCATGCCGTCTTTGTTCAGTACCTTGATTTGATACGTAGATATCTTGGAGTTCTTTTGGTGGTTGTTTTCAGATCCGTGTGATAGTTCGTCATGAGGGATGCTTACGGTTGTGGTCTTCCGTTCCTTTGTTTGACCTTGAGTTTTGTGTGTGAGTTCAGACTTGTTGTGTGGCCGAGTGGTCACTTTTCTTTTGAGAGGTTGTCCTGTCGTGTGCACGTGGGTGCGAATGACATTAGTTTGTACTTTGTTTTTCAGTTATGGGATTGCTTTTGTAGCATGTTGTGCGGGATACTCGGAAATGTACTCCATAGTTATCCTGGTTTTGCCTTTTGTTTTGTTGGGGCTGGATTTCGGGGAAGAAATCCCTTTTTAGGTGGGAAGGTTGTAATGACCTGGTTATCTTCTTTCCTTTCATTTTCTCAGATTTTCACGGATACTTTTTTTTTCGTCGATCTTTTCCTTTCTAAGTTCGGTTTCTCGTCACTTAGAGTCATCTTGAGCGCTTGGGGCTGGTTTCCGAGACTCTTTTTCGTGGATTGACGACTTCCTTTGAGGACCGAGTTATTTTCACATTTTCACTTTTGTGACACTATTCACCTTTCGTCTTTTTCTCGGTTGTCATTTTGTTGGCATAACCTCACTTTTCGTGTTCGGATTTGATTCCAATTTTACATGCACCCAATATATTTAAATTCCATACTATGTGTATTTTCACTTTTGTAGAAAAGCATGCTAAGTGCTTACTTTTCTTGTAAAGGGTATAGACACATAACCTTTTTATAATTTTCTTAACTTTTGGGGTTTTTGTGTAATTACAGTAATTTAATTATTTTTCGTCTTAGGGACCATTTTGCAATTTAATTTGGAAGATATTTTCAAAAAGGATCTTTTTGCAATTTTCGGAAAGTGTGACAAGTGTCACACTCTCATTGGTCCACTTGTTGACATGTGTGTGGAAACACTTTGAGGCCTTGCATGAGGACATGTGGAGGGTGGAGATTTAACCACTTGTTGGCCTAGGATTGGTGCACTTGTTGGCTTGGATGGTTGACAAGTGTAGGTTTGAGATTAAGCCTAGAATGGAGCCTTGAATTTGTGACAAGTGTATGCTCCAAATTTTGTCTTGCAATTAATTTTTGGGCCACATTGGGATTATGGTTTAAAGAAGGGTTTTTGTGCAATTGACCATAAATGTGTGTGTTGACTATGGTGTAGGATCACTTAGTGAGTGGAGGATTTCTAATTCCTCCACTCACACTTTTTCACATTATTTCATTTCCTTCCTCACCAAAAACCCTAGCCTTCATGGATAGAGCTTGAAGCCTTAGGTCTTGACCTTGATTTTTGAGAGCCTTCCATTGATTTCCAAGATTAACCTTGGGAATACTTTTTGTTCCCCTCAACCTCCTCTTCATAACCCGTGAAGGGTTTACCATTTTGTGTTGATTTGCCATGGAGTCTAGAGATACACTTCTCTAGTGAGGTAGGGGATGTTATAGGGTTATATTTTTGTTTCTTGCATGCTATTGATGCTT
This sequence comes from Cornus florida, assembly GCF_030987335.1. Taxonomy (NCBI): domain Eukaryota; kingdom Viridiplantae; phylum Streptophyta; class Magnoliopsida; order Cornales; family Cornaceae; genus Cornus; species Cornus florida. The sequence goes on from NW_026775579.1 coordinate 715,764, forward strand.
TTATAAGTTGTATGCATGTCTTTTGTTAATTTGAAAAATTAGTGATTTATCATATCTTACATATAACTCATTTTAGACTTGGTAAATGGCATTGCCATGAGTTGATCTTTGATATATATTAATTTGGGATGATTTAGATGAGTTTTCAAATCTAGAGATTAAATAGATTTACTTTGATTTAAATTATAGTAAATTGTATTTTACTTGTATTCCATTTTAGACTTGAGATATGGTATGACCATGATTTGGTGCTTGATATATATTAATTTGGGATCATTTGAATTACTTTTGAAATCTAGAGATTTAATTAATTTAAATTCTATATGATGTTATCTTGCTCATTTGACATTTTTGATTTGATATATGTAATGAGTATGCTATGTTGTTTAACATATATTAATTTGAGGTTATTCGAATTTTATTTGAAATCTAGAGAATTTGATTATCTTGTTTAATTAAATTCTATCTAATGGCTCCAAGGATCTATTGGTATTTTAGAAGTTGTTTCTATATTCAAATCATGGACTTGAACTTGTTATGTATTCATTTTGTTGTATTTTGAGCCTCGGACAACTTTGTTGTTATATTTATATTCATGAGAACATGTTTTCTTTATGGAATATATTGATGCCATGTGTAATGAATTGCACACTTTGTGATTGACATTATATATGCCATTTTAGAATTGAAACTCTAAGGCATGGATTGTGTGGTTTCAACCTACTTGTGCATGGAAGGTGGTTTTCGTGCATTATATAAATTATGTATAAGTTGTGAACTTATTTGATTATTTTGGAGTCTTGGGACATTGTTACAAGTGACATCGCTAGAGTTTGGCTCTAGTGCGGAAAGTATGAGTTCTCCCCAATTAAGATAGTGCGCACTAGGGTGGTCTTCCCAGCGGGTTAATGCCCGGAATAACCATTTAGTTCTCAGCGGAAATCCGAGACGTGATGTCTAAGTCTTCCACTATTTGATTTCGCATTCAATTCCAAGTTGACAATCATGGTTAATTGTGACTTATGGTTTTGGCTATTGGCGATTGATGTTGTTAAGTAAATCCATACTAAATTTTTATATTTAGTTGTTTTCACACTTTTAGATTTCAAGTTGATAACTTAGAAAATCTATGTCTTGATGTGTGGTATTAGAAATTCTAATTGTACTAAATAGTTATATTTAGTTGTTATTGCATTTTAGATTTCAAAATGGTAACCTTGAGAATCTATATCTTGATACTTGTGTAACATGCTTCTATGTTGGTTAATTGCGTAGATATTGTGATTTGTGCTTTGTTGTTCAAATGTGACTTTGGAATGATCCTATAGATTCATTTGGAACATAGACTTTAGGTGGCATGATCCACTATAATTGTTTTAGCATTTTAGATTTCAAGTTAGTGACCTTGAGAATATACATCTTGTTGCTTTGTATAGCATGCTCCCATGTTACTTGAATTACACGAATGATGTGATTTGTGCTAGAAATGATCTTAGGTAGCTTAGGATACTCCCTGGGTCACACTTTGACATAGACGTTAGGTGGCATGAGTAGGGCTGTAAATGAGCCGAGCCGAGCTTTGGGTTGCTCGGGCTCGGCTCGTCATCTTTGGAGAGGTGCTCGGGCTCGGCTCGGGATTGGGTGAGCTAGGCTACGCAGGGCTCGGGCTCGGGCTCGGCTCGGCTCAAACTCGTGTATATACACCCTCCAAATTTGCTTCCCAACTGTACTTTCTATGCATAAATAAGATGTATCAAACTAAAAAAATAAAAATAAGAAAATAAAAAAATAAAAAAAATAGGGATGTGTCAAAGATTCGGAGAACATGTCTCTACTAAGATCTGCAACGAGAGAATTTTCCATAGAAGACATTCAAGAACCACTACATCTGTGATTTTTTTTTTTCTACAAAAATTTCAATTTACTCAAGTAGTCAAATGATTTCCAAATTCAAGAAAGGAACTAATCTCTTACATGAGATCGCATCTAAATCTCTAAGAAAAAAACAAAATACAAATAAATAAATAAATAACAATTTTCAAGATAAAAATCAAATATTACCAGGTTTCCATACTATAGTTCCATCTTCAGATCCGTTTGAGAGATAGCTATGTGTTGGTCTTGATCCCCATTTGAGAGATAGCCATGTGTTGGTGTTGATCCGAGAGAGAGAGAGAGAGAGTTGGCTTGTAGAAGATTACGCGTCTTATGGCTGTCGTGTTTTTAGGGTTTAATTTGATCTCTGAACTCAACGGCTTAGATGGTGAGATGAAAGGATTTAACTCAACGGTTGAGATGGTGAGATGTGGCTGAAAGGATTTATGTTAGGTCTAATTAATGAAAAGATGTGAGCTGGGCCTGATTAATATGCATATATATATATATATATATAACGAGCCTGATACGAGGAGCCTTGTTCACGAGCCTTAACGAGCCTTAGTGAGCCTATGTTCATGAGCCTATGCGAGCCGAGCCCAACGTTGTTCGGGCTCGGCTCGTTTACTAAACGAGCCCATAAATTGGGCTCGAGCTCGGCTTGTTTGCTTAACGAACGAGCCTGAGCCGAGCCCTTAGCGAGCCGAGCCCGAGCTGTTCATGAAGAGCTCGGTTCATTTGCAGCAGTAGGCATGAGCCCCTTTAACATGTTTCACCTTAAGGTGATAAAATTGTAAAAAGTTAGGTCCATGCGTGCTCATCTCCTACGAGTAGCTTTATGTTACTCACCCACGTTGTGGGGACATTTTTCAGGTACAAGAATTAAAGTTGAGACTCTCATTATGCTTGGATGGTTTGTGGACATGGAGGTTTCCATCTTTGTGAAGGTTGGCTTGGAATGCCATTTGTAACCTTATTTGTCAAATGTGTATATTTGATTCTAAACTTGTAGTGTGTGCCTAAGCACACTTTTTGATTATTATTTTATATATATGACATGAGGCCAAGGGTCAAACTTCTTTTGAAATCACATATATGTCATGGATGTTAAATTTTCCCTTTAATGAGAATATATGAAAATTTTGCATTTTAGTATGATATTTTGCACCAGAGTGTGCATTGTGTATGAGATTCATCCATTAGCATTCATTAATCATGTATAAAGTGTGGCCAAGGGCCAAATGGTAATTTCCAATCATTTGTAAATTTTGGTTTTCAAAATTTCCATTTCAAGTTTATTTTCGCCTTCTTGGCCGTCAGGGGGTTGGATTTTGTATCAGCCATTTTCGGGAGCCACCGACCATTCCCGCATGCTCAAAATTACTTATTACATTTGCGTGCATATTCGTTTCAGCCTAGGAGTGCATTTGGGGTCAAATGTATGTTTGGTGCAACTCACATTTTTGCCATTTTGAGCCTAAACTGAGCATAAGTGCATTTTGGGGTTTTCACATGAAAAATAAAGTTTTCTTTTGGCATGGTTGGCTAGAAAACATGATTTTAAGGGGGGTTACTTCACAACTTTTTTCCAGAAAAGACCAAGAAAGTCCTCAAAATCACATTTCAAACTCAGTTTTCTACTAAGCCTTCAGCAAAACGACCGCTCGAAGTTGGGGTGTGACGGCCCAAGTTTTTGTAAACCCAGTGCGTTAGTGATGACCAAAAGATGACCCGATAATGGATCCGAAATGCGGAAGCGAAAGGTGAAATAATGGTCTCTAGAGATATAATGCATCTCTAAGACACAAATGTGACCCTCAATGAGGTCACGGAACCCAAAGGAAACAAATGCAGAAGTGTCGTTTCAAAAACGGACAAAAAGAACCTAGGGACAAAATGGTCATTTTGTAAAAAGTGGATTCAAGTGCTATCGAGCACACCACTGGAAATACAATGACAAATTAGTCAAGTTCAAAAAAATTTTTACTCAATTTGGAATCCGAACGGGGGAGAAAGGTCAAAAACAAAAATAATGTCGTGGCGGCCCGACGAGGACAACCCACCACTGCTGCAACTGAGAGTAAAAACGGGCATCTAAACGGACTTTCTTGGAAAAACCTAAAGAAGAAACCCCTCCCTAAAATCAAGTTTCCTACCCCAATCACAGACGGAAACAAAAAAAAAATACATTGTAAAATGCCCAAAATGCCCCCAAGAAAATCAGGTCAAGAGGAAAAAAATGAATCCGAGCTACTGCCCAAGTTTTGGAAATAGGGCTTCGGGAGGTTTTTAAATTGCCTAAATTGAAAATGAAATCTTAAAATACACCCACAAGACCTCCAGAAGTTTTGGATCGGTTGTGACAATTTCAAAAAAAAAAAGTCAATGAATAGTACCAACTACATTTGTACTAAAAATTTGCAAAACCTGGCAGCAAGGATTTTCTAGATCAATATGGATTTTTGAGGGTCAAGATGATGTTTTCTGGAAAAACACAAAAAATAAACCCCCCTCAAAATCAAGTTTTCTACGTGAATCGTGAGGAAAAATTAAAAAAACTCATTGTGAAATACCTGAAATTCCCCTATAACAGAATAGGGTCAAAACTCAAAAATATGCAACTTTAGGTTTTTGTTTCATCAAGGAAGGTATTGTTTGCCAAAGTGAGTATGCAAGTGCATGCAATATGATAAAAATAGATGTACCAACATGGCCTAAATCCTCTTTACATTCCATTAACAAGTTTAGAATACAAAACCTACATTTCTCACAAATAAGCTACATTGGCAATACTTGAGTTTTAAGGAGAACATGCTTGTAATCTTTCATGTTAATGGCTCTTGGCCTCATGCTACACATACAAAACAAGCATCAACGAGAGTACTTAGATACACATTACATGAAGGAAGCCATCTTAGCTTCTAAAATACCATACATCCATGGTATACAAAAGTATTACATCCAAAAGATAAAACATGCTAAACAAGTGCATGCTAATATACAAAAATGCTTCAACTAGCTCAAAAGCTTCTAAGGATGATGAGCATCCATGAACATGGTCTCTTTACCTGAAAAACAACCCAAACCACTAGGGTGAGTAATCAAGTTACTCGTAGGAGAAGCATATGCGTATACCCTAAAGTTTCAATATCATTGCGAGATCAATATAGACGAATACAAGGGAGCATTCCACTTAACGTCTATGTTCAAGGTGGCTAAGGGATTATCTTAAGCTAACTTAAATGATTCTTAAACAACACATAACAATGTCAATGTACTTAACAACATCAATTCGCAATTAACCAAAAATTACAAGTTACAATTAAACATTGGTTGTTAACTTGAAATTTAATGCGAAATCACATAATGGAAAACTTGGACATCTCATCTTGGACTAAACCAAGATCAATATGGTTATTCCGGGCATTAACCCATTGGGAAGACCACCCTAGTGCACACTATTTCAATTAGGGAGAACTCATACCTCCTGCACTAAAGTCAAACTTTAGCCATGTCATTTGTAACACAATGTCCCAAGAGAATCCAAAATATATCAAGTTCAAAACTTATATATCATAATTTAAGACATATAAACCACCTTCCATGCACAAGTATCTTTGAAACCACACAAACCATGTCTTAGGGTTCCAAATCTAGAAAGGCATAATAAATGACAAGTTCTTAACATGATATAATGTGCAATATAATACCACAAACTCATCAATTTAAACCATGTCTCAACAATAAGCTTTATATACTAGATTACAACATTTATAGTATTAAACTTCTAAAATAATTACAATCACCAATAGTAATCAACTTGAATGTAGAATTATCATCACAATAGTATAGTAATTCAAATCAATAAGAGTTATATACAACATCAATAATCCTACACAAGATACATACACAATATACATGCTTAAATCAAATAAACCCTAAATCAATCTAAGGATTTCCTATAAAATGCAAGACTATCATATTAGAAGCATGTACACAATATATATTAAACCCCAAACGATTATAAAACACTTAAAATATAAACATACTACCACCCCTACCTCAATAGAGAATTGAATCTCTATAATCCAAGCAACCAAGCACTAAATGGAAAACAAGCTTAGGGTTAATGAAGAGGAGAATGAGAGGAAACTTTTACTAGTTAAGGTTCTTAGTCTAAGATAAATGGAAGGGCACCAAAATTAAAGAAGAAAGCTATTAACCAAGCTTTTCTCCAATGGTGGCTAGGTTAGAACTTTGAAGAACTAAGGAAAATGAAGAGGATAAGTTAAAAATGGTGAGTGGAAGGGCTAGAGATCCTCCACTCACTATATGCTCTTACACTACCTGTCACACACACACTTGCAAGACTAAATCTTGATCCTACACTTGTCACAAATCAAAGGCTCTATCCTTAGGCTTAATCTCAAGCCTACACTTGTCAATAATCAATGGTTACATATGCACCAATCTAAGGCCAACACATGGATGAATCTCCACCCACCAAATGTCAAGAAGTCATGGTGCCAAGTCTCTTCACCTAAATGCCAACAAATGGCTGTATGAGAGTGTGACACTTGTCACACTTTCCAAAAATTGTAAAATGGTCCTTTTTCAAAATATCCTCCAAAATAAATTACAAAAAGGTCCCCAAAACGAAAAATAATTATTTTACATAATTACACTAAAAATCCCAAAAGTTATAAATAATTATACTAAAGTATGCATTCATGCCCTTTACAAGAAAAGTACTAATCTAGCATGCTTTTTAAGAAAAGTAAAAAATACCAATGTCATGGAAATCAAATATCATGAATGCATGCAAAATCGGAATCAAAACTGAGCACAACAAGTGAGGTTATGCACGGAAAAATGAAAAACGACTAAAAGACGAAAAAAGGAAAAGACAAAATAGGAAAAAGACGAAAAAAAAAATCGCCGAAAATGGAAAAGGAGGAAAAAGACTGGGTCATTACATGGGGTAGAGAGTTTTGTCCCTTAGGCGTGTGCTGTATGTGCCCTTGAAGCCCTTGCACTAGTGCTCATGGTACTGTTCATGTGTGTGTGTGTTTGTGTCTTGGTTCAGCACTGCACCTCCAACTTCAAACTATCATATCTCCTTTGTTTTAACTCTGAATTAGTCCATTCTTGAGTCTAAATTGACTGCGTCGAAATAAGATTTCCAATGGTACCAATTAGAGCTTGAGATTCTTCTTTTAGCTCAGGATATTCAGGTTTTAGTAAGGTAGTGTCTGTTTTTGGTTCGAACCGGGATAGGGTTTCCCTTCCTTCGACTTCAGAACTTGATATCTTTGTCGTTTGGACTCCGAATCATGCGATTCTTGAGTCTATTCTAGTTGATTTCTTTGTCTTTCCAATGGTGTGCATGGTGGCACCCATTTTAGTGTGAAATGACCATTTTGCCCTTGGTTCATTTCTTTTCGGGTTTAGCATTCTTGTTTCATTGCGTGGCTCATTTGAGTTCCATAGCTTCATATGGAGTCATTTTGGTGCTTTAGGGATGACGTACATCTCTAGAGGTCACCTTCCTTCTTTTGTTTCCGCATTTTGGATCCGTTTCGGGTCATCACAAGACACACTGGGTTGAAAAATCTAGGGTCGTCACACTAGAATCTTGGCTACTCAATGAAAAGGGTTTGTTATCCACCTTTATCAAAATGAAAGCTTTCAATGCACTACTCGCCCAATTGGGATATAACCAATTCAATAGTCAACAAAGCATGTACCCCATAAATGAATGCTAGTGTGCGCCTATGCTAGTGTAGAATCCTAGAGTAAATTGCAAAACAATCACAAAATCAGGATGATGTGGACCACAAGTGCAAGCAAGATATCAATCTTTCGAAAAATTTACTCCTAAATGGCATCCACAAGGCATACAAGGAGTATTGGACTTTCAAGTCAAGCAATTTTTAAATTTTAAGCAATATAGTCCTCAAAAGATCAAAATCATCGCTAACATCAATCTTAAATCTCAATCATACATTTAAAATCCAACTTTAAGTAGAATGCAATAAAGACACCGAACCCCCAAACTTAAACCACACATTATCCTCAATGTGCAATAAGAACAATGGAAAAGATGGAAAGAGTATATCGTGACATGATGCTCGATAGTGATCCAATATGGAAAACGTTTCCCCCAAACTTGGAATCAACAACCTATTTGAATAACCACACTAGCAAACTCACATCAAATATCAAATGGGATAAGAATAATCAAACCATGCATTCTAAGGCAATATAACACAAGGTGAAAGAGAAATATGAGATCAAGCCCTAGCTAAAGCATGAAAGTAGCTTGACTACACATAAGGGCACAACGGTGAAAAGTTTTTATATTTTTCTTTTTATGAAAGCAAGTATATACAAAATGCAAGAAAAACAAGGAATAAAATGCATGAACAAAATGCAAAAAAAAAAAAATAAAGAAGGTAAAATGCAATGAAAGAATATGTACAATGCAAGAAATGAAAAACAAAAAGTAAGAAAGGATGCAAGAACAACAAAAAAAATGAAAATGAAAATAAAAACTATTTTTTTTTCATTTTTTTTATGAAATAAAAAGTATGTACACACACACAATAAAATGCAAAGAAATAAAGATGCAATAAATGAAAATGCAATGAAATAAAGAATGTAATTTTTTTTTTTTTTTTTTTTTTTTTTTTTTTGTGTGAAAGTATGAACATCAACATATATGATGCAAGAGATAAAAGACACAATGTGTCATGTGGGTGCTAAGTTTAATGTCTCTAGTAAGACGGAATACTACTTTGAAAAATTATTTTTTTATTTTTATTTTTAGTTTTTTAGACATATCAAATATGTACACAAATAAAAAATAAAAAAGTCAAGTAAATAAAAATGCAAGAAGTAAAAATGTAAGGAAATAAAGAATGCAAATAAATAAATTTTTTTTTTTCAAAAGTAACTAAATAAAATAAAAGAAAATGACAAAAGTAAAAGAAAATGAAAAATAAAATAAAATAAAAATAAAAAGAAGAAAAAGTCAAAAAGTCAAAAGGACAAAGTCAAGTAAATAAAAATGCAAGAAGTAAAAATGTAAGGAAATAAAGAATGCAAATAAAAAAAAAAATTTTTTTCAAAAGTAACTAAATAAAATAAAAGAAAATGACAAAAGTAAAAGAAAATGAAAAATAAAATAAAAAAAAAATAAAAAGAAGAAAAAGTCAAAAAGTCAAAAGGACAAAGCTGTGAATGATCTAAGGATGATTGATCTAAACTCGATCGATACACAGAGAGGTGAAAAATGCAGAGCTCCAAAAAATTTTCTAAGTATGGAATGAAGATCAATCTGAGAAAAATCTCGATTGATCTTAGAACACTCAGATCGATTTGAAATGAAATTCGCTCGATACACAGAGAGCTGATTTCTATAGAAAATTGACTGTAGAGAGGTTCGATCGATCGAAGGGACACTTATGATCGATCGAACCGGCACCAAATGCCTAATTTTGAGATGAAAGTGCAGAAAATCATATGCTAAGCCCCAATGATGGTAACAAGAATAGAGATTGAAAAATGAATGGAAGAATGTACATAAGAACAAAAAAAAAAAATGAGGGAGGAATAGAGTTGAAACTCCACGAATACTAGTGTTTAATGTCTCTAACAAGACATTGTGTCAACTCACTAATCAAAAGAATCAAAAACCAGATATGAAACATCCTTATTGATCCTCTTTTCACTTTTCTCATTTAATGCCTCACTTACAACAATGAAATCATCCTCCAAAAGAATGACTTGAAAAGAAATGAAAAAGTTGATATTGTTCCTTTCATTCACGGTCTTGAAAACAAAATCAATCATGGTTGGTCTTGCCACTTTGTTGTGTTCTTGAAACACATTCAAAGGATCATCCACTTTGATAATTGGTGAGGCATTGTCTTTCAACGACTCATATGGATTAATAAGAAATACCTTCTCTTCATCCCTCTTCTCTTCCTCAAAAATAACCATCTCCTCACCTTCCAAGTTAGATAAGGAGTCCATTAGAGAGTTCACTTCATTTTTGGAGCTTTTAAGGTCAAAACCACAATTTTTATACATTTCAAAAAGGCATGTCTCAAGAGGGTCATTGGAGATAATAGAAGGAAGGCTCTCTTCAACAAGTTCCTCCTCCTCCTCTCCTACCTCTATAGTGGTCAACATCTCCTCACTCTCTAAAGTATCAACGGCCAAGATAAAATCATGATCAAAACAAGGAAAGTCCTCATTAATCATGTTATGCTCAATTGGATTAGCCACTAACTCACTCGCCACTTTTTCCTCTATACAAGATAGAGTGATAGGCATTAGCTCACTTGCTACTTCTTCTTCTTCACTCTTCTCATCCTCATCTATATACATTGAAATTCTTACCATTTTTTCATTTGTCACTTCCTCCTCCTCTTAACGAGAAAGAGTACTTGCAATTTGCTCAACTTGAGCTTCAAGCTTGGCTAAAGTTTGAGAATGAGAATTAATAAGTAGAGTTTGTGAAATATGCATATCAAGTAAAGCTAACACTTTATCTTCAAATCCGAGTGAGTACCTAGAAGGTGGTGGAGTTGGTTCTTCATAAAATGGTGGGGGAGGCTAATAGTCATAAGGAGGATAATGAGATGATGCATGCTGAAATGAATTGGACTTAACCTCATAAGGATCAAAATATGGTGGAAGGACATAAGGTGAAGGGAAGGAATTTTCCCCCAAACTTGGATCAAACAAAAGCTCCATCCACATTTAAAATCCAAATGCAACAAAAATTTTGGCCTCCACACGGGCCAATGCTTGGACTTAAAATAAAGTAATGAAATTAGCCTCAACAAGGGCTATCACAAGCATGCAAAGAAGTGAAATAATTAAACTAAGAGATTTTTTGGCCTCCACACGGGCCAATGCTTGGACTTAAAATAAAGTAATGAAATTAGCCTCAACAAGGGCTATCACAAGCATGCAAAGAAGTGAAATAATTAAACTAAGAGATTTTCAAGAAATGCTCACAAAGGTCCTCAAGCAACTTCAACTCCAATCCTAGGTTTAAGCTCCAATGATTGCTTCAAGTTCCAAAGTTTTCCTTTCTTGTAGTCAAATACCTAATTGAACAAATAATAATGAGAACAAGAGAAAAGAATATACAATGGAAAATAAAATAAAAATAGAAGCAATCAAATGAACACTATTGTCTAGTTTATTTCCAACAAAACCGTTAATCCCCGGCAACGGCGCCAAAATTTGACAAGGCCGCTTGTATGCACCAAAATAATGTAGTGAATGTGCTGTTCAAGAAAAGCCTTTTAGGTCAAGTTTAAATTTATAAAAACCACCATCACGACTACTACTAACGTAGCAAGAGTGAGTAGGGATCGTCCCCAGAGATTATACGTGTAGGAATTTAACTTTGACTTTAGTAGATCACAAGATTGCAGAGAAGGGTTGGTTGGTTGATTACTCTAGAAAATAATTAAATTAAAATGCAATTAAAGTAAACTAGTGAGAGATAGGGATTTAAGAGATATAAAGAGGGGTGTTAGGGTGTTGGAATCACCATTAAGCTCGTGTAATTAACCACTTGCTTTCCATTAATGGGGAATACATTGTTATGAACAAAATGCGACTGCCAATTGCAATATTAAGCATAGACCATCAAATTCATGTATGAATTGTCTACCTAACCGACAAATAAACTAAGTGTAGAAAAACCCATCAAATCTAAGCATGACCCATCAAACTAGTCACAATTGTAACACACATCAATCTAGAGAATCATGGAATTTGCAATAATAAGCCATGGAATATCAAATCAAGTATAGATTGTCTACCTACCTACAACCATGAATTAAATTGTAGAACAACCCATCAAGCATAAGAATAATCCATCAAATTAATTGACAAACCCATTCAATGAAAACCCATGCTTAGCCATCACTAGATCCTTAATTAATTACACATAGACATGCAACCAACATAGAGAAACTAGTGTAGAGATCTCCCAAATAATCACACATAAGAAAACATGTAATCAAATAGAGAACCAATAAAAAGAATTAATCCATATGAATCATGTAAGAAATAATTCCTAATTCACATAGACCTCTAAATAAACTAGAGAATTAATAGGAAGAATTAAACCGTAGAAATTATAGAAATATACCAAGATTCATTAAATTCACAAGGCTAGAACACTAATCATAACAATATATATAAATCCCCAAAAATAGAATTACAAGGGTTTAGATTACACAAGACTTAGGGCTCATCCAAGCCTTAAGTGTAGATCTAGCTAATCATGGAGGAGGTGAATATGGTTATGAAACCCTCAAGAGGAAGCTCCAAACATGGCTCCATCTTCCTCTTCCTCTTCTTCTTCTTCTTCTTTGAAGCTTTAGAGTGAGAGAGTGTGTGGATCTAGAGATGGATGTGCCTCCACTTCCCTCTTTTCTTCTAACCCTAATCTCTAACTTTTTCTAGAGAGAGAAACTAAAGAGAATATAGAAATTACAATCTAAAATATGAATCTCCAAACAAAAATAGTTGAATCCCTCTTATATACAAGGCTTTGAGAGCCCAAATATGTTAGAACTCAGCCCTAGAATCTCTTCTTGAAGCTCTGCCCGAGTTGGTTCGAAATTGAGATACCCCTCGGATCTGAGACACGGGTTGATCAGGCCCAGGCCCAAACCCGAGGGAAATATCAAGCAATTAATATTTTAACGAACACAGAATACAAATTAAAATAATAAGAAAAAAATAATAAATGGCTGGAAAGAACTCTAATTGAAAAATCCTCAAAGTATAATCATTAAAATCCATTAATCCAAAACCTCCAATTAATTAACAACTCGGGAATCCATCTAGTGGACCCCTTACTAAAAATCCCCACTGTAAATGAAACAACTGAAAAATACCAAAGCTGATAAGTAAGCAGTCCTACGTAGTCGGTGGAATAGAAGTCTGTATCTGCTCTGCACGACAAAACTCTAACCCTGGAACTGATGAGCACCTGAAAAATAAAAGAGTGGGTCAGCCTACATGCAAGTCCTGATCTACTACGATCTAAACAGGAATCCGATATGCAGATACATCTTAGATAGACTCAACAATATCTAGAGTAGTCCATATATGTATATATTACACACTATAGGACACTCACTAGTCCAATAGGTCTGTCTCAGCCTGAGTAAAGATATTATACAAATCGCATATTACGTGGTCATGTGTACCTAGACCTACCAGGGAACAACACCTCTGTCCAGCTATCCATCCTAGGCGATATACGTACCCTAACCATGGTCCTGAGACTTAAGCTCATACCATGGCATCATAACATAAATATATAAAGTCCGTGTCCTCCTACTATAGAATATCATCCATCTGATATAGTGGCTCGATATCTATATAACAATTCATCCCATAAATCCAATCATGTCATTTAGTTACTTACTAACCTGACACTAACAGAAGTCGGACTTAACTTTTAGTGCTAATCCGAACCTCATTCCAAATTAGGTAGGCTCAGTGTCTGAACCAATCCATACCTAGTACGCCACCGTCCCATACCGGTGCATACTATCCTCCAGTTAACTTAGTTGACAGAAATAGTAGAATTAACTATCAACACATTCCAAAACAATCATAAGTATAGTTTAACATGTGTGTCACTAAACCATGTCTCCACTGAAAATTCAGAATCCAAGTTTCAGTCTATTAAATTGATAAAACAGGTTTATGCAATTTCGCTTATCCAAACAGTACCCTAACTGGTGCACTTTATGTACAGATTTAAGCATCAGTTTAATTCAACTAAGCATACACATTATTGAATAAAAACATGCTTAAAACATAGTTGTAAAACATAATCCAAAACTTAAGACCATGCAAAAGCATCAAATCTCCTCCAAACAGTGTCCTAACAGAGATATACAACAGATTTAATTGTCCGTTAATTCCAACCAAGCATACCTATAATTCAATAACAGAATGCTTAAACCTTAGCTACACAACATAATTTAAAACTTAGGGTTGTGTACAGGCATCAAATTTCTAAAACAGTCTGCATTTCAAATCAGTTGTTTAATCTTTCACATACAACCCTTGTTTAAACTTATGTTAATTTTATCCTTTATTCCAGAATATAAGCTTGCTTCTCCATTATTTTATAAGTTCTAAGCAGTATATTACATCATTCAATAGCCTTTAAATAGTTTCAGAAACTCAGATTTAACCAACCAGACCATTTAAAACTCAGTATATGTGATATTTAAGAGAAAGAGAAGGCTCTGTGTTTCAGAGAGCCTTCTCGAAATAAGTAGAGCCTTCTTGATAAGCACCGAATATTACATATTCAAGCTCCCTTTCTTGCATTAGTTAAGTCCATTATTAGAGGATAATGTACAGTTTTAATTCATTTGTGTATTTCTTTCTGATTTTAGGTATTTTTCCTGAGAATGATCAAAGAAGCGGTTTTGACATCTCTTGTATTGAAATATGTGCGCCATGCCGGGGAGTTATCTTTTGGACCGAACCTCTTATATTGTAGTTTTTGCGAAGCCATGGCTTAGTGCTCATTGTGCTTTTGAGATGGAAGCACGTCCATGATCTGGTTTGAGGAAGCTTGCAAGAAGCATGGTCAAAGTGTAAATGGTAAGCTCCCGCGGGAGCCCGCCGCGCCACCGCGGGTGCCCGCCAATCCCCTCTCCTCTCTGCCAGCTTTCACGAACCATTCCTTAGCTCCCGCGGGAGTCCTCGTGAGCCACCGTGGGCGCCCGCCGCGCCATCGCGGGCGCCCGCCAAACACTCCAGCATTGCCCTCGCTAACCCAAGGCCTCGCGGGCACCCGCGGAATTACAGCAGGCAGTTCAACTGCCCCTGATTTTCAGCATTTTGGTCCCCTTATCCTTCTTTCGTATGGTCTAGCTTTACGCAGAGGTGGGAGCTCGGGATTTTGAGTATGGGGAGTAGGTTTTGAGTGTATATAGAGGGAAAGCTCATTATTTTGGAGAGATCTCACATTTTTAGCTAAGTTCTAGAGAGTAAGAGAGGTGTTCTTGAGGTCTTGGGTTCTTGCTTCCTTGAGGTGCAAAAATGGAGGGTGGACTTGCTTCTTCCTCTTCATTCCTTGCAGTGATGGGTAACTAAACCTCCATCTAGGGAGGTGATGAAGCCTTCCCTTGTAATCATGTTCTAGATTAAGCTCTATTTTGGGGATAATAATGTATAATTTTTGGTCTTTTCATAATCTAGAGCATATTACTTCTTGCAATGAATTCTAATGTTTATAAATGATTGTTGTAAGTTAATTATCTTGTCTTAGATGGTTTCTTACATTAATCATAATGCTTGCATTTTCATGGTGACAATGGAAATAAGATTATGAATGGTTTTCATGGCATGTTGATAAAGAAACTTGATAGTCCATTTTTTAGGTATTCCCTTTGATGGTTTATACTTGATTCCTAGCTTCATGTGCTTTATCATTTGATTTAAGGCTTGATGATCTTTTGCTTAAGATAGTATGTTTGATGCTACACCCTAGTTTAGGTAGTTCAAATGTATAAACTTTTGATGGATCATTCTTGTTTTGATTTGATGAACTTCTCGATGATTATAGGGCAACCATGTGTTGCTATATAATTCTTGACCAACATTTTTATTGTCTATCCCCAATTTAGTCTTGATCTAGCATGTGTTTAGGGTAGTGCGGATTCACTTCCCTAGTTCCCTTTTTAATTGTCTTTGCCTCTTTACTTTTTAGCATTACTGTTTTATGCACTTTTCAATTCATAATCTTAGTGACAATCCAACAAAATCCTCTATAACCCCCTTTATTATTCTAAAAATGACTCTAGACACCTAAGTTGCCATAAACTAGCAGTCCCAGTGGTTCGACTTACCCGACCAATAGCCCTATTTTACAATGATTTATGCTATTGCAAAGGTTGATGTATAATTGTCATACCGATCAATTTTTGGCGCTGTTGCCAGGGACTGCACACGGTTTAGCAACCGAAGTTCTAGGGTTAATTTTGGTTTGATTGTCAATATTGTGATTTGTGAATATTTCTTGTGCGGTTTTGACCATCTTAGAGTTAAAAGTTGTTTGTGAGATTCTAGGGACTTGATGCTCGCCGAGGGAATGCTAGCAAATTTATAAGTCTAGAGGACTCCAGGTAAGTCTCTTGGCTTTCTAGTTTCGAAATTGTTAATATTGTGCATGTGTAAATTTGGTAATAGTTAAGTTGTAAAGCCCTTGTTGAGGCTATTGTCTTGTTTATTTTCAATTACAAAGCATCGGCCCTTGTTGTGGCCATTTAATTTCTGTCTTGATAATTGAGGAGAAAGGGAACATCGTATATGGAGTTGATGGTGATGAATTATTGTATTGATTGTGGGGTGTATTGTTGATGTTTGGCCGTAGATCACTCTCCCTACCAACTTTAGAATTGCCAGTTGATATAAACTCTTTTGAAAGAACTCTTAGACGAACCCTTAGGGAATCTTCTCATATAAGAGAGCTTGAAACTGAATTTAACACAATGGAGGAAAATGTAGGAAATGTCGGAAATGAGGGGATTAATAATGATAGGGTCAAAATTCCAAATGTGGTTCCCATAACTCTTAGGGACCACTTCATCCCTACCACTTATGTTTCTCCCTCTTGCATACTGATACCAAATATTGAGGCCGCTCAATATGAAATCAAATCTAGCACCATCCAAATGCTTGCATCTTTCCATGGCTTTGAAAATGAGGACCCTTATAAGCACCTTGATGAATTCCTTGAAATATACTCTACCATCAAGCTGAGGGGCTTTCCTAATAATGCTCTCCAATTGCATCTCTTCCCATTCTCATTAAAAAAATGGGCAAAATATTGGTTGAACTCCCTTGCTGCTAATTCCATCACCACATAGGCTCAACTGCAGCAAGAATTCTTAAAGAAATATAATCCAGTGAGTAAAACCAATTTAATGAGGCGTTCCATTCTTAGCTTTTCACAAAGCGAGGGGGAACAACTCCATGAGACTTGGGAGCGATTTCAAGACCTCTTAAGAAAATGTCCGCACCACTTAATTCCAAAATGGCAATTGGTGCAAGCCTTCTATGCTGGGTTAACCAACCCACATAGATTCATGGTTGACTCATCTTGTGGAGGGATGTTCATGTCTAAAAGTACGGACGAGGCATGGACCTTACTTGAGAATTTGAGTGAAAACTCGTTGCAGCACAATTCTCGTAGTGGTCTAACCTCAACCAATACAAAGAACACCAACCCTTGTCAACCAAAAATAATGAGGGAGGAATCCTCCCAGGTGGATGCCATAGCTCATAAATTCTATCAATTGATGGCACCACATCTCTCTCCCTCTTTGTCTCAAAATTTGGCAAGTGCGGTTTGTGCATGATGTACTAGTCCATTCCATCTCTGGGAAGATTGTCCCACACCGGAACAATTTCCTAATTCCAATCAAAAGCAAGCAAATGCAATGTTCTCAAGGCCTGGAAATAATCCATATTCCAATACTTACAATCCCGGATAGAAAGATCATCCAAATTTCTCGTGGAGGCAACATGCCCCACAAAATTTAAATTTTCAAAATCAAGGGCAACAAAATCAGCCCTCTTCTCAATTTCAAAATAGGCAATTTCAGGCCTCCTCAAGCTACCGTCCTCCATACAATCCAAATGTCTCCAATCAACCCCATGTGTTCCCAACTGATGAAATCGTGGCTGCAAACAAACAAATAATGGAATCATTGAATAAGCAAATAATGGATTCGAACAAGCAACTCTTAACATCTTTGCAACCCACTTTCCAAATGGTTCATTCTCATACTCAGTCCATAGCTAAGCTTGAGAATCAAGTGGGTCAAATAGCTAACTCCATGAATCAATTGCTCCAAAAGGACAAGGGTAAGCTTCCCGATCAATTATTTGAAAATCCTAGAGGGATGCATGTGATTGATGAAACCCCTCCTCTGAGTGGGTCAATTCATGAACAAGTGGAAGCAATCACCACCCTTAGGAGTGGTCGTGTTGTTGACAACAAGGTTGATGGAAACAAGGATGAGAAAAATTCTCCTTCGAAAAATCCAAATCCAAGTACCACTTTTCTAATCCAAATCCTACTCATGAAAATCTCAAGCTTGTCACCCCAAATGTGGAAACTTCTTATGAGCCTAAAGCTCCGTTTCCTCAACGTCTCCAAGGGTCGACACATATTGGGAACTGTAACGACCCAGTTATTTGCCTCCCTTTCCTTTTTCCTGAAATTTTACGAATGAATTTTTTTCGTTTAATTTTCTTTTCGGAGCTCTGTTTCGTGTCGCTTAGTGTCATCTCGAGTGCTCGGAATTGGATCCTGATACTCTTTTCCGTGGATTGACAACTTCTTTTGAGGACCGAGTCATTTTCACATTTTTCGTTTTTTGACACTATGCGCTATTTCGTCCTTTTCCCTATTCTGTCTTATCTTCGTTTGTCAGTTTTTGGCATAACCTCACTTCTCATGCTCAGAGTTGGTTTTTGACTTCACGTGCCTTCATCTTGAGTGGTTTCCTCGAAATACGTATCTTTACTTTTGCAAGAAAGTACTCTGGTTGCTCCCGGTATCCATAGGGGCATGGATACAAAGTTGTTTGAAATTATTTTCTTTACTTGGGGTGTTTTTCGTAAATATCTTTTGAAGATATTTTATTTCAGGGGTTTTTAAGAAAATATTTTTGGAAGATATTTTCATTCTGGGCCATAAGTGCAGTTTTCATTTTTTGGAGGGGCCATTGTGCAATTAATGAAAGTTATTGCAAAATGTCTTGTTTTGAGCCTGGATCCTCGTACGGGATTCATTTTCACATTTTGTCGAGTTGTGTACTCTTGGAATTTCCTCCTGGTCGATGTTTTCCAGTTTTAGGGTTTCTGGCCCCGGTTTTCGCCAAACTTGTTTTAGGCATAACTTTCTGCTCGGGACTTCATTTTTGACGCCGTTTCTTCCGTTGTTCATATTTTATCATTTTGAATCTTTTTCATTCATGAAGTTTTGCCATTTGAGCGCATCTGCTCAAATTTTACTTTTTCTGACCCGGCGAGCCCGTTCGGGGCACTTTTTGAGATTTCTATAAAAGGGGGGGGGAGATATTTCATTTTTCATCTTCTCCCCTCTTCATGCACGACCTGGAGCTCCCATGGCAGCCCAAGGGGTGCTGCCATCTTCTCTCTCCTCTTTTGGTTCACTTTTCTTTGATAGAAAGTCTTCGGCCTTAACGTTTGTTGTTCCCCTCGCCGTGCTCTACCTTTCCCCCTTATTAGAATTCAGTTTTGACCATTTCTTGAGTTTGGTTTTGAGGTCAAGTTATGATTTTCATGGGGCTTCTTGCGGATTCTTGTTCACGGTGTTGTTCCCGACAAAACCTCTCAGTATCGTCGAATTCGGAGCACTTTTCTTTTGGTGGGCCTTTGGGATTTTCATCTCAAATTGAGGTAGGAGATGAGGTTTAAATTCTTGTTATATAGCATGCTTGTGATGCTTATACTACTTGTTTGCATGATTAAATATAAAATCTAGAGATTTTATAATTTATTTTTCTTGTACGGGATCTAATTTTCCCGACTGCTCATGACTTGGTTTAAACATGTAGCATGATTTTATATTGCCTCTTGATATGCTCATTGTCGTGTATTAAAATTGGAACATTTGAATAAGTATTAAAGATTTTATTTAATATTTATCTTAGGTGAAAGATTAATTCACATGGCCTTAATTAGCTTGAAATTAATATGTGTTAGCATATTACATTAGGCCTTAGCATGCTCTTCAACATAGTTGAAATTGAAAGTAATTGGAGGTGTTTTGAAAATTAATAATTATTAATTAATTTGATTAATTAATTTGCCCAGAGTGCACTATTCACTCCATTCGAATTCTGACTTGATATTCTTGATCTACATGCCATATAGTTTCACATATATTTGATTTAGAATATTCGGTGAGGTTTTGAAACCTTTTATTTAATTAAATTACATGTTTAAGATTTAATCCTCATGGTGATATACAACTTGGAATTGTATTGTGGCATGCTAGAAAATTAAGCTTAGGTATAGTTGTTCACATATATTAAATTGAGATTAATTGCATGAGAATTGGAACTTTTTATTTATATTTAACTTTAGTGAAAGTTTAATTCACATAGTCTTAAATTGAATGAAATAAACTTGTAATGTAATATTACATTAGTTCTTGGCATGTTTTCCAACATAGGTTAATTTGAGAACATTTGGTTAAGTTTAAAAATCAAGAGATTTTAATTAAAAGAATTAATTAAAATCTATTTTGTGGTCCTATTAGCTTAATTAAGGTTTTAACTTGATATTTGTATTGGCCATGACTTGTTTACTAGTATATATTAATTTGGGATTATTAGAAGTTGTTTTAGAACCTTGGTAATTAAATTAGCATGATTTAATTAAAGTTCTACTTTGTTGTTCCAACAACCTAATTGAGTTTTAAAATGGATATAGGTGATAACCATACCATGTCCTTTAACATGTATTAAATTGAGGTTATTTGGAATTGAATCGGAATCTAGAGAATTTAATTGTGTTTATCTATTTAAATTCTTTCAATTTGCTTCATGATCTAGTTGTGTTTTAGAAGTGGTTTCTATATTCAAATCATGGACTTAGACTTGTTGTATATTCATTTGGTTATTTTTGAGCATTGGATAACATAGTTGCTATGTTTATACTCATGAGAATATGTTTTCCTTATTGAATATATTGTTGCCTTGTGTAATGATTTGCACATTTCGTATTTAATATCATTCATGCATAGCGTGTAACGAATCGCACACTGAAGATTCGACATTCATCACATCATATTAGTTGTGGACTTAGAGCATATATTGTAGAGGTTTCCAAGTTTGGTTGTGCTTGGTAGATAGTTGATTATCTTGTATATTCCTGTTGATATATGCGTTGTTGCACAACTTGTTGATTTTGGAAACTTGGGGATGTCGTTGTTTGACTATGGCTAGGACGTGGTTCTAGTACGGGGGATAGTCCCTCTATATGGTCTAGTGCGCACATAGGAAGGTTACCCATGGGCTAGTAACCCTAAAGTAACTATGTTGTCGGTCAGATCCGGCGTAACGTCCGAGTATCCACTTTGTTTGATTTCGCATTTTATTTTCAAGTTGATAACTAGATGATGTTGTAACTTGTTGTTTCTTATTTGTCGTTCCATTTTAAGTTACAGGATGTTAACTTTGCAAAATTGTGCTTCATGCGTTGTATTGGAAGTTCCAATGTTGGTTAAATTGCATCGATATTGAAAATTGTGTTTTGACGTTCTAATAAAGCTTAGGATTGATCCTATTGATTCATTTATAACATAGACGTTAGGTGGCATGAACCACTACTGTTATTTTGTGCTTTAGATTCTAAGTTGATGGCTTTGAGAACTTAAACCTTGTTGCATTGTATAACATGCTCTTTTGTTGTTGAATTGCATGGATAATGTGATTCTTGTTAACTTGTATTCAAATATGTTTTTGTCATGTTGTATGGATTACTCTAAACCTAGTTCAATTGTATTGAAAATGCAGTTCATGTTAATCTATGCTCAAGCATTCTTCTTGTCGTGTTCTTTGGATTATCCCAACCATGATTCGTTTCATACATGTATGTATATTATGATTCTTGTTGCTTCGACTCTAAGGTAGCTTAGGATGCTCCCTGAGTCTCACTTGGACATAGACGTTAGGTGGCATGAGCCCCTTTAACATGTTTCATCATAAGGTGATAAATTTGTAAAATGCTAGGTCGATGCATGCTCATCTCCTACGAGTAGCTTTATGTTACTCACCCCTACGATACTGGGGCATATTTCAGGTACGAAGACTTGGTTCGTGACGCCTAGCATTCTTTGGATGTCGTGTAGCTTTCAAGTTTCCATTTCATGCAAATGTTAGTATGAAATGTCATTTTGTAGACTTATATGTCAAAATATGTATATTTGATTCCATGTATGTAATGTGTACTTAAGTACACTCCTTTCAATGTATTTGATATGTATGAGATGAGGCCGGAGGCCAATGACCATTATATTGTATCATATATATCTTTTGATTTCTTGAAAAGCTATGGAAACCTTAAAAAATCGCAAGTCATTGGTTCACCATAGTTGCATCTGGTGTGGGAATTCCATTTTCATTCTTTCATAGGGTCTTATAAATCATGGTTGAAGTGTGGCCAAGGGCCAAACGGTCATTTGACCCCGTTTTGTATTTTTGGAGTCCGAGTTTTCATTCCAAGTTCCATTTTTGCCTTTTTGCCCGTTGTGGGGTCAGATTTTGTATCGGTGGTATTTTTAAGTCGTGAACCATTGTAGCACGTCCAAATAGGTAAGTTACGTTTGCGTGCATGGTCGTTTCCGGGCAAAACCTTATTGTTTGTGTTTTGAGCCTCTTGTGAATTCATTTCGCATTTTTTTTGCATATTCTGATCTAGGGGCATTATGGACCTTTCACCTCAGTTTTATTTTCTTCTTTCAACATGGTCGCTTAGAAAACGTAATTTTAGGGCGGGTTTCTTTTTCTTGTTTTTCCAGAAAAGGTCGTCTTGGTGCCGGAAATCAATCGCAAAGTTCAGTTTTCTGTTATGCATATAGCAGCTTTTTAATCCTCTTGCCCTTCTCTGATCTAGGGGCATTCTGGGTACTTCATAGAGTTTAATTTTCATTTTCATCTACAATCCGAGTAGAAAACGTGATTTTAAGGGGGGTTTCTTCTTCGTGTTTTTACAAAAAAAAATCATCTTGATGCTGAAAACAACTCACAGATCTGGAAAATCTGGTCGTTCCAGGTTTTTCCGGAAAAAGTGCTAATCTAAGGGGCATTTCGGGTATTTCACTTGTAAAATAAAATCTTCTCTTGACATGGTCATGTAGAAAACATGATTTTGGGGGAGGGGTTTGTTCACAACTTTTGCCAGAAAATGTGGGTTAAGCCCTCAAAACAACATTTGAAGTCCAAAAATCTGGGCAGGTCCTACCCAGATTTGAACCCAGAAAATTATTTTTTTTTTTTAACTTTTAGGCTTCATATCTTCTTCGTCCCGACTCCAAATCAAGTGATTTTTGAGTCTAAGTTTATTAGTTTTTGCTGGTCTATATAACGGTATGCACGATTGCATCAAATTATATCTTAAAAGACCACTTTATCCCTTGTAAAGTACCCTTGCCGCACTGATTTTAAACCCAAAAGTTGGTTTTTATGAAACTTTGACGTTTCATATCTTCTTCGTCCGGACTCCGAATCAAGTGATTCTTGAGTCTAAATTCACTAAATTTTCCCGGTCTATCTAAAAGTATGCTCAGTTGCATCCAATTTTATCTAAAAAGACCTTTTTACCCCTTGCGAAATACCCTTGCTGCATTGATTTCAAACCCAAAAATCTGATTTTTATGAAACTTTGGAGTTTCATATTTTCCTCATCCGGACTCCGAATCAAGTGATTCTTGAGTCCATCTTGATTAGTTTTTCGTTTTCCTTCCAGTAGTGTGCTCGGTGGCACCCGAGTCCATAGTTTTCAGAAATGACTATTTTGCCCCTGGGAGCTTATTTGTCATATTTTTGGTCTTTCGCTTCCGCATCAGTTCTCATTGAGTTCCACGACCTCATGGAAGGTCATTTTGATTTCTTAGAGTCTTGTTTGTTATTTTGGCTTCTGCATATTGGATCCGTTATCGGGTCAATCTTCGGTTCATCACAGGACACGCTGGCCTAAAAACCAGGGTCGTCACAGGTGGTATTAGAGCGTTTGGGTTCGAATACCTTAGACGACGGGTTTTGGGTGCATATCATGCTCATATTGTTTTACTTTGATTTGTCATTTGTATCTTGATAACATGTCTTGTATGATAAGATGTTCACATGTTCAGGTGTTTTGAGACATCTATCATTGGTTGAGCATACTTTTGTGTATATATGCTTCCTGATAACATATTCTGTGTCACTTTCATGTTCTGGTGTGATAACATGTCTGCGTGCTTCTTGATAACATGTTTGATTTGATAACATGCCTATTTGCCTATGTGGCAACTTGTTTACAACTTGTGTGAGTAGATTGTTATGCTATGTTGCATGCTACTTGTGATACCGCCAGATTTCCGGATGTGGGTTGGCCAGGCCCACACCCGACTACCCGAGCATATCAAACAAATTAGCAATAATCGAACACAGAATATAATTAAGATAAACATAAGTAAATAAAATTCACTAGAAAGAAACTAAATGAAAATCCTTTATTGAAAACTTCAGAATAAATCTAATAAATAAGAACTAGTCTGTTACATCCAACTTCTCCAATTATAATACAACTCGGGAATCCATCTGGTGGACCCCTAATCAAAAGCCAATGCTGGAAAGCGAACAACTAAAAAGAAGTCCACTGCTAAACCATGAAGAACCTCCTACATCGTCGGTAGAATGAAGAGTCGTCTCTGCTCAGCACGAACGAGCTCTACGACCCAGAACCGTCCGTTACCTGAAAAATAATAGTGGGTCAAGCCCACGAATAAGTTCTATCCTAACTACAATCCAAACAGAGACCCGATACGCAGATACATCCTAGACGTCTCCAACATATCTATATAGTCCGTAATAGATAAATATATATCCACACTACAGGACTCTCACTAACTATGCTGAGGGTCTCAACCTGAATAGAAGGTAACATGCAATACGCACCTGAGTGGGCATGACTACCTAAGCCTAACAGGGTATACCTCAACTGACATAGCTAGCTACGCATCCTACTGTATATACGCTCCCTAACCGTCAACTTTGAGACTCAAGCTCATGTCACGGTACCAAAACAATATATATAAAATCCGTTCACATTCATCCATAAGAAATCCAATAAGTCGTTCGGCGTATTCAACCGCACCGACTCATATATATAAGGAGGATTTTATTTAACAACCCGTACCCTTATTCCAAAATAGGTAGGACTGAGTATTTTGAATCAGTCTGTCCCTAGTATGCCACCGTCCCATACTGCTGCATACCATCCACAAAATCCATATAATTGGTTGAATAGGTAAAACTGTTCACCAATTAAAATCCATAAGGTAGGAATTAGCGTTTTGAGCTAAACCATACCTAGTATGTCACCATCCCATACCAGTGCATACAATCCTCCATATCCGTGTAAATTACAACAATTAAATAATATTTTAGCAATTTACAGTCCATAACCATTCCAAATAATTACAGAAGAGTATTTCAGCAATTTAAATCCAAAACAATGTAAATTACAGACTATGAATAATAGTACAACAATTTTAATATCCAAAACTATAATCCAGATTAATTGCGAAATAATTTATATAATATTTCAGTAATTAAGGTTCAAAACCATACTCTAGTTAATTGTAGAATAATATATCAGATTTCAACAATTAACATCCAAAACATGATCCAGTTTAAAAAAACCATAATCCAAATAATTACAGAGTAGTGTTTAATGTTACGGCAATTAAAATCCCTAACTCAAATCCATGTATTGCAGGGAAATACTATATATTTCAACAACTAACATCTAGGATATGCATAGATCACACTTGTTAATTAAATGATCCTAGCATGCACCTACAACCAAATTTATAAATATATACATACTCCATTAAATTGCTAAAACTAAATTAAGCAAATTAACCTCTTCCCTCCGTTAACAACCTGCACTGCTGTATACATTCCTACAATTAAATCCATGAGTTCAGAGACATTAATTTATCAATTTTGGCTCTAATGTAGCATGGTACAATGATTAGAATCCATTTTCTATCCCTTTTTAATTTCTAGACACCGTTTGCCCCATTAAATCCTTCCGGTCCGTCAGGTCCGTAAACTGTTGCGACTTGCCCTAGATTTTTCCTACAGTTTAAAACCTTAGCATATAAATAAGTTTATACATCCTAGGGCATTAAAATTCCATGGTATAGTGTTTAAAACCATCTTAGTAGCCTAAACACAGTTCTAAAACCCATAGTTGAACCAAACAAGCCCCAAACTGCTTCAAAACACCTAAAGGACCACAGAGCCTTCTCCAAATAATTGGAGCAGGCTCTAACCTGCCTAGAGCCGGCTCCCACAACCCTTGGAGCCGGCTCTAATTGAGTGGGAGCCGGCTCTTTGTTCCCAGAGCCGGCTCTCCCTCTCTGAGAGCCTTCTCCGCTCACTTTTCTTGCTCTGTTGCTCCGTTTTGATTATTAGCTTCGTCTCCGGCTATTCCCAACCTTCGGTTCATCTTTAATACTGAGTTTAAGAATCCTATTTACACCCAATATCATCCCCATGACTTGTTCATAATAGTCCAATTCAATTACAGTGTTTAAACCTTAACCGATCAAGCATGCTTCCACTCCAAACTATAAACCAGAGGCACAAGAACTTTAACAGAATAATTCCACACATACAGACATCTGATTTAGCATATAACAAGCATGTATAATTTAATTAATAACCAATTAAAACCCTAGAGACAGTCTAAGGATGCACAGAACACAGCCAACGGGAGAGAGAAAGGAAAGAACTTGCCTCTGTAGTTTTGGTTTGAAACCTTTAATCGTCCTCTGTCCAGACATTCTGGCGACCTCTCGACTGTCGTCCACTCCTTTGTTGCCCTAGGTTCATCCCACGAGCAACACCTCTTCCTCCTCTCCTTGGTTCAACCTTGGTTCTTGGCCAAAACCCTAATACTCATTCTCTTTGTTTTCTCTCAAAAACTCACTGTTCGTGAAACAAAGTTCTACCACCCTTATACAGAATTATAACAGTATATATATAGGACATACTAAAACCTAGGTCCATTTGTAATTAGGGACAGAAACCCTAATTAACCACAGTCGGCCAAACCGTAATTCCTAAAAGAATATAACCCTAAGTTCACATTATAATCAATAACTTCTAATTTAATCCAATTAAATCATTTAAAAAACTAATAAACCCATAAACAATTTAAAACAATTAAAACAAGAAATTCAATTAAAATAAATAAAAATACTCTTAAATAACATCACTAAACAAACCACCCAATTTAAATACAACAATTAAAACAAAAATGTAATTTAAACAAATTAGTTAAACACACATTTAATTAAATTCAACACAAACCATCAAATCATCTAAACACATAACCACATAAGCACCTCAAATTCAAAAATATAAAAATTAAATCCCAATTATATCCTTTTGAAACTAGGGGTATTACATTCTTCCCCCCTAACAAAAGGAATTCCGTCCTCAGAATTCACAAAATTCTGAATTATTTCCATGAAAATTCATTTCCATTCTCGTGTGGACTTAGATTTTATCAATACGAATAGATTGAGTCAGAAGTTGGCAATTAACCCATGCCTTCCTAAGTATTGTTATTTATACTTTGGGAAATAAACCATGCCCCCTTTTTCGTATAGTGTGTTGAACCGTTGCAAAGCAACCATGCCGACAAGTCAACCATGTTTGTGGCAAATCACCCATGCCGCCTTAAGTATATTTATCATACTTGACAAATCGACCAAGTCGACAATTCAACCATGCCTTTGGCAAATAAACCATGCCATCTTAAGTCGATTTAGTTAAACGTTAGCAAATCAACCATGCCTTAATTTAATCATATACCAATTTGAAACCGAGCAAAGAACTAATTACCCATAGTCCAAGCCTACATAACAAACGTATAACATTAATCTAAAACCAACCCATCCAGATAGGCAAATTTTTGTATATCCAACATTATCCGGTTCACTTGATCAGACATTTGATATCCTGATGTACCTTATAATCAATCGAGTGCATTGAAAAGAAGTGCCGATTTTAAATCGCAACCCATTTTGACAGCACTAGCATAAACCACTAAACCCCCATTAGTACCTTAAGCTCGAGTGGAGTAAAGTAACACCTCCACGAAGATCAACCCCAACATTTGCAGTTGACTTCCTTATTTCTGTGATAAAAGCCAGTGTCACTATTATATAGGCTAAACTACAACTACGAACTCAATAATGAGTCGCAAGATATGAATATAAGATCGGTTGTTGAGAGCGTCCACCTCTCTATTCCTTTCCCCCGAACAGAACTTAATGCAAAGTGTGAATCACCAACTTGATGCATCTAAGTCGTCTTGTATTCCCCTCTATTCAGATGAACTGATGACCCACCAGTTCGCAATAAACCAGAATTTAGCTGACTTAATAAAGAAATGAACCAACATTCTAACCAAATCTGAATCCAAATCCATGAAAAAGGTCTATCAGTTGAACATAGAAAATGTCCACAAGGGTCTAGGATTCTCGAATGGTCCATCTCGATCATATTAGAAATGATGTCAAAATCACTACATCCCTCTGCTTGCCAATTCCCCAAACCTCGGCTTCACACCGTGAAACGTTTTGTTTTCACCAGGATAAATAAAGAACTAAGAGGTGTGAATCTCAGTCCTTACATCCTTCCTTCCCGTTTGTCTACAGAAAGTACCAACTGGTCTGGTACCACCAGCTTCTGTCTGCACCCATTGCTTACCTCGAAGCATCATCAAAAGCTAACCCTGCAACTATATTGTTGCATCACCAGTAAGTGATAAATTCACCGATAATAAAATGAACCGGTACTTCCAGTCAGCGTAGGTTAACTCCTTGTCTCATTTCAATTGAATATGAAACCTTTGCCATCCTCCATATAGTCATCAGTATCGGAGCAACAGCTAATTGTTGCAAAAGATAACCCTGAAAAGAATTCCATTTTTTATACAGTGTAGAAACTTTGGTTCCTCCTCCAAGTGTAACACCAGCAACTCCTCCAAATGACACCCTTGTAAAATAATGTCTTGATTACGAATAAACTGCTAAAGATTTTATCAGCCCACTATCCTTTCTCAGCGTCATTCCAATAAGTACCTACCAGTACAAAATCCTCCGTCTGAACCATAGTGGAATTACAGTGATCTTTACCTACCATAACCTCACGAATCCCCAAGACACTAACAACCACCATTATTATAGCGTTAAAAAAACGAATCCCCACCTAGCATTGAGCATATCAAACTAATCCTTTTTGATTATTTGTCTCATTTTGATAGTTTAACTATCCCATCCTAAATAGCATACCATATTAATTCATATCCAGATCCATTAGATTGGCTAAAAGTTTGTATTTCTACCCAATCCTATGACCATATTGTCACAAATCCTAGCGTACATAGCGCTATTATCCATGTCATCAACATAATAGTTGGTTGATCACGTACTTGTATCCCCAACCACTCCATACTCCCAATCCGGACAAATTAACAAAAATGAAACACGTAATAACAAAACGAAACACATAATATCGAAATGCAACACAGAATAACAAAATCAAACACATAGATACACACAACGCAACAAAACAACCAAAATATAATTCCCAATTAAAACATCCTCCATTCCAGAGAAGAAAACCTCCTTTGAACTCAAGTTCTCAAAAGTTCATACCATAGTTTCTTTGGTAATTATCCAACCTCGAAACTTCTCCATTAACTGTAGTTTAACTGCACAATCGTTTGCTTAAACAAATATCCAAAGGCTTAACCCTCATCCTCCTAATATGCGGAATATAAACCGTCTATCGTGGCTTTACAAAGCAACTTAGAATATCACAACCTAATCCCCATACTCTCCGAAATATGATATAAAATCACGTCTTTGTTCTGGTAAGAACTCCATCCAATTCCCAAACTCCTAAAGAGTACTTTGCAAATAACTCCCGGAGAGATGATACGAAACTTTAACTATATGTAGATTGGTTCGCACCAACTCCACTAGTACCATTCACTATACTCCTCGTGAATGAGAGCACCCTCATGCGATCCTTTATCTTCAAGCTTCAATATCCCCTTTCTTGGAGACGTTGATATCTCCTCCCTTAGGATCCTCTTTAGAATCCTACTCTTCGCTTACCTCCTTTTTGAGAACAACTGAAGTTGTGTTGGTCCCGATAAGCGGTGACCTAACACCTGCACCTTAATTCTTCCTTGGCGTATACTTTCTAAGTAATGCCAACCTTGGAACTTAACCTTCGATCCTAAGTTCTGCTTCTGGCAAAGAACTCGACAACCTACTCCTTTACTCCTTTGGGTCTATATCGCTTTCGCCTTGAACCCCATCCTCCTCCTAGTGTTAACCATTTATGGAATATAATTGACATCAACTTCTCCGAACGAACCGTAAAGAGAGTACAACGAATCCTAATATGGCTCTAAGTTTTAAGAGACACAACGCGGAAGTCCTATAACGAAAAACACTCCTAAGGACACTAGAACCTGGAGTGCTCTGATACCAACTGTGATACCCCTGGATTTCCGGATGTGGGTTGGCCAGGCCCACGTTCGACTACCCGAGAATATCAAACAAATTAGCAATAATCGAACACAGAATATAATTAAGATAAACATGAGTAAATAAAATTCACTGGAAAGAAACTAAATGAAAATGCTTTATTGAAAACTTCAGAATAAATCTAATAAATAAGAACTAGTCTGTTACATCCAACTTCTCCGATTATAATACAACTCGGGAATCCATCTGGTGGACCCCTAATCAAAAGCCAATACTGGAAAGCGAACAACTAAAAAGAAATCCACTGCTAAACCATGAAGAACCTCCTACATCGTCGGTAGAATGAGTAGTCGTCTCTGCTCAGCACGAACGAGCTCTACGACCCGGAACCGTCCGTTACCTGAAAAATAATAGTGGGTCAAGCCCACGAACAAGTTCTATCCTAACTACAATCCAAACAAAGACCCGATAAGCAGATACATCCTAGACGTCTCAAACATATCTATATAGTCCGTAATAGATAAATATATATCCACACTACAGGACTCTCACTAACTATACTGAGGGTCTCAACCTGAATAGAAGGTAACATGCAATACGCACCTGAGTGGGCATGACTACCTAAGCCTAACAGGGTATACCTCAACCAACATAGCTAGCTACGCATCCTACTGCATATACGCTTCCTAACCCTCGACTATGAGACTCAAGCTCATGTCACAGAACCATAACAATATATATAAAATCCGTTCACATTCATCTATAAGAAATCCAGTAAGTCGTTCAGCGTATTCAATCGCACCGACTCATATATATAAGGAGGATTTTATTTAACAACCCGTACCCTTATTCCAAAATAGGTAGGACTGAGTATTTTGAATCAGTCTGTCCCTAGTATGCCACCGTCCCATACTGGTGCATACCATCCACAAAATCCATATAATTGGTTGAACAGGTAAAACTGTTCACCAATTAAAATCCATAAGGTATGAATTAGCGTTTTGAGCTAAACCATACCTAATATGTCACCGTCCCATACCAGTGCATACAATCCTCCATATCCGAGTAAATTACAACAATTAAATAATATTTTAGCAATTTACAGTCCATAACCATTCCAAATAATTGCAGAAGAGTATTTCAGCAATTTAAATCCAAAACAATGTAAATTACAGACTATGAATAATAGTACAACAATTTTAATATCCAAAACTATAATCCAGATTAATTGCGAAATAATTTATATAATATTTCAGCAATTAAGGTTCGAAACCATACTCCAGTTAATTGTAGAATAATATATCAGATTTTAACAATTAACATCCAAAACATGATCCAGTTTAAAAAAACCATAATCCAAATAATTACAGAGTAGTGTTTAATGTTACGGCAATTAAAATCCCTAACTCAAATCCATGTATTGCAGGGAAATACTATATATTTCAGCAACTAACATCTAGGATATGCATAGATCACACTTGTTAATTAAATGATCCTAGCATGCACCTACAACCAAATTTATAAATATATACATACTCCATTAAATTGCTAAAACTAAATTAAGCAAATTAACCTCTTCCCTCCGTTAACAACCTGCACTGCTGTATACATTCCTACAATTAAATCTATGAGTTCAGAGACATTAATTTATCAATTTTGGCTCTAATGTAGCATGGTACAATGATTAGAATCCATTTTCTATCCCTTTTTAATTTCTAGACACCGTTTGCACCATTAAATCCTTCCGGTCCGTCAAGTCCGTAAACTGTTGCGACTTGCCCTAGATTTTTCCTGCAGCTTAAAACCTTAGCATATAAATAAGTTTATACATCCTAGGGCATTAACATTCCATGGTATAGTGTTTAAAACCATCTCAGTAGCCTAAACACAGTTCTGAAACCCACAGTTGAACCAAACAAGCCCCAAACTGCTTCAGAACACCTAAAGGACCACAGAGCCTTCTCCAAATAATTGGAGCAGGCTCTAACCTGCCTAGAGCCGGCTCCCACAACCCTTGGAGCCGGCTCTAATTGAGTGGGAGCCGGCTCTTTGCTCCCAGAGCCGGCTCTCCCTCTCTGAGAGCCTTCTCCGCTCACTTTTCTTGCTCTGTTGCTCCGTTTTGATTATTAGCTTCATCTCCGGCTATTCCCAACCTTCGGTTCATCTTTAATACTGAGTTTAAGAATCCTATTTACACCCAATATCATCCCCATGACTTGTTCATAATAGTCCAATTCACTTACAGTGTTTAAACCTTAACCGATCAAGCATGCTTCCACTCCAAACTGTAGACCAGAGGCACAAGAACTTTAACAGAATAATTCCACACATACAGACATCTGATTTAGCATATAACAAGCATGTATAATTTAATTAATAATCAATTAAAACCCTATAGATAGTCTAAGGATGCACAGAACACAGGCAACAAAAGAGAGAAAGGAAAGAACTTGCCTCTGTAGTTTTGGTTTGAAACCTTTAATCGTCCTCTGTCCAGACTTTCTGGCGACCTCTCGACTGTCGTCCACTCCTTTGTTGCCCTAGGTTCATCCCACGAGCAACACCTCTTCCTCCTCTCCTCGGTTCAACCTTGGTTCTTGGCCAAAACCCTAATACTCATTCTCTCTGTTTTCTCTCAAAAACTCACTGTTCGTGAAATAGAGTTCTACCACCCTCATACAGAATTATAATAGTATTTATATAGGAAATACTAAAACCTAGGTCCAATTGTAATTAGAGACAGAAACCATAATTAACCCCAGTCGGCCAAACCGTAATTCCTAAAAGAATATAACCCTAAGTTCACATTATAATCAATAACTTCTAATTTAATCCAATTAAATCATTTAAAAAACTAATAAACCAATAAATAATTTAAAACAATTAAAACAAGAAATTCAATTAAAATAAATAAAAATACTCTTAAATAACATCACTAAACAAACCACCCAATTTAAATACAATAATTAAAACAAAAATGTAATTTAAACAAATTAGTTAAACACACCTTTAATTAAATTCAACACAAACCATCAAATCATCTAAACACATAACCACATAAGCACCTCAAATTCAAAAATATAAAAATTAAACCCCAATTATATCCTTTTGAAACTAGGGGTATTACACTACTTGTTGACTTTATGTCAGGTTTTTGCATTGTCTTTTAGGATCTATCGTATCCCTTGGATGTGTTCTTATTTCACGAGTTTTTTTCTTGGATAGGAGAAATTCATTCTGTGAGGACCCATGTAGGGAACCTTCTTGTCTGTTCTGTTGGTTGATGCGAGTAAGGCTCATGTGAGCGTAGACGACTGCGATTCATTTCCTTTTCCTTGTCTGGTGGGGTGAGACGTGGGCCAGGGAGGTACCGTTTCATTCCCTTTCATCGTGGCTTTTAGATCTAAGGCCTTAAGTATAATAGTGCCAGTGTCATTGTTGTTAGAGTTTTGGGATTAGCTACCCCAACTCTCACAGATGCCTGGTTCCCGCGGTGCTTTTGGTAATGATCGTTTTAGACATTGATGTCATCCGTATCAATAGGTTTCTCAGAGTTGACCTGGTTGGGGCATGTTATGAACTAGTGCCTTATACCGTCATGCTACCTTGCTAACGAGTAAGTGTGGGCGGGTTCTGGTCACTATTCGTACTGCCTTGTCACTCTCTTCTTTCACTGTGTTTGACGTTTTGTTTTCTTGGGATTCTCTCGGTAGTTGACGTTGAGTTAACGTGCCGATTCGTATGAGGTGTTGCCTCAGTTCTTGGTTTCGCGTTCCTTCAATTGATCTGTAGACTTCGGGATTTGTCCTTCAGTGCGTTGTGAGCTGTCCTTTGATTTGACCTTTTGTTCGATCATTATTCTGTTCTCTCTGTTATGTTCCTAATTTCGGGGACGAAATTCCTTTAAGGAGGGTAGGTTGTAACGAGCCAGTCATTTGCCTCCCTTTCCTTTTTCCTGAAATTTTACGAATAAATTTTTTTCGTTTAATTTTCTTTTCTGAGATCTGTTTCGTGTCGCTTAGTGTCATCTCGAGTGCTCGAAATTGGTTCCTGATACTCTTTTCCATGGATTGACAACTTCCTTTGAGGACCGAGTCATTTTCACATTTTTCGTTTTTCGACACTATGCGCTATTTCGACCTTTTCCCTATTCTGTCTTATCTTCGTTTGTCAGTTTTTGGCACAACCTCACTTCTCATGCTCGGAGTTGGTTTTTGACTTCACGTGCCTTCATCTTGAGTGGTTTCCTCGAAATACGTATCTTCACTTTTGCAAGAAAGTACTCTGGTTGCTCCCGGTGTCCATAGGGGCATGGATGCAAAGTTGTTTGAAATTATTTTCTTTTCTTAGGGTGTTTTTCGTAAATATCTTTTGAAGATATTTTATTTCAAGGGTTTTTAAGAAAATATTTTTGGAAGATATTTTCATTCTGGATCATAAGTGCAGTTTTCACTTTTTGGAGGAGCCATTGTGCAATTAATGAAAGTTATTGCAAAATGTCTTGTTTTGAGCCTGGATCCTCGTACGAGATTCATTTTCACATTTCGTCGAGTTGTGTACTCTGGGAATTTCCTCATGGTTGATGTTTTCCAGTTTCAGGGTTTTTGGCCCTAGTTTTCGCCAAACTTGTTTTGGGCATAACTTTCTGCTCGGGACTTAGTTTTTGACGCCGTTTCTTCCGTTATGCATATTTTATCATTTTGAATTTTTTTTGTTCACAAAGTTTTGCCATTTGAGCGCGTCTGCTCAAATTTTACTTTTTCAGACCGGCGAGGCCCGTTCGGGGCACTTTTTGAGATTTCTATAAAAGGGGGGTGAGATATTTCATTTTTCATCTTCTCCTCTCTTCATGCACGACCTAGAGCTCCCATGGCAGCCCAAGGGGTGCTGCCATCTTCTCTCTCCTCTTTTGGTTCACTTTTCTTTGATGGAAAGTCTTCGGCCTTAACGTTTGTTGTTCCCCTCGCCGTGCTCTACCTTTCCCCCTTATTAGAATTCAGTTTTGACCATTTCTTGAGCTTGGTTTTGAGGTCAAGTTATGATTTTCATTGGGCTTCTTGCGGATTCTTGTTCACGGTGTTGTCCCCGACAAAACTTCTCGGTATCGTCAAATTCGGAGCACTTTTATTTTGGTGGGCCTTTGAGATTTTCATCTCAAATTGAGGTAGGAGATGTTCTAAGTTTAAATTCTTGTTATATAGCATGCTTGTGATGCTTATACTACTTGTTTGCATGATTAAATATAAAATCTAGAGAATTTATTATTTATTTTTCTTATACGGGATCTAATTTTCCCGGTTGCTCATGACTTGATTTAAACATGTAGCATGATTTTATATTACCCCTTGATATGCTCATTGTCGTGTATTAAAATTGGAACATTTGAATAAGTATTAAAGATTTTATTTAATATTTATCTTAGGTGAAAGATTAATTCACATGGCCTTAACTAGCTTGAAATTAATATGTGTTAGTATATTACATTAGGCTTTAGCATGCTCTTCAACATAGTTGAAATTGAAAATAATTGGAGGTGTTTTGAAAATTAGTAATTATTAATTAATTTGATTAATTAATTTGCCCCGAGTGCACTATTCACTCCATTCGAATTCTGACTTGATATTCTTGATCTACATGCCATATAGCTTCACATATATTTGATTTAGAATATTCGGTGAGGTTTTGAAACCTTTTATTTAATTAAATTACATGTTTAAAATTTAATCCTCATGGTGATATACAACTTGGAATTGTATTGTGGCATGCTAGAAAATTAAGCTTAGGTATAGCTGTTCACATATATTAAATTGAGATTAATTGCATGAGAATTGGAACTTTTTATTTATATTTAACTTTAGTGAAAGTTTAATTCACATGGTCTTAAATTAAATGAAATATACTTGTAATGTAATATTACATTAGTTCTTGGCATGCTTTCCAACATAGGTTAATTTGAGAACATTTGGTTAAGTTTGAAAATCAAGAGATTTTAATTAAAAGAATTAATTAACATCTATTTTGTGGTCCTATTAGCTTAATAAAGGTTTTAACTTGATATTTGTATTGGCCATGACTTGTTTACTAGTATATATTAATTTGGGACTATTAGAAGTTGGTTTAGAACCTTGGTAATTAAATTAGCATGATTTAATTAAAGTTCTACTTTGTTGTTCCAACAACCTAATTGAGTTTTAAAATGGATATAGGTGATGACCATACCATGTCCTTTAACATGTATTAAATTGAGGTTATTTGGAATTGAATCGGAATCTAGAGAATTTAATTGTGTTTATCTATTTAAATTCTTTCAATTTGCTCCATGATCTAGTTGTGTTTTAGAAGTGGTTTCTATATTCAAATCATGGACTTAGACTTGTTATATATTCATTTGGTTATGTTTTGAGCATTGGATAATATAGTTGCTATGTTTATACTCATGAGAATATGTTTTCCTTATTGAATATATTGTTGCCTTGTGTAATGATTTGCACATTTCGTATTTAACATCATTCATGCATAGCGTGTAACGAATCGCACACTGAAGATTCGACATTCATCACATCATATTAGTTGTGGACTTAGAGCATATATTGTATAGGTTTCCAAATTTGGTTGTGCTTGGTAGATAGTTGATTATCTTGCATATTCCTGTTGGTATATGCGTTCTTGCACAACTTGTTGATTTTGGAAACTTGGGGATATCGTTGTTTGACTATGGCTAGGACGTGGTTCTAGTACGGGGGATAGTCCCTCTATATGGTCTAGTGCGCACATAGGGAGGTTACCCATGGGCTAGTAACCCTAAAGTAACTATGTTGTCGGTCTGATCCGGCGTGACGTCCGAGTATCCACTTTGTTTGATTTCGCATTTCATTTTCAAGTTGATAACTAGATGATGTTGTAACTTGTTGTTTCTTATTTGTCGTTCCATTTTAAGTTACAAGATGTTAACTTTGCGAAATTGTGCTTTATGCGTTGTATTGGAAGTTCCAATGTTGGTTAAATTGAATCGATATTGAAAATCGTGTTTTGACATTCTAATAAAGCTGAGGATTGATCCTATTGATTCATTTATAACATAGACGTTAGGTGGCATGAACTACTACTGTTATTTTGTACTTTAGATTCTAAGTTGATGGCTTTGAGAACTTAAACCTTGTTGCATTGTATAACATGCTTTTTTGTTGTTGAATTGTATGGATAATGTGATTCTTGTTAACTTATATTCAAATATGCTTTTGTCATGTTGTATGGATTACTCTAGACCTAGTTCAATTGTATTCAAAATACAGTTCATGTTAATCTATGCTCAAGCATTCTTCTTGTCGTGTTCTTTGGATTATCCCAACCATGATTCGTTTCATACATGTATGTATATCATGATTCTTGTTGCTTAGACTCTAAGGTAGCTTAGGATGCTCCCTGAGTCTCACTTGGACATAGACGTTAGGTGGCATGAGCCCCTTTAACATGTTTCACCATAAGGTGATAAATTTGTAAAATGCTAGGTCGATGCATGCTCATCTCTTACGAGTAGCTTTATGTTACTCACCTCTACGATACTGGGGCATATTTCAGGTACCAAGACTTGGTTCGTGATGCCTAGCATTCATTGGATGTCGTGTACCTTTCAAGTTTCCATTTCATGCAAATGTTAGCATGAAATGTCATTTTGTAGACTTATATGTCAAAATATGTATATTTGATTCCATGTATGTAATGTGTACTTAAGTACACTCCTTTCAATGTATTTGATATGTATGAGATGAGGCCGAAGGCCAATGACCATTATATTGTATCATATGTATCTTTTGATTTCTTGAAAAGCTATGAAAACCTTGAAAAATCGCAAGTTATTGGTTCACCATAGTTGCATCGGGTGTGGGAATTCCATTTTCATTCTTTCATAGGGTCTTATAAATCATGTTTGAAGTGTGGCCAAGGGCTAAACGGTCATTTGACCCCGTTTTGTATTTTTGGATTCCGAGTTTTCATTCCAAGTTCCTTTTTAACCTTTTTGCCCGTTAGGGGGTCGGATTTTGTATCGGTGGTATTTTTAAGTCGTGGACCATTGTAGCACGTCCAAATAGATAAGTTACGTTTGCGTGCATGGTCGTTTCCGGGCAAAACCTCATCGTTTGTGTTTTGAGCCTCTTGTGAATTCATTTCGCATTTTTTTTTGCATATTCTGATATAGGGGCATTATGGACCTTTCACCTCAGTTTTATTTTCTTCTTTCGACATGGTCGCTTAGAAAATGTGATTTTAGGAGGGGGTTTCTTTTTCATGTTTTTCCAGAAAAGGTCGTCTTGGTGCCGGAAAGCGATTGCAAAGTTCAGTTTTCTGTTATGCATATAGCCGCTTTTTAATCCTCTTGCCCTTTTCTGATCTAGGGGCATTCTGGGTACTTCATAGTGTTTATTTTTCATTTTCGTCTACGATCCAGGTAGAAAACGTGATTTTAGGGGGGGTTTCTTCTTCGTGTTTTTACAAAAAAAATCATCTTGATGCCGAAAACAACTCGCAGATCTGGAAAATCTGGTCGTTCCAGGTTTTTCCGAAAAAAGTGCTGATCTAAGGGCCATTTCGAGTATTTCACTTGTAAAATAAAATCTTCTCTTGGTATGGTCATGTAGAAAACATGATTTTGGGGGGGGGGGGGGGGGGGGGAGTGGTTTGTTCACAACTTTTTGCCAAAAAATATGGTTTAAGCCCTCAAAACCACATTTGAAGTCCAAAAATCTGGGTAGGTCCTACCCAGATTTGAACCCAGAAAATTGTTTTTTTTGAAACTTTGAGGCTTCATCTCTTCTTCGTCCCGACTCCAAATCAAGTGATTTTTAAGTCTAAGTTTATTAGTTTTTACTGGTCTATATAACGGTATGCACGATTGCATCAAATTATATCTTAAAAGACCATTTTATCCCTTGCAAAGTACCCTTGCCGCACTGATTTTAAACCCAAAAGTTGGTTTTTATGAAACTTTGACGTTTCATATCTTCTTCGTCCGAACTCCGAATCAAGTGATTCTTGAGTCTAGATTCATTAAATTTTCCCGATCTATCTAACAATATGCTCAGCTGCATCCAATTTTGTTTAAAAAGACCTTTTTACCCCTTGCGAAGTACCCTTGCTGCATTGATTTCAAACCCAAAAATCTGATTTTTATGAAACTTTGGAGTTTCATATTTTCCTCATCCGGAGTCCGAATCAAGTGATTCTTGAGTCCATCTTGATTAGTTTTTCGTTTTCCTTCCAGTGGTGTGCTCGGTGGCACCCGAGTCCACAGTTTTCAGAAATGACTATTTTGCCCCTGGGGGCTTATTTGTCATATTTTTGGTCTTTTGCTTCCGCGTCAGTTCTCATTGAGTTCCACGACCTCATGGAAGGTCATTTTGATTTCTTAGAGTCTTGTTTTCTGTTTTTGCTTTTGCATATCGGATCCGTTATCGGGTCAATCTTCGGTTCATCACAGGACACGCTGGCCTAAAAACCAGGCTCGTCACAGGAACAAGAATTGCAAAATTCAAGACATGTGAGAAGTTTTCAAGCAAGTAAAGATCAACTTGCCCCTCTTGGATGCAATAAAGCAAATCCCTCCCTATACAAAATTGCTTAAGGATTTATACACTCAAAAGCGCACTTCCAAAAATCATTTGCCAAAGAAGGTGAGATTAACTAAAAATGTGAGTGCAATCATTCAACACAGTGCTCCTCCAAAGTATAAGGATCCTGGCGCCCCAACTATCTCATGTGTCATTGGCGACAACAAGATAGAAAGGGCCCTCCTTGACTTAGGAGCTAGTGTAAATTTGATTCTATATTCAGTTTACTTACAGCTTGGGTTGGGAGATCTAAAGCCAACCTCCGTGGTCTTGCAGCTTACCGATAGATCGGTCAAGCACCCACGAGGCATTCTTAAGGATGTCATTATCAAAGTGGACAAATTCTACTTCCCGGTAGACTTTGTGGTTCTTGACACGGAACCGGTCCATGACCCAAAGAAGCATATTCCCGTGATCCTCAGTAGGCCATTTTTAGCTACGACTAACGCTTCAATTAATTATCGAACCGGGGTGATGGATATTGCCTTTGGAAATATGCAAGTCAAACTCCACATCTTCCATACAACTTAACATCCTTCCAATGAGGATGATTGTTTCCTTATC
This sequence comes from Cornus florida, assembly GCF_030987335.1. Taxonomy (NCBI): domain Eukaryota; kingdom Viridiplantae; phylum Streptophyta; class Magnoliopsida; order Cornales; family Cornaceae; genus Cornus; species Cornus florida. The sequence goes on from NW_026775579.1 coordinate 756,204, forward strand.
GAGGTGGTAGATGAAGTGGTCGAAGAATCTCTCCCCTTCATTCTAAGTAAAGATCCTTTGGAAACCTGCATGTCTCATTTCGACTTCTCAAACTTTGATATTGACCAATCAATCCAAGAAGTAAACTCCTTGCTTGACATTAATGCTATCATGGATACTCCTCCTTGGAAAATTCCAAAAAAACCGCTTCCTCAACTTTCTTCTACTCCTCCGGTCCCTTCCTTAAAGTCTCCTCCACAACTTGAGCTAAAGCCGCTCCCGGCCCACCTCAAGTATGTGTTTCTTGGTGCAAATCAAACTCTTCCAATCATCATTGCTTCTGACCTTTTAAAGGATCAAGAAACTAGCCTTTTAGCGGTGCTACAAGAGCACAAAGAAGCTATTGGCTGGGCAGTGGCTGATTTGAAAGGAATCGACCCTTCTATTTGCATACATCGCATCCATATGGAGGAAGACGCTAAACCTTCTAGAGAGGTACAACGCCAGTTCAATCCCAACATGAAGGAAGTGGTCATGAAAGAAGTGATTAAGCTATTGGATGCATGAATCATCTACCTTATCTCTGATAGCAAATGGGTGAGTCGCACTCAAGTTGTTCCTAAGAAATCCGGCCTCACCGTCGTTGAAAATTCCGCAGGAGAGCTCGTGCCACAACGCACCACCAACGGGTGGCGTGTGTGCATTGACTACCGGAAACTTAACTCTACCACTAGGAAAGATCATTTTCCACTCCCATTCATTGATCAAATCCTAGAGAGGTTAGCCGGCCAAAGCTTTTATTGTTTCCGTGATGGTTATTCCGACTATAACCAAGTGGTAATTAATCCACAAGATCAAGAGAAGACCACATTCATATGCCCTTTCGGAACCTTTGCCTATAGACGCATGCCTTTTGGGCTACGCAATGCACCGGCCACGTTCCAAAGATGTATGATGTCTATATTTTCGAATATGGTTGAAAAATTTTTAGAGGTATTCATGGACGATTTTTCCGTCTTTGGATCCTTCTTTGACTCGTGTCTCCAAAATCTATCTCTTGTACTTTAAAGGTGCAAGGAAACAAATCTCATTCTAAGTTGGGAGAAAAGTTACTTTATGGTCCAAGAAGGCATTGATTTAGGACATGTCATTTCAAAAAGGGGAATTGAGGTTGACAAAGCCAAAGTGGAGTTAATCTCTAATCTCCCTCCTCCAAATTCAGTCCGTCAAATCCGTTCCTTCCTTAGACATACCGGTTTCTATCGTCGCTTCATCAAAGATTTTAGCAAAATCTCTCGGCCCTTGTGTAATCTTCTTGCCAAGGACATTTTGTTCAATTTTGATGAAGGTTGCATGGAAGCTTTCATTAAACTCCGCACTCTCCTCTCATCCACCCCAATCATGAAACCGCCAAATTGGTCTTTTCCTTTTGAGATCATGTGTGATGCATCCGATTATGCATTAGGCGCGGTTTTGGGCCAACGTGTGGAAAAACTTCCGTACGTCATCTATTATGCTAGCAAGACTCTCTCTAATGCTCAGTTAAATTACACCACCACTGAAAAAGAATTGCTAGCTGTGGTGTATGCCTTGGATAAATTCCGTTCCTATCTTCTTGGATCCAAGGTCATTGTCTTCTCTGATCATGTTGCTCTTAGGCATTTGTTCGCTAAAAAAGAGACCAAACCCTATCTAATTCGATGGATACTCTTACTTCAAGAGTTTGACATTGAAATTCGGGACAAAAAAGGGACCGACAATGTTGTCGCAGACCATCTCTCTCGTTTACTCATTGAAAAATCTTCTAAATTTACTGCAGTCCGTGATTCTTTTCCGGATGAGCTACTTTTTCAGATTTCCCATTCTAGTCTCCCTTGGTATGCGGATATTGTCAACTATCTAGCGATAGGCAAAATTCCATCCAATTGGTCCAAACAAGAGAAAGACCAATTATTCTCCCAAGTTAAGCATTTCTTTTGGGAAGATCCGGAGTTGTTCAAATATTGCCCGGATCAAATCATCCGGAGATGCATTCCCGACAATGAAACCACAAATGTCCTAAATTTCTGCCATACTCTTGCTTGTGGGGGACACTTTAGTGCCAAAAAGACCGCCGACAAAGTCCTTCAAAGCGGATTTTATTGGCCATCCTTGTTTCAGGATGCATACAATTTCTGTAAATCTTGTAAGCGATGTCAACAGCTCGGATCCATGTCCCGGAGAGACATGATGCCTCTCACTCCCATCTTAATCATAGAAATTTTTGATGTGTGAGGGATCGACTTCATGGGACCATTTCCATCTTCTTATGGCTATGAGTACATCCTTGTAGCGGTAGATTATGTTTCCAAGTGGGTTGAAGCCGAAGCTACCAAAACTAGTGATCATAAAGTAGTGATCAACTTCATTCAGTCCAATATTTTTAGTCATTTTGGTACGCCCCGAGAAATCATTAGTGACGGTGGAACTCATTTCCGAAATCGTTACCTTAAATCCGTCCTCTCCAAGTACTCCGTCCTTCACAAGGTTGCCACACCTTACCATCCTCAAACGAGTGGTCAAGTGGAAGTATCTAATCGGGAGATTAAGCACATCTTGGCAAAAACGGTTCGACCAGACCGCAAAGATTGGTCATTAAGACTAAATGATGCGCTTTAGGCTTACCGGACAGCTTATAAGACACCCATTGGCATGTCGCCATATCGAATTGTCTTTGGCAAGGCATGTCATCTCCCCATTGAACTAGAGCATCGTGCTTATTGGGCCATAAAAAGGCTCAACTTTGATCTCAAACAAGCCGGCTCTACTCGTAAATTGCAACTCAATGAACTTGAGGAACTTCGAAATCATGCGTATGAAAGCGCTAAAATCTATAAGGCAAAGACTAAAGCTTTTCATGACAAGCACATTGTCAAAAAGTCTTTTGCCCCTGGACAAAAAGTTTGGCTTTTCAATTCTAAATTGAGACTTTTTCCCGGTGAACTCCGTTCGCGGTGGGATGGTCCATATGTCATCACCGCGGTCTTTTCTCATAGTGCAGTCGAACTCTAAGATCCTACCAATGGATCTCTCTTCAAGGTTAATGGCCAACGGCTTAAGCCTTACATTGATGGCATAGTCCTTTTTCAAAAAGTTGAGAAAGTCCTATTGACGGACCCAATCTACGAGGATTAGTGCGCCATGCAACGCCTGGTTCGTCTAGCTATCGACAATAAATTTAGCATTCATGGAAGAAATTCTTCCATTTTCCGAGCTTCCTTCTTCCAAGTGCCTCGTTCCACAAATATTCTGGGAATTCGCTAAGTTTAACCAAAATGTGCACCTTTCCTGAATTGACTCATCTTGCATTCCATGGTCTCATTTGGTTTTCTTAGTCGTTTTCAGGTCTCCGTACCACGTCCGGAATTATTCCTGGTCATTTAAGCATTTGGCTCATCTAATCCAAACATTTAAATGCCTTTCGAATTTCGTGACTCTCCCTTGGGCCGTTGATGCCAAATCCTATTCCAGCATTCTTGCAAAGCAACTAGAATCCTCCGCAATTCAAAAATTCATATCCAAGTTGTTATTCGATCACATACCGGGCCTTGCAAGCCAATCTTAAGCTGCACAAGGCAGCTACTGAGAGGCCCCGCGGGCGCCCGCCACCCCACCGTGGGCGCCCACCAAATTAGGCAGTAGCAAACCAGCCTCCGCGGGGCCCCGCCAAGCCGCGCAGGCCCCCGTCATCAGTTCCGCGGGCGCCGGCCGCACGTCCGCGGGCACTCGCCACTATCACGCCCATTTTTCCCTCTTTTTATTTTCCCTTCAACCCTTTCAAACACCTTCTTTCACCTCTCAATCTCTCACTTTCACTTCAATCTCATCAATCCCATCCTCATCCTCATCATCTTCCATCCCCAAGCTCCAGCAAGAGAGCTTTTGGTTCATCAACTTGGGGTAAGTTTTCTTCTCCCTTTCTCTCAATTTGTAAATCAATGGAGGATGGGATTGATTATGTGGAGGGTTTGCAATTGTTTGGGGTTGTGTTTTGTTGATTGCAAGTTAAAATTTTGGGGTTTTCGCATTTCTAACCTTATTTTTGCTCTCTTCCCAATTCTATTGCACGCCAGGTGTTCGTAGAAATTCCCGAACCAGCTTTCTTCATTTCAATGGCTCCTAAGGTTATTTCCAAACATGCTCATTCATCTGAGGGCCCTTCTAATATTCCTCCAACCCCAAATTGGGCTGAATGGCCAATTGAAACCGAAGCCAGATTCAACATTGCAAATACTTTCGAGAACAATTTAGAGACCGCATGGTCCGTCTGCGAATTGAGGGCCCGTGGCCTCGCCTCTCTTTTCAAACCACGCGCTCATTTTTACTACCCGTGTGTGGTTCGTCTGTTCTACGCCAACATGTTCCACTCATGTGAGGAACCAGACAAACTCAAAACCACCATTGATGGCTATGATTATGAATTCGACTTGGATGACCTTGCTATGGCTATGGATTACCCCTTGGTGTCGCTGGTGGATGAGGCGGGCCTCCCCCTTTATGTTGAGGGTCCCGGTCAGCTTACCTTGGCAGACATTGTGGGAGAAATTTGTCATGGTCTATTCACCGGCAACAGAACTACAAGCACCAATAAATCCTTCTTACCATGCCGGCTGTGGTCTCTTGATTTAGTCCTGGCCAAGAACGTCCTACCCTTGCCAGGCCATTCCGAGCGTAAGGGGGATTTTCTGAAAACCCTCTACTATACTGAAAAGGAGTGTTGGTTTTGTGTCCCACAGCTTGTGTGGGACCAATTCCTAAAAATCTACAATGAATTAATCTTGGTTCGGTCACGCACCACCACCACTTGGGCATTCCCATTCCCATACCTTATTACAAGGTTACTCAAAAATGCGGGCTTCCGAGCTCCCCGTGGTGAACAGAAAGAGAAAGATGTGTTGAACTTCAACCTTGGGGTCTAGAAGTCCAGCACAGCTCAGCTTCAAACGTCCCTTCAGGCCCGCATTGGTGGCTAGTTAGATTGGGGTGCTCCGGCTCCCCCTATGGCTCCTGCCCCTCCTGCTCCTGATGCCCTCGCTTCTCCAGCTGCCCCTTTTGTACCACCGCTAGATGTCATGACTCACGCCGACTATCTCGCCTTGAATGCTCGTCTCGATGCCTTTTCCTTGTGCTTTGATGCCATAGAGGGTGCCATCCAGAAGACTCAGGAGAATCAAGAGATTCTGCAGGCTATACTCCAGTCATTGATTGACCGTGCACCTGGCCCACCTGGTGCTTCCTCCTCTACTCCAATGGTGTAGTGATTTCATGTTTTTCATCTTATTTCCCTTTTCAGTAGTACTTTTTAGACTTATTTTAGGCCACGTTTGGCATTTACTTTTCAGTTTTTCTTTTGCACTTATAACTGCATCACTTTTGCTACTTTGCATGGATCATAGTTTTTAGTCGAATAAATTGCAATTATTTCATTGAATTTGGATTCATATGATTCTTGCTTTGTATAGATATCTTTTGACAGGTTTTTGAAAACAAGTTTGGGGGCATGCTCATGGAATTCACGAGCTGGCCTATTTTTGCACCGCCACTCCAATCCTCTCAACTTGGTACTATTATTCCTTTCCCCCTTTGTTCATTCTCTTTGCTTGTCTCTTGTTGTCTCACATTGGGGACAATGTGACATTCAAGTTTGGGGGTGCATGTGCATGCTATTACATTTTTGGCGCATGTACATTTTTGGTGTATGTGCATGTTTTTGCAATTTTGATATTTTTGTTCATTTTTTATGCTCATAGGTTAATAAAATCAAATTGTTTAAAGCAATGATAGTGGAATCATGTAACTTTTTGAAGGTTGAAGCATGTGCTTAATACTTTGTGTATAGAAGCCAAGATAATTTTTTTGAAAATAAAGAAACTTTTGAAATAAGCATGTTGATTCATAATCGGTTTGTATAAAAACTTCAATTAAATTTTCGTCAGATTTCATACTCTGTTATGCTTCACATTGCACACTTGCACACCGGAAACCTAATTGTGAGGCATGCAACCCAAATTGACCCTGATCGGGACTCAGTGATCTGAATTAATGACCCTAATAAATGGATATCCTTGGCATAAGTAAATCAAAATAAAAATAAAAATAAAATAAAATAAAAATCAATGACCAGTTGAAGTTCATAGCCTTTCCAACTAGAGTTATTAAGCCCTAGGAGTGTTTCTACACTTAGTGCCCTAAAGCCATCTGGCTTGGGAGTTATTGGCCTAACATTTGCTACATGGGTTGGTTAGAAAGCTTAAAGAACTTAGACATTGCATGGTTATTCAAAAATAAATAAAGATGGTTCGTCAAAATTCGTAGCCTTTCCAATTCGAGTTATTAAGCTCTAGGAGTGTCTTTACACTTAGCGCCCTAAAGCCATTTGGCTTAGGAGTTGTTGGCCCAACACTTGCTACATGGGTTGGTTAGAAAGCTTAATGGATTTTCGACATTGCACGACCATTGTAAAGTGATCTTTTGAGTTGATCAATAAAATTGTCAATAAGCAACAAAAGTTGTTCTGTTAATAAAGTTATGCCTTGGAGACCTCATTTAGAAGGAGATTTAAGGATGTGAAAATGTGTTCTTGAGATTGGAAAAAGTGGGTAAAAGCCACAAATTAGGAATCCGGCTCACTTTCACTGAAGTTAGAGTTCATGTTATTCAAGAGATGACAATTGAAGTATTTATATAGACCTTGATGATTGATGCATTTAAGTTAAACTTGTTTTGCCATTTTGTGTGTCAAGGCTTCATATATACAAGGCAGTCTGCTCAATGTCTATCTTCGAATTTTCTGTGTTCCAAATCATAGTTGAGCTTCGTCGATATTTTTGTTTCATGATTGATGCATGTGCTAACATTTCATTGGTCGTCATTTTCATTAAGCTCTTTATTTTGTTTTTGCTAAGGGACTAGGAAAATGTAAGTTTGGGAGTGTGATAAGCGCCGAATATTACATATTCAAGTGCCCTTTCTTGCATTAGTTAAGTCCATTATTAGAGGATAATGTACAGTTTTAATTCATTTGTGTATTTCTTTCTGATTTCAGGTATTTTTCCCGAGAATGATCAAAGAAGCGGTTTTGACATCACTTGTGTTGAAGCACATACACCGTGCTGGGGAGTCATCTTTTGGATCGAACCTCTTATGTTGCAGTTTTGCGAAGCTATGGCTTAGTGTTCATTGTGCTTCTGAGATGGAAGCACGTCCATGATCCAGTTTGAGGAAGCTTGCAAGAAGTATGGTCAAAGTGCAAAAAGCTCCCGCGGGCGCCCGCCACGCCACCGCGGGCACCCGCCAATCCCCTCTCCTCTCTGCCAGCTTTCGCGGGCCATTCCTCAGCTCCCGCGGGAGTCCTCGCGAGCCACCGCAAGCGCCCGCCAAACACTCTTGCATTGCCCTCGCTAACCCAAGCCCCCGCCGGCACCTCGCGGGCGCCCACAGAATTACAGCAGGCAGTTCAACTACCCCTGATTTTCATCATTTTGGTCCCCTTATCCTTCTTTTGTGTGGTCTAGCTTCATGCAGAGGGGGGAGCTCGGGATTTTGAGTATGGGGAGTAGGTTTTGAGTGTATATAGAGGGGAAGCTCATTATTTTGGAGAGATCTCACATTTTTAGCTAAGTTCTAGAGAGTAAAATAGGTGTTCTTGAGGTCTTGGGTTCTAGCTTCCTTGAGCTGCAAAAATAGAGGGTGGACTTGCATCTTCCTCTTCATTCCTTGCAGTGATAGGTAACTAAACCTCCATCTAGGGAGGTGGTGAAGCCTTCCCTTGTAATCATGTTCTAGATTAAGCTCTATTTTGGGGATAATAATGTATAATTTTTGGTCTTTTCATAATCTAGAGCATATTACCTCTTATAATGAATTTTAATGTTTATAAATGATTGTTGTAAGTTAATTATCTTGTCTTAGATGGTTTCTTATATTAATCATAATGCTTGCATTTTCACGGTGACAATGGAAATAAGATTATGAATGGTTTTCATGGCATGTTGATAGAGAAACTTGATAGTCCATTGCTTAGGTATTCCCTTTGATGGTTTATACTTAATTCCTAGCTTCATGTGCTTTATCATTTGATTTAAGGCTTGATGATCTTTTGCTTAAGATAGTATGTTTGATGCTACACCCTAGTTTAGGTAGTTCGAATGTATAAACTTTTGATAGATCATTCTTGTTTTGATTTGATGAACTTATCGATGATTATAGGGCAACCATGTGTTGCTATATAATTCTTGACCATCATTTTTATTGTCTATCCCTAATTTAGTCTTGATCTAACATGTGTTTAGGGTAGTGCGGATTCACTTCCCTAATTCTCTTGTTAATTGTCTTTGCCTCTTTACTTCTTAGCATTACTATTTTATGCACTTTTCAATTCATAATCTTAGTGACAATCCAACAAATCCTCTATAACCCCCTTTATCATTCTAAAAATGACTCTAGACACCTAAGTTGCCATAAACTAGCAGTCCCAGTGGTTCGACTTACCCGACCAATAGCCCTATTTTACAATGATTTCTGCAATTGCAAAGGTTGATGTATAATTATCATACCGATCACTTCTCCACTCAAGTAGAGCCTTCTCCACTTCAAGAAAAGCCTTCTCCACTTTAAGTAGAGCCTTCTCCACTTCAAATAGAGCCTTCTCCACTTCAAGTAGAGCCTTCTCCACTTCAAGAAAAGCCTTATCCACTTTAACTAGAGCCTTCTCCACTTCAATTATACGTCTGTTCTTCTTCTATTATCTTCTCCGACTCCGGTGGTTTCCAGTCATTGAACTTAGTTTTATTTCAGGTTTTAAGATCCCATCCACATCCCAGAGTAATCATAAGACAGAGTTATATAAACAAAAATTTAATTAAACATCAGTTTGTAATGCAACGACAATCAATTTTCAAACAGAACTTGTAAACTACTAATAAACAGATTAAACTTAATGATGCTAGAAACTATTTCAACATGTATAAACGATGTAATTAAGTCTTACTTCCTAGAGTATAATTAAGCATGCATAGAACACAAATTCCTAGGAAAGAGAAGAACAGAAACTTGCCTTTTCAGAGTTGAAACATAAATTCCACGTCTCTGAGTTTTCCCTTGCTCTAGTTTGCTATGCCCCCTCACTCACTCTCTGTTTCTTAGCAGTCCCTTATGCTATAGACGTAAACTTATGTATTTCTAAAACCCTAAACCCCAGTAAGCGTATGTTTTTATAGGCTTAGACATTAACCCTAATCCATGCATAACTCGACCCATAGAATAATCTAGGTTAAAATATAATGTTGGCTGAGCTTAAACCTAATATAACTTTATGTGCCACCTTCCATACAATCACGTGGAAAACAAAATTAACTGTAAATAAAACAATTCACTTTAAACAATTAAGGTAAACTCATTAAACCATTTAAGTTAAGTAAATTAAGTTAAGTCAATTTAAAACAACTAAAGCAAACCAACTAAATAATTAATTTCAATCACAACAATTAAATAAAATTAAATAAATGAAATTAAAACAAGTAAGTAACTAAAACAATTAAAACAATTAAATCAAACCAAAGAAATAATCAAAAGCAATTTTAAACAACAAATTATATACCAGGACTATCCTTTTGAAATTAGGAGTATTATAGAAATGAGATTCAGATCTGCTTTTTAATAACTTTCATGAACAATTCGATCGATCTCACTTTTCTTTAATCGATTTCACTAGGTAGTTTTTCAGCATCAGCCTCCTTTTGCTCCAAATTAGCCTCTTTTTGCTCCAAATTCTCACAAAGACTTAGTTTGACTCCAAAAAGGCCTTAAGAAACCATTTTTAGCTCGTTTTAACATTATTGACCTGAAATAGACAAAAACATAGATAAGTACTAAAACGGGTAAATAAAGATAGATAAATGGACTAAAATACCCTCGCTTAAGGGGTTTAAATGCGCACTTTTCAGCGCTCATCATTGTGGCTGAAGAGAAAAGAGTACGGAGCTTCTCGAAAGCTTCCAAATAGGCCTCATCAAAATTGAAGGGAATATCCTTGGCAAGAAGATTACACAAGTGCCGGGATATTTTACTAAAATCTTTGATGAAGCGGCAATAAAAGCCGGCATGACCAAGGAAAGAACGGATTTGTCGGACAGAATTTGGAGGAGGAAGGTTAGAGATTAATTCAACTTTAGCCTTGTCAACCTCAATTCCCCTTTTAGAAATAACATGCCCCAAGACAATGCCTTCTTAGACCATAAAATGACTCTTTTCCCAATTTAGAATCAAATTTGTCTCCTTGCATCTTTGAAACACAAGGGATAGATTTTGGAGACATGAGTCAAAGGAGGATCCAAAGATGGAAAAATCATCCATGAATACCTCCAAAAACTTTTCGACCATATCGGAATATATGGATATCATGCACCTTTGGAAAGTTGCCGGTGCATTACATAACCCAAAGGGCATGCGTCTATAGGTAATGGTTCCAAAGGGACATGTGAATGTGGTCTTCTCTTGATCTTGAGGATCAATTGCCACTTGGTTATAGACGGAATAACCATCAAAGAAACAGTTGTAGCTTTGGTCGGCAAGCCTCTCCAGGATTTGATCAATAAATGGAAGTGGAAAATAATCCTTCCTGGTGGTAGAGTTGAGTTTCCGGTAGTCAATGCACACACACCACTTGGTGGTGGTGCATTGTGGCACGAGCTCTCCAGCTAAATTTTTGACAACAGTTAGGCCAGATTTCTTAGGAACAACTTGAGTGGGGCTGACCCACTTGCTATCAGAGATGGGGTAGATGATTGCCGCATCTAGCAGCTTGATTACTTCTTTCATGACCACTTCCTTTATGTTGGGATTCAAACGACGTTGTACCTCTCTAGAAGGTTTAGCGTCGTCCTCCATATGAATATATGAATACAATGCATACAAATAGAAGGGTCAATTCCTTTCAAATCAGCCACTGCTCAGCCAATAATTTCTTTGTGCCCTTGTAGCACCGCTAAAAGGCTATTTTCTTGGTCCTTTAAAAGGTCTGATGCAATGATGACTGGAAGTGTTTTATTTGCACAAAGAAATACATACTTGAGGTGGACCGGGAGCGGCTTTAACTTAAGTTGTGGTAGAGATTTCAAGGAAGGGACCGGAGGAGTAGTGGAAAGTTGAGGAAGTGGTTCTCTTAGCACTTTCCAAGGAGGAAAGTCCATGATAGCACCAATGTCAAGCAAAGAATTTACTTCTTGGATGGATTAATTGATATCAAAGTTTGCAAAATCAAAGTGAGACATGCAAGTTTCAAGAGGATCCTTGCTTAAAATGAAGGGGAGAGATTCTTCGACCACTTCATCGACCACATCAATGAGAAAACAATCATCCTCTTCAGAAGGATGTTGAGTTGCATGGAAAATATGGAGTTTGACTTGCATATTTCCAAAGGCAATATCCATCACCCCAGTTCGGTAATTTATTAAAGCATTAGCCGTAGCTAAGAAAGGCCTACCGAGGATCACGGGAATATGTTTTTTTGGATCATGGATTGGTTCCGTGTCAAGAACCACAAAGTCTACCGGGAAGTAGAATTTGTACACTTTGATGATGACATCTTCAAGAATGCCCCGTGGGTGCTTGACCGATCTATCGGCAAGCTGCAAGACCATGAAGGTTGGCTTAAGATCTCCCAACTCAAGTTATAGGTAAACTGAATAAAGAATCAAGTTCACGCTCGCTCCTAAGTCAAGGAGGGCCCTTTCTATCTTGCTATCACCAATGACACACGAGATTGTCGGGGCACCCGGATCCTTATACTTTGGAGGGGTGCTGTGCTGAATTATCGCACTCACCTGTTCAGTTAACCTTACCTTCTTCGGTAAATGACTTTTGGAAGTGCGCTTTTGAGTGCACAAATCTTTGAGAAATTTAGCATAGGGAGGAATTTGCTTGATAGCATCCAAGAGAGGTAGGTTGATCTTTACTTGCTTAAAAACCTCCCACGTGTCCTGAATTTTACAACTTTTGTTCCCAAAATGTGTCGACTCTTGGAGACGTTGAGGAAACGGAGCCTTAGGCTCATAAGAGGTCTCCACATTTGGGGTGACAAACTTGGAATTTTCAGTGCTGGACTTTGGATTTTTAGGACTAAAATTTGGATTAGATGAGATGGGATTTAGATTTTTGGGAGGAAGAAGTTGTTCATCTTTTCCTCCATCAACCTTGTTGTCCACAATTCGATCACTCTGAAGGGTGGTGATTGTTTGAACTTGTTTATGAGTAGGCCCACTCGGAAGAGAGGCTTCGTTAATCACATGAATCCCTCTAGGATTCTCAAATGGTTGAGCAAGAAGTTTTCCCTTATCTCTTTAAAGAAGTTGGTTCATGGAATTAGCTATTTGTCCCACTTGATTCTCAAGTTTAGCTATTGACTGAGTATGTGAATGAACCATTTGGAGAGTGGGCTGCAATGATGTCAACAGTTGCTTGTTAGATTCTAACATTTGTTTGTTAAGGGATTCCATCATTTGCTTATTTGCAACGAGAATCTCATCAGTTGGAAACATAGGAGGAGTAGAAACATTTGGATTATAGGGTGGACGGTAACTTGAAGAGGCCTGAAATTGCCTATTTGGAAATTGAGAAGAGGGCTGATTTTGATGCCCTTGATTTTGAAATGTCAAATTTTGTGGGGCGGGTTACCTCTATGAAAAATTCGGATGATCTCTCCATCCTAGATTGTAGGTATTGGAGTAAGGATTATTTCTGGGCCTGGAAAACATGGCATTTGCTTGCTCTTGATTATTACTAGGAAATTACTCCGGTGTGGGGCAATCTTTCAAGAGATGGAATGGGCTACTATATGATGCACACACCGCACTTGCTGAATTTTAAGACAAGGAAGGAGAGAGATGTGATGCCATTAATTAATAGAATTTGCAAGCTATGGCATTCACTTGAGAAGATTCTTCCCTCATTATCTTTGGTTGACATAGATTGGTGTTCTTTGCATTGGTTAAGGTTGGAGACCTACGAGAATTATGTTGCAATGAGTTTTCACTCAAATTCTCAAGTAAGGTCCAAGCTTCATCCGCATTTTTAGACATGAACATCCCTCCACATGATGAGTCAATCATGAGTCTATATGGTTTGGTTAAACCATCATAAAAAGCTTGCACCAATTGCCATTTTCGAATTAGGTGGTATGGACATTTCCTAAGGAGGTCTTGTAGTCTTTCCCAAGTCTCATGAAGTTGTTCCCCATCGATTTGTGAAAAGCTAAGAATGGAACACCTCATTTGATTGGTTTTACTTATCGGATAGTATTTTTTTAGAAATTTTTGTTGCAATTGTGCCCATGTAGTGATGGAATTTGCGATACGGGAGTTCAACCAATATTTTACCCTATCTTTTAAGGAGAATGGGAAGAGATGCAGATGAAGTGCATTTTCAGGGAAGCCCCTAAGCTTGATGGCAGAACAGATTTCAAGGAACTCATCAAGATGCTTATAGGGGTCTTCATTTTCAAAGCCATGAAAGGATGGAAGTATTTGAATTGTGCTAGATTTGATCTCATATTGGGCTGCATCGATGTTTGGCATCGCTATACAAGAAGGAGAGGCATAAGTGGTAGAGATGAAATGGTCTCTAAGAGTCATAGGTATAACATTTAGAATTTTAGCCCTGTCATTATTGATTCCCTCATTCCTAACATTTTATTCATTTTCGGCCATTGGATTAAATTCAAGTTCAATTTCTCTTATATTTTCAGATTCCCTAAGGTTTCTTCTAAGAGTCCTTTCAAGTGAATTTATATCAATTGGGGATTCAAAAGTTGGCAAAGATAATGACCTACGTTCCAACATCAACAACATAATTCACAACAAACACAACACTTCTTCACCATAACATCGACATACAATGTTCCCTTTCTCCTTAATTATCAACAATACAGAAAATAAATGGCCTCGACAAGGACCGATGCTTTGTAAAACAGTAAAACAGGAATAGCGTTGACAAGGGCTTCACAATCAAATATGTCTAATTTAACCACATGCATGATATTCACAATTTTGAAACTAGAACTTCGAAAAACTTACCTGGAGTCCTTTAGACTTATAATATTTTCAGTTTTCCCTCGATAAGCCTTGAGTCCCTAGGATCTCACAAGAATACTTAAAACATAATATCACCAAAGCCAAATAAGAAAATACACACAAAACACAAAATTCATAATCAAACCAAAGTTAATCTTTGAACCTCGGTTACAAAACCGTTTGCAGTCCCCGGCAACAGCGCCAAAAATTAGTCGGTTGATAAACGTCTATCAATAATAATCAACCCTTGCAATAGCATAAATCATTGTAAAATAGGGCTATCACAGGGGTAAAACGAACCACAAGGACTGCAAGTTTATGGCAACCAAGGTCTTTAAAATCACTTTGTTTGATGAAAGAGGCGTAAGGTTTTGTTTGGTTTGTCACTTGGTACTTGGAATTAAAATGTGCAAAAAACAATAAATTGAAGGAGATTAAAAGGAGAGGAAAAATATATAGAGAGGGCTAGAGAAGTGAATCAACTACCAACCCTATAAACATGCTAGCTTATGATTACCTTGGGAAACAAATTAGATATATGGCAATGATATGTAGCAATTCAAGATTACTATAATATCTTCAAGAATTTCATAGAATCAAGAATCAAGAATAATCCCTCAAAGTTCCACATGTTTGAACTACCTAAATTAGAGTGTAGCTACACATGTTCACTAAGCTAGGGACTATCAAACCCCTCAATAACTATGGTGATAGCACATAGAGCCAAGAATTAAGAAAAGTCCATGAAAGGGGGACCCTAAGCCATGGACTAACAAGGTTCTCAAATACATGCCAATAAACCCATTTCACAATCTCATTTCCATTGTCAATATGAAAATGTAAGCCATACAATCATGAGAACATATAATCTAAGACAAGATAATAGATTCAATATAATCATTTATATAAATTTAGGTCCATTACATCAAGTGTAAAGATTTACATTATGAAAATGCCATATACATACTTCATTCCCCAAAATAAACCAAAACTAAGGCATGCTTACAAGGAAGGGCTTCATCACCTCCCTTGAAAGGGAGTTAGTTACCCATAGAAGCAAAGGAAGAAGGAGGTGAGATGCTCAGCCTCTCCATTTTTGCACCTAGAGACCACCCACAACCTAAGCTCTCAAGAATACTATTTCTCTCTAGAAATATCCCTACAATATGTGATATATTTAATACAATGCATCAAACCTCTAATAAATAACCATAGCCTTCTAAACACTCTAAATTCGTGGCCCAAAATCCCTAGAGAAGTGCAGAGCCCCTACGGGTACCCGCGAGGTGTCAGGGTGGCTTGATGGCAGTACTTGGCGGGGGCCCGCAGTGCATAGCAGGGCCTTTCAATTTTTGAAATTTTCTGGACCATTTGGCGGGTGCCCACAAATGCATGGTGGACGCCCGCAATGCTCCTAAGCACCACTTTGCTTCTTGAACGATTTTGGCTCGGCCCGATGACGCGATCATCCTCCTTAGCGCTTTTTGTAGAGGTAACCATGAGTTCAATGGATCACTGGCTTGGCCAAAATGAAGGTCCCCAGCAACAGCATGCTTTAATTCTTCAAGAACTCATCAAAGCCTCACTTTTAACTATCTTTGGGGAACCAACCTGAAAGTAAACAAAAGTATGCAAATAAAACTAGTATATACAATATAATCAACTAATGGACTTAACTAATGCAAATAAGAGCGCTTGAATATGCAATGTTTGGCGCTTATCATTTAACAAATGCTAAATGTTCAGAGAAGTAAAGCCTAGTGGTGAACTCTATGTCCCAAGACCCCTCTCTCATTCTCTACACCTCATTTACTTTAGTTTACTTTACATAGCATTGTTTTTAATTAATCGTATTATAATTCAACCAACAAACCACTCTCTTTGATCATTCGACCTACTAATCCAATTTTGATTCCATAGTATTTTGCAAATCCCTTGGGATGATCCTTTTTCACTTATACTACATAGTATAGTGTTAAGTGGTTTTTATAAATTTTAAATGTGATGGCCACTTCTCACTCACACTTTTAACATCATTTTGTGGTATCCGTCGAACATACGCCACCCACAAACATTAAGCACTTTCTCACTTAAGAGACACCAACATTCCAAACAAGCATTGGGAGAAAACTACCTCAAGTATGCCATTTTTCAACCATCTCTAAGCAATCTCCCAAAATTTCAACAACAAGCAAACAAATATAGTCCTCCACACATTAAGCAAGATAATCATGTAAATAAAAACAACTCTAAAATCCTTTTAAGTGAACCCTTATCAAATATGTTGCTATCTTAGCTAACTAATGAAATGGTCACAACCGGCCTTAAACTAGCACACAAATCTAGTACCGATCATCAAGATAAAGAATGAACCTTTTATTAAGATTTTTTGACTAGGTACACTTATTCTTTTCACCCAATTTTTTTTTTCCAAGGGAATAAAAGATGAAAGTATAGTGCAATGTAATGATCTCTTAAGCATTCTAGAAGATCCATGTAACGAGCACTAGGTGAATGACTTCCAAGCTGAACCACTTTAGGGCATAAGGTGTAGAAACACCCATAAGGACTTACAAGCTCAAATCAACTAGGTTACAAATCCAAACAACCTCAATCCAATCATTTTCCATTCCTCACCTTTAGTAAGAAGTCCTCACTTTTTTTGATTTTTTTTTAAAAAAATTATTATTATTTTTTTTAACCTAGAGTTTGGGCCCTCCACCTTTCGGCAAGAAAATTCAATACTTGATGAGGCTAGAATCCCGGCTATTTAGGGAAAAGGGTTTGTTATTCATCATTGTCAAGAATGAAAGCTTTCAAAGCACTACTAACTCAATTGGGATATAACCAAATCAATAATCAACAAATCATAACCCCACAAATGAATGCTAGTGTGCGCTTGTACAAGTGTAAGACTCTAGAGTGAATCTCAAAGCAATCACACAAACAAAATGATGTGGACCACAAATGCAAGCATAATATCAATTTTGTAATGACTCGGTCATTTTCATGCTTTCCTTTTTTTTCAATAATTTCTTTTTTCGTCTTTTTCCTTATTTTGTCTTTTTCACGGTTCCATTTTTCCTTACATAACCTCACTTTTTGTGGTCGAATTTGATTC